>NC_082669.1:113430275-114113211 GCF_025265405.1 Mesoplodon densirostris | reverse complement strand
GAAGTCTCTGAAGCTAGTCCTAAGGTCCTGACACTGACCCTAACTGAGGCCCTGCTGCTGTCAATATCTAAAGTCCTGACACTATCCTGAGAATATATCCTAAAGAATGTCTTAATAACGTCCAAAAACTCTCCTGATTTAAGCCTTGACTCTGTCCCTAAATGAGGCCCTGAGGCTGTCCCTAAGAGAGGCCCTGAGAATGTCTTTAACAAAGACCCTGATGCTCATCCTACAGAGGCAATTGTGCTGCTCCTAAGCCTTGCCCTGACGCTTTCCCTAGATAAGGCCCTGACGCTGGTCCTAAATAAGGCCCTGATGCTCTGAATAACTAAGGCCTTCAAACTATCCCTCGCTCATTTCCTAACATTTTCCCTAGCCCATAACCTGACTCGGTCTGTAGATAATGTCCTGACTCTTATCCTACCTGAAGCCTTAATGCTGTCCCTAACAAAGGCCCTGACTAATCATCAATAGGGCCCTGACACTAGCCCTAACTAAAGCCTTCACACTACTCCTAACTCAGGTCCTGACACTGTCCCTAAAAAATACCCAGACACTACTCATAACACAGGCCCAGACACGATACCTAACAAAGGCTCTGATGCTAGTCTTAACTAACGCCCTGACACTCTCCCTACCTAAGGCCCAGAACCTACTCTTAACTCAGGCCTTTATCATGTCTTTAGATAAGACCCTAATGCTCATCCTACAGAGGCCCTGATGCTGCTCCTAACTCATGTCCTGAGAGTTTCCCTAGCTAAGGGACTGATGCTAGTCCTCACTCAGGCCCTGTTGCTCTCCCTACATCAGGCTCTGACGCTGTCCCTACCTGAAGCGCTGACACTGGTTCTAAACAAGGCCCTGGTTCTCTCAGTAACTATGGGATTGACATTATCCCCAGGTCATTTCTTGACACTATACCTAGACGTTAACCTAACACTGTCTTTAGCTAAATTCGAGCCTCTTATGCCAACTAAATTCTTAATGCTCTGCCTAACTCACACCCTGAACTTAGCCCCAATGCCGTGACACTGTCCCAAACTAAGGCCTAGATGCTGGTCCTAACTCAATGCATGATACTCTCCCTAAGGCACCAACACTACTCCTAACTCAGGCCCTGTCAACTATCCCTAACTAAGGCCATGCTGCCATCAATATCTAAAATCCTGACACTATCCTGAGCTCATATCCTGACCCATCTATTACTAAGTTCCTGAAACTGTCCCTAAGTGAAACTTGACGTGGTCCCTAAGTGACTCCCTGAGGCTATCCATAAGAGACAATGATAATGTCTTTAACAAACACCCTGATGCTGATCCTACAGAGGCCCTTAGGCTGTTCCTAAGCCTTACCCTGACACTGTCCCTGGCTAAGGTCCTGACAAGGGGCCTAAATAAGTCCCTGTTACTCTCAATAACTAAGACCTTCAAACTAACTCTTGATCATTTCCATACATTATCTCTAGCCCGAAACATGACTCGGCCTATAGCTAATATCCTGCCTCTGTTCCTAACTGAAGCCCTAATTTTGTCCCTAACTAAGGCCCTGACTAATCCTAAGACACTGACACTGTCCCTAACTAAGGCCTTGACAGTACTCCTAACTCAGGTATCACACGATACCTAGCAAAGGCTCTGATGCTAGTCCTAACTCAGGCCCTGACTCTGCCCCTAACAAAGGCTCTGCTTCCGTCAATATCTAAAGTCCTGACACTATCCTGAGCATATATCCTGTTCCATCATCTCTTACTAAAGTAATGGAACTGTCCTTAAGTGAGGCCCTGAGTCTGACCCTAACAGAGGCCCTGAGAATGTCTTTAACCAAGACCCTGATGCTGATCCTACAGAGGCCCTTCTGCTCCTCCTAAGCCTTGCACTGGCACTGTCCCTAAGAAGGCCGTGACACTCGTCCTAAAGAAGGCCCAGGTACTCTCAGCAACTAAGGCTTTCAAACTGTCCCTCACTCCGTTCCTGACCTTATCCCTAGCCCGTAACCTGACTCGGTCCGTAGTTAATGTCCTGCCTCTTATCCGACCTGAAGCCCTAATGCTGGCCCTACTTAAGGCCCTGACTATTACTCGCTAAGGCGCTGACACTGTTTGTAACTAATGCCCGGAAGCTGACCCTGATGTAGGCCCTGCTAACGGAAATAACTAAGGCCTGACGCTATCCTGAGTTCATATACTGACCCATCTCTAACCAACGTCCTGACACTATCCCTAAGGTAGCCCTGACGCCGTCCCTAAATAAAGCCCTGAGGCCGTCCCTAACATAGGCCCTGAAGCTATTCTGAACTCAGGCCCTAATGCTCTAACTCAGGCCCTGATCATGTCTTTAACTAAGACCGTAATGCTGATCCTACAAAGGCCCTGATGCTGCTCCTGACTCATGCCCTGACAGTGTCCCCAGCTAAGGGACTAATGCTAGGCCTCACTCGGTCCCTGTTGCTCTCCCTACGTCAGGCTCTGACGCTGTCCCTACCTGAAGCCCTGACACTGATTCTAAAGGAGGCCCTAATTTCTCAGTAACTAAGGAGTGGACACTATACCTGGGTATACTTGATACTTCTGTTCTATGGACTGTTATGTAGCCTATAAAAAGTGTGAGAGCTAAATCTGTTTTTCTACAGTGAGAAACATGATGTTCCAGATGTAAGGAACACCTGCATAAAATGAGAAAGCTACACATTATGCTGGTCTTTTCAGGGAGTGGGAAAGGATGGCAAGTGGTAAAATATTATATTTTCCTTTAATCTTTTTAAATTTCACTTGTTACAAACAACTTGAATTATAATTGTACTTTTAAAAAGTAACAATGGAAATTTAAAAGAAAAAATATATATTGTGTTTAATTACATTTCATAGAATTATTATCCCTGAATCATAATTCTCTTAGTACACCAGTATAGAGATTATTTCTTAATATTTAGGTGAGAACCATTTCCTTCTGTTTTTCAAAATAATTCTGTAAACTCATTTCCAGTAATGGCACTCCTCCCCAAATCAAGGGTTTAACAAGGGAGATGCAAGCAGAATAATCATGAAAACACAAAGCAATACAACAACAACAAAAAAAATTCTAATTTCCAGTAACAGCTCAATTTAGAAGAGGGTTTATATCTTCAGAACAAAAGCACTCCTCTTGACTTTCTAACCAGTCAAAATCTGGGTATTCTACAGTAAATCTGTGCTGTTATTCCCATAAACCTACCCTTTACTGCTTCTGCCTCCATTAGATTTCCTACGCACTAGTGTTTTTATGTACAGGTTAAAAACAAAACCCTAATGTGATTTATTTATAATATATGTGTTCTTAGTCTTATCCTATTGTCTAAAGTCTTCTCCATGGCTGGACCGCAAATAATGTTCCTTTACGTGCTAAGTGATATCTGGAGAGTGGGAGAGGTTTAATAAATACCCAAACCCTAAAGCGTACACTGACCCATACCATAACCCTAACCCGTACCCTAAACCTAACTCGTACACTAACCGTAAAACAAACCCTAACCCGTAACCTAAACCTAACCCATAGCCGTACCCTAAACTGTACCCTAAAAATAACCTTACACCTAACCCAGACCCTAACACTAAACCTAAACCTAAACCCTAACCCTAACCCCAAACCCAAACCCAACCTCAACCACATCCCCAAGCCTAAACCCAACCCCAACCACAACCAACCCCAAATCTAACCCCAACCCTAACCCCAACCCTAACCACTAAACCAAACCCAACCCTAACCAACCCCTTCCCTAATCCAATGTGTACACTAACACTAACCCATACCCTAACACTTACCCTAACACTAACATATTTTCCTACCTTCACCTTTACAATAAACCTTACCTGTTTGTTACCCCTAACCGTAACACTTACCGTTGCAACCCAAAAGTTTAGGGCTGCTCTGTTTCCAAGAACCTCGACTTCAGTACACCTTAAAAACACCATGAAAGACAAAAGTGGATAAAGAAGTTGTGGTACTTACGTTCGATGGGATAACCCTCAACCATGGAATCAATGTCATAAAGCCAGTAGCAACATAATGACTGGATTTAGATACGATGATTCAAAGTAAAATAAGTAACACAGAAAAAGAAACGTATCAGAAGATATCACTTATGAAGGGAATGTAAACATGGCTACAAATGAACTGAATTAGAAAACAGAACAGTCTCACGTTTACAAAAAAAACAAACACTTATGCCTACTTAAGGGGAAAGGAGAGGTGAATTGATGCATAAAACCAGAGTTTGATATTAGCACAGGTACCATTCCATAAACCAAGTGTGTAATAGGCAAGACCTACTCCTTGCTCACGGAACTGGACTCAACATCCCCTATTCCCTGCAGAGAAATATATCTGACTAGAAATAATCTTAATACCTATGTATTGATATGTCTGTGTAAGGTAATAAAGCGTATATACAGTGACATAAACACGGCAGTGAAAATCAGCTCAAACCAATTATAAAAATAAATTTCAAAAACAAAACACAGAAACAGCGAAAATCTTACACAATTCCTTCAGGGTCTCTGATGCAACCTGGAATGAATACATCTACACACACAGCTGGATGAGACATAAGCCTGGACACTTGGGACTGAGAGGATTGGTGAGCTTGGGTGAGCAAACGCAGACGATTTAAAGCAATAATGCATGCAACCCTTTCCATGCATCCCAACTCTCTAGGTTCAAGGGAATTTTATTTCAGCTAAAACATGCATGGGAAACGCAGAGAACGGGACGTGTGATCTGGACAGGTTTCTAAAACGCTCCTCCTTTTTCTTCTCCTTGTGCCCGGGTTAGGCATTCCAGCCACTTTACTATCAATCTCCACTCTTGGAGAGTGAGCGCCTTTAACCTCCTGTTTCACAAAGTTTACAATTTGTGCAGAGGATGAAAGGGAAGATGGGGAAACAATGAGAGACTTCCTGTTAAGCATTTGAACAGGCACATATCACTTTAATTTCCTGTCACGCAGAAGAGTTAACCAAAGGCTCAGCCTGCCGCCCCACAACTAGGATAGGGCCTGAAGCAATCCTGCAGGTTTGCGGACATCTCACAAAAAAAGCGAGTTGATAAGTGGAGCTCAGGTGCACAGGAATTCACAAACCTGCAGTATTATAATGGACAACTATCGTCCAAAAATATGTTGAGGGAAGACAACCAGGAGGATTTGAAATTGAGGCAGGATTGGAGGAAATATATTTCAAGAGTTAGATTGGAAAAAAATTTTAAGCACAGAAAATGAGGCACAATTTTGACAATGATGCACTTGGCCAAAAAGTGCTTATGCATATTTTTCTAAATATATTCAAGAAAACACGCATACTCCCCTTCTGGCCAACCAAGCAAGTGGGAAATGAAAATCCACAGTACAAAGAAGTCTCATTTCCCACCAGTCAAACAGACTATCCAAGAAAACTGTAAAAAGTACAAAGGCAGCACAGCCGTGTGGAACAGAGAGCCTTGTTACACTGATGGGAGGGATGTAAATTGCCCAGAGCCACTCTGGAGAAGTCCATGGTGTTTGCTAAAACATCTAGAAACAGAGCTACAGAGCATAGGGTACTTCCACTCATGGGCGTATACCATGGGAAAATTGAAAATCAACAAGAATCACCGACACCAAAGTTTAGGGCTGCACTGTTTACAAGAAAATCGACTTCGCTACACCTTAAATATCCCAGGAAAGACAAAAGTTGATAAAAAAGTTGTGGTAGTTATGTACGATGGGATATCCCTCAGCCATGGAATCAATGTCATAAAGCCAGTAGCAGCATAATGACTGGATTTAGGTACGATGACTCTAAGTTAAATAAGTAACACAGAAATAGAAACTTATCATAAGATATCACTTATGAAGGGAATGTAAACATGGCTACACATGAACTGAATTAGAAAACACAAAGGATTCTCACATTTAGAAAAAAAAATCTTATGCCTGCTTCAGGGGAAAGGAGAGGTGAGGTGGTGCATAAAACCAGAGTTTGATATTAGCACAGGTTCCATTCCATAAACCAAATGTGTAATAGACAAGACCTACTCCTTGCTCAGTGAACTGGACTCAACATCCCCTATTCCATGCAGAGGAATATATCTGAATAGTAAGAATCTTAATACCTATGTATTGATATGTCTCCGTAAGGGAATCAAGCATGTAGAGAGTGGCATAAACATGGCAGTGAAAATCACCTCAACCTCACTATAAAAATAAATTTCAAAAACAAAACACACGGCTAACTTCTTACACAATTCATTCAGGGGCTCTGATGCAACCTGGATTGACCACATCTACACCCACAGCTGGATGAGACATAAGGCTGGACACTTGGGGCTTAGAGGATTGGTGAGGTTGTGTGAGCAAATGCAGGCCATTTAAAGCAATAATGCACGCAACCCATTCCATAGGGCCCAACTCTCTGTGTTCAATGGAACCTTATTACAGCTGAAACATGTATGGGAAACCCAGAGGATGGGAAAACGTGTGATCTGGACAACTTTAAAACGCTCCTCCTTTTTCCTCTCCTTGTGCTCGGGTTCCCATTCAAGTCACTTTACTAATAATCTCCCCTCTTGGAGAGTCAGCGCATTTAACCTCCTGTTTCACACAGTTTGCAATTTGTGTGGAGGATGAAAGGGAAGGGGGGGAACCAATGAGACATTTGCTGTAAGCAGTGGGACGAACACGTCACTCTAATTTCCCGTCACGAAGAAGAGTTAACCAAAGGCTCAGCGTGCCGCCCCAGAAACAGAATAGGGTCTGAAGTAATACTGCGGGTTTGCGGCCAGCTCACAAAGAAGCGAAATGATAAGTGGAGCTCAGATGCTCAGGAATTCGCAAACCTGCGGAGTTATAATGGACAACTTCCAAAAATCGGTTGAGGGAAGGCAACGAGGAGGACTTGATATCGAGGCAGGATGTCAGGAAACATATATCAGGAGGAAGATTGGAATCGCCTTTTAAGGATAGGCAATACTGCACAACTTCGACAATGATGCACTTGGCCAAAAATGGCGTATGCGTTATATCCTCAAGATATTCAGGAATACATACATTTGCCATTTTTGGCCAACCAAGCAGGTGGGCAATGCAAATCCGCACTAAAAAAAGTCTCATTTCCAACCGGTCAAACAGAACATCCAAAAAAATTGTAAAAACTAGGAACGCAGCAGAGCCGTGTGGAACAGGCAGCCTTGTTATGATGATGGGACGGATGTAAATTGCCAAGAGCCACTCTGGACAAGTCCATGGTGTTTCCTAAAACATCTGAAAACTGAGCTACAGAGCCTAGGGTACTTCTACTAATGGGCGTATACATTGAGAAAACTGAATATCAAAAAGAAACAGCCACCCAAAAGTTTACGGCTCCACTGTTTACAGGAAAACCGACTTCGGTACAACTTAAATATCCCAGGAAAGAAAAAAGTGGATAAAGAAGTTGTGGTACTTACGTACTATGGGAAATCCCTCAGGCATGGAATCAATGTCATAAAGCCAGTAGCAACATAATGACTAGATTAAGGTACAATGATTCCAAGGGAAATAACTAAAACAGATAAAGAAACTTATAAAATATCACTTATGAAGGGAATGTAAACATGGCTACACATGAGCTGAATTAGAAAACAGAACAGAGTCTCACATTTAGGAAAAAAAAATTTTATGCCTGCTTAAGGGGAAAGGTGAGGTGGGTTGATACATAAAACCAGAGTTTGATATTAGCACAGATACCGTTCCATAAAACAAACCTGTAATAGACAAGACCTACTCCTTGCTCCGTGAACTAGACTCAACATCCCCTATTCCCTGCGGATTAATATATTTGACTAGTAAGAATCTTAATACCTATGTATTGATATGTCTCCGTAAGGGAATCAAGGGTGTACAGAGTGGCATAAACACGGCAGTGAAAATCAGCTCAACCCCATTATAAAAATAAATTTCAAACACAAAAATAGCGAAATCCTTACAGAATTCGTTAAGGGGCTCTGATGCAATCTGGACTGACCACATCTACACCCACAGATGGATGAAACATAAGGCTGGACACTTGGGGCTGAGACGATTGGTGAGGTTGTGTGAACAAATGCAGACCATTTTAAAGCAATAATGCATGCAACCCGTACCCTAACCCCTAACCCTAACCCGTACCCTAACCCGTACCCTAACCCTAACCCATACCCTAACCCGTACCCTAACCCGTACCCTAACCCTGACCCTAACCCCTACCCTGACCCTGACCCCTAACCCCTGACCCTGACCCTAACCCTAACACTGACCCGTACCCTAACCCTAACCATAACCCTAACCCCTAACCCACAACCCTAACTCGCTCTCCTCCTTCTAAGCCCTGTCCCAGCTGCGGGCTAACAGGCCACACTGGAAGAGGGACTGCCCTACGACTGGCCCTATCTCAGCATCTCCACGCGGGGGGCGGGCCGACCCAACGGCATTACCACTCGAACTGCTGGGATTGGCTGACGACTGACGGCGCCCGAACTCGAAGATCCCCATAACCCTCACCGAGCCCAGGGTAACGCTACAGGTAGCGGGTAAGTCCATCTCATCTCTGGTGGACACGGGGGCTACCTATTCGGTCCTGCCTACTTATTCAGAGCCAGTTTCTCCTTCCCAGATCTCGGTCATGGGTATTGATGGAAAAAATACTTCCCACTCCAGACCGGTCCACTCCCATGTCATATCGAAGGACTCCCTTTTACTCATTCCTTCTTAGTCATACCATCCTGCCCAGTTCCCTTGCTAGGCCGAGATGTCCTTTTCCACTTAGGGGCCTCCCTCAAGCTGGTTAGACTTGACCCTAAGGTCCCCTCCTGCCAACTCCTGCTTCCTCTTCTCGGCCTGTCTCTAGAACCCTCCCCCTCCTATTCCCCTCTTCCAATCACACTGAACCCAATCAATCCCCAAGTCTGGGATACTTCTAAGCCCATAATAGCAACACACCATTCCCCCGTCCTCATCCGCCTAAAGGACCCCTCCAAATTTCCATCAAGGCCCCAATTTCCCATCTCTGAGACTCACCTTAGGGGCCTAAGACCTATTATCCCCAGACTCCTAAACCATGGACTCCTTATCCCCACTGACTCTCCTTGCAACACCCCCATCCTGCCTGTCCGCAAAGTCTCTGGGGATTATCGCCTGGTCCAGGACCTCCGACTAATCAATGAGGCCATAATTCCTCTCCACCCAGTAGTACCAAACCCATACACCTTGCTCTCCCATATCCCCCCATCCACAACCCACTTTACGGTTCTGGATCTCAAAGATGCCTTTTTCACTATCCCCCTACATCCCGACTCCTATTTCCTCTTCACCTTTACCTGGACGGATCCGGATACTCATACTGCCAGTCAGCTCACCTGGACAGTTCTTCCCCAGGGCTTCCGCGACACTCCTCACCTCTTCGGTCAGGCGCTGGCACGGGACCTCACTTCCTGCTCCGGTACCCCCAGCACACTTCTTCAATATGTACATGACCTCCTCCTTTGTAGCCCATCTCTCAGCCTCTCAAGACAACATACTGCAGATCTCCTCAATTACCTTGGCTCTCGCGGTTATCGGGTCTCCCCAGCCAAGGTTCAGTTATCTGTATCTTCTGTAACCTACCTGGGGCTCCACCTTACCCCTACCACAAAAGGTCTAACAGCCGATCGCACCCGGATTATCCGTGAACTCCAGCCTCCGGAAACAGCGGAACAAATTCTCTCCTTTTTGGGCCTTATAGGATTTTTCCAACACTGGATCCCTAACTTTGCTCTCCTCGCTAAACCCTTATATCTAGCCGCTAAGGAAACCCCTCAAGGACCCCTCACCTCTCCTTCCACCGTTCAACAGGCCTTTCTCACCCTCCGTAACGCTCTGATATCTTCTCCTCCCCTTTCTCTGCCCAACCCAAACTGACCTTTTCACCTTTTTGTGGATGAACGGGCTTCAATAGCCACTGGACTCCTTGCCCAGCCTGTAGGGCCTTCCTACCGCCCCGTGGCTTACCTACCCAAACAGCTAGACCCAAACATTCGGGGATGGCAACCATGCCTTCGGGCCCTAGCAGCAGCAGCCGAACTGACCAAACACTACAGATACTCAACCACACAGGAATAGGTAACATCTCTGACTGCTTTCTATGTGCCTCGCTTGGCCGTCCACCCTTGGCTGCTGTCCCACTCGACCAGCCCTTCAATTCTACTTCCTACACATCCCAAAACCCACCTTTTTCCCCGTTAAAAGTCCCCATATTCCTTGATTCAAAAAAATCTCACCATCTATTATGGCAGCCGCCCAAATCTAGCTGATACTGGATTTATTTGCAACCCATCCCTCATGGTAAACACATCAATTGAAGCACCACCAGGCATGTTTTTGTGGTGCAATGGTTCCCTCACAAAAGAGATCAATTCTTCCTCCCCCTTCCCATGTATCCTCGTTACTCTCGTCCCACAACTCACACTGTATAGCCAAGACGAATTTTCCACGCTAATCACGCCGCCCTTTACCCGATGGAAAAGAGCTATCTTTCTTCCTCTGGTCGCAGGCATCTCTCTCGCCTCCTCCCTGGTCGCTGCAGGACTCGGGGGGCGAGGGGGAGCTCTAACACATAGTGTTTCAAAATCCCGCGACTTAGAACATAAACTCCAGCTAGCCATTGAAGGCTCCGCCGCCTCCATCTCCTCTCTCCAGTGCCAAATCACCTCCATAGCCCGAGTCGCTCTCCAGAATCGACGAGCCCTGGATCTCCTGACGGCCGACAAAGGAGGTACCTGCCTCTGCCTACAGGAGGAATGCTGCTGTAAACGCCCTCCATCGCTTAAGAGAAGAACTCCAACGCAAACACCAACAGTCCGCCTCCCCAACTCCCGATTGGTGGCGATCCACCCTCTATACCTGGCTAACACCAATCTGAGGCCCCTTAATTCTCATCTGTATCTTGCTCATGTTTGCCCCGTTTTCTTAGGTTCCTTCGCCGGCGCATGGAGGAAGTCTCTCGGGTGGCCACAAACCAAATGTTCCTCGGTCCTTACACCTTGCTTCCTACAGAAACCCCCACTGCTCTCCCCTAAGCCTCGGACCTCTGGTCGCCCGACTCCCCTTTCGACGCCCCCATTCAGCATGAAGTAGCCAGAGATCGGAACGCCACCCCATTACACCAAAGATGTCGGGATGTAAGGCCAACTGGCCCGAGGCAGGGGAACGCAATCAGATTCACAGGTTGCATCAGACCGAAACTCTCCGGACCACCCAGTTCCAGAAACTGACCTGGAGACATTCCGGACCACCCAGTTCCAGGAACTGACCTGGGGGCTTTCCACCCGGCCCACCCTTCCCGCCTTTCGAGGGACGGGACTAGCGGTCCCAAGACTGATGGAACCGGCACCAGATAGTGCCACGACACCCGAAGAGACCACCAGATAAGGAATTCCCTGCGCCCTCCCAGATTCACCACACCCCTTTCCCTTCTTCCCCTATAAAATCTTGCCCAGCCCTCGCCCGGGGGCGACTTCTCTGGCCCCTTTCTCTCGGACCAGTGAACCTCGCCCGGCAGCGCCCCCTTAATAAAGCTCACTTGAAGCTTTCCTGTTTCGCGATGCCGTTTGTTAAGATCCGACCTTACACATCAAGGATGGCTCTGAGCTGGATTTCTGCAAAACAAGACTATCCCGTGCGAAAAACAACCCAGTAGAGCTTTGTATCCCATCAGCTACAGGAAGAGAATGGCTGCCGGCTACTGAAAACCAGCAGCATTTACAACTTAACTCCCATGGCCTCTGCAGTGGTACGTCTGAGTTTTCTGTTTCTGCCCCTGTACCAAACAGCTCTGGTGTAATTTCGTCGTTCCTTCCTCCACCCACCCCCACCAACCCCTGTCCCCTTACCTGCGGTCCGCAGCCCTCCGCTCCGCGCTCGGATGCCGCTGGGGTGCCAGGGACCCACGGGACGGGTCGTTCCCAGCCGCCGGGCGCTGGCTCCCTAGACTCCCTCCGCTCCGCGCTCGGATGCCGCTGGCGTGCCTGGGACCCACGGAACGGGTCATACCCAGCCGCCGGGCGCTGGCTCTCTAGACCCCCGCCGGCTCGCGTGGCACCGACGGCGAGGAGCCCCAAGCACGCCCCGCGCCAGGTGCGCTCTGGCCGGGACGCCCACTTCCGGGACACTCTCTTCCGGGAGAGGCGCGCAGACCGCCGTCGCGCTCAGGTGAGCCGCAGCCAATGCCGAGCAAGACCCGCCCCGGCGGCGCCGCGTCCGCGCGGCGCATCATGATCTCGGCGCTCCAGGCACGGGCGCCGGAACGCCCACTTCCGGGACACGCTCCTCCGGGAGAGGCGCGCAGACCGCCGCCGCGCTCAGGTGAGCCGCAGCCAATGCCGAGCAAGACCCGCCCCGGCGGCGCCGCGTCCGCGCGGCGCAGCACGATCTCGGCGCTCCAGGCACGGGCGCCGGAACGCCCACTTCCGGGACACTCTCCTCCGGGAAAAGCGCGCAGAAAGCCGCCGCGCTCAGGTGACCCGCAGCCAATGCCGAGCAACACCCACCCCGTTAGGCGCAGCACGATCTCAGAGCTCCAGGCACGGGCGCCGGGGGGCGGGCATCTCCTCTCCTGAGAGGCAGCTAGCGATGCCCCGGGGCGCGGGCCCCTGCGGCGCGGAGACCACTCCAGGCTGGACTCACCGACACCAACGCCGCCAGGAGGAGCGCTTGGCGGGACTCGGCAAACAACCCAATGTTTTAAATGGAAAAAGGACTTCAAAAGACCCTTCTCCAGATAAGACATACAAATGGTCAGCAAGCACATGAAGAGATGTTAATCGTCATTAGTCGTGATGAAATGCAAGTTAACACCACAACGCCGACCCCTCCACACACTAGAACGCCTACAATCAAGAAACCTAAAAATAACAAATGTTGGCAAAATTTAGAGAAACTGATACACAATTTTCCATAGGGAAAATGAATAATTTCCGGAGGTGGATGCTGAGACTATTTGTACAACAACGTGAATGTAGTTAATGCCATAGAACTGTATGCTCAAAATGATTTAAATGGTAAATGTTATGTTATGTGGGGCGGGTTTAACATAATTTAGCCCCTGCTTTATACCAGACCCCAGAGTCAAAGCTTCTCATCCATTTTCTCACTTTTACTTAACCTCCTACGATCTTCACACTCCCATTTAACAGACGAAGCTGAGCCTGAGAGGTTAAACTAAGTGACTTGCCCAAGGCTCACTCGGCAAACTCTACACTGTTCAATGTTGCTGTATTTACTGAGCACCTACTAGAGGACCTACTGAGCAATACCTCCAGCACCTGCCAGAGACATTGTGGGAAGACCAGGATGAACGGGGGCTGAAAGATTACAAAACATGGGTAGATCCTGGGGCCCTGCTCTCAAAAACACTGAAGTTTCTTGGAGTGGAGGAGATGGCCTTTGTCACCCTTGTGGAGCCTTTTATTCGACCCCACCGCACCCCGACAGAGGAGGGAAGCAGCTGGCCTGATACTGAATATTAGCTCAGCTGGGGAGGAGTCCTGGGGCTTTGAAGAAGGCATCTCCTGCCCCACTCCCTACATTGCCCCCTAGAGTCCAGTATGTGGGCACAAGCATCCCTATGGCAGGGCAGGAGGCACATCTCATGGCACCCCTCTCCTCCCGCCCTGCAGTAATGACACTGTAGCCATACACCCACCAGAAGGACAATAAACTTTCCTTCTCTGAGGGAACCATTATCTGCATCACCCGCCACTACTCCAATGGCTGGTGTGAGGGCATCGGCTCAGAGGGGTCTGGATTCTTCCCCGGGAACTATGCGCAGCCCAGCTGCTGACAGCCTGGGATCTCTGGGATGCTGACCCAAGCACCGCCTTGAGTGAGCCTCTTGAGTCCCACACCAAAGCCTGCTCAAGACTGGACCAGACCGGCACGCCTCCTGGGCTGTGAGCTGTGTCTGTTCCTTCCCCCCATTTCAGTGGGAAGGGGTCCTGGTAAAGACAGAGGAGGTACCCAGAGGCCTGCTGGAGACAGGAAAGAACTGGAAGCCAAGGAGTTTGGTGACCTTACCCACAGGGGACCCTTACGCCATGCAAGACCGGGTCTCCAGCTGCAAGTGCCAACTTTGAATAAAATTCTGATGACCTCCTGATGATTGCCCTGCAGGGCTAGCGGGCCGAGGGACTGAAAGGCAACCCACTTGTAAGGCTCCCACTAGTTAAGCCTCCTCTGCCTGCCCTAAGCAGCAGTATCTCCCATCTCCTCGGTGCTCACTGAGCCCTCCACACTAGACCCCTGTGCCCCTCTGCGAAGGTGGGCCGCACCCTGCTCTTTTCCCTGTTGCCTGCTTTGTTATGGATTCAGTCTTGGTTCCCCAGGCTGGGCACTCCTCCAAGAGTGGGGACCAGCTCCCTCACTTAGGTGGGGCTCTCTGAGAGCAGAGCTCACCTCGCCATCATCCCCCAGACAGCAGCATGAGACACCTCGCTCACCTCCGCCCCTTCACCTCCTTCACAGCTCTGAAACTCCAGAACAGGGAGGTGGGCCTTGGGTTTCCACTGGCTCTGCTTTACAGCGTCATGGCTTTCTGTTCCATATGGGAGGAGGGGGACTCAGAAGGCCCAGTCAGTGGGGCGACTTTGGTTAAGTCCCTGCTTTCTTGCTGCATAGACGAGGCTGTGGTGCAAGGAGACATCTTCGGGCTCTGTGAGGTCCCTGGCTGGCCAGACCCGAGCCCCAGAACAGTGTGCTACCTCTTTCCACCAACAGGAGGTGACTGTTCCCTCGAGCTTTTTATCCTGTGGGGATGCTTACAGGGTGGGGTGGGGGGAGGCAAGGAGTGTAGTGTAGGGTCACAGTAGGTAAAGCAAGATCTAGGCCTGGGACCGTCGGCAGGGAGCACCTCTCTCTGTGGGGAGTCCGGTACGGGGGAGGTCGGGGGGTACATTTCGGGGCCTAGGTCCTCTGGACAGAAGACTGGAGGAGGGAGGCCACGCAGCCCAAGGCAACAGTTAACCACAACGTGGCGGGACATGTTCCTTCTCGACCCTGACAGGGAACCCCGTCCTCCCGAGAAGACAAGGTTTGTGCAAACACTGCTGCCTGCTCAGATATGTGTGCCACGCTGCTGCGGCCAGACTCCAGAATTCGCTTGCAGTGGAACTGGGGGAGGCAGCCGAGCTGGGTTAACTGCACAGATGGGGACAGCTCCCAACTCCCTCCTCCAGTCCCCAAATGGACCAACCTGGGATTCCGGGAAATCCCGGAGGGATATACCAAAATGAAAGGGAAAGGGAGTAATAAAACTAGCTTTCTCTTTCCCGACCCCCACCGCCCCAGCCCCTCCCCGCCCGGGTGGCCCCTGCAGGCCACGTCCTCAGCACCTGATGCAGGTGTAGGCGCACTTCGGTGGAAGTTTCCCAGGGCACCACCCTGGCGCGGAAGGAGCTGGGCTCGGCCTTCTGCGCCTCCTGCATAAGGCGGTGCATGGGGTAGTGGCGGCGTGGGAAGGCCACGTCGCCGCCTGCCAACAGCCCCATAGGGCAGAAGTCGTTGGCGCCGTCGCTCACGTAAAAAAGGTGCTCGAAGGGCAAGAGGTCGTGGGCCTGCTCGCACAGATAGTCGCTGAGCACCTTGTGCTGGCACATGTTGGCGGGGCAGCGAGCACAGCTGTGCGCGTGGAAGGGCCGCAGCGCCAGCAGCCCCCAAGGGCCGGGCCTCGACGGGTTGCTGAAGATGCGGCAGAACAGGCCGTGGTGGCCGGCGGCGCGCAGCGCACTCTCCACGCCAAAGGTGTTGGCGTCTGAGATGAGAACAACCTCAAAGCAGACTCCCTGCTTGGCCACAAACTGCAGCAGCTCGCCCGTGCCGGGCGACAGGGGTATGGCCTCGTAGATGGCGTGCAAGTCCCGCGGCCGCACGCCCTGCTCGCCCAAGTACTGGAAGACATGCTGCATGTACTCGTTGTAGAAGCCCTCGCACTAGGTGGCACGCAGGCTCTCAGGCACCCGCTGGCCCGCCACGGCACGCGCACGATGGAGTCGTCGCTGTTTTCGTCCACGATAGTCTTGTCCAAGTCGAAGGTCAGGAGGAAGCGTGGCACGCCGGGCACAGCAATCCCGCTGTCCTCTACCAGCTTTGTCCTGAGCGACCAAATCCTTTTGTGGTCACCAAAAAGAGTCCCTCAGAGGAAAGGGGGACAGGACCTCTGAGCTTCTCCTGCAGGGTGCGGAGCGGTGGCTGCGGAGGTCTGTCCCGGCTGAGTCTGGAGTGTCAAGAGTGGGGAGAGGGCCTAGCTGAGGTATTTGGGCACAGGATGGAGCAAGGGGCGCTCACGGGAATTGGAGGGGATGCTGCGTCTTATCCATTCCTGGATTTCTGGGCTCCGGCTCACACGAGTCCCTCCAGTCCAGAGGGTCCGTGAATGCTGTGCATCTGGGCCGTTCCCTCCACTTGCCCCCCATCCCCATGTTATGTATTTTTGACCACAATAAAAAAAATGAATGAAACACTAATAACACATGTTACAACATGGATAAACATTGAAAACATTCTAAGTCAAAGAAGTCATACTGAAAAGGCCACTCATGTCACAACCGTCTTGTGTGCTTTAAATCCATAGCAGTTTTGAAAATGAGGGGATGGGACTTCCCTGGTGGTCCACTGGTTAAGACTCTGAGCTCCCAATGTAAGGGGCACAGGTTCGATCCTTGGTCAGGGAACTAAAATCCCGCGTGCACGGTATGGCCAAAAAATAAAATAAAATAAACGTCATTGGCCTGGTTTGGATCATAGCATCATCCTTGAACCCATCAGAGCACCCATAGGATGGAACATGGGATTGGCTAAATGTGGATCATATGTCCATCTTCAAGGTGGGTGGAACGTAGCATCAGCCCTCTGGAACTGTTTGGACTGGAAACAGGTAAGAAGTTACCAAAGGAAAGCTGAGGTTCTGGACTTTGGCATGAGAACAGATGCTGGCTTAGGGAAAGCAGCAGATTCCACACCACTGACGGCCCACTGCACAGCTGTGGGATCTGAAGGCCAAGGAAGGAAGGGGCTGATTTAGGGTCAGGGGCTGCAGCCACCCATCCAGTGCTCTTGCTGTCCGTCCACAACAGCAAGAACCTCTTCCTCTTGCAAAAGGCACAGCCCTCCTTGATGTCTCTGGTGGCGGGAGCCCAGGAGTCACACCTGCCCCATGGCCACGTGACTCACCCATCCCCCAAGAACAATACTGCTCATTTATCCAGTCTCCTCCCTCCTTTACAATGAGCAGAGACTAAATGCTATGGTGGTTAGGAAATTCTTGCTCAATGAAGCAGCGGGAGGCTCAAGAATTATGCCATATCATGGAATCCATCATTGGCAGCTTTCAGAGACCACATGGGTGCACGTGGCTCTCCAAGACCATGCAGCCTCAGTGTGAAACTGTCCACTGGGTGGCCCAGTTGCTCCCGTATCTTTGACTCTTAATCAGTATGAATATCAAGTTTGTTACAGCTGGAAGCCCAAAGGATTGCAAGGCCATGATCTGCCGTATGGTTGTTGTGTCAGGGACACACTCAAATGTTTAGATGGTTATCACCTCGCTTGGCAGGCTATGAGCCTGTGAGGCGGAGGCCCTTTTCTCAACCACATGCATGTTAGTAACTGAAACATCCCAAAGGGCTGTCTGTGCTACCCAGGTAGCTGTTCAATTGCCCAGCAGCAAGGTCAGCTCAGTAATTGGCCACAGGGGCTTGACAGGGACCAGACTGGCCTGAGCTGGAGGACCACAGATGACTGCCTGGATGGTCAGAGGTCAAGGGCTGTCCTGAGACTTGATGTCTATTGATGCCCACTCAGATGGGACAAAGGATGCCTGCAGTCTCAGGAGGGCCCCACCAGCCCTCAGGAGGCAGCATCTGGGGGCTGGTGGGTCGCTGCACCAAGTTCTGTATAAATTCATAACATGACCATGGAGTGAGCTCAGTCAGGCCTCTGCTGGACCCGGGCTGCCCAGGCCAAGTGGGGCCAGCACTACTCTCTCCAGTTCAGATGGTAGGAGGAAACCCTGTGGGCTTCTGAGGCCCTAACAGCCACTGACTGAGGTTGAGTTGGACTTGAAACAGTCAGTGACCCGAGCAGACGTTTCGTTCTTCTGCTCTCAGGTTCCAGGACGGGGGTAGATAACCAGCGGCCCAGGTGAACCCCCACTCGTGAGTGACCCCAGGCAAGTCCTGTTCATCCTACAGGACTCAGAGGTGTGGGGTTAGGGGGGCCGTGGGCCAGTTGTGCTTAACACTAACCCACTAACCCTAACGCCCAAATCTCTACTGTTCACTCCCTAACCCTAACCTCCTCATCTCTAATCCTAAACCCTAAGGCTCCTAACCCCTAGCCCCTAGATACTCGACCTTGACCTGTAAACTCCTAACCCTTACCCTGACTATGACTCAGACCATCTAACCTGACCCTCTAACCCTGACCCTCTAGCCTGCATCCTTTAACTCTAATTCCTCAAAACCTGGGCTCAGCTGAGTGGCTCCATCCAGAGGTGAAGCAGAACCTGTCTTTGGGCCTCCACTGCCTCTGCCCTCTCCTCCCCCCAGGAACCAGAAAG
Source organism: Mesoplodon densirostris (assembly GCF_025265405.1). Lineage (NCBI taxonomy): Eukaryota > Metazoa > Chordata > Mammalia > Artiodactyla > Ziphiidae > Mesoplodon > Mesoplodon densirostris. The sequence continues at coordinate 114,094,601 of NC_082669.1, read as the reverse complement.
CCCTGGATTGTTGGACTCTCCTGACCAGAGGGGCAGCTGCTCCTGGTCTACCTGCACCCACACCCCCCTCCTCTGGGTCCTTGGCCTCTGGACTCTCTGACCTTCAGTCCACCTTCAAGAGCCCGGAGACAAATCCAGGTGAGACGCCTGCTTCATTGGCACAGGTGGGACCTGGTCCCCATCCTCACAGCCCGGCCAGAAACCTTTGTGCACACTGTGTCATGAGGCTGCCTGTCCCCAGCCAGCTGGAGGGGTCGGGAGTCAGATGGGGAACCGAAGTGTCCTTGAGGTTGGAGTGTGGGTAGGACAGGGTAGGAGGGGCGAGAGGTGAGGTGTCATCATTCCCAAACCAGGCAGGGAGTGTGTGCTGTGTTGGCATTTCGGACAGGGAAGAGTATGTCAGATGGAGGCTCTGAAGTAGCACACCTTGCAGGCCAACCTACTAGGGCAGTTCTTCCCTAAGCCAACGGGTGGCGCAAAACAACGCAACAAACTGTACATATATCCTTATAATGAATCTGGCAACTGGAAAGGAAACATCACAGGTCATGGCAACTGAGACACGAGGAGCCCATCCCGCCTGCCCAGCCTTGCACAGTCTGGAGGTGGAGCTGTGGTAGGCTGGACAGGCAGCTCCCGGCTAGGAACTGGGCCGGAGAGCCCCAGGAGGAATGGCAACCCGCAGACAATTTCCAGAGCCCACTGCAGCCGGGAGACGTTCCCTACAGAACAGCCTGGGGCCCTCTGTGTCCACCCTGCACACAGCACGACCCCGTCGACCCCTGGGCCTCATTCATGGCTGTCTGGCCACCCCTCCCCTCACTCCCTGAGTGCCTGAGCCCCCAGGGCCCCCTTGGCCGAGGCTTCTCTGCACACCTGGCTCTCCTGACTATCCCTGCCTCTCTGAGCACACCGTGTCCTTCCCTGGGGTCTGCGGGTCTGGCTAAGGGTTCCCCCTTGACCCCGGGTAGGCACCCCAGCCAACGCTGACGCTTGCCTTTCCTGCAAGATGGCCCCCTCAGTCTCACCAACTCCAAACTGTGTTGCGTTTACTTCTGAGAAAGAGGGAATGAAGAGGAAGCCCCATTCCGGCCTCACACAAGGTGTTTGCTAACCTTGTGGACCCAAGGGACCATCACAAAGAGGCTGGAAGCCTGGCAGAGGCACAGCCCCTACCGTCACCCCTGTTCCTCGGCCCAGCTTCTCTCTTCTATCATCAAACCCCTCAGCCGCCACCAGAGGAAAAATGTGGGCATGATCCTGTCACTCTGGTTCCAAAACTGTTTCTCTGTCTATAAAACGAAGTCAAAGCTAGCTGTCTGGCCACCCTTGCAGCTCCTCTGCGATGCGTCCTCCCCGCGAGCCAGGCACCCAGCCCCTTCCCCTGCCCCCTGCCCCCACCCTCCTCTAGAGCGAGCTCTGTCCATCCCACTCCTTCAGTTCAGCTCAGCTGCCACCTCCGCTGACCCACCAGCCAGAGGTAACCTCTCCCTCCGCAGACACACCTAGCCTGCAGCTTCTCTGCCCTGCGCCCGGCTGGGTTGAGCAGAGCTGAGAGCATGCGCCTGCTTCACTGTGGACCCCAGGCCCCAGCACATGGCACACGCTCAGGGATGTTTACTGGACAGATGGATGACCATGAGGATGAGCAGGCAGATCACTGACGGTAATGGGTAGTGGTCCTCCTTTTGAGTCTCTACACTTCACCACAAAGTGCTGAGGCAACAGCAAAAGGAAGGGTGGGGGAAGGCGACACCAGAAAGCAACTCCATGCCTTCCTCATCCCCCCACAGCACGCATGTGTACACACACATGTGCACGTACATGCCCAAGCATACCGGCATTCACACACATGTACACACACACATGAAAAGATGGACTGCAGTCACACACAGGCACACAATCACATGTGCTGCACATGCAAAAACACATGCATACACACAGGTGCCTGCCTGCACATAAACACTCACATGCACTCGGATGTACACAGACCTGTGCGCAGACAGCACACACATGCACATGCTTGTGCACACTCACGTAATACACACACATACACACAAAAGCTCAGGAAATTTCCTAAAGTTTGTTTTTGTTTCAGCCTCCCCAAGAATGAGGAGAGAGCAGATGGTCCCTGGGAAATAAAGATGGTCACGGCCCTGCATCTGTCACAGAGGCTAGTTGAAGGCTCAAGCATGCTCTGCCCTGCCCAGTCGTGGGGTACAGACCCAGCCTGCTCAGCTGCCTCAGCTGAGCCTTCCGCTGTCCCAGCCGCTCGTGGGAGAAGCAAGTCTCAGTGTCAGTTGCAGGTCATGTCTGTGCTACTTCCTGACAGGAGGTCTTGCCTAACCCTAACCCTAAACCTAACCCTACCCCAACCCTAACCCTAACTAACCCTACCCATAACTAACACTAACGCTAACCCTAACCCTAATACGTAACCCTAACCCTAAACCTCTAACCCAAAACCTCTATCCATAACCCTAACCCTAACCCTAACCCTAACCTAACAAAAGCACCGATGCTACTCCTATCTCAGGCCCTGACCCTGTCCCTATATAAAGACTTGCTGCTGTCAATACCTATATCCTGACACAATCCTAAGCTTATATCCTGACCCATCTCTTACTGAACTCCTGAAACTCTCCCTAAGTGAACCTTGACGCTGTCCCTAAGTGAGGCCCCGAGGCTGTCCGTAACAGACACCCCGATACTATCTTTAACCAACACCCTGATGCTGATCCCACAGAGGCACTTGTGGTGCGACTAAGCCTTTCCCGGACATTGTCCCTCGATAAGGCCCTGACGCTGCTTCTAAATAAGGCCCTGATGCTCTGAGTAACTAAAGCCCTCAAACTATCCCTTGCTCATTTACTGACATTATCCCTAGCCCTTAACCTGACTCGATCCATAGCTAATGTCCTGCCTCTGATCCTACCTGAAGCCCTAATGCTGTCCCTAACTAAGGCCCTGACTAGTCCTAACTCAGGCCCTGACACGATACCTAACAAAGGCTCTGATGCTACCCCTAACTAAGGCCCTGACACTCTCTGTAACTAAGGCCCTGAACCTACTCCTAACTCAGGACCTGAATATGTCTTTAACTAAGACCCTAATACTGATCCTACAAAGGCCCTGATGCTGCTCTGAAGTCATGACCTGACAGTGTCCCCAGCTAAGGGCCTGACGCTAGGCCTCACTCAGGCCCTGTCACTCTCCCTAAGTCAGGCTCTCACGCTGTCCCTACCTGAAGCCCTGACACTGGTTCTAAAAATGGCCCTGGTACTCTCAGTAACTAACGTCGTGACACGATCCCTAGATGTTAACCTGACCCTGTCACTAGCTAATGTCCTCCCTCTGATGATAACTAAAGCCCTGATGCTGCGCCTAACTCAGGCCCTGAATTTAGTCCCACGTCCGTGACACTGTCCTTAATTAAGGCCTAGATGCTTCTCCTAGGTCAGGGCTTGATACTGTTCCTAACTAAGGCCCTAACACTATTCCTAACTCAGGTTCTGACACTGTACGTAACAGAAGGCCCTGACGCTAGTCCTAAGGCCCTGACACTACTCCTAACTCAGGCTCTGACGCTAGTCCTAACTAAGGCTCTGACACTGTCCCTAACTAAGGCCCTGACACTACACCTAACTCAGGCCCTGACACTGGCCCTAACTAAAGCACTGACACTACTCCTAACACAGGCCCTGACACTGGCCGTAACTAAAGCACTGACACTACTCCTAACACAGGCCCTCACACGATTCCTTTGAAGGCTCTGATGCTAGTCCTAAGGCCCTGACACTACTCCTAACCCAGGCTCTGACACTAGTCCTAACTAAGGCTCTGACACTGTCCCTAACTAAGGCCCTGACACTACACCTAACTCAGGCCCTGACACTGGCCCTAACTAAAGCACTGACACTACTCCTAACACAGGCCCTGACACTGGCCCTAACTAAAGCACTGACACTACTCCTAACACAGGCCCTCACACGATTCCTTTGAAGGCTCTGATGCTAGTCCTAAGGCCCTGACACTACTCCTAACCCAGGCTCTGACACTACATCTAACTCAGGCCCTGACACTGGTCCTAACTAAAGCGCTGACACTACTCCTAACACAGGCCCTCACACGAGTCCTTTGAAGGCTCTGAAGCTAGTCCTAAGGCCCTGACACTGACCCTAACTAAGGCCCTGCTGCCGTCAATATCTAAAGTCCTGACACTATCCTGAGAATATATTCTAACAAATGTCTTAATAACGTCCTAGAACTCTCCTGATGTAAGCCTTGACGCTGTCCCTAAGTGAGGCCCTGAGGCTGTCCCTAACACAGGCCCTGAGAATGTCTTTAACAAAGACCCTGATGCTCATCCTACAGAGGCAATTGTGCTGCTCCTAAGCCTGGCCTGACACTTTCTCTAGATAAGGCCATGACGCTGGTCCTAAATAAGGCCCTGATGCTCTGAATAACTAAGGCCTTCAAACTATCCCTCGCTCATTTCCTGACATTTTCCGTAGCCCATAACCTGACTCGATCTGTAGATAATGTCCTGCTTCTTATCCTACCTGAAGCCCTAATGCTGTCCCCTGACACTACTCCTAACTCTGCCCTGACATTATAACTAACAAAGGCTCTGACGCTAGTTCTAACCAAGGTCCGGGCACTGTACAAAACAAAGGCGCTGACACGGTAACTAACGAAGGCTCTGATGCTAATCCTAACTAAGGCCCTGACACTGTCCTTAACGAAGGCCTTGACACTACTAATGACTCAGGACCTGACACTGTCCCTGAGGCCCTGACACTACTACTAACTCAGGCCCTGACACGATGCCTAACGAAGGCACTGACGGTGACCCTAACTAAGGCCTTGACACTATTCCTAACTCAGGCCCTGACACTGTCCCTAAATAAGGCCCTGATACTACACCTAAAGCAGGCCCTGACACTGTTCCTAACAGAGGCACTGATGCTAGTCCTAAATCAGGCCCTGACACTGTCCCTAATAAAGGCCCTGCTGCTGTCAATATCGCAAGTCCTGACACTATCCTAAGCTTATATCCTGACCAATCTCTTACTGAGTTCCTGAAACTGTCCCTAAGTGAGGCCTTGATACTGTCCCTAAGAGAGGCCCTGAGGCTGTCCCTAAAAGAGGTCCTGACAATGTCTTTAACAAAGACCCTGATGCTGATCTTACAGAAGTACTGGTGCTACTCCTAAGCCTTGCGTGGACACTGTCCCTAGATAAGGCCCTGACGCAGGTCCTAAAAAAGGTCCTGATGATCTGAATAACTAAGGCCTTCAAACTATCCCTCGCTCATTTCATGACGTCATGCCTAGCCTGTAACCTGACTCAGTCCGTAGCTAATGTCCTGCCTCTTATCCTACCTGAAGTCCTAATGCTGTCCCCAACTAAGGCCCTGACTACTGCTAAATCAGGCCCTGACACTGGCCCTAACTAAAACCTTCACACTACTCCTATCTCAGGTCCTGACACTGTCCCTAACTGAGGCCCTGACACTACTCATAACTCAGGCCCTGAGACGATACCTAACAAAGGCTCTGATGCTAGTCTTAACTAAGGCACTGACACTCTCCCTACCTAAGGCCCTGAACGTACTCCTAACTCAGGCCCTGATCATGTCTTTAACTAAGACCCTACTGCTCATCCTACAAAGGCCCCATTGCTGCTCCTAAGTCATGCCCTGAGAGTGTCCCTAGCTAAGGGCCTGATGCTAGGCCTCACTCAGGCCCTGTCACTCTCCCTAAGACAGGCTCCCAGGCGATCCCTACCTGAACCCCTGACACTGATTCTAAACAAGGACCTGATACTCTCAGTAACTGTGGTATTCACACTATCCCCAGGTCATTTCCTGACACTTTACCTATACCTTAATGTAACCCTGTCTTTAGCTAAAGTCGAGCCTCTTATGCCAACTAAAGGCCTGATGCTGTGCGTAACTCAGGCCCTGACTTAGTCCCAAGGCCTTGACACTGTCCCTAACTAAGGCCTAGATGCTGGTCGAACGTCAGGACCTGATACTGTCCCTAACAAAGGCCCTAACACTAATCCTAACTCAGGCCCTGACAGTGTACCTAACAGAAGGTCCTGACGTTAGTCCTAACTAAGACCCTGACACTGTCCCTAACAAAGGCTCAGATGCTACTCCTAACCAAGGCCCTCACACTGTCCCTAACTAAGACCCTGACAGTACTCCTAACTTAGGCCCTGACCCGATACCTAACAAGGCTTACTTATTAAGTAATAATTAGCCTACCTGAAGCCCTAACTCTGTCCCTACCTAAGGACCTGAATAGTCCTAACTAAGGCCCTGACACTGTCCTCACTAAGGCCTTCACCGTACTCCTAACTCAGCCCCTGACACTGTACCTAACTAAGGCCCTGACAGTACTCCTAACTTAGGCCCTGACACAATACCTAACAAAGGTTCTGACACTATTCCTAACTAAGGCGCTGAAACAGGACCTAACTAAAGCCCTTGACTTAGGAGTAGTGTCAAGGCTTTAGTTAGGGACAGTGTTGGGCCTTAGCTCGGACTAGCATCACAGCCTTTGTTAGGTATCATGTCAAGGCCTGAGTTAGGAGTAGTGTCAGGGCCTTAGTTGGGGACAGTGTCAGGTCCTTAGTTAGTACTAGCAACAGAGCCTTTGTTAGTAATCGTGTGAGGGCCTGAGTTAGGAGCAATGTCAAGGCCTTAGATAGGGACAGTGTGTGTCAGGGCCTTGGTTAGGACTATCATCAGAGTCTTTGTTAGGTATCATGTCAGAGCCTGAGTTAAGAGTAGTATCAGAGCCTTAGTTAGGAACAATGTCATGGCCTGAGTTAGGAGTAGTATCAGGGCGTTATTTAGGGACACTGTCAGGGCCTGAGTTAGCAGCAGTGTCAAGGACGTTGTTACGGATTGTGTCAGGGCCTCAGTTAGGAATAGTGTCAGGGCCCTAAGTAGGGACAGTATGAGGCCCTGACTTAGGATGAGCATCTAGGCCTTAGTTAGGGACAGTGTCACGGCCTTGGGACTAAAGTCAGGGCCTCAGGCACAGCATCAGGGCTTTAGTTGGCATAAGAAGCTCAACTTTAGCTAAAGAAATGGTTAGGTTAAGGTCTAGGTATAGTATCAGGAAATAACCTAGGGATAGTGTCAAACTTTAGTTACTGAGAGTATCAGAGACTTGTTCAGAACGAGTGTCAGGGCTTCAGGTAGGGACAGCGTCAGAGCCTGACAGAGAGACGGTCAGAGCATGACTGAGGCCTAGCGTGAGGCCCTTAGCTAGGGACACTGTCAGGGAATGACTCAGGAGCAGCATCAGGGCCTCTGTAGAATCAGCATTACGATCTTAAGACATGATCAGAGCCTGAGTTAGGGAGAGCGTCAGGGCCTCAGTTATGGATAGCTTCAGAGCCTATGTTAGCGACAACCTCACGGCTTTATTTGGGGACAGCGTCAGGGCTGACTTAGGAATAGTGTCAGGACCTTGGTTAGACATGGGTCAGTATATTAGCTCAGTATAGTGTCAGGCCTTTAGTTATTACTGTCAGCAGGGCCTACATTAGGGACAGCTTCCAGGCCTTACTTACAGTGTCAGGGCCTTAACAGGACTATTCAGGGCCTTAGTTAGGGACAGCATTAGGACTTTACGTAGGATGAGAGGCAGGATATTAACTATGGACTGAGTCAGGTTACGGGCTAGGGACAAGGTCAGGAAAGGACCGAGGGACAGTTTGAAGGCCTTAGTTACTGACAGAACCTGGGCCTTCTTTACAACCAGCGTCACGGTCTTCGGTAGGGACAGTGCCAGGTCAAGGCCTAGGAGGAGCATAAGGGCCTCTGTAGGATCAGCATCAGGGTCTTGGTTAAAGACATTCTTAGGGCCTCACTTAGGGACAAGCTCAGGGCCTCACTTAGGGACAGCGTCAAGGCTCACGTAGGGACAGTTTCAGGACCTTAGTAAGAGATGTGACAGGATATATGCTCAGGATAGTGTCAAAACTTTAGATATTGATGGCAGCAGGGCCTTTGTTAGGGACAGTGTCAGGGCCTGAGTTAGGGACAGTGTCAGGGACTGAGCTAGGGTCAGTGTCAGGGCCTTAGTTAGGATTAGCATCAGAGCCTTTGTTAGGTATCATGGCAGGGCCTACATTAGGAGTACAACAAGGGCCTTAGTTGGGGACACATTCACGGGTAGAGCTAGGAGTAATGTCAGGGCGTTATTTAGGGAGAGTGTCAGGGCGTGAGTTAGGAGTAGTCTCAGGGCCTTAGTTAGGAGTAGCACCAGAGCCTTTCTTAGGAATAGTGTGAGGGCCTGAATTAGGACCAGCATCAGAACCTCTGTTCGGTATCATGTCGCGGCCTGAGTTAGCCGTTGTCTCAGGCTCTACTTAAGGACAGTGTCCGGGCATTGGTTACGAGCAACAGAGCCTTTGTTGCGCACACTGTCAGGACCTTGGTTAGCACTAGTATCAGAGGCTTCTCTTAGGTAAACTGTCAGGACTTGAGTTAGGAATAGTATTAGGGCCTTAGTTAAGGACAGTATCAGGAGCTGACTTAGTTAGAGCATCAAGGCCTTAGTTTGGCACAGTGTCAAGGCCTTGGGGCTAAATTCAGGGCCTGAGTTAGGCACAGCATCAGTGCTTTACTTGCCATAAGAGGCCTGATTTTACCTAAAGAGAGGGTTAAATTATGTTCTAGGTATACTGTCAGGAAATGACCCAGGTATAGTGTCAACACCTTAGTTACTGAGAATATCGGGGCCTTGTTTAGAAGCAGTGTCAGGGCTTCAGGTAGGGACAGAGTCACAGCCTGATGTAGGGAGAGCGACAGGGCCCGAGTGAGGCCTAGCATCAGGTCCTTAGCTGAGGACACTGTCAGGGCATGACTCAGGAGCAGCATCAGGGCCTCCGTAGGATCAGCATTATGGTCTTAGTTAAAGACATGATCAGGGCCTGAGTTAGGTGGAGTGTCAAGGCCTCCGTTACGGATAGCTTCAGGGCCTGTGTTAGGGACAGCCTCACGGCTTTATTTAGGGCCAGCATCAGGGCTGACTTAGGCCTAGTGTCAGAACCTTCATTAGAGATGGGTCAATATATTAGCTCAGGATACTGTCAGGACTTCAGTTATTGCCGGCAGCAGAGCCTGCATTAGAGACAGCTTCCGGGCCTTACTTACAAACAGTGTCAGGGCCTTACGGATGACTAGTCAGGGACTTACTTGGGGAGAGCATTAGGGCTTCAGGTAGGGTAAGAGGCAGGACATTAACTACGGACTGAGTCAGGTTACGGGCTAGGGATAAAGTCAGGAATGTAGCGAGGGACAGTTTGAAGGCCTTAGTTACTGAGAGCACCTGGGCCTTCTTTAGGACAAGCGTCACAGCCTTCGGGAGGGACAATGTCAGGGCAAGGCCTAGGAGGAGCATGAGGGCCTCTATAGGATCAGCATCAGGGTCTTGGTTAAAGACATTCTCAAGGCCTCACTTAGGGACAGGCTCAGGGTGTCACTTAGGGGCAGCGTCAACGCTCACTTAGGGACAGTTTCAGGACCTTAGTAAGAGATAGGACAGGATATATGCTAAGGATACTGTCAGAACTTTAGATATTGACAGCAGCAGGGCATTTGTTATGGACACTGTCAGGGCCTGAGTTAGGACTAGCATCAGTGCCTCTGTTAGGAACAGTGTCAGGGCCTATTGTAGGTGTAGTATCAAGGCCTTATTTAGGGACAGTGTCAGGGCCTGAGTTAAGTATAGCTTCAGGGCCTTAGTTAGGAATAGTGTCAAGGCCTAAGTCAGGGTCACCGTCACAGCCTTAGTTAGGGTTAGCATCAGAGACTTCGTTGGGTGTAATGTCAGGGCCTCAGTTACGAGCAGTGTCAGGGCCTTAGTTAGGGACAGTCTCAGGGCCTTGGTTAGGACTAGCATCAGAGAATTTGTTACGTATAATGACAGGACCACAGTTAGGAGGTCAGTCAGGCCCTTAGATAGGGACACTGTCAGGGCCTTAGTTAGGGACAGTATCACGTCCTGAGTTAGTAGTGGAGTAAAGGCCTTAGTTAAGGACAGTGTCAGGGCAAGGCCTAGGAGGAGCATAAGGGCCTCCATAGGAGCTGGGTCCAGAGCTGGGGCTTGGGCTGGGGCAGGGACTGGGGCTAGGGCTAGAGCCTTACTTAGGAATAGCGTCAAGGCCTTAGTTAGGGTCACTGTCAGGGCCTTACTTAGGGTTAGCATCAGAGACTTCGTTAGGTATAATCTGAGGACCTGAGTTAGAAGTAGTATCACGGCCTTAGTAAGGGACAGTGTCAGGGCCTTGGTTAGGAGGAGCATCAGAGCCTTTGTTATGTATAATGGCAGGGCCAGAGCTAGGAGGAGAGAAAGACCCTTAGTTAGGGACACTGTCAGGGCCTTAGTTAGGGACGGTATCACGGCGTGAGTTAGTAGTGGTGTCAAGGCCTTAGTGAAGGACAGAGACAAGGCAAGGCCTATGAGGAACAAAAGGGCCTCTGTAGGATCAAGGACTAGGGCTGTGGCTGGGGCTAGGGCTAGGGCTAGGGCCTTAGTTAGGAATAGTGTCAAGGCCTTAGTTAGGGTCACTGTCAGGGCCTTAGTTAGGGTTAGCATCACAGCCTTTGTTAGCTATAATATCAGAGCTTGAGTAAGAACTAGTGTAAGGGCCTTAGTGAGGGACAGTGTCAGGTCCTTGGTAAGGACGAGCGTTGGAGCCTTTGTTATGTATAATGGCAGGGCCAGAGTTCGGAGGAGAGTCAGGCAATTAGTCAGGTACACTGTCAGGGACTTAGTTAGGGACAGTATCAGGGCCTGAGTTAGTAGTAGTGTCAAGGCCTTAGTTAAGGACAGTGTCAGGGCAAGGAATAGGAGGAGCATAAAGGCCTCTGTAGGAGCTGGGGCAGGAGCTGGGACTGGGACTGGGGCTGGGGTTAGGGCTAGGGCCTTAGTTAGGAATAGTGTCAAGGCCTTAGTTAGAGTCACTGTCAAGGCCCTAGTTAGGGTTAGCATCAGAGCCTTCTTTAGGTATAATGTCACGGCCTGAATTAGAAGTAGTGTCAGGGCCTTAGTGAGGGACAGTGTCAGGGCCTTGGTTAGGACGAGCGTCAGAGCCTTTGTTATATATAATTGCAGGGCCAGACTTAGGAAGGGAGTACTGCACTTACTTAGGGACAATATCAGTGCCTTAGTTAGGGACAGTATCACGGCCTTGGGGCTAAATTCAGGGCCTGAGTTAAGCACAGCATCAGGGCTTTAGTTGCCATAAGAGGCTCGACTTTAGCTAAAGACAGGGATAAGTTATGATCTAGGTATACTGTCAGGACATGACCCAGGTAGAGTGTCAACACCTTAGTGACTGAGAATGTCGGGGCCTTGTTTAGAACCAGTGTCAGGGCTTCAGGTAGGGACAGCGTCAGAGCCTGACGTAGGGAGAGCGACAGGGCCCGAGTGAGGCCGAGCATCAGGTCCTTAGCTGGGGACACTGTCAGGGCATGACTCAGGAGCAGCATCAGGGCCTCCGTAGGATCAGCATTACGGTCTTACTTAAAGACATGATCAGGGCCTGAGTTAGGTGGAGTGTCAAGGCCTCCTTTACGGATAGCTTCAGGGCCTGTGTTAGGGACAGCCTCACGGCTTTATTTAGGGCCAGCATCAGGGCTGACTTAGGGTTAGTGTCAGGACCTTGGTTCGAGATGGGTCAGTATATTAGCTCAGGATAGTGTTAGGCATTTAGTTATTGCCGGCACCAGGACCTGCATTAGGGACACCTTCCAGGCCTTACTTACAAACAGTGTCAGGGCCTTAGTGATGACTACTCAGGGCCTTAGTTAGGCACAGTATTAGGGCTTCAGGTAGGGTAAGAGGCAGGACATTAACTACGGACTAGGGATAAAGTCAGGAACGGAACAAGGGACACTTTGAAGGCCTTAGTTATCGAGAGCACCTGGGCCTTCTTTAGGACCAGTATCACGGCCTTTGGTAAGGACAGTGTCAGGGCAAGACCTAGGAGGAGCACAAGGGCCTCTGTAGGATCAGCAACAGGGACTGGGGATGGGAAAGGGGATGGGGATGGAGATGGGGATGGGGATGGGGATCGCATAGGGGAGGGCTCGGGATAGGGTTAGGGCTAGGGCCTTAGTTAGGAATAGTGTCAAGGCCTTAGTTAGAGTCACTGTCAGGGCCCTAGTTAGGGTTAGAATCAGAGCCTTTGTTAGGTATCATGTCAGAGCTTGACTTAGAAGTAGTGTCAGGGCCTTGGTGAGGGACAGTGTCAGGTCCTTGGTAAGGATGAGCGTTCGAGCCTTTGTTATGTATAATGGCAGGGCCAGAGTTAGGAGGAGAGTCAGGAAATTAGTCAGGGACACTGTCAGGGACTTAGTTAGGGACAGTATCACGGCCTGAGTTAGTAGCAGTGTCAAGGCCTTAGTTAAGGACAGTGTCAGGGAAAGGACTAGGAGGAGCATAAAGGGCTCTGTAGGAGCTGGGGCAGGAGCTGGGACTGGGACTGGGGCTGGGGCTAGGGCTAGGTGCTTACTTAGCGATAGTGTCAAGGCCTTAGGTAGGGTCACTGTCAGGGCCTTAGTTAGGGTGAGCATCAGAGCCTTCATTAGGTATAATGTCACGGCCTGAGTTAGAAGTAGTGTCAGGGCCTTGGTTGGGACGAGCTCAGAGCCTTTGTTATATATAATTGCAGGGCCAGAGTTAGCAAGAGAGTACCGCCCTTACTTAGCGACAAAATCAGTGCCTTAGTTAGGGACAGTATCACGGCCTTGGGGCTAAATTCAGGGCCTGAGTTAAGCATAGCATCAGGGCTTTAGTTGCCATAAGAGGCTCGACTTTAGCTAAAGACAGGGATAAGTTATGATCTAGGTATACTGTCAGGACATGACCCAGGTAGAGTGTCAACACCTTAGTGACTGAGAATGTCGGGGCCTTGTTTAGAACCAGTGTCAGGGCTTCAGGTAGGGACAGCGTCAGAGCCTGACGTAGGGAGAGCGACAGGGCCCGAGTGAGGCCGAGCATCAGGTCCTTAGCTGGGGACACTGTCAGGGCATGACTCAGGAGCAGCATCAGGGCCTCCGTAGGATCAGCATTACGGTCTTACTTAAAGACATGATCAGGGCCTGAGTTAGGTGGAGTGTCAAGGCCTCCGTTACGGACAGCTTAAGGGCCTGTGTTAGGGACAGCGTCACGGCTTTATTTAGGGCCAGCATCAGGGCTCACTTAGGGTTAGTGTCAGGACCTTGGTTCGAGATGCGTCACTATATTAGCTCAGGATAGTGTTGGGCCTTTAGTTATTGCCGGCACCAGGGCCTGCATTAGGGACACCTTCCAGGCCTTACTTACAAACAGTGTCAGGGCCTTAGTGATGACTACTCAGGGCCTTAGTTAGGCACAGTATTAGGGCTTCAGGTAGGGTAAGAGGCAGGACAATAACTACGGACTAGGGATAAAGTCAGGAACGGAACAAGGGACACTTTGAAGGCCTTAGTTATCGAGAGCACCTGGGCCTTCTTTAGGACCACTATCACGGCCTTTGGTAGGGACAGTGTCATGGCAAGACCTAGGAGGAGCATAAGGGCCTCTGTAGGATCAGCATCAGGGACTGGGGATGGGGACTGTGATGGGGATGTGGATGGGGATCGGGTAGGGGAGGGCTAGGGAAAGGGCCTCAGTTAGGAATAGTGTCAAGGCCTTAGTTAGGGTCACTGTCAGGGCCTTAGTTAGGGTAAGCATCAGAGCCTTTGTTAGGTATAGAGTCAGAGCTTGAGTTAGAAGTAGTGTCAGGGCCTTAGTGAGGGACAGTGTCAGGGCCTTGGTAAGGATGAGCGTTCGAGCCTTTGTTATGTATAATGGCAGGGCCAGAGTTAGGAGGAGAGTCAGAAAATTACTCAGGGACACTGTCAGGGACTTAGTTAGGGACATTATCACGGCCTGAGTTAGTAGCAGTGTCAAGGCCTTAGTTAAGGACAGTGTCAGGGCAAGGACTAGGAGGAGCATAAAGGCCTCTGTAGGAGCTGGGACAGGAGCTGGGACTGGGACTGGGGCTGGGGCTAGGGCTAGGTGCTTACTTAGCGATAGTGTCAAGGCCTTAGGTCGGGTCACGGTCAGGGCCTTAGTTAGGGTGAGCATCAGAGCCTTCATTAGGTATAATGTCACGGCCTGAGTTAGAAGTAGTGTCAGGGCCTTAGTGAGGGACAGTGTCAGGGCCTTGGTTAGGATGAGCGTTCGAGCCTTTGTTATGTATAATGGCAGGGCAAGAGTTAGGAGGAGAGTCAAAAAATTAGTCAGGGACACTGTCAGGGACTTAGTTACGGACAGTATCACGGCCTGAGTTAGTAGCAGTGTCAAGGCCTTAGTTAAGGACAGTGTCAGGGCAAGGACCAGGAGGAGCATAAAGGGCTCTGTAGGAGCTGGGGCAGGAGCTGGGACTGTGGATGGGGCTGGGGCTAGGGCTGGGGCTAGGGCCAGGGCTAGGGGCTTACTTAGGAATAGTGTCAAGGCCTTAGTCAGGGTCACTGTCAGAGCCTTAGTTAGGGTTAGCATCAGAGCCTTCGTTAGGTATAATGTCAGGACCTGAGTTAAAAGTAGTGTCAGGGCCTTAGTGAGGGACAGTGTCAGGGCCTTGGTTGGGACGAGCGTCAGAGCCTTTGTTATATATAACTGCAGGGCCAGAGTTAGGAAGAGAGTACCGCCCTTACTTAGGGACAATATCAGTGCCTTAGTTAGGGAGAGTATCACGGCCTTGGGGCTAAATTCAGGGCCTGAGTTAAGCATAGCATCAGGGCTTTAGTTGCCATAAGAGGCTCGACTTTAGCTAATGACAGGGATAAGTTATGATCTAGGTATACTGTCAGGACATGACCCAGGTAGAGTGTCAACACCTTAGTGACTGAGAATGTCAGGGCCTTGTTTAGAACCAGTGTCAGGGCTTCAGGTAGGGACAGCGTCAGAGCATGACGTAGGGAGAGCGACAGGGCCCGAGTGAGGCCTAGCATCAGGTCCTTAGCTGGGGACACTGTCAGGGCATGACTCAGGAGCAGCATCAGGGCCTCCGTAGGATCAGCATTACGGTCTTACTTAAAGACATGATCAGGGCCTGAGTTAGGTGGAGTGTCAAGGCCTCCGTTACGGACAGCTTAAGGGCCTGTGTTAGGGACAGCCTCACGGCTTTATTTAGGGCCAGCATCAGGGCTCACTTAGGGTTAGTGTCAGGACCTTGGTTCGAGATGCGTCACTATATTAGCTCAGGATAGTGTTGGGCCTTTAGTTATTGCCGGCACCAGGGCCTGCATTAGGGACACCTTCCAGGCCTTACTTACAAACAGTGTCAGGGCCTTAGTGATGACTACTCAGGGCCTTAGTTAGGCACAGTATTAGGGCTTCAGGTAGGGTAAGAGGCAGGACAATAACTACGGACTAGGGATAAAGTCAGGAACGGAACAAGGGACACTTTGAAGGCCTTAGTTATCGAGAGCACCTGGGCCTTCTTTAGGACCACTATCACGGCCTTTGGTAGGGACAGTGTCAGGGCAAGACCTAGGAGGAGCATAAGGGCCTCTGTAGGATCAGCAACAGGGACTGGGGATGGGAATGGGGATGGAGATGGAGATGGGGATGGGGATGGGGATCGGATAGGGGAGGGCTAGGGCTACGGTTAGGGCTAGGGCCTTAGTTAGGAATAGTGTCAAGGCCTTAGTTAGGGTCACTGTCAGGGCCTTAGTTAGGGTTAGCATCAGAGCCTTCGTTAGGTATAATGTGATGGCCTGAGTTAGAAGCAGTGTCAAGGCCTTAGTGAGGGACAGTGTCAGGGCCTTGGTTAGGATGAGCGTCAGCGCCTTTGTTATAAATAACTGCAGGGCCAGAGTTAGGAAGAGAGTACCGCCCTTACTTAGCAACAATATCAGTGCCTTAGTTAGGGACAGTATCACGGCCTTGGGGCTAAATTCAGGGCCTGACTTAAGCATAGCATAAGGGCTTTTGTTGCCATAAGAGGCTCGACTTTAGCTAATGACAGGGATAAGTTATGATCTAGGTATACTGTCAGGACATGACACACATAGAGTGTCAACACATTAGTTACTGAGAATATTGGGGCCTTGTTTAGAATCAGTGTCAGGGCTTCAGGTAGGGACAGCGTCAGAGCCTGATGTAGGGAGAGCGACAGGGCCCGCGTGAGGCCGAGCATCAGGTCCTTAGCTGGGGACACTGTCAGGGCATGACTCAGGAGCAGCATCAGGGCCTCTGTAGGATCAGCATTACGGTCTTAGTTAAAGACATGATCAGGGCCTGAGTTAGATAGAGTGTCAAGGCCTCCGTTACGGATAGCTTCAGGGCCTGTGTTCGGGACAGCCTCACGGCTTTATTTAGGGCCAGCATCAGGGCTCACTTAGGGATAGTGTCAGGACCTTGGTTCGAGATGGGTCAGTATATTAGCTCAGGATAGTGTTAGGCCTTTAGTTATTGCCGGCACCAGGGCCTGCACTGGGGACACCTTCCAGGCCTTACTTACAAACAGTGTCAGGGCCTTAGTGATGACTACTCAGGGCCTTAGTTAGCCACAGTATTAGGGCTTCAGGAAGGGTAAGAGGCAGGACATTAAATACGGACTAGGGATAAAGTCAGGAACGGAACAAGGGACACTTTGAAGGCCTTAGTTATCGAGAGCACCTGGGCCTTCTTTAGGATCAGTATCACGGCCTTTGGTAGGGACAGTGTCAGGGCAAGACCTAGGAGGAGCATAAGGGCCTCTGTAGGATCAGCATCAGGGACTGGGGATGGGGCTGGGGATGGGGATGGGGCTGGGGATGGGGATGGGGATCAGGTAGGGGAGGGCTACTGCCAGGGTTAGGGCTAGGGCCTTAGTTAGGAATAGTGTCAAGGCCTTAGTTAGGTTCACTGTCAGGGCCCTAGTTAGGGTTAGCATCAGAGCCTTTGTTAGGTATAATGTCACAGCTTGAGTTAGAAGTAGTGTCAGGGCCTTGGTGAGGGACAGTGTCAGGTCCTTGGTAAGGACGAGCGTTCGAGCCCTTGTTATGTATAATGGCAGGGCCAGAGTTAGGAGGAGAGTCAGGAAATTAGTCAGGGACACTGTCAGGGACTTAGTTAGGGACAGTATCACGGCCTGAGTTACCAGCAGTGTCAAGTCCTTAGTTAAGGACAGTGTCAGGGCGAGGACCAGGAGGAGCATAAAGGGCTCTGTAGGAGCTGGGGCAAGAGCTGGGACTGTGGATGGGGCTGGGGCTAGGGCTGGGGCTAGGGCTGGGGCTAGGGCCAGGGCTAGGGGCTTACTTAGGAATAGTGTCAAGGCCTTAGTCAGGGTCACTGTCAGGGCCTTAGTTAGGGTTAGCATAAGAGCCTTCGTTAGGTATAATGTCAGGACCTGAGTTAAAAGTAGTGTCAGGGCCTTAATGACGGACAGTGTCAGGGCCTTGGTTGGGACGAGCGTCAGAGCCTTTGTTATATATAACTGCAGGGCCAGAGTTAGCAAGAGAGTACCGCCCTTACTTAGCAACAAAATCAGTGCCTTAGTTAGGGACAGTATCACGGCCTTGGGGCTAAATTCAGGGCCTGAGTTAAGCATAGCATCAGGGCTTTAGTTGCCATAAGAGGCTCGACTTTAGCTAATGACAGGGATAAGTTATGATCTAGGTATACTGTCAGGACATGACCCAGGTATAGTGTCAACACCTTAGTGACTGAGAATGTCGGGGCCTTGTTTAGAACCAGTGTCAGGGCTTCAGGTAGGGACAGCGTCAGAGCCTGATGTAGGGAGAGCGACAGGGCCCGCGTGAGGCCGAGCATCAAGTCCTTAGCTGGGGACACTGTCAGGGCATGACTCAGGAGCAGCATCAGGGCCTCCGTAGGATCAGCATTACGGTCTTAGTTAAAGACATGATCAGGGCATGAGTTAGGTGGAGTGTCAAGGCCTCCGTTACGGATAGCTTCAGGGCCTGTGTTAGGGACAGCCTCACGGCTTTATTTAGGGCCAGCATCAGGGCTCACTTAGGGATAGTGTCAGCACCTTGGTTCGACATGGGTCAGTATATTTATTAGCTCAGGATAGTGTTAGGCGTTTAGTTATTGCCGGCAGCAGGGCCTGCAGTGGGGACACCTTACAGGCCTTACTTACAAACAGTGTCAGGGCCTTAGTGATGACTACTCAGGGCCGTAGTTAGCCACAGTATTAGGGTTTCAGGTAGGGTAAGAGGCAGGACATTAACTACGGACTAGGGATAAAGTCAGGAACGGAACAAGGGACACTTTGAAGGCCTTAGTTATCGAGAGCACCTGGGCCTTCTTTAGGACCAGTATCACGGCGTTTGGTAAGGACAGTGTCAGGGCAAGACCTAGGAGGAGCATAAGGGCCTCTGTAGGATCAGCATCAGGGACTGGGGAGGGGGATGGGGCTGGGGATGGGGATGGGGATCAGGTAGGGGAGGGCTAGGGCCAGGGTTAGGGCTAGGGCCTTAGTTAGGAATAGTGTCAAGGCCTTAGTTAGGGTCACTGTCAGGGCCTTAGTTAGGGTTAGCATCAGAGCCTTCATTAGATATAATGTCATGGCCTGAGTTAGAAGTAGTGTCAGGGCCTTAGTGACGGACAGTGTCAGGGCCTTGGTTAGGATGAGCGTTCGAGCCTTTGTTATGTATAATGGCAGGGCCAGAGTTAGGAGGAGAGTCAGGCAATTAGTCAGGAACACTGTCAGGGACTTACTTAGGGACACTATCACGGCCTCAGTTAGTAGTAGTGTCAAGGCCTTAGTTAAGGACAGTGTCAGGGCAAGGCCTACGAGGAGCATAAAGGGCTCTGTAGGAGCTGGGGCAGGAGCTGGGACTGGGACTGGGGCTGGGGCTGGGGCTGGGGCTAGGGCTAGGGGCTTACTTAGCAATAGTGTCAAGGCCTTAGGTAGGGTCACTGTCAGGGCCTTAGGGTGAGCATCAGAGCCTTCATTAGGTATAATGTCACGGCCTGAGTTAGAAGTAGTGTCAGGGCCTTAGTGAGGGACAGTGTCAGGGCCTTGGTTAGGACGAGCGTCAGAGCCTTTGTTATATATAATTGCAGGGCCAGAGTTAGCAAGAGAGCACCGCCCTTACTTAGCGACAAAATCAGTGCCTTAGTTAGGGAGAGTATCACGGCCTTGGGGCTAAATTCAGGGCCTGAGTTAAGCATAGCATCAGGGCTTTAGTTGCCATAAGAGGCTCGACTTTAGCTAATGACAGGGATAAGTTATGATCTAGGTATACTGTCAGGACATGACCCAGGTATAGTATCAACACCTTAGTGACTGAGAATGTCAGGGCCTTGTTTAGAACCAGTGCCAGGGCTTCAGGTAGGGACAGCGTCAGAGCCTGACGTAGGGAGAGCGACAGGGCCCGAGTGAGGCCTAGCATCAGGTCCTTAGCTGGGGACACTGTAAGGGCATGACTCAAGAGCAGCAGCAGGGCCTCCGTAGGATCAGCATTACGGTCTTACTTAAAGACATGATCAGGGCCTGAGTTAGGTGGAGTGTCAAGGCCTCCATTACGGATAACTTCAGGGCCTGTGTTAGGGACAGCCTCACGGCTTTATTTAGGGCCAGCATCAGGGCTGACTTAGGGTTAGTGTCAGGACCTTGGTTCGAGATGGGTCAGTATATTAGCTCAGGATAGTGTTAGGCCTTTAGTTATTGCCGGCACCAGGGCCTGCATTAGGGACACCTTCCAGGCCTTACTTACAAACAGTGTCAGGGCCTTAGTGATGACTACTCAGGGCCTTAGTTAGCCACAGTATTAGGGCTTCAGGTAGGGTAAGAGGCAGGACATTAACTACGGACTAGGGATAAAGTCAGGAACGGAACAAGGGACACTTTGAAGGCCTTAGTTATCAAGAACACCTGGGCCTTCTTTAGGACCACTATCATGGCCTTTGGTAGGGACAGTGTCAGGGCAAGACCTAGGAGGAGCACAAGGGCCTCTGTAGGATCAGCAACAGGGACTGGGGATGGGAATGGGGATGGAGATGGAGATGGGGATGGGGATGGGGATAGGATAGGGGAGGGCTAGGGCTAGGGTTAAGGCTAGGGCCTTAGTTAGGAATTGTGTCAAGGCCTTAGTTAGAGTCACTGTCAGGGCCCTAGTTAGGGTTAGCATCAGAACCTTTGTTAGGTATAATGTCAGAGCTTGAGTTAGAAGTAGTGTCAGGGCCTTGGTGAGGGACAGTGTCAGGTCCTTAGTAAGGACGAGCGTTCGAGCCCTTGTTATGTATAATGGCAGGGCCAGAGTTAGGAGGAGAGTCAGGAAATTAGTCAGGGACACTGTCAGGGACTTAGTTAGGGACAGTATCACGGCCTGAGTTAGTAGCAGTGTCAAGGCCTTAGTTAAGGACAGTGTCCGGGCAAGGACTAGGAGGAGAATAAAGGCCTCTGTAGGAGCTGGGACAGGAGCTGGTACTGGGACTGGGGCTGGGGCTAGGGGCTTACTTAGCGATAGTGTCAAGGTCTTAGGTAGGGTCACTGTCAGGGCCTTAGTTAGGGTGAGCATCAGAGCCTTCTTTAGGTATAATGTCACGGCCTGAGTTAGAAGTAGTGTCAGGGCCTTAGTGAGGGACAGTGTCAGGGCCTTGGTTGGGATGAGTTCAGAGCCTTTGTTATATATAATTGCAGGGCCAGAGTTAGCAAGAGAGTACCGCCCTTACTTAGCGAGAAAATCAGTGCCTTAGTTAGGGACAGTATCACGGCCCTGGGGCTAAATTCAGGGCCTGAGTTAAGCATACCATCAGGGCTTTAGTTCCAATAAGAGGCTCGACTTTAGCTAATGACAGGGATAAGTTATGATCTAGGTATACTGTCAGGACATGACCCAGGTAGAGTGTCAACACCTTAGTGACTGAGAATGTCGGGGCCTTGTTTAGAACCAGTGTCAGGGCTTCAGGTAGGGACAGCGTCAGAGCCTGACGTAGGGAGAGCGACAGGGCCCGAGTGAGGCCGAGCATCAGGTCCTTAGCTGGGGACACTGTCAGGGCATGACTCAGGAGCAGCATCAGGGCCTCCGTAGGATCAGCATTACGGTCTTACTTAAAGACATGATCAGGGCCTGAGTTAGGTGGAGTGTCAAGGCCTCCGTTACGGATAGCTTCAGCGCCTGTGTTAGGGACAGCCTCATGGCTTTATTTAGGGCCAGCATCAGGGCTGACTTAGGGTTAGTGTCAGGACCTTGGTTCGAGATGGGTCAGTATATTAGCTCAGGATAGTGTTAGGCCTTTAGTTATTGCCGGCACCAGGGCCTGCATTAGGGACACCTTCCAGGCCTTACTTACAAACAGTGTCAGGGCCTTAGTGATGACTAATCAGGGCCTTAGTTAGCCACAGTATTAGGGCTTCAGGTAGGGTAAGAGGCAGGACATTAACTACGGACTAGGGATAAAGTCAGGAACGGAACAAGGGACACTTTGAAGGCTTTAGTTATCAAGAACACCTGGGCCTTCTTTAGGACCATTATCACGGCCTTTGGTAGGGACAGTGTCAGGGCAAGACCTAGGAGGAGCATAAGGGCCTCTGTAGGATCAGCAACAGGGACTGGAGATGGGGATTGGGATGGGGATGGGGATGGGGACCGGGTAGGGGAGGGCTAGGGCTAAGGCCTTAGTTAGGAATAGTGTCATTGTCTTCGTTAGGGTCACTGTCAGGGCCTTAGTTAGGGTTAGCATCACAGCCTTTGTTAGGTATAGAGTCAGAGCTTGAGTTAGAAGTAGTGTCAGGGCCTTAGTGAGGGACAGTGTCAGGTCCTTGGTAAGGATGAGCGTTCGAGCCTTTGTTATATATAATGGCAGGGCCAGAGTTAGGAGGAGAGTCAGGAAATTAGTCAGGGACACTGTCAGGGACTTAGTTAGGGACAGTATCACGGCCTGAGTTAGTAGCAGTGTCAAGGCCTTAGGTAAGGACAGTGTCAGGGCAAGGACTAGGAGGAGCATAAAGGCCTCTGTAGGAGCTGGGAGAGGAGCTGGGACTGGGGCTGGGGCTGGGGCTAGGGCTAGGTGCTTACTTAGCGATAGTGTCAAGGCCTTAGGTAGGGTCACTGTCAGGGCCTTAGTTAGGGTGAGCATCAGAGCCTTCTTTAGGTATAATGTCACGGCCTGAGTTAGAAGTAGTGTCAGGGCCTTAGTGAGGGACAGTGTCAGGGCCTTGGTTAGGACGAGCGTCAGAGCCTTTGTTATATATAACTGCAGGGCCAGAGTTAGCAAGAGAGTACCGCCCTTACTTAGCGACAAAATCAGTGCCTTAGCTAGGGACAGTATCACGGCCTTGGGGCTAAATTCAGGGCCTGAGTTAAGCATAGCATAAGGGCTTTAGTTGCCATGAGAGGCTCGACTTTAGCTAATGACAGGGATACGTTATGATCTAGGTATACTGTCAGGACATGACCCAGGTATAGTGTCAACACCTTAGTGACTGAGAATGTTGGGGCCTTGTTTAGAACCAGTGTCAGGGCTTCAGGTAGGGACAGCGTCAGAGCCTGACGTAGGGAGAGCGACAGGGCCCGAGTGAGGCCTAGCATCAGGTCCTTAGCTGGGGACACTGTCAGGGCATGACTCAGGAGCAGCATCAGGGCCTCCGTAGGATCAGCATTACGGTCTTACTTAAAGACATGATCAGGGCCTGAGTTAGGTGGAGTGTCAAGGCCTCCATTACGGATAGCTTCAGGGCCTGTGTTAGGGACAGCCTCACGGCTTTATTTAGGGCCAGCATCAGGGCTGACTTAGGGTTAGTGTCAGGACCTTGGTTCGAGATGGGTCAGTATATTAGCTCAGGATAGTGTTAGGCCTTTAGTTATTGCCGGCACCAGGGCCTGCATTAGGGACACCTTCCAGGCCTTACTTACAAACAGTGTCAGGGCCTTAGTGATGACTACTCAGGGCCTTAGTTAGCCACAGTATTAGGGCTACAGGTAGAGTAAGAGGCAGGACATTAACTACGGACTAGGGATAAAGTCAGGAACGGAGCAAGGGACACTTTGAAGGCCTTAGTTATCGAGAGCACCTGGGCCTTCTTTAGGACCAGTATCACGGCCTTTGGTAAGGACAGTGTCAGGGCAAGACCTAGGAGAAGCATAAGGGCCTCTGTAGGATCAGCAACAGGGACTGGGGATGGGGATTGTGATGGGGATGGGGATGGGGATCGGGTAAGGGAGGGCTAGGGCTAAGGCCTTAGTTAGGAATAGTGTCATTGCCTTACTTAGGGTCACTGTCAGGGCCTTAGTTAGGGTTAGCATCAGAGCCTTTGTTAGGTATAGAGTCAGAGCTTGAGTTAGAAGTAGTGTCAGGGCCTTAGTGAGGGACAGTGTCAGGTCCTTGGTAAGGATGAGCGTTCGAACCTTTGTTATGTATAATGGCAGGGGCAGAGTTAGGAGGAGAGTCAGGAAATTAGTCAGGGACACTGTCAGGGACTTAGTTAGGGACAGTATCACGGCCTGAGTTAGTAGCAGTGTCAAGGCCTTAGTTAAGGACAGTGTCAGGGCAAGGACTAGGAGGAGCATAAAGGGCTCTGTAGGAGCTGGGGCAGGAGCTGGGACTGGGGCTGGGGCTGGGGCTAGGGCTAGGTGCTTACTTAGCGATAGTGTCAAGGCCTTAGGTAGGGTCACTGTCAGGGCCTTAGTTAGGGTGAGCATCAGAGCCTTCGTTAGGTATAATGTCACGGCCTGAGTTAGAAGTAGTGTCAGGGCCTTAGTGAGGGACAGTGTCAGGGCCTTGGTTAGGACGAGCGTCAGAGCCTTTGTTATATATAACTGCAGGGCCAGAGTTAGCAAGAGAGTACCGCCCTTACTTAGCGACAAAATCAGTGCCTTAGTTAGGGAAAGTATCACGGCCTTGGGGCTAAATTCAGGACCTGAGTTAAGCATAGCATCAGGGCTTTAGTTGCCATAAGAGGCTCGACTTTAGCTAATGACAGGGATACGTTATGATCTAGGTATACTGTCAGGACATGACCCAGGTAGAGTGTCAACACCTTAGTGACTGAGAATGTCGGGGCCTTGTTTAGAACCAGTGTCAGGGCTTCAGGTAGGGACAGCGTCAGAGCCTGACGTAGGGAGAGCGACAGGGCCCGAGTGAGGCCTAGCATCAGGTCCTTAGCTGGGGACACTGTCAGGGCATGACTCAGGAGCAGCATCAGGGCCTCCGTAGGATCAGCATTACGGTCTTACTTAAAGACATGATCAGGGCCTGAGTTAGGTGGAGTGTCAAGGCCTCCGTTACGGATAGCTTCAGGGCCTGTGTTAGGGACAGCCTCACGGCTTTATTTAGGGCCAGCATCAGGGCTGACTTAGGGTTAGTGTCAGGACCTTGGTTCGAGATGGGTCAGTATATTAGCTCAGGATAGTGTTAGGCCTTTAGTTATTGCCGGCACCAGGGCCTGCATTAGGGACACCTTCCAGGCCTTACTTACAAACAGTGTCAGGGCCTTAGTGATGACTAATCAGGGCCTTAGTTAGCCACAGTATTAGGGCTTCAGGTAGGGTAAGAGGCAGGACATTAACTACGGACTAGGGATAAAGTCAGGAACGGAACAAGAGACACTTTGAAGGCCTTAGTTATCGAGAGCACCTGGGCCTTCTTTAGGACCAGTATCATGGCCTTTGGTAGGGACAGTGTCAGGGCAAGACCTAGGAGGAGCACAAGGGCCTCTGTAGGATCAGCAACAGGGACTGGGGATGGGAATGGGGATGGAGATGGAGATGGGGATGGGGATGGGGATCGGATAGGGGAGGGCTAGGGCTAGGGTTAGGGCTAGGGCATTAGTTAGGAATTGTGTCAAGGCCTTAGTTAGGGTCACTGTCAGGGCCTTAGTTAGGGTTAGCATCAGAGCCTTTGTTAGGTATAGAGTCAGAGCTTGAGTTAGAAGTAGTGTCAGGGCCTTAGTGAGGGACAGTGTCAGGTCCTTGGTAATGATGAGCGTTCGAGCCTTTATTATGTATAATGGCAGGGGCAGAGTTAGGAGGAGAGTCAGGAAATTAGTCAGGGACACTGTCAGGGACTTAGTTAGGGACAGTATCACGGCCTGAGTTAGTAGCAGTGTCAAGGCCTTAGTTAAGGACAGTGTCAGGGCAAGGACTAGGAGGAGCATAAAGGCCTCTGTAGGAGCTGGGAGAGGAGCTGGGACTGGGACTGGGGCTGGGGCTGGGGCTAGGGCTAGGTGCTTACTTAGCGATAGTGTCAAGGCCTTAGGTAGGGTCACTGTCAGGGCCTTAGTTAGGGTGAGCATCAGAGCCTTCTTTAGGTATGTCACGGCCTGAGTTAGGTTAGAAGTAGTGTCAGGGCCTTAGTGAGGGACAGTGTCTGGGCCTTGGTTAGGACGAGCGTCAGAGCGTTTGTTATATATAATTGCAGGGCCAGAGTTAGGAAGAGAGCACCGCCCTTACTTAGCGACAATATCAGTGCCTTAGTTAGGGACAGTGTCACGGCCTTGGGGCTAAATTCAGGGCCTGAGTTAAGCATAGCATAAGGGCTTTTGTTGCCATAAGAGGCTCGACTTTAGCTAATGACAGGGATAAGTTATGATCTAGGTATACTGTCAGGACATGACCCACGTAGAGTGTCAAAACATTAGTTACTGAGAATATTGGGGCCTTGTTTAGAACCAGTGTCAGGGCTTCAGGTAGGGACAGCGTCAGAGCCTGATGTAGGGAGAGCGACAGGGCCCGCGTGAGGCCGAGCATCAGGTCCTTAGCTGGGGACACTGTCAGGGCATGACTCAGGAGCATCAGGGCCTCTGTAGGATCAGCATTACGGTCTTAGTTAAAGACATGATCACGGCCTGAGTTAGGTGGAGTGTCAAGGCCTCCGTTACGGATAGCTTCAGGGCCTGTGTTAGGGACAGCCTCACGGCTTTATTTAGGGCCAGCATCAGGGCTCACTTAGGGATAGTGTCAGGACCTTGGTTCGAGATGGGTCAGTATATTAGCTCAGGATAGTGTTAGGCGTTTAGTTATTGCCGGCAGCAGGGCCTGCATTGGGGACACCTTCCAGGCCTTACTTACGAACAGTGTCAGGGCCTTAGTGATGACTACTCAGGGCCTTAGTTAACCACAGTATTAGGGCTTCAGGTAGGGTAAGAGGCAGGACATTAACTACGGACTAGGGATAAAGTCAGGAACGGAGCAAGGGACACTTTGAAGGCCTTAGTTATCAAGAGCACCTGGGCCTTCTTTAGGACCAGTATCACGGCCTTTGGTAAGGACAGTGTCAGGGCAAGACCTAGGAGGAACATAAGAGCCTCTGTAGGATCAGCATCAGGGAATGGGGATGGGGATGGGGCTGGGGATGGGGATCAGGTAGGGGAGGGCTACTGCCAGGTTTAGGGCTAGGGCCTTAGTTAGGAATAGTGTCAAGGCCTTAGTTAGGGTCACTGTCAGGGCCCTAGTTAGGGTGAGCATCAGAGCCTTTGTTAGGTATAATGTCAGAGCTTGAGTTAGAAGTAGTGTCAGGGCCTTGGTGAGGGACAGTGTCAGGTCCTTGGTAAGGACGAGCATTCGAGCCCTTGTTATGTATAATGGCAGAGCCAGAGTTAGGAGGAGAGTCAGGAAATTAGTCAGGGACACTGTCAGGGACTTAGTTAGGGACACTATCACGGCCTGAGTTAGTAGCAGTGTCAAGGCCTTAGTTAAGGACAGTGTCAGGGCAAGGACTAGGAGGAGCATAAAGGCCTCTGTAGGAGCTGGGGCAGGAGCTGGGACTGTGGATGGGGCTGGGGCTGGGGCTAGGGCTGGGGCTAGGGCTGGGGCTAGGGCCAGGGCTAGGGGCTTACTTAGGAATAGTTTCAAGGCCTTAGTCAGGGTCACTGTCAGGGCCTTAGTTAGGGTTAGCATCAGAGCCTTCGTTAGGTATAATGCCAGGACCTGAGTTAAAAGTAGTGTCAGGGCCTTAGTGAGGGACTGTATCAGGGCCTTGGTTGGGACGAGCGTCAGAGCCTTTGTTATATATAACTGCAAGGCCCGAGTTAGGAAGAGAGTACCGCCCTTACTTAGGGACAATATCAGTGCCTTAGTTAGGGAGAGTATCACGGCCTTGGGGCTAAATTCAGGGCCTGAGTTAAGCATAGCATAAGGGCTTTAGTTGCCATAAGAGGCTCGACTTTAGCTAATGACAGGGATAAGTTATGATCTAGGTATACTGTCAGGACATGACCCAGGTAGAGTGTCAACACCTTAGTGACTGAGAATGTCGGGGCCTTGTTTAGAACCAGTGTCAGGGCTTCAGGTAGGGACAGCGTCAGAGCCTGATGTAGGGAGAGCGACAGGGCCCGCGTGAGGCCGAGCATCAGGTCCTTAGCTGGGGACACTGTCAGGGCATGACTCAGGAGCAGCATCAGGGCCTCCGTAGGATCAGCATTACGGTCTTACTTAAAGACATGATCAGGGCCTGAGTTAGGTGGAGTGTCAAGGCCTCCGTTACGGATAGCTTCAGGGCCTGTGTTAGGGACAGCCTCACGGCTTTATTTAGGGCCAGCATCAGGGCTCACTTAGGGATAGTGTCAGGACCTTGGTTCGAGATGGGTCAGTATATTAGCTCAGGATAGTGTTAGGCCTTTAATTTTGCCGGCAGCAGGGCCTGCATTAGGGACACCTTCCAGGCCTTACTTACAGTGTCAGGGCCTTAGTGATGACTACTCAGGGCCTTAGTTAGGCACAGTATTAGGGCTTCAGGTAGGGTAAGAGGCAGGACAATAACTACGGACTAGGGATAAAGTCAGGAACGGAACAAGGGACACTTTGAAGGCCTTAGTTATCGAGAGCACCTGGGCCTTCTTTAGGACCACTATCACGGCCTTTGGTAGGGACAGTGTCAGGGCAAGACCTAGGAGGAGCACAAGGGCCTCTGTAGGATCAGAAACAGGGACTGGGGATGGGAATGGGAATGGGGATGGAGATGGGGATGGGGATGGGGATGGGGATGGGGATGGGGATCAGATAGGGGAGGGCTAGTGCTGGGGTTAGGGCTAGGGCCTTAGTTAGGAATAGTGTCAAGGCCTTATTTAGAGTCACTGTCAAGGCCCTAGTTAGGGTTACCATCAGAACCTTTGTTAGGTATAATGTCAGAGCTTGAGTTAGATGTAGTGTCATGGCCTTAGTGAGGGACAGTGTCAGGTCCTTGGTAAGGACGAGCGTTCGAGTCCTTGTTATGTATAATGGCAGGGCCAGAGTTAGGAGGAGAGTCAGGAAATTAGTCAGGGACACTGTCAGGGACTTAGTTAGGGACAGTATCACGGCCTGAGTTAGTAGCAGTGTCAAGGCCTTAGTTAAGGACAGTGTCAGGGCAAGGCCTACGAGGAGCATAAAGGGCTCTGTAGGAGCTGGGGCAGGAGCTGGGACTGGGACTGGGGCTGGGGTTAGGGCTAGGGCCTTAGTTAGGAATAGTGTCAAGGCCTTAGTTAGAGTCACTGTCAAGGCCCTAGTTAGGGTTAGCATCAGAGCCTTCTTTAGGTATAATGTCACGGCCTGAATTAGAAGTAGTGTCAGGGCCTTAGTGAGGGACAGTGTCAGGGCCTTGGTTTGGACGAGCGTCAGAGCCTTTGTTATATATAATTGCAGGGCCAGACTTAGGAAGGGAGTACTGCACTTACTTAGGGACAATATCAGTGCCTTAGTTAGGGACAGTATCACGGCCTTGGGGCTAAATTCAGGGCCTGAGTTAAGCACAGCATCAGGGCTTTAGTTGCCATAAGAGGCTCGACTTTAGCTAAAGACAGGGATAAGTT
This sequence comes from Mesoplodon densirostris, assembly GCF_025265405.1. Taxonomy (NCBI): domain Eukaryota; kingdom Metazoa; phylum Chordata; class Mammalia; order Artiodactyla; family Ziphiidae; genus Mesoplodon; species Mesoplodon densirostris. Next base: position 114,065,864 of record NC_082669.1, on the reverse strand, counting down.
ATGATCTAGGTATACTGTCAGGACATAACCCAGGTATAGTGTCAACACATTAGTTACTGAGAATATGGGGGCCTTCTTTAGAACCAGTGTCAGGGTACGCTTCAGGTAGGGACAGCGTCACAGCCTGATGTAGGGAGAGCGACAGGGCCCAAGTGAGGCCTAGCATCAGGTCCTTAGCTGGGGACACTGTCAGGGCATGACTCAGGAGCAGCATCAGGGCCTCTGTAGGATCAGCATTACGGTCTTAGTTAAAGACCAAAATAGACATTTCTTCAATGAAGATATACAGACTGACAGCAGACACATGAAACTATGCTCAACATCATTAATCTTTAGAGAAATGCAAATCAAAACTACAATGAGATATCATCTCACACCAGTCAGAATGGCCACCATCAAAAAATCCAGAAACAGTAAATGCTGCAGAGGATGTGGAGAGAAGGGAACACTCTTGCACTGCTGGTAGGAATGTGAATTGGTACAGCCACTATGGAGAACAGTATGGATGTTCCTTAAAAAACTACAAATAGGGCCTCCCTGGTGGCGCAGTGGTTGAGAGTCCGCCTGCCGATGCAGGGGATACGGGTTCGTGCCCCGGTCTGGGAGGATCCCATATGCCGCGGAGCGGCTGGGCCCGTGAGCCATGGCCGCTGGGCCTGCGCATCCGGAGCCTGTGCTCCGCAACGGGAGAGGCCACAACAGTGAGAGGCCCGCATACAGCAAAAAAAAAAAAAAAAAAAAAAAAAACTACAAATAGAACTACCATATGACCCAGCAATCCAACTATTGGGCATATACCGTGAGAAAACCGTAATTGAAAAACAGTCATGTACCAGAATGTTCATTGCAGCTCTATTTACAATAGCCCGGAGATGTAAACAACCTAACTGACCATCATCGGATGAATGGATAAAGAAGATGTGCCACATATATACAAAGGAATATTACTCAGCCACAAAAAGAAAAGAAATTGAGCTATTTGTAATGAGGTGGATGGAACTATAGTCTGTCATACAGAGTGAAATAATTCCCAAAGAGAAAGACAAATACCGTATGCTGACACATATATATGGAATTTAAGAAAAAAAAATGTCATGAAGAACCAAGGGTTAAGACAGGGATAAAGACACAGACCTACTAGAGAATGGACTTGAGGATATGGGGAGGGGGAAGGGTGAGCTGTGACAAAGTGAGAGAGTGGCTTGGACATATATACACTACCAAACGTAAAATAGCTAGCTAGTGGGAAGCAGCCGCGTAGCACAGGGAGATCAGCTTGGTGCTTTGTGACCACCTACCTAGAGGGGTGGGATAGGGAGGGTGGGAGACGCAAGAGGGAAGAGATATGGGGACATATGTATATGTATAACTGATTCACTTTGTTATAAAGCAGAAACTAACACACCATTGTAAAGCAATTAGACTCCAATAAAGATGTTAAAAAAAATGATTCTTTGGCAAAATCCTGCACCTTGTTGCTACGTGTTCATTCCTCATTGCTTTCAATTCCTAGAAAGCATCTTTGCAAGGCAACATGGACATTCACACCTGGATGACGCTGTTTCTACAGAAGGCCCTGACACTGCCCCTAAGTAACGGCCTGACACTAGTCCCAAGTATGGACCTGATCCTGTCCATAACTAAGGCCCTGAAGATGTCCCTCATGAAGTCTCTGACACTGCCCTTAATAAGCCCCTGACACTGTCCCTAGCTAATGGCCCAAGCTATAACTTACAAAGTCCCTAACACTATCCCCAGGACGCTGACACCCTCCCTGAGGCTTTGATGCTGTCCTTTAGTGCCTAAGCGGTGACAAAATAACACCCTGATTCTATTACTAAGGCCCTGAATATATCCCCAAGAAAGTCTCTGAAGTGTCCCTAACTAACGGCCTGAACTGTCTCTTACGAAGGCCCTCAAGTGATCTCCGAGGGCCTGACAACACTGTCCCTAACTAAGGCCCCGTTGCTGGCCCTAACGAACGTCCTGATGCTGAAGCTAACTGAGGCCCTGATGCTCTTCCCAACTAAGGCCTTGATGCCCATTCTACCTGAGGCCCTACAACTGTCTGTAACTAATGACCTGACTCTTTTCCTAACTAACACCCTCATTTTGTCCCTCATTAATGGCCTGACACTGGTCGACACCACAGCCCTGATGCTGGCCCAATCTAAGGCCTTGACGATGTCCCTAATAGTCTTAGATGTCCCTCACCGTTGTCCTGACCCTGTCCCTCACCAAGGCCCTGACCCTCTTCCTAACTTAGGCCCTGATGCTGTCCCCTATAGTCTCAGCTGTCACTAAATAATGCCCTGATCCTGTCCACAACTAAGGCCCTGAGTATGTCCCTAAGTGCATCTCTGACGATGTCCTCAACAGCCTGAACGCTCTTCAGGTTATCTCTGAGGCTCTGACACTGGCCCTTCCTAAGGCCTCACCCCGGCGTTGTCCCAGGCTGCTGGGCAGTTCTCTCTTGTCCGCATCTCTGGCCAGCTGCCTGCCATTGGCCACTCTTAAGGTTCTGCGATGCAGTGGTCCCACGTGGGATGTGCCTGTGTAGGCTCACCTGTGGGAGGAGAGTCATGGCCACTCCGCCCTCCAGGGGACTGCGGCTCAGGGTAGGAATCTCTCAGCCAGTGTCTGGAGAACGGGTTCTGTGTCCTTGTTTGTTGTAAATCCCTTGGAGTTACCTCTAACATTTTTTAAATGGATATCCCCCTCAGGATAATAATATATCAATAATCAAATTACTGATAAATAATATAAATTACTTACCACATAAAAATTCAGGAATAAAAAAAAAAAAAAAATTCAGGAATGACATCATGAGAATGAGCAGGAAAACACTGGATGCCCCCCACCCCCAATGATCTATTACTTGCAGGATTTAAAATTCTAATGAGAAAACACTCACTCTCCTCACCCTCTGGGGCGTCAGCACAAGGCGGGAATCAGCTGCATCCTTTATTTATCCCTCTGATTTTCCAGAACCTTTCCTTCAAGGAGAAATCTCTGGGCTCTGCGGGAGCTGTGAGTGGTGACCATCAGGTAAATCTGAGACCGAAAAGCAAGAGGAAAAGAGACAGAGGAGGAGATGAGAATCGGTGATGGGGAGAAGCAGGGGCATCCCCGTTCAATCGCAGGCCAAGAGTCTGGGTTAATCTCCAACGAAGCTAAGGACCACCAGGATCTGGCCCCACTGGCCTTGTCACCTGGTGTGGGGACTGGGGACAGCCAAACCACCATGGCCACTCTCAGAGAAATCAAGAAGGTGGGAGGGCACCCCGAGAGCCAGATTGAAAATGGTCATGCTGTGAGATAGTAAGATGCACTTTTCAGAAAAGTGAAGACTGTTCTCTTGGCTCTCAAAGACTTGCAAATACTCTGTGTCCTTCTGGAGGCATGCTGAAGGCTTCAGCCTTTGAGGGCAGTAATGGGAGTGCATCGGGGCTCAAAACCATCCAGCGCTCACTCACTCCTTGAGGGTGCCGAGGATGACCAGTGACCACCCCTCGGGTGCCGTGGGGCCTGAAATTCCCTGATCACCGAGGACGGGAGGGGCCGCACAGACACTCCACTGGACCACCGGGGGCTTGGCCGGTGGGCTACATACAGTCCTTTATCAGATACGTGGTTTGCAAACATCCTGCGCCATTTTGGATGGTGGATTATCTTATTCCTTGCTCCTTTTATACACAACTCCTTTTCATTTTGAGGAAGTCTAATTCATCTATTTTGTCTTTTGTTGCTTGTGCTTTCCGTAGATCTAAGATATCATGACCAAATCCAAGGTCATGAAGATCTACTCTCATGTTTTCTTCTACGAGTTTTATAATTTTGGCTCTTGCACCTAGGCCTTTGGCCCATTTTGTGTTGATTTTGTATGTGGGATGGGGGGAGGTAAGGGTCCAACTTTACTCTTCTGCATGTGGGTATCCAGTTGTTCCACTACCTGTGCTAACCGTTTGGGAGAAAATACCTGCAAATGATGCGACCAACAAGGTCTTAATTCTAAAATATACAAACGGCTCATACAGCTCAAAAAAGGAAAAGAAAAATCAAAAAATGAGCAGAAGGTCTAAACAGACATTTCTCCAAAGACATACAGATAGCCAATAGGCACGTGAAAAGATGCTCCACGTCGCTAATTATTAGAGAACGCAAATCAAAACTACAGTGAGTTATCACCTCATAGTGGTCAGAATGGCCATCATTAAAATGTCTAGAAAGAAATGCTGGAAGGGGTGTGGAGAAAAGGGAACCCTACTACACTACTGGTGGGAATGTAAACTGATGCAGCCACTATGGAAAACAGTATGGAGGTTCCTCAAAAACTAAAACTAGAATTACCATATGACCCAGCAATCCCACTCCTGGGCACATATCCAGACAGAACTGTAATTCAAAAAGATACATGCACCCCAGCATTCACAGCAGCACTATTCACAATAGCCAAGACATGGAAGCAACCTGAATGTCCCTCAGCAGATGAATGGATATAGAAGATGTGGTACATATATACAATGGAATATTACTCAGCCATAAAACAGAATGAAATAATGCCACTTGCAGCTACATGGATGGACCTAGAAATTATCATACAAAGTGAAGTAAGACAGACAGAGAACAACCTATACCATATGATATCACTTATATGTGGATTATAAAATGAGACCCAAATGAACCTATCTACAGAACAAAAACAGACTCACAAATATAGAAAACAGACTTGTGGTTGTCAAGGGGAAGACAGGGGAGTGGGATGGATTGGGAGTTTGGTATTAGTAGATGCAAATGATTATATATAGGATGGATACATAAGGTCTTCCTGTACAGCACAGGCAACTGTATTCAATACCCTGTAATGAACCATAATGGAAAAGAATATGAAAAATATGTATATATGTATGTACGTATGTATGAATCACTTTGCTGTGCAGCAGAAATTAACACAACATTGTAGGTTAACTATACTTCAGTATCAATTAGTTTGAAGGCACTTTTATAAATTAGGTCTTAGTTCTCTTGTCCTTTCATCCTGGGACAAATGTATAACAGAAACTAACCTGGATTACTCCAGGATGAACTCATGTCACACAGAACTTTAACTGTTGAACAAACCATGAATACCAGTTACACCATGGGATGTCCTGACCCAATATGAAGTTTGTAAACCTTGTAACAAGCCTGCAGAATCCACTAAATTTGGAAATTCAAACTGAAATGAAGCCACCTATCCCATGACTTCTCCACAACTAGTTATACAACATCAATTGGAAACCATATACGATCAAATGAATGTAGACAGAAACAACGATAGCCTTCCTTTTTTTCCCTTTTAGATGAAGACGGTATTTAAGGTGATGTCTTGGGCCGTTTCAGGGTGTTACTCAATTTCCTGGGTATCTGCCATGCACACAGGAGGTACACATGTTAGTTAACTTGTTTGTGCAACTAAATGAAGGTAGTTAATACCACAAAACTGTATACATAAAGTGAATTAAATGCTAAAGGCGTGTTTTGTATTTTTAATGACAATGGAAAAAAAAACTGTAGCGCTGATATTTGTTACAAAAATGAACGTTAAAAACATTCTTAGTGAAAAGAGCCATACAGAAAAGGCCCCCTAGATCCCATGCTCATCTTGTCTGCTTCAAATCCATCAAGGTTGTCCAAATGACGGAGAAACTCAGTCATGGTTCCAGAAAAAGAAAACTGGATTAGGATGGAAAAAGACACTTTCATACCGTTCGGACAGTAGGTGAAGGTTGAAGTGGGGCTGAGTATTAAATTATAATGTGGACATCAGGATTTCTTCATTTAGGGGTTATGTGCTGGTGCCATGGGCAAAAACACACTGAGCATTTTGTGTCACGTGGCAAATGTGAGTACTTTTTGCCATCATTGCAACTTTTCTATACATTTTAAATTACTGGAAAGTAATTTACTTTTCTAGACAACCATGTCAGTATCATGCCAGAAAATCAGAGAAGACAGACATCAAATTTTTCTTATAGAGGCCAAGACTTACCCAGACCACGTTCAACCAACGTTGTGATACTTATTTCCCTTGTAGGAGTCCGCACGGTATTAAGAGGCACCGTGGGAAGAGTGTATTAGTAGCTACCATGTCGTGGGTCCTGTGGATCACCTGGGGGGGCAGTAGAAACGGTGAGATTTTAGTATTGCAATTGTTCACATTACTTCAAAAAATATGTTAAAAAATAAATTCAGTAAAGTTGCAAAATATGCACTCAATATACACAAATCAGTTTCGTTTCTATACACTAATAATGAACCACCAGCAAGAAACATTAAGAAAACAATCCCATTTACAAGTCCATTCCAAAGAACGAACTATTCAGCAATAAATGTAACCAAGGACACGAAAGACCTATACTCAGAAAACTATAAAGCACTGGTAAAGAAACTGAAGGCACAATAGGAAACAATATTCCATGCTCATGCGTCAGAAAAATTACTATTATTAAAATGTTTGGGAGAGGGGGAAGGTGGCGGAAGAGTACGACACGCAGATCACCTTCCTCTCCACAGATACATCAGAAATACAGCTACACGTGGAACCACTCCTACAGAACACCTACTGAACGCTGGCAGAAGACCTCAGACCTCCCAAAAGGCAAGAAACTCCCCACGGGGCTTCCCTGGTGGCGCAGTGGTTCAGAGTCCGCCTGCCGATGCAGGGGACACGGGTTCGTGCCCCGGTCCGGGAAGATTCCACATGCCGCGGAGCGGCTAGGCCCGTGAGCCATGGCCGCTGAGCCTGCGCGTCCGGAGCCTGTGCTCCGCAACGGGAGAGGCCACAACAGTGAGAGGCCCGTGTACCGGAAAAAAAAAAAGAAAAGAAAAGAAAAGAAACTCCCCACGTACCTGGGTAGGGCAAAAGAAAACAGAATAAACAGAGACGAAAGGATAGGGCCGGGACCTGCACCAGTGGGAGGGAGCCGTGAAGGAGAAACGGTTTCCACACACTAGGAGCCCCTTCGCGGGCGGAGACTGCGGGTGGCGGAGGGGGAAAGCTTCGGAGCCGCGGAGGAGACCGCAGCCACAGGGGTACGGAGGGCAAAGCAGAGAGATTCCCGCACAGAGGACCGGTGCCGACCGCCACTCACCAGCCCGAGAGGCTTTTCTCCTCACCCGCCGGGGCGGGCGGGGCTGGGAGCTGAGGCTCGGGCTTCAGTCAGAGCGCGCTGGCGGCGTGAACACAGCCTGAAGGGAGTTAGTGCGCCACGGCCGGCCGGGAGGGAGTCCGGGTAAAAGTCTGGAGCTGCCGAAGAGGCAAGAGACTTTTCCTTCCCTCTTTGTTTCCTGGTGCGTGAGGAGAGGGGATTCAGAGCGCTGCTGAAAGGAGGAGCTCCAGAGACGGGCGCGAGGCGCGGCTGAAAGCGCGGACCCCACAGACGGGCGTGGGACGCTGGGGCTGCTGCTGCCGCCACCAAGAAGCCCCTGTGCGAGCGCAGGTCATTCTCCACACCTCCCCTCCCGGGAGCCTGTGCTGCCCGCCACCGCCGCGGTCCCGGGCTCCACAGACCACATCCCCGGGAGAACGCACGGGCGCGCCTCGTGCTGACGCAACGTCACGCCGGCCTCCGCCGACGCACGCTCGCCCCGCCTCCGTGCCCCTCCCTCCCCCGCGGCCTGAGGGAGCCACAGGGCCCGAATCAGCGGCTCCTTTAACCCCGTCCTGTCTGAGCGAAGAACAGACGTCCTCCGGCGACCCACACGCAGAGGCGGGGCCGAATCCAAAGCTGAGCCCCGGGAGCTGTGCGAACAGAGAAGACAAAGGGGAATCTCTCCCAGCAGCCTCAGAAGCAGAGGATTAAAGCTCCGCTATCAACTTGATGTACCCTGCGTCTGTGGAATACCTGAATAGACAATGAATCATCCCAAATTGAGGAGGTGGACTTTGAGAGCAAGATTTATGATTTTTTTCCCCTTTCCCTCTTTTTGTCAGTGTGTACGTGTATGCTTCTGTGTGAGATTTTGTCTGTATACCTTTGCTTTCACCATTTCTCCTAGGGTTCTATCCGCCCGTTTTTGGGGGGTTTTGTTTTTCTTACTTAAAAAAATTTTTCTTAATAATTCTTTATTTTAATAACTTTATTTTATTTGACCTTACTTTATTTTCTTTTATCCTCTTTCTTTCTACTTTTTCTTCCTTTTATTCTGAGCTGTGTGGATGAAAGGCTCTTGGTGCTGCAGCCAGGAGTCAGTGCTGTGCCTCTGAGGTGGGAGAGCCAACTTCAGGACACGGGTCCAAAAGAGACCTCTGAGCTCCACGTAATATCAAACGGCAAAAATCTCCCAGAGATCTCCATCTCAACACCAACAACCCAGCTTCTCTCAATGACCAGCAAGCTACAGTGCTGGACTCCCTATGCCAAACAACTAGCAAGACAGGAACACAACCCCACCCATTAGCAGAGAGGCTGCCTAAAATCATAATAAGTCCACAGACACCCCAAAACACACCACCAGACGTGGACCTGCCCACCAGAGAGACAAGATCCAGCCTCATCCACCAGAACACAGGCACCCTCCACCAGGAAGCCTACACAACCCACTGAACCAACTTTAGCCACTGGGGACAGACACCAAAAACGACGGGAACTACGAACCTGCAGCCTGCAAAAAGGAGACCCCCAAACACAGTAAGAGAAGCAAAATGAGAAGACAGGAAAACACACAGCAGATGAAGGAGCAAGATGAAAACCCACCAGACCTAACAAATGAAGAGGAAATAGGCAGTCTCCCTGAAAAAGAATTCAGAATAATGATAGTAAAGATGATCCAAAATCTTGGAAATAGAATAGAGAAAATGCAAGAAACATTTAACAAGGACCTAGAAGAACTAAAGATGAAACAAGCAACGATGAACAACACAATAAATGAAATGAAAAATACTCTAGAAGGGATCAATAGCAGAATGACTGAGGCAGAAGAACGGATAAGTGACCTGGAAGATAAAATAGTGGAAATAACTACTGCAGAGCAGAATAGAGAAAAAAGAATGAAAAGAACTGAGGACAGTCTCAGAGACCTCTGGGACAACATTAAACACACCAACATTCGAATTATAGGGGTTCCAGAAGAAGAAGAGAAAAAGAAAGGGACTGAGAAACTATTTGAAGAGATTATAGTTGAAAACTTCCCTAATGTGGGAAAGGAAATAGTTAATCAACTCCAGGAAGCACAGAGAGTACCATACAGGATAAAGCCAAGGAGAAACATGCCAAGACACATATTAATCAAACTGTCAAAAATTAAATGCAAAGAAAACATATTAAAAGCAGCAAGGGAAAAACAACAAATAACACACAAGGGAATCCCCATAAGGTTAACAGCTGATCTTTCAGCAGAAACTCTGCAAGCCAGAAGGGACTGGCAGGACATATTTAAAGTGATGAAGGAGAACAACCTACAACCAAGATTACTCTACCCAGCAAGGATCTCATTCAGATTGGATGGAGAAATTAAAACCTTCACAGACAAGCAAAAGCTGAGGGAGTTCAGCACCACCAAACCAGCTTTACAACAAATGCTAAAGGATCTTCTCTAGGCAAGAAACACAAGAGAGGGAAAAGACCTATAATAACAAACCCACGCACATATGGTCACCTTATCTTTGATAAAGTGGCAGGAATGTACAGTGGAGAAAGGACAGCCTCTTCAATAAGTGGTGCTGGGAAAACTGGACAGGTACATGTAAAAGTAGGAGATTAGATCACTCCCTAACACCATACACAAAAATAACCTCAAAATGGACTAAAGACCTAAATGTAAGGCCAGAAACTATCAAACTCTTAGGGGAAAAACATAGGCAGAACACTCTATGACATAAATCACATCAAGATCCTTTCTGACCCACCGCCTAGAGAAATGGAAATAAAAACAAAACCAAACAAATGGGACCTAATGAAACTTCAAAGCTTTTGCACAGCAAAGGAAACCATGAACACGATGAAAAGACAACCCTCAGAATGGGAGAAAATATTTGCAAATGAAGCAACTGACAAAGGATTAATCTCCAAAATTTTGTACAAGCAGCTCATGCAGCTCAATAACCAAAAAACAAACAACCCAACCCAAGAATGGGCAGAAGGCCTAAATAGACATTTCTCCAAAGAAGATATACAGATTGCCAACAAACACATGAAACAATGCTCAACATCATTAATGATTAGAGAAATGCAAATCAAAACTAGAAAGAGATATCACCTCACACCAGTCAGAATGGCCATCATCAAACAATCTACAAACAGTAAATGCTGCAGAGGATGTGGAGAGAAGGGAACACTCTTGCACTGCTGGTGGGAATGTGAATTGGCACAGCCACTATGGCGAACATTATGGAAGGTTCCTAAAAAAGTACAAATAGAACTACCATATGACCCAGCAATCCAACTACTGGGCATATACCCTGAGAAAACCATAATTCAAAAAGAGTTGTGTACCAAAATGTCCACTGCAGCTCTATTTACAATAGCCCGGAGATGGAAACAACCTAAGTGTCCATCATCGGATGAATGGATAAAGAAGACGTGGCACATGTATACAATGGAATATTACTCAGCCACAAAAAGAAACGAAATTGAGCTATTTGTAATGAGGTGGATGGAGCTAGAGTCTGTCATAGAGAGTGAAGTAAGTCCGAAAGAGAAAGACAAATACCGTATGCTGACACATATATATGGAATTTAAGGGGAAAAAAATGTCATGAAGAACCTAGGGTTAAGACAGGAATAAAGACACAGACCTACTAGAGAATGGACTTGAGGATATGGGGAGGGGGAAGGGTAAGCTGTGACAAAGTGAGAGAGTGGCTTGGACATATATACACTACCAAACGTAAAATAGATAGCTAGTGGGAAGCAGCCGCGTAGCACAGGGAGATCAGCTCGGTGCTTTGTGACCACCTACCTAGAGGGGTGGGATAGGGAGGGTGGGAGGGAGGGAGACGCAAGAGGGAAGAGATAGGGGGGCATATGTATAACTGATTCACTTTGTTATAAAGCAGAAACTAACACACCATTGTAAAGCAATTAGACTCCAATAAAGACGTTAAAAAAAATGATTCTTTGGCAAAATCCTGCACCTTGTTGCTACTTGTTCATTCCTCATTGCTTTCAATTCCTAGAAAGCATCTTTGCAAGGCAACATGGACATCCACACCTGGATGACGCTGTTTCTACAGAAGGCCCTGACACTGCCCCTAAATAACGGCCTGACACCGGTCCCAAGTATGGACCTGATCCTGTCCATAACTAAGGCCCTGAAGATGTCCCTCATGAAGTCTCTGACACTGCCCTTAATAAGCCCCTGACACTGTCCCTAGCTAATGGCCTAAGCTATAACTTACAAAGTCCCTAACACTATCCCCAGGACGCTGACACCCTCCCTGAGGCTTTGATGCTGTCCCTTAGTGCCTAAGCAGTGACAAAATAACACCCTGATTCTATTACTAAGGCCCTGAATATATCCCCAAGAAAGTCTCTGAAGTGTCCCTAACTAACGGCCTGAACTGTCTCTTACGAAGGCCCTCAAGTGATCTCCGAGGGCCTGACAACACTGTCCCTAACTAAGGCCCCGTTGCTGGCCCTAACGAACGTCCTGATGCTGAAGCTAACTGAGGCCCCGATGCTCTTCCCAACTAAGGCCTTGATGCCCATTCTACCTGAGGCCCTACAACTCTCTGTAACTAATGCCATGACTCTTTTCCTAACTAACACCCTCATTTTGTCCCTCATTAATGCCCTGACACTGGTCGACACCACAGCCCTGATTCTGGCCCAGTCTAAGGCCTTGACGATGTCCCTAATCGTCTTAGATGTCCCTCACCGTTGTCCTGACCCTGTCGCTCACCAAGGCCCTGACCCTCTTCCTAACTAAGGCCCGGATGCCGTCTCTAGCTCAGAATCTGAAATTCTCATGTCCCGACTCTCCCTAACGTCCTGACGCGGCCCCTAAGTGAGGCCCTGACACTCTTCTTAACTAAGGACTTGCCGCCGTCCCTACCTAAAACCCTGACACTGTCTGTAACTAATGACCTCTTTCCCTAACGAACACCACAGTTTTGGCCCTACCTAACGCCCTCACACTGGTTCTAATTATGGCCACGATGCTGGCTCTAAGGCCCTGAAGAGATCCCTAAGTAACAGCCCGAACTGTGTCGAGCTAAGGCTCTCACGTTCTCTCTAACGGAAGCACTGACACTGTCCCTAACTTAGGCCCTGATGCTGTCCCCTATAGTCTCAGCTGTCACTAAATAATGCCCTGATCCTGTCCACAACTAAGGCCCTGAGTATGTCCCTAAGTGCATCTCTGACGATGTCCTCAACAGCCTGAACGCTCTTCAGGTTATCTCTGAGGCTCTGACACTGGCCCTTCCTAAGGCCTCACCCCGGCGTTGTCCCAGGCTGCTGGGCAGTTCTCTCTTGTCCGCATCTCTGGCCAGCTGCCTGCCATTGGCCACTCTTAAGGTTCTGCGATGCAGTGGTCCCACGTGGGATGTGCCTGTGTAGGCTCACCTGTGGGAGGAGAGTCATGGCCACTCCGCCCTCCAGGGGACTGCGGCTCAGGGTAGGAATCTCTCAGCCAGTGTCTGGAGAACGGGTTCTGTGTCCTTGTTTGTTGTAAATCCCTTGGAGTTACCTCTAACATGTTTTAAATGGATAATTTGATAATAATTTGATTATATCAATAATCAAATTACTGATAAATAATATAAATTATTTACCACATAAAAATTCAGAAATGACATTATTAGAATGAGCAGGAAAACACTGGATGCCCCCCACCCCCAATGATCTATTACTTGCAGGATTTAAAATTCTAATGAGAAAACACTCACTCTCCTCACCCTCTTGGGCGTCAGCACAAGGCGGGAATCAGCTGCATCCTTTATTTATCCCTCTGATTTTCCAGAACCTTTCCTTCAAGGAGAAATCTCTGGGCTCTGCGGGAGCTGTGAGTGGTGACTATCAGGTAAATCTGAGACCGAAAAGCAAGAGGAAAAGAGATAGAGGAGGAGATGAGAATCGGTGATGGGGAGAAGCAGGGGGATCCCTGTTCAATCGCAGCCCGAGAGTCTGGGTTAATCTCCAATGAAGCTAAGGACCACCAGGATCTGGCCCCACTGGCCTTGTCACCTGGTGTGGGGACTGGGGACAGCCAAACCACCATGGCCACTCTCAGAGAAATCAAGAAGGTGGGAGGGCACCCCGAGAGCCAGATTGAAAATGGCCATGCTGTGAGATAGTAAGATGCCCTTTTCAGAAAAGTGAAGACTGTTCTCTTGGCTCTCAAAGACTTGCAAATACTCTGTGTCCTTCTGGAGGCATGCTGAAGGCTTCAGCCTTTGAGGGCAGTAATGGGAGTGCATCGGGGCTCAAAACCATCCAGCACTCACTCACTCCTTGAGGGTGCCGAGGATGACCAGTGACCACCCCTCGGGTGCCGTGGGGCCTGAAATTCCCTAATCACCGAGGACGGGAGGGGCCGCACAGACACTCCACTGGACCACCGGGGGCTTGGCCGGTGGGCTACATACAGTCCTTTATCAGATACGTGGTTTGCAAACATCCTGCGCCATTTTGGATGGTGGATTATCTTATTCCTTGCTCCTTTTATACACAACTCCTTTTCATTTTGAGGAAGTCTAATTCATCTATTTTGTCTTTTGCTGCTTGTGCTTTTGGTAGATCTAAGATATCATGACCAAATCGAAGGTCATGAAGATTTACTCTCATGTTTTCTTCTACGAGTTTTATAATTTTGGCTCTTGCACCTAGGCCTTTGGCCCATTTTGTGTTGATTTTGTATGTGGGGTGGGGGGAGGTAAGGGTCCAACTTTACTCTTCTGCATGTGGGTATCCAGTTGTTCCACTACCTGTGCTAACTGTTTGGGAGAAAATACCTGCAAATGATGCGACCAACAAGGTCTTAATTCTAAAATATACAAACGGCTCACACAGCTCAAAAAAGAAAAAAAAATCAAAAAATAAGCAGAAGGTCTAAACAGACATTTCTCCAAAGACATACAGATAGCCAATAGGCACATGAAAAGATGCTCCACATCGCTAATTATTAGAGAACGCAAATCAAAACTACAGTGAGTTATCACCTCATAGTGGTCAGAATGGCCATCATTAAAATGTCTAGAAAGAAATGCTGGAAGGGGTGTGGAGAAAAGGGAACCCTACTACACTACTGGTGGGAATGTAAATCGATGCAGCCACTATGGAAAACAGTATGGAGGTTCCTCAAAAACTAAAACTAGAATTACCATATGACCCAGCAATCCCACTCCTGGGCACATATCCAGACAGAACTATAATTCAAAAAGATACATGCACCCCAGCATTCACAGCAGCACTATTCACAATAGCCAAGACATGGAAGCAACCTGAATGTCCCTCAGCAGATGAATGGATATAGAAGATGTGGTACATATATACAACGGAATATTACTCAGCCATAAAACAGAATGAAATAATGCCATTTGCAGCTACATGGATGGACCTAGGGATTATCATACAAAGTGAAGTAAGTCAGACAGAGAACAACAAATACCATATGATATCACTTATATATGGATTATAAAATGAGACCCAAATGAACCTATCTACAGAACAAAAACAGACTCACAAATATAGAAAACAGACTTGTGGTTGTCAAGGGGAAGACAAGGGAGTGGGATGGATTGGGAGTTTGGTATTAGTAGATGCAAATTATTATATATATAGGATGGATACATAAGGTCTTCCTGTACAGCACAGGGAACTGTATTCAATACCCTGTAATTAACCATAATGGAAAAGAATATGAAAAATATGTATATATGTATGTACGTATATATGAATCACTTTGCTGTGCAGCAGAAATTAACACAACATTGTAGGTTAACTATACTTCAGTATCAATTAGCTTGAAGGTACGTTTATAAATTAGGTCTTAGTTCTCTTGTCCTTTCATCCTGGGACAAATGTATAACAGAAACTAACCTGGATTACTCCAGGATGAACTCATATCACACAGAACTTTAACTGTTGAACAAACCATGAATACCAGTTACACCATGGGATGTCCTGACCCAATATGAAGTTTGTAAACCTTGTAACAAGCCTGCAGAATCCACTAAATTTGGAAATTCAAACTGAAATGAAGCCACCTATACCATGACTTCTCCACAACTAGTTATACAACATCAATTGGAAACCATATACGATCAAATGAATGTAGACAGAAACAACTATAGCCTTCCTTTTTTTCCCTTTTAGATGAAGACGGTATTTAAGGTGATGTCTTGGGCCGTTTCAGGGTGTTACTCAATTTCCTGGGTACCTGCCATGCACACAGGAGGTACACATGTTAGTTAACTTGTTTGTGCAACTAAATGAAGGTAGTTAATACCACAAAACTGTATACATAAAGTGAATTAAATGCTAAAGGCGTGTTTTGTATTTTTAATGACAATGAAAAAAAAAGTGTAGCGCTGATATTTGTTACAAAAATGAACGCTAAAAACATTCTTAGTGAAAAAAGCCATACAGAAAAGGCCCCCTACATCCCATACTCATCTTGTCTGCTTCAAATCCATCAAGGTTGTCCAAATGACGGAGAAACTCAGTCATGGTTCCAGAAAAAGAAAACTGGATCAGGATGGAAAAAGACATTTTCATACCGTTCGGACAGTAGGTAAAGGTTAAAGTGGGGCTGAGTATTAAATTATAATGTGGACATCAGGATTTCTTCATTTAGGGGTTATGTGCTGGTTCCTTGGGCAAAACACACTGAGCATTTTGTGTCAAGTGGCAAATGTGAGTACTTTTTGCCATTATTGCAACTTTTCTGTACATTTTAAATTACTGGAAAGTAAATTACTTTTCTAGACAACCATGTCAGTATCATGCCAGAAAACCAGATAAGACAGACATCAAATTTTTCTTATAGAGGCCAAGACTTACCCAGACCACGTTCAACCAACGTTGTGATACTTATTTCCCTTGTAGGAGTCCGCATGGTATTAAGAGGCACCGTGGGAAGAGTATATTAGTAGCTACCATGTCGTGGGTCCTGTGGATCACCTGGGGGGCAGCAGAAATGGTGAGATTTTAGTATTGCAATTGTTCACATTACTTCAAAAAATATGTTAAAAAATAAATTCAGTAAAGTCGCAAAATATGCACTCAATATACACAAATCAGTTTCGTTTCTATACACTAATAATGAACCACCAGCAAGAAACATTAAGAAAACAATCCCATTTACAATTCCATTAAAAATAAATTTAACCAAGGACACGAAAGACCTATACTCAGAAAACTATAAAGCACTGGTAAAGAAACTGAAGACACAATAGAAAACAATATTCCACGCTCATGCGTCAGAAAAATTACTATTATTAAAATGTTTGGGAGAGGGGGAAGATGGCGGAAGAGTAAGACACGCAGATCACCTTCCTCTCCACAGATACATCTGAATTACAGCTACACGGGGAACCACCCCTACAGAACACCTACTGAACGCTGGCAGAAGACCTCAGACCTCCCAAAAGGCAAGAAACTCCCCACGGGGCTTCCCTGGTGGCACAGTGGTTGAGAGTCCGCCTGCCGATGCAGGGGACACGGGTTCGTGCCCTGGTCCGGGAAGATCCCCCCACATGCCGCTGAGCGGCTAGGCCCGTGAGCCATGGCCGCTGAGCCTGCGCGTCCGGAGCCTGTGCTCTGCAACGGGAGAGGCCACAACAGTGAGAGGCCCGTGAACCGGGAAAAAAAAGAAAAGAAACTACCCACGTACCTGGGTAGGGCAAAAGAAAACAGAATAAACAGAGACAAAAGGATAGGGCCGGGACCTGCACCAGTGGGAGGGAGCCGTGAAGGAGCCCCTTTGCGGGTGGAGACTGCGGGTGGCGGAGGGGGAAAGCTTCGGAGCCGCAGAGGAGACCACAGCCACAGGGGTACGGAGGGCAAAGCAGAGAGATTCCCGCACAGAGGATCGGTGCCGACCGCCACTCACCAGCCCGAGAGGCTTGTCTCCTCACCCGCCGGGGTGGGCGGGGCTGGGAGCTGAGGCTCGGGCTTCAGTCAGAGCACTGGCGGCGTGAACACAGCCTGAAGGGGGTTAGTGCGCCACAGCTGGCCGGGAGGGAGTCCGGGGGAAAGTCTAGAGCTGCCGAAGAGGCAAGAGACTCTTCCTTCCCTCTTTGTTTCCTGGTGCGTGAGGAGAGGGGATTCAGAGCGCTGCTGAAAGGAGCTCCAGAGACGGGCGCGAGGCGCGGCTGAATGCACGGACCCGAGACGGGCGTGGGACGCTGGGGCTGCTGCTGCCGCCACCAAGAAGCCTGTGTGCGAGCGCAGGTCACTCTCCACACCTCCCCTCTCGGGACCCTGTGCTGCCCGCCACTGCCACGGTCCCGAGCTCCACAGACCACATCCCCGGGAGAACGCACGGGCGCGCCTCGTGCTGACGCAACGTCACGCCGGCCTCCGCCAACGCACGCTCGCCCCGCCTCCGTGCCCCTCCCTCCCCCGCGGCCTGAGGGAGCCAGAGGGCCCGAATCAGCGGCTCCTTTAACCCCGTCCTGTCTGAGCGAAGAACAGACGTCCTCTGGCGACCTACACGCAAGGCGAGGCCGAATCCAAACCTGAGCCCCGGGAGCTGTGCGAACAGAGAAGAGAAAGGGGAATCTCTCCCAGCAGCCTCAGAAGCAGCGGATTAAAGCTCCGCAATCAACTTGATGTACCCTGCATCTGTGGAATACCTGAATAGAAAACGAATCATCCCAAATTGAGCAGGTGGACTTTGAGAGCAAGATTTATGATTTTTTTTCCCCTTTGCCTCTTTTTGTCAGTGTGTACGTGTATGCTTCTGTGTGAGATTTTGTCTGTATACCTTTGCTTTCACCATTTGTCCTAGGGTTCTATCCTTCCGTTTTTTTTTTTTTTTTTTTTGGTTTTGGTTTTTTTTTACTTAAAAAATTTTTTTCTTAATAATTCTTTATTTTAATAAATTTATTTTATTTGACCTTACTTTATTTTCTTTTATCCTCTTTCTTTCTTTCTTTCTTTCTACGTTTTCTCCCTTTTATTCTGAGCCATGTGGATGAAAGGCTCTTGATGCTGCAGCCAGGAGTCAGTGCTGTGCCTCTGAGGTGGGAGAGCCAACTTCAGAACACTGGTCCAAAAGAGACCTCCGAGCTCCACGTAATATCAAACGGCGAAAATCTCCCAGAGATCTCCATCTCAACACCAACACCCAGCTTATCTCAATGACCAGCAAGCTACAGTGCTGGACTCCCTATGCCAAACAACTAGCAAGACAGGAACACAACCCCACCCATTAGCAGAGAGGCTGCCTAAAATAATAAGTCCACAGACACCCCAAAACACACCACCAGACGTGGACCTGCCCACCAGAAAGACAAGATCCAGCCTCATCCACCAGAACACAGGCACCCTCCACCAGGAAGCCTACACAACCCACTGAACCAACTTTAGCCACTGGGGACAGACACCAAAAACGACGGGAACTACGAACCTGCAGCCTGCAAAAAGGAGACCCCCAAACACAGTAAGAGAAGCAAAATGAGAAGACAGAAAAACAGACAGCAGATGAAGGAGCAAGATGAAAACCCACCAGACCTAACAAATGAAGAGGAAATAGGCAGTCTCTCTGAAAAAGAATTCAGAATAATGATAGTAAAGATGATCCAAAATCTTGGAAATAGAATAGAGAAAATGCAAGAAACATTTAACAAGAACCTAGAAAAACTAAAGTTGAAACAAGCAATGGTGAACAACACAATAAATGAAATTAAAAATACTCTAGAAGGGATCAATAGCAGAATTACTGAGGCAGAAGAACGGATAAGTGACCTGGAAGATAAAATCGTGGAAATAACTACTGCAGAGCAGAATAGAGAAAAAAAATGAAAAGAACTGAGGACAGTCTCAGAGACCTCTGGGACAACATTAAACGCACCAACATTCGAATTATAGGGGTTCCAGAAGAAGAAGAGAAAAAGAAAGGGACTGAGAAAATATTTGAAGAGATTATAGTTGAAAACTTCCCTAATGTGGGAAAGGAAATAGTTAATCAAGTCCAGGAAGCACAGAGAGTACCATACAGGATAAAGCCAAGGAGAAACATGCCAAGACACATATTAATCAAACTGTCAAAAATTAAATGCAAAGAAAACATATTAAAAGCAGCAAGGGAAAAACAACAAATAACACACAAGGGAATCCCCATAAGGTTAACAGCTGATCTTTCAGCAGAAACTCTGCAAGCCAGAAGGGACTGGCAGGACATATTTAAAGTGATGAAGGAGAACAACCTACAACCAAGATCACTCTACCCAGCAAGGATCTCATTCAGATTGGATGGAGAAATTAAAACCTTCACAGACAAGCAAAAGCTGAGGGAGTTCAGCACCACCAAACCAGCTTTACAACAAATGCTAAAGGATCTTCTCTAGGCAAGAAACACAAGAGAAGGAAAAGACCTATAATAACAAACCCACGCACATATGGTCACCTTATCTTTGATAAAGTGGCAGGAATGTACAGTGGAGAAAGGACTGCCTCTTCAATAAGTGGTGCTGGGAAAACTGGACAGGTACATGTAAAAGTAGGAGATTAGATCACTCCCTAACACCATACAGAAAAATAACCTCAAAATGGACTAAAGACCTAAAGGTAAGGCCAGAAACTATCAAACTCTTAGGGGAAAAACATAGGCAGAACACTCTATGACATAAATCACATCAAGATCCTTTCTGACCCACCGCCTAGAGAAACGGAAATAAAAACAAAAACAAACAAATGGGACCTAATGAAACTTGAAAGCTTTTGCACAGCAAAGGAAACCATAAACAAGATGAAAAGACAACCCTCAGAATGGGAGAAAATATTTGCAAATGAAGCAACTGACAAAGGATTAATCTCCAAAATTTACAAGCAGCTCATGCAGCAAAATAACAAAAAAAAAAACCCAATCCAAAAATGGGCAGAAGACCTAAATAGACATTTCTCCAAAGAAGATATACAGACTGCCAACAAACACATGAACGAATGCTCAACATCATTAATGATTAGAGAAATGCAAATCAAAACTACAATGAGATATCATCTCACACCAGGCAGAATGGCCATCACCAACAAATCTAAAAACAATAAATGCTGGAGAGGATGTGGAGAAAAGTGAACACTCTTGCACTGCTGGTGGGAATGTGAATTGGTACAGCCACTATGGAGAACAGTATGGAGCTTCCTTAAAAAAGTACAGATAGAACTACCATATGACCCAGCAATCCAACTACTGGGCATATACCCTGAGAAAACCATAATTCAAAAAGAGTCATGTACCAAAATGTTCAATGCAGCTCTATTTACAATAGCCAGGAGATGGAAACAACCTACGTGTCCATCATCAGATGAATGGATACAGAAGATGTGGCATATATATACAATGGCATATTGCTCAGCCCCCAAAAGAAACGAAATTGAGCTATTTGTAATGAGGTGGATGGACCTAGAGTCTGTCATACAGAGTGAAGTAAGTCCGAAAGAGAAAGACAAATACCGTATGCTGACACATATGTATGGAATTTAAGAAAAAAATGTCATGAAGAACCTAGGGGTAAGACAGGAATAAAGGCACAGACCTACTAGAGAATGGACTTGAGGATATGGGGAGGGGGAAGGGTAAGCTGTGACAAAGTGAGAGAGTGGCTTGGACATATATACACTACCAAACGTAAAATAGATAGCTAGTGGGAAGCAGCCACATAGCACAGGGAGATCAGCTTGGTGCTTTGTGACCGACCACCTAGAGTGGTAGGATAGGGAGGGTGGGAGGGAGGGAGATGCAGGAGGGAAGAGATATGGGAACATATGTATATGTATAACTGATTCACTTTGTTATAAAGCAGAAACTAACACACCATTGTAAAGCAATTATACTCCAATAAAGATGTAAAAAAAATGTTTATTCTACCTAAAGCCATCAACAAACAGTGCCAGGAAAAGTAGACACCAGACTCCAAAGAATGACAGTGGTCACCATCTACACTGCATATAAAGCTAACTAAAAGCACACAGTATTCCACATTAAACTCTTTCTCTCCTGAGTCCCCTGAAGATGCACCCACCCAGCCAGCAGTCAGTCGCACAGGAACATTCTCCACACTTGCTCATTTTTTCCTCTTGCGGAGTCTCCTCACCAGCGGCTCCTGAGAAAACCCAGCTCCTGTCAGTGTGGACAATGCCTCATGTTCCAGAAACCTAAGCCCTGACGGGAGACAAAGCTCCCGTCTGCTTGTCACAGAGCGAAGTCTGTGGGCAGGGTGCACCTGTGCCCCCAGGGTCAGACAGGTGGGTTTGGCGCCCCCTGTGGGATGTGAGAAAAGTGCCGGGAGTGCCGCACTCACAAACCCAGAGGCCTCGTCCGGAAGGCAGTTCTGCTGTATATACTAAGTTTGGAAATCCAAACTGAAATGGAGCCAAGTGTCTCACTGTATCTTCTCCAAAATTGGTTAAGGAGCAATTAATTACAAACCATATGTAATGAAATGAATGTAGACACAAACATTACAACTTAAACCAAAATTCTCTCAAAATTGCCCATAGACAAATTTAAATTACCGAACTATAAAAATCCTAGACAAAAAAAAGATAATCTACATGACTTTGGGTCTGGTGACCTTATTCAGAAAACAGGCAGACAAACCACAAACTGCAAGAAACTATTTCCAAAACACATATCTGTTAAAGGATTTGTACTCAAATTATGCCAACAACGCCATTAAAATTTACTAAAGATTGAAACACACTCCTAGCCCAGGAAGATAAACAGGCAGTAAATAAGCATACAAGAATATACTCAAGATGCTGGTGGAATGCATGTACAACCAACTTTGGAAGACAGTTTGGCAGTTTTTTCCAAATCTAAAAAGTCTCACCTTAGGATGCAAGAACTGTACCTCTTGTATTTAGACAACTGCTTTGAAAAACTGTGTTCAAACCAAAACTAGCATCAAGTAATGCACAGCAGCTCTATTCATAATGGCTAAAAACTTAAGATATCAGGATGTCCTTCTGTAGATGAATTCATAAGCAAATTAGGGCACATACATGTCAAGGGGAGCAGAATACACCACCCCAAAATATGCCCATTTGACAAAAGGATTATTTTGGACAGATTAATTTAAGGAATAGCAGACCCAGGAGAATCTTTCAAAACCAGGTAGAGGGCTTCCCTGGTGGCACAGTGGTTGAGTGTCTGCCTGCCAATGCAGGGGACACAGGTTCGTGCCCTAGTACGGAAAGATCCCACATGCCGCGGAGCGGCTGGGCCCATGAGCCATGGCCGCTGAGCCTGCACGTCCGGAGCCTGTGCTCCGCAACGGGAGAGGCCACAACAGTGAGAGGCCAGCGTACCGCAAATAAATAAATAAATAAATAAAGTAGAAAATGTCCTTTTAGGAGGTAAGTTTACATTTATTAAGGATATCTCCATTTGTAAGGGTATGTCCCTCTTTGGACCAGGAATTGAATGATGACTAAATGTCAAGAAAAACTTGTTGGGACTTCCCTGCTGGTCCAGTGGTTAAGACTCCACACTCCCAATGCAGGGGACCAGGGTTCAATACCTGGTCCGGGAATTAGATCCCACATGCTGCAATTAAGGGCCCGCATGCTGCCACTAAAGATTACACAGGCCGCAACTAAGACCCGGTGCAGCCAAATAAATAAATGTTTAAAAAAAAAAACAACAAAGCTTGTCAATGAAATAGGCCTGCAGGTAAATCTGTGTAACAACCATACCCTTGTTTACTGGGCTTTGACTAATAACATCCTTTAAATGGCTTCCTCCATTCCCTAACATCTTTCTTTTGTTCTCAGCAGAAGATAGCATTTAAGGTAATGGCTTGGGCCATTTCAGGGAGTGACTCAGTTTTCCTGGGTATCTTTCAAGTATACAGGAGGTATGCATGGTATATATTAAACTTCTGATTGTTTTCTCCAGTCCGTCTCTTTTTCATTACAAGGGAGATCTCAATAAAGAACATAGAAGTGTAGAGGGAAATTATTTTTCCTCTCATATACATGCAGTGCAATTGTATTCAGAGATATAAAGGAATGGATCATCAACCCGTGCAAATATATATATATATATAGATAGATATAGATGCAACTAACACTTACATTGCTAAGTGAAAGAATCCAGTCTGAAGTGCTACACACTGTATGACCTCATTTATATGACACTCTAGAAAAGTTAAAACTGACAATGGTAAACAGTTTAAGGAATATGTGGTTGAAATAGTCCATATGATTCTTTAGTGGTGAATACCTGTCACTATGCATTTGTCTACACACACAGATTTTTACAACCCAAAAAGTAATTTACAATGTATTCAAACTTAGATACTTAGGATATGGGAGTGTCAAAGACTGGAATAAAGAATGTAACAAAGAATCTAATTGATTCAGAAATGTATGGAAAAACTCACTGTTGGTAGCGGGACAAATGGGCTGACCTAAGTTAACTTTGGAAATGTACAGAATCTGTAGGCCAAAGACAAAATGTGCCATACATACACAGTGGACTCTAAGTTCTTTCCCATGAGGGGTAGTAGCTAACAGTACTGAAACTACTATATCAGTAATCGAATGGAACAAGCACTGAATTTAATAAATGACAAAGAGTGGAAGCCAGGTTTCTTACCACTGGAGTGGGATGTTACAGTCAAACAAAGGGAGAAGGTTACGATATCCATGTCATAACAGATCCGGTTGGAGACATCGGTATAAACTATCTTTAGCCTACACATAGTTCCACATGGAAATCTTTATAATTATGTGTATATGCATAGGTTGGGATACATGCATGTATTTCTATGTACTGTCAGCTGAGCATATTTAGCTCCCACATGTAAGTTTTTAGTACCATTCTCTAATAAAAGGAACAAGGGCTCTTTGAAGAAAGGGCTGATGCTAGGACTGAGACAGTAAATATATGAAGCAGCATAATCTTAAAATATCAGAAAGTAAAGAAGCACCAAAAAATTTTAAAAACCACAAAAGAAAAATTATGTAAAATGAAAACAGGAGCAAATGGAAAAAGCTCTCAACAGCCAAACCAAGAATGAACTAAGCAGTCTAATAATGTAGTGCTGGATTATAACCAAAAGTTTACAATCATTCACGTGTCCAAACTGGTAAAAATAAACTACATAGTTTTCGATGAATGGTGTTAAATAGAAATCTCCTATGCGCAAAGCTTCTAAACAATTCATATAGACACTCAGCTGTCGATCAAGGATGTGAAGCTAACCCCTCTCTCCTCAAGTGTGGCTTCTGCATTATGACTTCCTCCTAAATAAGACACACAGGATGGACATGGGGAAAAAATTAACCTGTGGGAAAACTTGACAAACACTACTTCAGCTAGGTGACCAAAGTTAAGAATATAAGTGAGGAGTTTCCTTAAGAGCCTGTCCTCTTGATATATAGTGAAGAGGAAGCACTTCACCTCTGTGATCTGCTTTTTCAAAGCCAAGTCTAACCACGACAAAAACACCAAGCAAATCCCAGTGCCCGGCAGTCTATAAAATACCTGACCAGTCCTCCTCCACACTGTCAAGGTCATGGAAACAAGGAGAGTCTGAGCAACTGTCAAAGCCCAGAAGAGACTAAACAGACATGATGACCCCATGTCTTTTGAGACCCTGGAACAAGGAAAGGTATAACAAAGGAACGTGAATAGGAACGTCAGTTAATAGTAAAGTATCAGTATTTGTTCATTATTTGTCATGATTCTGTAGAAAATTAGGAAAAAGTAAACGTCAAATAAGAGAAACCTACTGTAACAAACTGGAAACCTAGAGGAAAAGGGGGATTTCTTTGTAAAAACACATTACCAAAATGGACCCTAAATTAAGGAAAACACAAAAAGGCCAATTAATCACTGAGGAACCTCTTCCCCTACTGGTTATCCTATCACTGTTCCAGGCTTTTCCTCTCCTGGGACAGGGAAGGAACAGGGACAGAGCTGTCTGGCAGCTCCCCTAGTATATGACCCCACCCAGTGTCTTCACCTCCCCCAGCCACGCCTAACCAGTGAGGACACCTGAGGAAGGGTCAGGGATTATTGATTCAGATGTATCAACCAGGACTTTTCTTTTCCCAGCGACTGGACACACTTACGGAAGTAAAATAAATTAGTATTTATTGTAAGGGTAGAAATACATTAATACTTGCAAGTGACAAGTTGAAGAATGGGTTTGGACCTGGCAGGTCCAGCGGCTCACACTGTCTCAGTGTGACCTTGCTTCTCTCCAAACCTTTGTCCTGCTCATTGCCTTTGGGGGACCCCATTCACAGGCACAGGCTCTCTCACTGTCCTTGGGCCAACAGCAGTTCTAGGCTGACAACCACTCACCATCCATTTTCTGAGAAAGAGTTTCTCCTTTTCTTGGATTCCAAAAAGTCATGGTTTTAAATGCCTTTGATCTGGCTTGGGTTGCATTCTCATCCTTGACCCAACACCAGAAGATGGAAAATGGGACTGGCTAGATGTGGCTTGTAAACCCTTCTTCGAGCTGGGTGGAACATGGGGTCATCAATCTGCAACTGTTTGGACTGGAGGCAGGTGAGATGTAATTCCCAAAGGAAAACTGAGGCACTTGGGCCTAAGAACAGATGCTGGCTGGGAGAAAGCAACAGATTCTAAGTCAACAACAGCTCACTGCACGGCACAGAATCTGACACAAAAGGAAGAAAGGGGTTCACTTAGGGTCAGGGGCTGCAGCTATTTATCCAGTGCTCTTACAGTCCCTCCCAAGACTGAAAGAAGTTCTTTCACTTGCTGAAAAGTCAGGATCATTGGCGGTGGTAAACTCAAGTCTCTCTCCTTGGGCATCAGGTCCTCACATCTCAGAGGCTGGCCCAGAACAGCCCATGTGCCCTCAGAACACACACAGACCTCATTCCTGCCCCTGAGAGGTGGGAGCCCTTGAGTTATGCCACCTCCCTGGCCATATTAATTGTCCATCCCTGAAAAACAATACTGCTCCTTTTGCAGTTCCTTCTCTCTCCTTTTCTAAGAGGAAGAAACCAAACGCTAGGGTGGTAAGGAAACTCTTGTGCCATGAAGTAACGGGAGGCTCAAGAATTATTCCATGCCATGGAACCCATAATTGGCAGGCTTCCAGAGGCCACATGGATGCATATGACTCTCCAAGACAATGGCAGTGTCAGTGTAAACCTCCCACTGGGAGGTCCAGGTGCTCCCATATCTTTGATTCTTAATGAATATGCATGTCAAAAGTTTCTAACGACTGAAAGGACAAAGGATTGCAGGGCCATGGTCTGCTGTATGGGTGTTGTGTCAGGGACACACTCCAATGTTTAGAGGATTATTACTTCTCTTGGCAGCCTAAGAGGCTGTGAGTGGGAGGCCTTTTTCTCAGCCACATGCATGTTGGTAGTTGAAACTTCTCAAAGGAATGTCTACACTGTCCAGGTAGCTCTTGAATTGCCCAGCATCATGGTCAGCTCCGTAACTGTACATGAGGGCCTGACAATGCCCAGGCTGGACTGAGCTAGAGGACCACAGATGCCTGCCTGGATAGACAGAGGTCAAGGGCTGTCCTGCCTGAGACTTGATCATCTATTCATGCCCACTCAGATGGAACAAAGGATGCCTCCAGGGCCAGGAGGGCCCCACCAGCTCTTATGAAGGCAGCATCTGGGGGCTGGCAGGTCACTGCACCCAGTCCTGTATAAATCCACACGTGTCCACTGAGTGCCCTCCTGTCTTGGCTGTGCTGGAACCTGGGGCTGCCCAGGCAGAGTAGGGCCAGCATCACCCTTCCCAGGTAGGAGGGCAGAAGGAAACCATGCATGACTTCTGACACCCTCCCCAATCCTTGACAGAGGTTGAGTTGGATAAGAAACAGTCCGAGACAAGAACAGACATTTCATTCTTCTCTCAGAGCCCAGGACTGGGGGAAGGGAGGCCAGAAAAACAGTTATTGACCTCAGCTCCCTGACTCCTGTTTGACCCTGGGCAAGTCCTATCCATTCTGGAGGCTTCAGAGAGAAGGAGGGGGAGGGCAATGAGGGCCAATTGTGCTTAAACCTAACTCTAACCTTCACCCTAAGAACCCTAACCTCTAACCATAACCCCCTAACAACCCTCACCCCAGACCCCTAGACCCTCACCCCTGACTCCTAAACTCTAACCCCCAAACCTTTAACCACAACCCTCTACCAGGACTCTCCAACAATGACCCATAACCCTAAACCGTGACCCCTGAACCCTCACACTGACTCAACTCCAGGCCTAAAGCCTGGCCTAGTGGGTACCGAGGGATGACTGTATGAACTCTCAAATAAACCAAGGAATTAAATCTTCCTGACCATGAATTTAGCAATGGTTTCTTAGATTTGACAGTAAAGCATAAGAAATGAAAGAAAAAAATAGATAAATTGGATTTCCTCAAAATTACAAACCTTTGTGCATCAAAAGAGGCTATCCAGAAAGTAAAAAGACAGCCCACAGAATGGAAGGCAATATTGGCACATTCTATATCTGATAAGACTCTTTACCTAGAATATACCCAGGACTTTTCCAACTCATCAACAAAAAGACAAACAATAAAACTTTTGAAACACACAAATGGCTTGCATGGACTGCTCTCCAGGCAAGACATACAAACGGTCAACAAGGACATGGAAAGATGTCAAACGTCAGTAGTCATGATGAAAATGCAAATGAAAGCCACAGTGTGATGCCCCTTCACACACACTAGAATAAAAATAAACTTTAAAATCAATTTTAAAATATATAAATAAAAACAACAAAGGTTGGCAGCAATGCAGAGAAATTGGAACCCTTAAAAGTTACTTGTGGAGATGTACAATGGTGCAGTCTATGTGTACAAACCTTTACCATTTACTCCAAAATATAAAATATAATTACCATGTGGTTCAACAACTCCACTCCTAGATATATACCAAAAAAATGGAAAACAGGCATTCAAACAAAAACTTGTACACCAATTATTCATAGCAGCACTGTTCACAATAGCCCAGGGTAGAAAAGATTTAAATGTCCATCAGCAGGTAAACGGATAAGCAAAATAAGGTGTATCCATAAGCTGCATTATTCTGTCATATAAAGGAATAAAGTAAAATTATACAGCTGCTATGGAAAACTGTATGGTGGTTCCTCAAAAACATGGAAAATGTGTGATCCCTTGATTCCACTCCACGGTGTACACCCAGAATATTAGAAAGCAAGGACTGGAACAGACATTTGTACCCCATATTCATAGCAACATTATTCACAATAGCCAAAAGGTGGAAGCAACACAACACATCCTTCAACAGATGAATGGATAAGTACAGTGTAGTATATACACAATGGAATATGATTCAACCTTTAAAACTAAGGTAATTCTCACACATGCTACAATGTGGATGAACCTTGAAGTCATTATGCTAAGTGAAACCAGCCAGACACAAAAAGGACAAACGTTCTATGATTCCACTAGTATGAGGTATCCAGATAAGTCAAACTCAAAGACAAAGTAGAATAAGGTTGCCAGGGGTTGAGATGAGTTAGTGTTTAATGGCTACGGTTTCACATGGGGAAAATAAAGCTCTGGAGAGGGATGGTGAGGATATTTTTACAACAATGTGAATGTAGTTAATGCCATAGAACTGTATACTTACAAATGGTTTAAATGGGGCTTCCTTCATGGCACAGTGGTTAAGAATCCGCCTGCCAGTTCAAGGCACTGGTTCAAGCACTGGTCCTGGAAGATCCCGCATGCTGCAGAACAACTAAGCCCACGAGCCACAGCTACTGAGCCCTCGTGCCAAAACTACTGAAACCCGTGTGCCTAGAGCCCGTGCTCCGTAACAAGAGAAGCCTGCACACGGCAACGAAGAGTAGCCCCACTCGCCGCAACTAGAGAAAGCCTGCGTGCAGCAACAAAGACCCGACATAGCCAAAAACTAGAAAATAAAATAAAATAATTTTTAAAAGCTTTTAAAAAATGGTTTAAATGGTAAATGTTATGTGTTTTTAATCACAATGGGAAAAAATGCATGAAATAATGATCAATGTTACAATGTGGATAAACACTGAAAACATCCTAAGTGAAAGAAGCCATACAGAAAAACCACCCAGATCATGCTCATCTTGTACACTTTAAATCCAGCAAGGTTTTTAAAGTGAGGAAAAACCCCAGTGATGGTTCCAAGAAAAGAAAACTGGATTCGAATGGAAAAATACATTTCCACAAAGCTGGGGCAGCTTATGAAAGGTGAAGCAGGTCTGTGGATAGGATTATAATGTGGAAACCATAATTATTCCTCATAATGGGGTTATGTGCTAGTTCCCTGGGAGCGTTGCCCTCCCACTCTCACAGGGTAAAACAAACTGGAGTATTTTGTGAATGTGGAAAACTTTATACTGCTATTTAAAGTTTTTTATACACTTGAAATTTACTAGAAAATAAAGTACTTATCAAAACAACCATGTCATACCATGCCAGAAATATAGACATCAAACTCTGTTATAGAGGCCAAGCCCTACCCAGATCCAGTTCACCCACAGTGGTGATGCTAATCACGCTTGTAGGAGTCCACATACTACAAGAGGCACCATAGGAAGATTATATTGGGAGCCACTATGTCTTGGGTGCTGTGCATGACCTGCATGTAGATGAAACAGTGGGATTTCTGAATTCTAGTTTTCCACATTCAACCACCAAAAAACTGTTACAACTAAAAAATGAATTCAGTAAAGCTGCAGGATAAAAAAAAGAAAAATCAATGCACAAAAATCATTTGTGATCCTATACACTGATAATGAACCATCAGAAGAAGAATTTTTTTTAAATCCCACTTACAATTGCATCCAAAAAGATAACTAGGAGTAAATTGAACCAAGGACGTGAAGGACCTGCACACTGAAAACTGGAAGACAATGATAAAGGAAACTGAACAGACAAAAATAAATGGAAAGATACCCTGTGCTCATGAGTAAAAAGAATACTGTGAAAATATGCATTCTAAGGTGGGACTTCCCTGGCCGTCCAGGGGTTGGGACTCTGCGCTCCCACTGCAGGGGGCGCGGGTTCAATCCCTGGTTGGGGAACTAAGATCTCTCATCCTGCATGCTACGTGGTGTGGCCCAAATTTTTTTTAATTAAAAAAAATGCATTCTAGCCAAATTAATGTACACATTCAATGCAATCTTTACCAAAAGTCCAATGACATTTTCCATAGAAACAGAACAAATAATCTTAAGTTGTGTGTGGAACCACAAAGGACCCAGAAGAGTCAAAGCGACCCTGAGGAAGGAGAATGGGCTGGAGGCATCTCCCTCCCTGACTTCACACTAGATTACGAAGCTACAGTCCCAAAAAGTGTGGAATTGGCACAAAAACAGGCACACAGACCAGAGGAACAGAGCAGAGAACCCAGGAATCAACCTACAGGTATGTGGTCAGTTCCTTCACAAGAAAGGAGCCAAGAACATACACCAGGGAAAGGACAGTCCCCTCAATAAACGGTGCTGGGAAAACCAGACGCCACACTCCAAAGAACAACACTGCACTCTGTCTACACCACACACAAAAGGGGCCAAAAATCCAGTTTTCCACATCAAGCCCTTCCTCTCCTGGGTCCTCTAAAGACAGACACCCTCAGCGGTCAGCCACGCACAGGAACCTTCTGCCCACTTTTCCTCACCTTCTCCCTCAGCGGCATCACCTCCCGGCAGGTCCTGAGGAGACCAGGCTCCTGTCAGCATGAACTGGACCCCACAGTGTCCCAAAGCTGAAGCCCCAGTGGGTCCTGAGAAGACCCGGCTTCTGTTAGTGTGGACTCGACCCCGGCTTGTCTCGAATCCCGGCCGTCAGCGTGGACTCGGCCCCGCGTATCCCAGAAGCCAAAGCCCCGGCGGGTCCTGAGGAGGCAGAGCTCCCGTCAGCATGAACATGAACAGCATGATCTGAACAGACATCCCGCTGAAAAAGACACACAGATAGTAAAAGTCATACAGAAACAAGCTCAACATCATATACCATTAGGGAATTACAAATTAAAATCATGAGACATCACAGCACACCTATTAGGACTGCTAAGCTCCAAAAATAGGACAATACCAATTGCTAGAGGGTGAGGAACAAAAGGAACTCTCCCTCATCGCTGGGGGGATGCATGTGCAGCCACTTTGTAAGACAATTTGGCAGTTTTTTCCAAAGCTAAACAAGTCTCATGTTGGGATCCAGCAATCATGCTTCCAGTATTTAGGCAACTGCTTTGAAAATCTATGTCCAAATGCAAACAAGGATGCAATTATGCACAGCAGCACTTTCATAATGGCTAAAAACTTGAAGAAATCAGGATATCCTTCAAAAGATGAATGCATAAGCAAATTGGGGTACATCCATGTCAAGGCGAGTAGAATATGCCACCCCAAAATATGTCTCTCTGGCATAAGGATTATTGGCCTGCTTTAAAAAAAAAAAATAAGGCTCCCCTGGTGGCTTAGTGGTTAAGAGTCCGCCTGCCGATTCAGGGGACACAGGTTCGAGCCCTGGTCTGGGAAGATCCCACATGCCACAGAGCAACTAAGCCTGTGAGCCACAACTACTGAGCCTGTGCTCTAGAACCCGTGAGCCACAACTACTGAGCCTGTGTGCCACAACTACTGAAGCCTGCATGCCTAGAGCCTATGCTCCACGACAAGAAAAGCCACCACAATGAGAAGCCCATGCACCGCAATGAAGAGTAGCCGCTGCTCGCCACAACCAGAGAAAAGTCTGCACGCAGCAACAAAGACCCAATGCAGCCAAAAATAAAATAATAAATTTATTTTTTTTAAATCTCAGAAAACTGAGATTGCCCTATTATGAAGGACATTTACAATAGAGAAATCTCCATTTATAAGGGTATGTCCCTCTTTGCACCAAAAATAGAAGGATAATTAAATCTTAAGTAACTCTTTTCAGTGGGGAAGTCCTGACTTAAGTGTGCAAACAGTCATACCCTTGTTTACTGTGCTTTGCATGATAACCTGTCATAAGTGGTCTTCCCCCATTCCCCAGCATCTTTCTTCTGTTTTTAACTCAAGACGGTATTTAAGGGGATGGTTTTGGTCATTTCAGGGAGTGACTCAGTTTCTGTGGTATCCCCCCTGTATTCAGAAGGTATACATGTTATTAAACTCCTGCTTTTCTCCGGGTAATCTGTCTTTTATTACAGGGGCGGGGGGGCCTCAATCAAGAACCTAGAAAAGTAGAGGGAAAATTGTTTTCCCTCCCATACACATGCAGTGGAATCCTACTCAGCAGAAAGGAATGCACCATCAACCTATGGAAAGACATGGATAAATCTTCAGTATATACTGCTAAGTGAAAGAATCCAGTCTGAGGAGGCTGCACACAGTATGACCCCATTGATGACATTCCGGGAAAGGCAAAGCTATATAGATGATAGCAGATCATGGGGTGGGGGGTTTGAAGTGTTCCACGTGATACTCTAGGGTGGCTACCTGTAACTATGCATTTGTCTAAGCCCACCGATGTGCATAGCCCAAGGGGCCAATCATAATCTATTCAAATTTAGTTATTTAGGATGTAGGAGTGTTGCAGGATGGAATACATAATGTCACAGAGTCTAACTGTGTTAGAAATATATGGAAACAACTCACTGTAGGGGATGGGGTAAAAGCTGCTGACCTAAGCTACCTTTGGAAATGAATGGAATCTGTAGACTAAAGGCAAAATGGCCCATATATAAACAGTGGGCTTTATTCTACGAAGTTCTTTCCAGGGTGTAGTAGCTAACAATTCTGAAACCTCTGCACATATAACCTGGAAAGGAGCAATGCACAGATAAATGGGAGATGGTGGCAGCCAGGCTCCTTGCTGTGGGAGCGGGAAATTACAGATAAGCAAGGGGAGAGCCTCTGCCTTCGTAATCCTGGATCTGGGCTTCCTGGGAGGATGCTGACTGGCCGGGGGAAACACACACATCTTCACGCTGGGAAGACCCTGGAGACATAGGAACATCACACCCCATCTTTCCACCCATACCTGCTGGAAACACTCAGCCCTCCATAATCAGGCAATTGCAGCATTTAAGACATTCTCACCCCCAGGCAGATAAAGGAGCATGAGGGTCTTGCTTACCCCTAAGCTGTCCCAGAATCCAGGCCCTGGGGGTGGAGCCAGGTTGGGGGTTCCTGCCCCTCTGACCAGCAGGTGAGAGGAAGGAGGAAGACCGGTCCTGAGGACAGAGGTTCCCTCAAGTCTGTGAGCCCAGGAGCCCCAGTGGGGTTCATTCCCAGTGAGGACATGGGCGGGGCCTGCAGTGGTCCTGCGTTCCCCCTGGACCCCTTTGATGAAGCCACGGCAGCACTGGGCCCGGACGTCCCCTGGCGGTGTCTCAAACTCTGACACAGCGGTTTTACAAAGGAACAGGAGAATGGAGCTGAGCCCCTGACGGCCACTCCTTTCAGGCTCTGAGTTTCTTCCAACAGGACCGCAGTCGCCTGCACGTAGTCTGCTGTGACCCATCTGCCCCCACTTTGCCTTCCCTCTTCCTCCCTGCGATGATTCCAGTGACATTTCCAGCCTGGACCCCTCCCCCAGGCCAGACGCCTCTGTCCAGCCACTGCATCCCCATCTCACCTTGGGGGCTAACAGGGCCCTCAGAGGACTGGGATCCCACAGCTCCCCACACCCAGGAGCAGCCCCGCCTTCCCAGGTTGCTGAGCCCAGGCACCGGGTGTAACCGAGCAGGACCCTACGGGGCCTTCCCAGGACAGAGCCCTCCCCCACGTCCTCTGCTGTAAGTCCTCTCTGAAGTACCTTGATAACAGTGTCTGATGCATGCTCCTCCACCACCAAGTGGAAGAAATTAACTACGTGATGATCATGAACAGGTAGCCCCGGAGCTTCTGGTTCCTAAGAATTTACAATGTTTACCGCCTGTTACCTCACCATCAGCCAGAGAATTGTGCA
This sequence comes from Mesoplodon densirostris, assembly GCF_025265405.1. Taxonomy (NCBI): domain Eukaryota; kingdom Metazoa; phylum Chordata; class Mammalia; order Artiodactyla; family Ziphiidae; genus Mesoplodon; species Mesoplodon densirostris. Next base: position 114,031,789 of record NC_082669.1, on the reverse strand, counting down.
CCAGCTGATCACATACCCTGCGACTCCCCTCCTTCACCTGGCCTTTAAAATTGCTTTGCTGAAATCCTTCAGGGAGTTTGGGGTTTTAGAGCACAGGCCACCTGGCCTCCTTGTATTGGCACTTGTACAATTAGAGCTGCACTTTCCTTCACCACACCCGGGGTCAGTAGACTGGCTTTACTGCACTCGGGCAAGCGGACCCACGTTTTGCTCGGTAACACTGGGGTCTCCCAGGCTCCCACCCTCCTTGTGCCCCACTGACTGTCATCTGCTCCTCCAGAGTCTTGTTGCAGCAAAAATAGAAATGAAGTTTCTCCTCCCCTGAGAACAAGGAAAACAAAGGGAACAGCGAACAGGCTAGAGAAGAAACACAACCTGGCCTGAAAGAGTTCATCACTCCTTGTTTTACTTTGTCACTCATTTGTAGTAACTAGATTTGTACTTTACAAAGCTAACCTCACTCCCTGACACTATGTAATTTACATTCGGCCCCCATCACCCCAGACTCTGGGTGAGTTACATCCCCTGCCTCTCACTCCCTAACCTTATTATGTCCAGCACTTACATTCTATATGCCCCTCATAACAAATCACCCCCTAGGTTTTCATATCAGAAACAAGTTCATCGGCCGATAAACCAGAGGCAAACGGACGCAATTACCAGACTGCTGGGCCCCAATTACCGGGCGGCCTGATGCCAGCAATGACTGTTTTGAAACAATGCAAAGGAAAGGAGGAATGCAAGACCTTCACTACTTTTATCCTCATCCTATACCCTGGACTGCGAGAGCCCCACATATAAAATCTTCCCTGATTCTCAAGGAGGTGGTGCCCAGTTCTTGAGGTGCTAGCAGGCTGTGTCTTCCCTTCTGCCTGGCAGAAAAATAAAGCCATCTCTCTCTTCCTCAAAAATCCCTGTCTCTATATTTCTGTTCAGCCTCGGTGCACAGGGAAGCTGATATTTCGACAACAGTCTGTGGCCAGTTCCCACACTAATTCCCCTCTATGCCCACAGCCCTGGCCCGAGCCCGATCTTGTGCCTGGTTCCTCCATCAGGCCTGACAAAGCTCCCTGCCCCCGCGGTGAGTCTCACATCCCACCCCATGTGGTCTTTCTGAAGCATAAACGAGTGACTCTCTCCCACCTGCAATCCCCCAAATGTTTCACCACTTTCGCTAGGGTATCTGCTGGGAGAGACATCTGCAAAGGCCCTGAGAGTCCCCGGCATCCCCACTAAGCTGCTGGCTCCTGAGTTCCCTGACAATGAGCACCTCAGCAGGCCAGGAGACATGGCAGGAAACCCCAGAACTGCTCACCTCTGGAGGGGACTGGCACTGCCACAGCCTGATGAAAGACAGCAGAGAAGTGTTCCCCAGCTGGGACACAAACTCTGCACGAGTGGCCTCTCCGTGAGCCATTACATCACCTCGTGTGACTTGAGGGAAGGAAGGACCGAGGCACAGTTGGTTCCTAAGGAGGATGGTACAGGCTCAGCCACGTCCCCCCAAATCCACATGCTGAATCCCTAACCCCCAGAACCCCAGGACGTGGCTGTATTTGGAGATGGGATTTTTAAAGAGGTGATCAAGGTAAAAATGAGGTCACTAGGGTGGATCCTAATCCAATAGGATTGATGTCCTACACGAAGAGATTAGGACAGAGATAGGCACAGGGGGAGACCATGTGAGGATCTGGGGAGAAGATGGCTGTCTAAGCACCAAGGAGAGAGGCCTCAGGAGGAGCCAGCGTGCAGACACCTTGATCTCCGACAGCATCCAGGACTGTGAGATAGGTCTGTTATTCAAGCTGCCCTGTCTGTGCTATTTGTTACGGCAGCCCCGAGCAGACTCACATGCAGGGTAACTCAGGGCTCAGACTGGACAGAGCCCACTCTACGTACCCCCTGTACGTGAGTTACAGGAGCCCCAGGAACTGAGGAAGTGATCCCTGCGGGGAGGCACAAGATAGGAGATGCTAGGCAATAACATGACTGCATTCACGTTAAACGTGCCTGAAGTCCTTTCACACGAGATGGTTTTGTCCTGTATGTACATTGGCACCTTCAGTCTGAACTGCAGATCTTTGGCTTCACCAGCTCCACTGAGAGCATTAGCTTCACCTGCTGTGGACCGTCTCCAATAGGATTTCCAGAACCACAAAGCATCGAAGCTTCACAGGACCCAGTGTCTGTGCGTTACCATCCAGGTGGCCCTCACAGCAGAGCCGCACAGCTGCCCATCAGAACCCATTTCCCTTTTTCCTGTTCACGGCTACCCTGCACCTCCCAACCTTTCCACCCCTTCCAGCTGCGGCGTAGTGTCTCGTGTTACCAAGGGAAATGGGTGGAGGTGGTGAGGGCCTTGTCCAGCCTGCATCCTAGGACAGAGGGCATGATGCCCACCTGGTCACCCCACCCTGCTGGTTGGAGCCCTCACCTGGAAGCAGGGAGGAGAAACAAGGGGGACAGAGCCTGGACCCTGACACCCACCTGCCCTGGACTCTCACAAGAAGGAGACAGAGACGTCTTGAGCTTCAGCCCGGTTTTGGGAGACACTTTGTTCCAGCAACAAACTTCTGCCCTAAAAGCCAAGGTGCTTTAAAGACCCCTCCCCAGCTATCACAGAAAGTCAGGCTTAATCTCCTCACACTTTTCTCAAACCGCAGCTCATGCTGAGACCATCTCTCAGGTGATGGTGCTTCAGAGCAGCCCCTTTAAAAGATCCCTGGAGTTCAGCTCTCCCAGCCCTGCCTTCAGTTTAAGGGAGAAGTTTCCTTGACAAACCTTCTCAGTTTCCTTGACAACCAAGCAATCTCCCAAACTCTCCTCCTTCAAACGTTCCTATTCTAGGCTGGATGAGCCTAAAGTGACAGTGCTGTCATCATGTGCCAGAGTGACTCCTCCAAGCCCGTAGTTATTGGTTACATGATGCTACTGATGATGAAATCCCAGAAGAGCCAGCTTTGCAATATAACCACTTCTGGACTCGGCACTGGGTCCCTTTCCACGGACAGAGTGGAGTGGCTGTTTCCACAGGCCCCGTGGTGGAAGAGCTCACCTAATGCAGCCAGTACTTCATCCTTTCCAGGTGATTCCAGGGTCCTCACCCTGCCCAGACCCCACCCACATGGCTGCTGTCTGTGCCAGTCTATACGGGACCTTGGTTACCTCCTAAAATGAGGGTTATTTTATACACAGGTAATAGGTTGAATGCTGGCCCCAAAAGATGTGCCCCCCAGAACACGTGAACAGGACCATATCTGGGAAAAGCGTCTTTGTATATGTAGTGAAGGATCTCGAGGTGAGGTCATCTTGGGTTAGGGTGGCCCTCAATCCAATTGAGAGAGTCCTTATGAGAGACAAGAGAGGAGAAACACAGACATAGAGGAGAAGCCACATGAACACAGAGGCAGAGACGGGAGGGACGCAGCTGCGTCTCCCTTCTGGGACGCCTGGAGCCCCCAGAAGCTGGAAAAGGCAGGAAGAACCCTATCCCGGAGCCTCTGGAGGGACTTCAGTCCTACAACACCTTGATCTCAGATGTCTGGTCTCCAGGACTGGGGGAGGATGAATTCCTGTTGTCTTAAAACCACCCAGCTTGTGGTCATTTGTTACAGAAGCCACAGAACGGTCACACAGACCCTGCTCTGTAGGATCCTGGAAGTGCGGGTCTCATTAAAGGTCGACAGAGGCTGGATTTCAGAACCCTTAGAGTCAGCACTGAGCCCCAGAAATCCTAAAGCAGTGGCTGGACACCAGAATGTTGAGAGGTCAGTCGGAAGCCCATCCCTAAGGGTGCTGGCTGCACACGGCCTCCCCAGGTTTTTACGCCTGTACATGTTGGGGATAAGTATTTCCATCCTGATTCAGGACCTCTGATGTCACCGTTCACGTTGCTAATTAAGAAGCCCCTAGATACACAGATGAAAACCCTATCAGGGCACTTGCTTCAGTGGTAAACAATTCTGAAGTTGGTCAGAGGTGGGGAATCATCTCCCAGGCAGCCAGCAGCCCCCCCGCAAGGAGTGTCCTCATTGCAAAGCTGGGGGACCGTGCCAAGGCGTCTCTGAGTAAACGTGAGCTGAGCCCCAGGCCAGCTGCTGCTGAACTGTTCCCACCCTTCCCAGGTAAAACACCTGAATGTGTGCAAGGACTTGAAAGTCTAGAGGAAGGGCTGTGGAGCCACACCAGCGACAGCACGCAGGCCAACCTGGTGCCTGCAGGCCAGCCAGGATGGTCCTGGCCCGGGGCGCTCTTCTGGAAGCCTTCCACTTCCCTGCCTGAGTTACCTCTCCTGTCCCAGCCCCCACTGCTTTTTTCCTTCCTCACCTCTGCCTGGGGAGAAATTCCAGCGGCAGGTATGGGTGACACATCCTCTTCTTTAGCAGGTGGCAGCCCGGCAACTCCTGCAGAAAGTTCAGCAGAGCCCCACTCACACCGGGACACCCACAAAGCCACAGCCCCTCACTCCCTCCCACCAGCCCAGCCCCAACACTGCTGACGGGGCAGAGAATATGGCACCAGGCAGAGCTGCAGGTAATCTTGCTGCCTGGAAGGGTGTTAATATAGACCTCAACACAGGCACACCTGGGGAGGGCTGGCCGGCCGGGTCAGGCTGCCCAGGTCAGCCAATCCTTGCCCATCAGGGACTCAGAGTTGCGGAAAATGGGGCTTGCTGCACCGGCCAGGTCCAAGGAACAGGTATGGGGTCCTGAGGGTCAGGACAGACAAGGGGCTGCAGCTCTGCTTGTATTCTCAACATTTTATCTGGTCCATGAGTGGGAGACAACTTCAAGACCCTCTCCTAATGAGAGGAACCCAGGAGTCAGGGAGAGGAGGGGTGGTGGGTGGAGACAGAGGCCTGGTGCCCCGGCTGCAGTGGAAGCCTCTGGAAGACCAGGTGGAGGGAGGCTGCACAGAGTGAAGCCCAGGGTCACAGACCTGTCCAGGAGCTGCTGTTTGTTAGTTCAGGTCCTGCTCTGAGGTGCTCTGTGTCAGCTCAACCGACAGGTGGGCTGGGGGTGCTCTGCAGTGAGGGCTACGTGCACGGTTCCGTGTGCCCAGCCCTGCCGGGTGTCTGCCCAGGGGAGCTCCATACCCAGGGAGGGGCCTGAACACGAGAGCCCCGGGGGCTGCTGGGTGCCGGCGCAGGTGAGCTCCATACCCAGGGAGGGGCCTGGCAACGAGAGCCCCGTGGGCTTCTGGGTGCCAGCCCAGGTGAGCTCCATAACCAGGGAGGGGCCTGGCCATGAGAGCCCCGTGGGCTGCTGGGTACCTGCCCAGGTGAGCTCCATATACTGGGAGGGGCCTGACCACGAGAGCCCCGTGGGCTGCTGGGTACCTGCCCAGGTGAGCTCCATATACTGGGAGGGGCCTGACCACAAGAGCCCCGTGGGCTGGGCGGGTGGCGTGTATATAAGCGTCCTCTCTGTGCAGCCGGCACAGAGTTGCTTGGCGACTTCCCTGTGGGCAGCGCTGGGATGAGATGAGAACCAGGACATGCTACGTGCTCCCTGAACCCCTGCCCATCCAGGGTAATGAGGTCAGTAGGCAGGTGCTGGCCACTGTGCTGCGTGAGGGAGGCCCCACGGGTACCTCTTGTGTCGTCCACCTGACACCACGGAGGCCTCCCCAGGACAGAGCAGACAGCCTGCCTGGGGCAGGTGGGAGCTCCTGGTGACACTGCAGGGGACATGAGAGGGATGGACCAGGCAGGAGGAGGTGGGAGCCGAGGAAGAGCCATGGGGCTCGGGGCCGAGGGGGCCTTTCTGGGTCTGAGCTGGGAGTAGACGTGCAGGTGGTGAGTGTGATCCAGGAAAGCTGCCCTGGTGACGTGAGGCTGAACGTGCTTCAGAGTGACAAGCCTTCCGGATGATCCCAGAACAGGATAGTGAGACAGGTCCTGTTAGAAGAAGGTAAGTGAATCCCCCCAAGAGGAGGCTCTGTGAGCTGGCCCCGGGAGGGGGGTGAAGGGAACAGGCGTGGAACCTGCGGGGAGTGGGCAGTCCCCCTGGGCGGGCGGCGGGTGCAGACCCCACTCCGTGTCCCACATCTGTGCTTCCGGCTGGATTACTTGGCTTCTCGGAGCCTTAGCTTCCTGGATTGACTAGCAATTTGCTCAGAACAGGGTAGGAAGGGGTCTAGTGGAAGTTCCACAGAACACCGTCAGTATAGGAATCGCAGGTCCTGTTTCCCGCAGGTCTGCCTTCAGGATCGGGAGAGCAGATCCCAGCAGACTTGCAGCAGAGCCTGGGGACGGGCTCCGTGTGGTGGGTCCCCCTGCTTCCTGAGTCTCGGAAGGAGCAGCTCCAGCGGGCAGTGGCAGCTTCATCCCACACCTGGGAGCATCCAGACCTCAAGGCCCAGCAACCCCGAGTCCTGTGTCTGGGCCCCCGGGAGGCAGACGGGACAGGCCGGCGTCCTCCTCGGCCCTCTTCCTGCCCAGAACATTCGGGGTCCAGGCCATCATTAGGGAGAAGCAGGGATGGGGGTGTCCCATGTGGGAACAGGACACGGAGAGGCTTGTGCACGTGGACGTCCACACCGGGAATGTGGGTCGGTGGGACGCGGGCCCTAGGAGGGGCAGACGGTGGGCCTGAGGAAGCAGGGTGGGGCCGGGGGTCCTGGGGGGTGGTGTGCTTTGCCTGTGCCGGGCCTCAGACTCCATGGGGCTTCCCTCCCCTGGTCACTGGGGAGGAGGGGCCGAGCAGCGTTGGTGGAGGGACCCCTCGCGTCCCCAGGCCTGGCAGCATCAGCCCTTCAGGCTCTGGGTCGGGGAGCCTGAGGGGCGCAGGCCCAGCTGTGCCCACAGGGAGGCCTGGAGGGGTCGGGCGGGAAGCACTGGTGTGGTGTCGCCTGTGCGGAAGCTTCCAAGCCAGTGTCCAGTGGGAGCTCTCACCTGGCATGTGGGTTTCAGGTCCACAGCTCAGATCACCTTCTAGCTGTTTGGTTTGTTTTCTAGACACAAAGTCCTAATATCTCCTACATCCCCTGCCTGTGAAAAGGCACGTCTCACCTGGCACCAGGTGCTGCCTCTGGTCCCCCCTGACGGGACGCCCAGCAGCCAGTGTCACTGCGTCACGACTGTCCGGGGGTGTCAGGCGTGGGGGGACGAGAGCACACAGTCCAGGCCCACGAGGGGCTGTGCCGTCCACGGAGCCGGCGCTGTGGCTGTAGGTGTTCCCCGCCCCCACCCCACAGGCAGAGACCGCCGCCCCCTTACAGACTGTTACCAAGTGACATCACGTGGACCCTGCTCGGGCCCCAGCCTGGCGAGGCGCTCTGCCTCAGCGGGGGAGGTTTCCTTTTTCCACGTGGGTTCAAGTAGGCAAATAACAAAACCAAAGCCGAGACCACCACAGCACAGGCTCTATTCAGTGGCCAGAGAATGGAGAAGCGGGAACTAAGTTCACAGATCAACTTCTCGCCCTCCTGGAGAGAGTGGTTTAATTTTAAAGAGTGAAGACAAAGGGAGGAGGAGTGAGGCTAGTGATGGGATGAAGAGGCCTTCCGGGGAAGGGGCGGGGCTTTTCCCAAGGGGGCGGGGCACCACCTCCTTTGACCCGTTTCTGGTCCTTCATGTCCAGTCATGGCCGCCGGTGGGTGTGTCACTTAATATGCTGATATAGTAAATTCAGCATGTGATGAGACTCAGGGTCTGTTGGAGGTCACATTCGTTGCCATCTTGGTCCCAGCTGGTTCCATCTGTTTGTTTGTTTCTGGCTTCCTTTCTTACCTCTGGACCCCTTCACTTAAATACTTAGGTGAAATCCTGCTGAAGTTGGGGGGTGGAGGACAGCCCTGTGAAAGGTGGGTCCACGGGTTTTGAGCAAGGCCTGGAGCAGCTCTGACAACAAGAGGAGGCGGAGACGGGCGGTCAGTCTGACGCCCGCACTGGGGCCTGTGGTCGGCATGCGGAGGTGGTCAGCCGGGGGCACGTGTCAGGGAAGGTTCTCAGTGTTTACACAGAAGATGTGAACGTGGGTCCAGATGCAGAGCTGCCTGCGGACGCTGGTACAGAAACCCCTGATTCTTTCCTCAGAAAATTTCTGGGCGGTCATTCAGGCAACAGGGCAAACAGCTTGCTCTGGAGGCTCTTGTGGGGAAGTGGGGACTTAGCCACAGGGGCTCAGCCTGCATAACCCCAGAAGCCCTCCCAGGACAGCCCCAGAACCGCTTCTGGAATGGCAAGAAGTGAGTCTTCCACCTACTAGACGTGGAGGAGAGAGCTGGGGTCTGCAGGGCCGCCCTCACCTTCAGGGACTGGCTGGAGGCTCACAGGACTCGGCACATGCTCGTGGCTTGTGTCCTCACAGCTGAGATGGGTCACAGCACGCAGTAGGCGTAACCTTGCGGCAAGTGCTCACGCTGAGTGTCCCGTTAGCGACACAGCATGGTAGGATGCTGACTTTCTCCTCGAGCAGAGTGACTTCAGGTACGAGGTCCTCGAAGAATTCTGAGCAGAGTGTTTTCTCATGGCAGCTCAGATGACGGCCATGACGAAGACTTCCATGTCACGTCGGACTGGCCACAAATGTGGTCCTGAGGCTGTTCGAGGGCTCTGGACATGTAACTCTCCTTAAGGAACGTGCAGTGTGTTGCCCTTCACTCGGCATACACATAGGGCCTCCGAGGGACCGACCTATGGGCCTCGAGGTTGCTCAGCAGGCCCACAGGGGTCTGGAGGTACTCAGTGATCTTGGAGGAAAAATGATGCACATCCAAGGGACCTAGGAGTCCTGAAAAGGGTACTTCCTCTAAAATAAAGCAAAACAGTGACTAAGACCTCATGGAAAGAGCTGCATGCCTCCCTTTCTGCACGGCTACTCAGGGCCTTTCCTCGAGGCCACTACTCACATTGAGTCTCCCTTTAGCTCTAGAGCATGGCAGGATGAGCTCCACCCCGGCCATGGAAGCACCCGGTTTAGCTAGAGAAAACTCATTTTCTTCCCACAGCCATGCCTACAGTGGCTCGAGGCTTGTCAACAACAGTGAATTTCAGGTAGCTTCAAGGCAGCATGAATGCAGCTTTCAAAATGGGAAAGCAAGGCTAGTTCCATCAGGCCCCCATTTCCATGAGCACACGCAGCAAACATCCCTGTGGTTTCTAACAAGTCAAAAGAGACACAGGTTACCCAGTGGTTCATTCCCTGAATCAACTCCTCGAAGCAGGGTTTTCTGCATCTAGAGAACTGCCTCAACGAAGGAGCGCCCTAGCTAGGCCTCCGGGCCTGTGGCTCTTCAAAAGCCTGCAGTGTTACACAAGGAACTGTGCTTTAGATGCAGTCGGAACGCAAGCCGACTTTCTCCTGGAGGCAGGGTGACTTCAGGCAAGAGGTCCTCGATGGAATGTGACGCCGAGGGTTTTTCTCAGTGCCACTCAGACCAGGGCAATGAGTCAGGTTTCCATGGCATGTTGGACCTGCCAGAACGGTGTTCGGGAAACTGTGGGAGTGCTGGGGATTTCAACCTGTCCCAAGAAAGAGTGCAGTGTGTTGCCCTACACTAGGCATACACAGAGTGGCTTCGAAGGGCTACGGGACTGGATGATGCTTAGCAACTATGTCCCTAATGATGATCCAACAAAGGGCCTGATGCTGCTCCTACATCAGGCCCTGACAGTGTCCCCAGCTAAGGGCCTGACGCTAGGCTTCACTCAGGCCCTGTTGCTCTCCCTACGTCAGGCACTGACGCTGTCCCTACCCGAAACCCTGACACTGGTTCTAAACAAGGCCCTGATACTCTCAGTAACTAAGGTCTTGACACTATCCCTAAGTCATTTCCTGACACAATCCCTAAACTTTACCCTAACCCTGTCCCTAGCAACTGTCCTGCCTCTTAAGCTAACTGAAGCCCTTATGCTGTGAATACCTCCGGCCCTGAATTTAGTCCCAAGGCCGTGACATGGTCCCTAACTAAGGCCTAGATGCTCGTCCTAAATCCGGCCCAGAACTGTCCCTAACTAAGGCCCTAACACTATTCCTAACTCAGGCCCTGACACGGTACCTTACAGAGGCTCTGGTGCTAGTCCTAAGGCCCTGACACTGTGCCTAACTAAGGCCCTGCTGCCATCAATATATAAAGTCCTGGCATTATTCTGAGCTAATATCCTCACCCATGTCTTACTAAGGTCCTGAAACTGACCCAAAGTAAGCCCTGATGCTGTCCCTAAGGCCGTGAAATTAGTCCCGAGGCCATGAACCTGTCCCTAACTGAGGCCTGGAGGCTTGTCCGAACTCAGGCCTTGACACTACACCTAACTCAGTCCCTGACACTGTACCTAACAAAGGCTCTGATGCTCGTCCTAAGTCAGGCCCTGACACTGTCTCTACGGCCCTGCGACCGTCAATATCTAAAGTCCTGACATTATCCTGAGCTAATATCGTCACCCATGTCTTACCAAGGTCCTAAAACTGTCCCTAACCCTAACCCATTCTCTAACCCTAACCGTAATCCTAACCACCCTAACCCTAACCCTAACCCTAACAACCCTAACCCTAATCCTAACCCTCCTCCACCCACCCCCAGGAGCCCCTGTGCCCTTACCTGCGGTCCGCAGCCCTCCGCTCCGCGCTCGGATGCCGCTGGGGTGCCAGGGACCCACGGGAGGGGTCGTTCCCAGCCGCCCCGCGCTGGCTCCCTGGACCCGCGCCGGCTCGCCGGGGGCCGACGGCGAGGAGACCCGAGGACGCCCCGCGCCAGGTGCGCTCTGGCCGGGACGCCCACTTCCGGGAGAGGCGCGCGCGGTTCGCCGCCGCGCTCAGGTGAGCCGCAGCCAATGCCGAGCAAGACCCGCCCCGCCGGCGCCGCGTCCGCGCGGCACAGCACGGGCTCGCCGCTCCGGGCACGGGTGCCGGGGGTCGGGCGTCTCCTCTCCTGGGAGCGCGAGGCAGGAAGCGGCGCTCCTGCGAGGCCGCTAGCGATGCCCCGGCGCGCGGGCCCCTGCGGCACGGAGACCGCTCCAGGCTGGACTCACCGAGACCAAGGCCGCCAGCAGGAGCGCTTGGCGGGACCCGGCTTGGGCGGGGGAGCTGCAGGCCCACGCAAACAACCCAATTTTTTAAATGGAAAAAGGACTTGAAAAGACCCTTCTCCAGATAAGACATACAAATGGTCAACAAACACCTGAAGAGATGTTAAAACATCGTTAGTCACGATGGAAATGCACATTAATACCACAACGCCATACCCCTCCACAAACACTAGAAGGCCTATAATCAAGAAAATTAAAAATAACGAATTTTGGCAAAACTGTAGAAAAATTGATACAGAGTTTCCCATGTGGAAAATGAATCGGTCCTGGAGATGGATGGTGAGAATATTTGTACAACAATGTGAAGGTAGTTAATGCCACAGAACTGTATACTCAGAGTGGTTTAAATGGTAAATGTTATTTTTAATCACAATGAAAAAAATGAATGAAGCACTGATGATACATGTTAGAACACGGATGAACATTGAAAACATTCTAAGTCAAAGAGGTCATGCAGAAAAGGTCTCCCAGATCATACTCATCTCGTGTGCTTTAAATCCATAAAGGTTCTGAAAATGAGGGAAGTCTCAGTAATGGTTTCAGAAAAAGAAAACTGGATCAGAATGGGAAAAGACATTTCCATAGAGTTGGGGAAACGGTGAATGTTGAAGTGGGCCCGTGGATAGGATTATAAGGTGGAACCATAAAATTTCGTCTTTGGGTCTTTATGTGCTGGTTCCCTGGGAGAGGACCCCAATATTGCGTAAAACACACTAGAGCAGTTGATGTGAGGTGGCGTGTTTTGTACTGCTACTTACAGTTTTTTTATACACTTGAAATTACTGGGAAGTAAATTACTTTTCAAAAGAACCATGTCAAAACCATGCCCAAAAAAAGCAGAGAAGACATCAAACTTCATTATAGAGGCCAAGCCTTAACCAGATGCGATTCACCTAAAGTGGTGACGCTCATCTTTCTTGTAGGAGTCCACGCGTTATTAACAGGCACGGTGGGAAGATTATATTAGGAGCCACTATGTCTTGGGTGCTGTGGATGACCTGGATGTAGTAGAAACAGTGGGATATCTGAATTCTGGTTTTCCACATCAAACCACCAAAAACTGTTACAACTAATAAATGAATTCAGCAAAGCTGCAGGATACAAAATCAATACACAAAAATCAGTTGTCTGAAATTTAAAAAGCAATCTCAGTCACAATTGCTTCCAAAAAGATAACTAGGAATAAATTTAACCAAGGACGTGAAAGACCTGCACACTGAAAACTGTAAAACATTGATAATAGAAACTGAACAGACACAAACAACAGAAAGATATCCCGTGCTCATGGATGCAAACAATTAATGTTATTAAAATGTCCATTCTACCCAAAGCAATGTTCAAATGCAAAGCAAGCCTGGTCAAAACTCCAATGGCATTTCTCATAGAAACAAAACAAATGTTCCTAACATCGTGGGGAAACACAAAGGCCTCTGAACACCCAAAGGGATTCCCAGAAAGAACAGGCTGGAGGCATCTCTCTCCCTGACTTCACACTACATTATGAAGCTACAGTCACCAAAACAGTGTGGAATAGGCACAAAAACAGGCACTTGGACCAGAGGAACAGAACAGAGACCCAGAAATAAATCTACAGGCATGTGCTCAATTGATTCACAAGAAAGGAGCCAAGAACATACACCAGGGAAAGGACAGTCCCCTCAGTAAATGGTGCTGGGAAAACTGCACACCACACACCAAAGAACAACACTGCACTCTGTCTACACCACACAGAAAAAAAAAAAAAACAGTTTTCCACATCAAGCCCTTCCTCTCCTGGGTCCTCTGAAGACAGACACCCTCAGCGGTCAGCCACGCACAGGAACCTTCTCCCCACTTTTCCTCACCTTTTCCTTCAGCAACATCACCTCCCAGCAGCTCCTAAAGAGAATGGGCTCCTCTCAACGTGAACTGGACCCCACAATGGCCCAAAGGTGGAGCCCCAGCAGGTCCTGAGGAGACCCGGCTCCCATTAGCATGGACTCGACACGTGTTGTCCCGAAGCCCGGGCCGTCAGCGTGGACTCAGCCCCGCGTGTTCCAGAAGCAGGTCCCAGGGTGTCCTGAGGAGAGGGGGCTCCCATCAGCTGTCCGCGGGGCCAGGTCCGCTGGCAGAAGGCGCACTCCTGCCGAGAGTCGGGGAGGCGGGCTCTCCTTCCCTGCCAACCAATGGGAACGTGCAGACCAAGACGCCCTCACACTTCAGCGGTGGCCCTGCCCCCTGAGGGCAGTTCTGCTGAATTCATTAAACTGTGGAAATTCAAACTGAAGTAGGGCCAAATATCCCATGGCTTCCCCAAAATAGTTAAGGAGCAATTAACTGGAAACCATATAAAATGTAATGATTATAGACACAAACTTTAAAACTTACACCAAATTCACTCAAGTTTATTAACAGACATTTAAACTGCAAAACTATCAAAATTGTAGAGAAACATAGAAGAAAATCTACATGACCTTGGATTTGGTCGGTAGATCATGACCTTTGAGTTCTAACACACACACAAAAAGCAAATCCACAAAAGAAAAAAAAGTAATATTGTAGACTTTATAAAATTAAAGATTTCTACTCTGAAAGACCTTATTCAGAAAGTCAAAAGACAAGCCACAAATTGGGAGAAAAATATTTGCAAGCCAAGTATCTGATAAAGGATTTGGATTCAAAAGAGACAAAGACCTCTAAAACAACCCCATTTAAAAAAAATGGGTAAGGATCTGAACAGACACGTGGCCAAAAAAGATACAGAGAGTAAGAATCATACGAAAATATGCTCACTGTCACATACCATTAGGGAATTACACATTAAAATCATGAGATATCACACCACACCTAAATAAACCATCTTATCGGGATCTGGATGCCAGTTTCTTTTTTAGAATCAGAGCAGGAGAGGCGGTGAGGAAGTAAAGTAAAAAGGGCCATCGGTCTTGGAAAACATCTCCTGGAATGGCCAGCCTCAGGGAGGGGATGTGTTAATTTCTTCCTTCCTGCAGCCATTCACAGCTGGATAGCCATTATGTATGATTATAATAACAAAAGCAACGAAAAGCAAAGGCTAAAGTCAAAGAAACAGATCCAACATGGACTCAAAATTGGCTCTTCCCTGTTACAGTATTCCATGTGATACTTTAGGCTGGATACTTGCCACTATGCATTTGTCTAAGCCCACAGACTTGTATGGCCCAAAAGGTCAATCATAATCTATTCAAATTTAGTTATTTTGGATGTAGGAGTCTTGTAGAATGGAATGCAAATTGTGACATAGAATCAAACTGTACGTAGAAATGCATGGAAAAAATTCAATGTAAGAGATGGGGCAAAAGGTGCCCTTCACTGTGGGCGTGGGAAGTTACAGATAAGCAAGAGGAGAGCCTCTGCACTCACAGTCCTGGATCTGAGGTTCTTGGGAGGATGGTGTGCGGAATTGACTGGCTGGGGGGGGGGGTGCACAGATCTTTACACTGAGAATGAAACTGTGCACCTCAGATCGGGACTTGAACCCACAGGCCAGGACTCGAACCCAGCCAAAACCCAGTATGGGACTTGAATCCACAGTCTTTTAAGTAGCATCACTCACCTGGTGTCTGGACTTACTGAGGCTCAGGTTCTTTCTGTCTCAGCACAGAGGAATTCAGCGAGAGGCAGTGATAGGCAAGAAGTAGATTTTTAAATATAGGACGCTTGTGAAGGATAAAAGCGGGCAGGCGAGGGCGCTCTGCCCCAGGGATTAAGTGGTCTACATTTTTAGAACCAAAGGGAAGTGGGGAGGCCACCTTCTTCCTCATTCTCTGACTAGACATCAGGCTTACATCAGTAGCTCCTCCCTTGTGTTTGACCCTTTGAGGTCAAACTAGGACAGTCATGGCACTTATTTAAATCAGCAGAAGGGTGGTAACGGAACTAAAACATCTTAAAGCATCTCAGGTTTCTGAATAATGAGGGTCTCCTACTTTGGAACGTCATCTTTCCCTTAAATTCCGGTCCTTGTGATCTCGGAGAAGCAGCACTGAGAGGTGGTATGAAGCAAGATCTTAATGCCCTGCCCAGGAATTGAACCTGGGGAGCCTAGATGAAAACCAGGAGTCCCAGCCACCACAACCCCTGGCTCTTGCCCCCACTGAAAAATGCATTTCTCACAGAGGCAAGTCTGTAAAAACAGGTACAAAGTTTATTGTTAGAGACATAGCACAACAAGAAGTGGGAAAGCACACAGAAAAACTGTTTGTTTAGTTAAGACAGAAGCAAGGCAGAGATGCACACCTGGAGAGAAAGGGTGTGGACACCCTCCCTAACGAGGGGGAGCGCAGTAAAGAGGCGGTTAAGCCATGTATACAGGGCAGTTCTTCCGGGTCTTTGTTTACCTCTGGCCAATTATCTGGTTTCTTTTTTCACCCCTGCCCTGCCCTAGGACCCTCCCCAACATGCGTGTGAACCTTTTTTCCAAGATGGATTACAGCCCAGAGGCCTGTGGGTCGGCCTTAGCATCACATATTATGGGGTGGTGCCCCCTCCTTTTTGACCACCAAGGAGCCTTTCTGCACATGTGTGATGTCTCCCTTGCCCCAAGGATGGGAAATGTATGACCTCTTGATCTTTTAACAGGGTTTAGTCCCACTCTGTCCCTGCCATAACTAAGGCCAATGTCCGGTTATCTACCCTATTCCTGTTGTTGTTTCTTATATCAAAGTGCAAATCTCGAAATTTAGACAGGATTCCGGTCATAAATATGTAGTCCTGGAGCCGGTTTGTCACTTGCTTCAGGAAATGTACACAGGGAGCTGGTAATGAACGTCTGGCCTGGAGCCCATCTTCTTCTCACCCCAGGAGGTGTGAACAGGAGGCCATTTGTAAATGCCTAGCCTACAGCCCATCTATCTCCTGCCTCATTTGGTCCTAAGGAACATTATCTTGCTGAACTTGACCAACAGGATGCAAACCTCATTTTTTTCACTCAATAACCTGGGGCAGGTCTCGTGCTTTTATTTATGGCTTTATAGTTAAGCACGCCTGCTTCATTCCACAATGTTCCCATAGATTTCTTGAGCAGTCGTTAACTTACAGTGGTCTCCCACAGTTCCCTAGGTTTCCCTCTCTGTCTGTAATTCCCTAGTGGGGCTTCTACAACTACCTGTATAACTATGCTACTCTATCCCTATCAGGAAGGCCTTGTAAACATCAGAACCTCACACCCCATCTTCCTACCTGTACTATTACCAAAATCTCAGTCTCTCTACACTGCAGCAAATCAAAATGATGGAGACAGAGTTTGGGGTGAAGAAGAAAAGAGTAGCTTTATTTCTTTGCCAGGCAAAGGAGGCCACAGCAGGCTAGTGCCCTCAAGACTGTGTCCCCACTGAAAGGGTTTAGTGAGTAAAACTTATACTGTTGGCTCAAATCAGGGTTCTTTTTTTTTTTTGGCTGCATTGTGTCTTCGTTGCTGTGCGTGGGCTTTCTGTAGTTGCAGCAAGCAGGGGCTGCTCTTTGTTGCAGTGCACAGGCTTCTCATTGCGGTGGCTTCTCTTGTTGTAGAGCATGGACTCTACGCATGCAGGTTTCAGTAGTTGTGGCACGTGGGCTCAGTAGTTGTGGCCTGCGAGCTCTAGAGCACAGGCTCAGTAGTTATGGCTCATGGGCTTAGCTGCTCCGCGGCATGTGGGATCTTCCCAGACCAGGGCTCAAACCCGTGTCCCTTGCATTGACAGGCAGATTCTCACCCACTGGGCCACCAGGGAAGCCCCTAAAACAGGGTTCTTGATAAGGATCGGGGCAGGTGCTGGGTCTGCATTCTTCTCTGCTCATGGAACATTTTAAAACCATCAAGGTTGGTGTGAGGAGGTCCAGAGATGGGCTCTGGTGATCTCCGGGGTTATCGTACCATGACCTTCTCTCTGGAATGAAGAATGCTTACAAAGAAAAGGAGCGTTAGGGATGCGCACGCTGAATCCCTAACCCCCAGGACCTCAGGATGTGACTGTATTTGGAGAGGTTTTTAAAGAGGTGATCAAGGTAACATGAGGTCACAAGGCTGGACCCTAAAGCAACAGGACTGATGTCCTACAAGAAGAGATTGGGACACATTTAGGCACAGGGGAGACGATGTGAGGACTTGGGGAGAAGATGGCTGTCTAAGCACCAAGGAGAGAGGCCTCAGGAGAAATGTTAAACTAAGGTTCCTTTGTTCAGCTCACAGAGAGACAATCTGACCCTGCCCACCTGTGAATGGCTGCAGGAAGGAAGAAATTAACACATCCCCTCCCTGAGGCTGGCCATTCCAGATGTTTTGCAAGACCCATGGTCCTTTTTACTTTACTTCCTCACCGCCTCTCCTGCTCTGATTCTATAAAAGAAACTGGCATCCAGACCCAAATACGACGGGTTTTGGGGACCCTACTCTGCCATCTTCTGGGTCTGCTGGCTTTCTGAATAAAGGCATATTTCTTGCCTGAACATCTTGTTTCCCAATTTATTGCCCTGTCGTGTGGCGAGCAGAGCAAGCTCGGACTCAGTAACAGAAGTCTCCGTGGCTCTAGCCTTCCCCCTCAAATGTAAGTGCGAACCCTGGGTTTTCACTATCAGTCATTTTGAACTTCCCAGGACTGTTCACTAACCCAAGTTCCTGTGCAGCTTGATCGGAAAGTCCAAACCATGATGAAACACAAGCGCTCTTTCCCCTGCAGTGCTGCAGCCACCTGGCTGTGGGCATGGGGGAGCGAGTGGTGCCTCGTCGGCATCCCTGCTGTGCCCACCTGCAGCCTTCTTTCCACAGCAGTCTCATGCCACCTGTTGGAGGTTCGTATTAGTTTCTTATTGCTATTGTCACAAATCACCACAAACATAGCAGTTTAAAACAACACACATTTATTATCTTACACTTCTGGAAGTTAGAAGGAAGAATATGGGTCTTATGTTCCCAGCAGGGCCACATGGGGAAACACTAGGATCAGTCAGGAAGCAGAAGGGGTTGGGGAGACACGCACAGGAGCCTTTGCTGGGGTTCCCATGGCAAAGAATGGGTGAAGCAAGGGAGCAGCCGTAGGATCTGCTAGTTGGAGTCATTTCAGCAGGCTCTGGGGTGCAGAGGCTGCCCTGGGCTGCCTGAGACCTGGCCCTGGGTGGTCAACAGGGGTCTGACTGGAGTGTAAGTGTGGCCTTGGATGCCGGGTTTGCATGTGAAATGCACACTGCTGGCAAGCTCTTCACCAGCTAACCCTGGTAGGAGCAGTCCCTTTAGTGTCAGGAAGGCTTCAGCATAACAATAAAAAGATACACTGAATACAGTAGGAGGAGAGGAACTGAAACATGCATTCTCAATCCACCCTCTTTAGCCAGAAACTCTTTAATTACGTTTTAAGGTCTTAAATCCTTTTGAGAAACTGATAGAGATAAATGTCTAGACTCGAACTTTTTCCATACAATTTTTGGGACCTTGTGGACCTGCTAAGGTCCTCCCAGGGAGTCCTTTGGAAAGTATGCACCTGTGTATATAGACTTAGTCTACTCCTACATTTCATTTCATTTTCATGGTCTTACTGGATACTGTTAGGTCAACTGGTTCCTAGATGTTAAGACATCTGAAATATAAAAAAAAAAATGAAGGCTGAGGAGGTTTGGGTGGGTTCCTGCATTGGCCACATTGCATGAATGCGGTGCTATCACATGAGTGATCCCTTTAGTTTATCACTCACAGATGTGGTCCCTTTGCTCTGATTGTTCAGACAACAGAAATAACTGATTGGAAGCCGGCAGTCCAGTTCTGCCCATTCAGCCACTGAGTCATAGTGTGGGGCTATAATAGTAAAAGCAAATCAACTGCATTGTAGCTCAGCCATCTGCTAAAACAAAAGGACATTGGCGTGGGCTTGAAGCCACCACTGCCTAAAAGACTCTGGCTATCAGGAAACTCACTTCCATTACTAGACAGTAGGAGTTGGCCACCAGGAGATGCTTGACCTAATGTAGAAGAGACTCAAATAGGTCTTCTCTTGTTACGGGTAAAGCATTGGCCCTTCTAGCTTGATTCAGGGATTAGGCTGTGCTATGGTCTAAATGTCTGAATCCTTTCAAAATTCCTATGTTGAAATCCTAACCCCCAAGGTGATGGTATTAGGAAGTGGGGACTTTGGAGGGGACTGGGTCATGAGGGTAGAGCCCCAATGAAAGGGATTAGTGCCCTTATGAAAGAAACCCCAGAGAGACCCCTATCTCCTACCACGTGAGGACACAGTGAGAAGGCACCAGCTATAAACCAGGAAGAGGGCCTCACAGGAACATACTGGTATCTTGACCTTGGACTTCTAGCCCCTGGAACTGTGAGGATAGATTTCTGTTGTTTATAAGCACCCAGTCAATGGTATTTTGTTATAGCATCTCAGACTAAGACGGGCTGTTGTGTGGGAAACATTCAGGCTGTAAATGATTGGACAGTTCTGAAACATGAAATTTGACTAAAGGCAGTTTCTAAATCTTAGGATAGAATCTGAAATCTCTGGAAGTAGAAAGGGCACTTGTTTCTTTATGGTTTACCTTCCTGGAATATCTTTGGGTGATTAAAAAGTCCCTGAAGGTTGAAGCTTTTTAGTATAAAAGTGAAACTTCACAAAACTATAGCTTGACACACTCAGTTTGTGGTGGACAGTCATGTCAGGTTGAGATAAGAAAAGCACGGCCGTTTAGCTGGGAGAGGAGAGTCAGGGCGGCCCTTTGAGGATACTTTCCCTTTGTCAGAGTCAGGGCTGGGGCTGTGTGGAAAATTACAAAAAAGAGCAGTTTCTTTCCCAAAAGGGAGACTCCAATCATAGTATAACACAAATATTATATGTCCTGAAGGGCAATGTTTATTTTTATTTTGAAGATCAAGGTGAACCATTCGTAAAAGTAGTAGTGAAAATACAAACTTAAAATAAAAACAGAAGCAAAAAAGGGCTCTTAATTTTGGTTCACAATTATGAAACATATCTTCTTTTCATAACCAGATCCCCATTTTGCATGTGTTTTTGTTGTTGTTGTTCCACCCCCACCCTGTCTGCCCCCTCTCAACCCAGAAAACATCTTCACGGAGATCTTCAGACTCACAGCCTGCCCCAAGGGGGAGCTGAGACCCAGACCAGCCCCAGGCCCAGGGCTCCTCACAGCTGCTATTTGTGCCCCTTCCATCCTGCCTACACTCAGTTTCCCCTTTGAGGGATTTAATAATGGTTGTCATTTACTGAGGGCTTCCTGTGGGTCAGGCTGCTTTCTGAGTACCTTAAATGTATTTTCTCATTTAATCTTCAAAATGATTTTGAGATAGGTCCTATTATCTCCATTTTACTGATAAGAAAACTGAGGCCCAACTGGCAGTGGCAGAGCCATTATTCAAACCCAGATTATTTGACTATGGAGGCCACATTCTTAGTCTATGAACTATGCTGTCTCTAGATAGTTGACCTATTTATGAATTAGATCATTTAGAAGTTTGGAGACCCTTCAAATGGAACGATAAATTTTAAAATCTTAGATAAAATAATATATCAATTGTAATATGTAATGTTGCCAGTGAAGATCTACTCTGAATTAGAATTCAGCTATTTCATAAATTGTACAATGAGTTTTAGGAGCTAGGGGATCCAGGGACCAACCCCATTCTTATTCTCCCTTCAATCTGGTAGTGAGGTGGTAACAAATTCTGCCATGTACTGTCTGGAGAGTGCCCGTATGGGGGCAACAGTGAATAAACATTAGCACAGCCCTGCCACAAAGCCAGCTCCTCCTCCAGTAAATGCCATTCATTCAATGTTTACAGATTATTTTCATAGAATAGTGAAAGTGTGACTTTGTTCATTAAAAAAAACAACTAGTACTTGGAAACTACTAAATTACTAATATGTTTTTTAAATTCTCAGGGTCAGTCTTAGGGCTGATAGATCATTATTGAATATATTCAGATCTAATTAGGAAACAATTATGATTTATAGTCCACTTACTTTCAGAAAGAATTTGTGTCAACTAACAGTATTAAAACCACACAAAATAGTCCAGGTCAGAGGAAAACATAATAAGAATCACCAGCCACAAGAAGCAGAGAAGTATCCAGACCTGGCATTTACAGGAGTTAACTGAGCTTCCTGCCAGCAGGACCAGGAGGTGTTGAATCTGTGGATTGTCTGTATCTCAAATGCTCCTAACAGCCCCTGGGGGGTCATGGGTCAGGCAGCGCTCACAGTCTGTGCCGCACCGGGTCCCTTACCCACCAGCCCCACCCTGACTTCTCGCCGCTTCTCGGAACCCCCGTTCTGTCCTCATCTTCCCCATGAAACTAGAGCTTTGCATCTTCCAGTGATTTATAATCACTGGCTGCATTGCATTTGTTAGTCAGGGGCTAGGAGCGCCCTTAGCATCTCGGGGCTGGCGTCCTGGACATGGGGGCTGCCAAGCAAGCCCATCCTGCAGCTGCTACAATGAAGGCCTGATCCAGTCGCTGCTGTTGAGACAGCTTGAGGCAGATGAGCCAAAACCTTGGGTTTCAGTTCAGAGTTGTTCACAGCCCTTCAGCTATGACAAACAGCATGTGAGCACACCCTCCAAAGATACCTGCTGGTCCGATGTCTCCCTAGGAGCCGTCTGAGAGGCAGCTATTATGTCAAATGTATGGAGTCAGGATAGAGTAGGATGGGGGTCAGAACTCCTGAGATGGAAACAAATCAGGAGACTGCCTAAAACTTAATAGTGGGCCAAGAACTATCTGTGGAAAAAATACATTAATCTAAAACATTCCCTATTTGTGCAAACGAAGACCCTAAATCTCAGATTAAGTACTTGCCTAAAGTTGTACTGGAAGTTGGTGACGGAGCTGTACTGAGATCCGAGGGGCCTCAACCATGGTTCCCCAGAGTGGCTTTACTGGAGCTGAAATCACCCACGTAGGTGACTCTTCACGTGGCAGGTCTGAGCACAAAGGCGATGTCGGCCTCAGAGAAACCTGCCAGATTGTTGTGACCAGCCTTTGTGACATGGATGGAGTCCTCAGCCATGTTCCATTTCAGAGTCTGTGTCAAGGTGAGAGGCCGCCCCTGGGGGGTGGGAAACCCACATGTCAGCAGAGGGAGGAGGGAAATGGAAGAAGCAGAGGGATGAGGGTTGGTGCCCCCTTCACTCCTGCCCCCAGGAGATACTTAGTGTTCAGCCGGACAACATCTCCAAGTGCCCCCAGAGCCTACACAGAACTCACACCTCAGGTTTAAGCTGGGCTTCAAAGATGCAGCCTGAGAACTGGGCAGCTCAGGGTAGGAGGACAGGGTATAAAGTGTAACAAAAACACAGGATCAACAGATGTGTGTTCATGGACCATTAAGTTCCTTCAGATATATTCTGGAAAGATAAAAAAATTACTGCTAAAATACTGATACATTTATTTAAAAAGAAAGCCACACATATCACAGAGGAACACTTGTTTAATTAACAAATATTTATTGTGTCCACTTTGTACAAACAGTGTGGGAAATGATGAATCAATGAACAGTAGGAAGGAATTCCTAACAAGAAGAAATAATACAGACTCAGGGAGCTGCATGCGAGGGGTGGCCATGTGCACAGATGCCAGTTCAGAGGCCCTTCTGAGAAGGTAGCATTTGAGCCAAGACCCAGTGAAGGGGGAGCAAGGCGCGTGGATGGCTATCTGGGGGAAGAGCAACAGAGCAAGTATACTTTTTATTAACTTTAAAGATAAAACATAAGTTTTAAGATGTTTTGACTTAGGTACCACTTCAGGACCTTTGGTTCTTCCCTCCAGCTTCTTGGGTTACATGCTTACTCTTCCTCTCTCTTAAATGCTCTAAGAAAAATGTCTTATTTAGGTGTTGACTTCTCTTATTAAAAGGCAAATAGGGCTTCCCTGGTGGCGCAGTGGTTGAGAGTCCGCCTGCCGATGCAGGGGACATGGGTTCGTGCCCCGGTCCGGGAAGATCCCACATGCCGCGGAGCGGCTAGGCCCGTGAGCCATGGCCACTGAGCCTGCACGTCCGGAGCCTGTGCTCCGCAATGGGAGAGGCCACAACAGTGAGAGGCCCGCGTACCACAAAAAAAAAAAAAGCAAACAAATCAGCCCTACTTGGTGATAGAGTCTTCAGAGAAGGGACAAAACACAGTTAACTTTCATGGTTAAGGAAAGCTGGCCCGGAACGGCAGGACACAGAGTGCCTCCTTGTCCCCCTCAGCAGGAGTAGGAGGCCTTGAAGAAGAGTCTTCCCTGGGGAGGGTCCTGCAGTGTCTTCACTCGGAGTGCTGCCTCCTCCATTGACTTTTCTCCCTCAAGCCATCCTGTCTCCAGCACCTCTCACCCAAATATGCCAGCCTGTCTTAATCCTTCCTTGTCTGAACTTCCAGATCTGACAGGCTTAGCATTTAAGAACTCCATAATTAGTTCACGTAATAAAAGACTTTGCATTCCCAAGTAGACAGAAGCCTCCTTCAATGTGAGGAGACAATTCCATCTGCTTACTACTTATACACAACGCTTTTTGATTGTCCAGAAAGGGAGAGGGAAGTGTAGGCTGTGATAACCACACAGGAAGAATACCATGAACAGGCCTAATCTGGGGCTGGGGAGAAAGCGGTGGTGAGAGGACGGGTGGAGACAGGAAAGCTCTTCAGCATTAATGTAGGGGCGGGGATTAGAGGAGATGGGCTACTGGGGCTCAGATCTGACCTGCGGGACATCCTGATGCCACCGGCACACCACCTTCACCTTTCGGTTAGAACTAGAGACAAGAAATGCAAGCTGTACAGCACGGGTTAGTGAGGAGCAGCTTTGGAGACTCCACTTCTTTGGTAAATAGCTTCAAATAAAATAAATTTGGGGCTGCCAGAGGGAGGAAATGAAAGGTCATCTTATGATTGAAGAGGCACACGTTGTGCAATCTTTTTCTGGCATAAATACAGCTGAAATAGATCATTTTGTAAAGGAAGGTTGCTGATCTACACTTGTTGGCCTGTCCCAGATGAACAGACTCAGAGAGACAAGGAATGAAAACCAATGAAATGTGTGCTGAATACAACCAGAAGAAGACAGAGTGACCTCTTCAGGCTCTTGGTTTTAGTCTTTTATTGCATATAGGATAATAAAATTCAGATATAAGACCCTTCCAGCTCCAAAATCTTCTGATCCTGGTCTTATATTAGATTCCATGTCTAAGATGTGTTTTTCTTAATATGTAGTAAACTCCTTAGGAGTAGACACTTCTGTTGTACTGGATGTGTAGCAGACAATGGTGGATGAATATTCCACATTTAGGAAATGTCATCAGGCTGAAGAGTCTTTGACTTTGAGGTCAAACTAATCTTTTCCAAAAGCGTGGAGAAAAAGAGACTAACCTGTTTAACTTTCTCTTAATATCACATTGAGTTTAATAGTGACAAAATATACCAAAACAAGTCAGACAAGTATTGAGCAGAGCTTCAATAAGATACTTTTTGGGGGGTTTTCTTTTTGTTTTGTTTTTAAGATAGTTTTTTTTTTTGGAGGACAAACCATTTTTGAGGTAATTATCTTTTGCCCCAATTTATTAAGAAGCTGTAAGCTTCCTCATTGTACTGTCTCATACCGTTTGGTATATACCTTCCTCCTTAGCTGACATGAGCAAGGGAAAGCAGCTTTCTGAGGGGCTATGCACCTGTTGTACCTACAGGTGTAGCAAGTGATTCTATTCCTGCAGCTTGAGAAGTGATGCATTTCTTCTGTGTTTTCTTAGAGGAGCAAACACATCTCTAGGAGAGAGCTGGGGAGAAGACGCTTGGCATCTTCTCAGCTGCCTCAGAGTAAGATACAAAGAAACCTCGCCCATCAGCTACACTCTGGGCTTTGTATGACTCAGATCCCACGAGACCAATTATAGTGGCAGAATTTCACCATAGTCCACATTGCAGTTCCTAACAAAGTAGAGCAAGAGGTGTATACCAGAGGTCCAGAAATGGGCCTGCTCATCAGAATTACATTGGAAGCCGAATCAGAATCTCTGGGTTGAGCATAGAAATCTGTATCTTAACAGACTTCAGAGGTGATTCTCATGGACTCAATCAGACACAGGTTTATGCATCAAGATTTGGGACTATTGACAGATATTGTGCAATATCCAAGACAGATCTTACTTATTGAACTAAATTTGGAAGAAAACAACCCAGGCAAAAGTTAAGGCAGCATTCCGTTAGTAATCCTATAGACTGAATAAAGAGTAATAGAAATGAGGGGAAAAAAGGTATGCCTTTTTAGCCAATATTTTCCAGCAGTCTGATTCAAGCCATCTTTTGCATTTTGAAGGATGCTTTCTGCCTGTATGAATCACATGATTCACTGAAGTGGTGGCAGTTCTCATATATTTCCTGTTTATAAAAATTTATTAAATAATCTATGATAAATGAAGAAACATTCTCTGAATGATTTTTTTAAAGCCTGACACTAACCTGTTACTGCTATACCCAGAGACTGAAGACAGAAATAGTTGTACTCAGAATCATTTTGAAGAGCTAAGGCCAACCAAAAACTTCCTTCCCTTGGGAAGCTCTTCAAAATTGATTTACATTCTTGCCTAAAGTTACTTTTAATTTTCCACTGAACCAGGGCCCACTTAAGAATCTTTTTTTTTTTAATTTTTCAATTTAATTTAATTTATCTTTTTATACAGCAGGTTCTTATTAGTCATCAATTTTATACACATCAGTGTATACATGTTAATCCCAATCGCCCAATTCATCATACCACCACCACCACCCCACCACCGCTTTCCCCCCTTGGTGTCCATACGTTTGTTCTCTACATCTGTGTCTCAACTTCTGCCCTGCAAACTGGTTCATCTGTACCATTTTTCTAGGTTCCACATACATGTGTTAATATACAATATTTGTTTTTCTCTTCCTGACTTACTTCACTCTGTATGACAGTCTCTAGATCCATCCATGTCTCAACAAATGACTCAATTTCGTTCCTTTTTATGGCTGAGTAATATTCCATTATATATATGTACCACACCTTCTTTATCCACTCGTATGTCAATGGGCATTTAGGTTGCTTCCATGACCTGGATATTAGAACCAAAATATACATAAATTCATTTCTGGTCACTGTCTCTAAAGTTGAGCTGGTCATGAGTTCTTTTCCTAAAACAAGACTTGTTGACTCTATGCCGTTGCTCAAAATCCTGTGATGAATTCAGAGAGAGTGAGCCTGTGGGTTAGGAAGTGGGCAGAGCAGCCTTGAGTGGGTAGCACAGCAAAGGGTCTGTTTTCCCAGCTCCAGCAGAAGTGGACACATGGGGCCTGCTGTTTTTGGAAGATCCTCTTAGAAGTAGGGAAGAAAAATCCTTTAGGCTATGATCTCCTGAAAGATGAGCAGCTTCCTCACAGAATAAAGTACGACTTTCCCGGTGGTCTGTGATGAGACCATTTCTAAGATACTAACATTTATCTACAGGAAAAGCTCAAGTCTGGTCCCAGCACAAGAAGCTTGTTTACAGAGGTGTGGGCAAGGCCAAAGAAATGATAAAAGCCTGTGAAACATACACAGGCTAGCAACAAAGTAAAGCCTTTAATACCCACAGGCTATAAGGGGCCCACCAGCACCAAGCTGTAATGGAAGAGCGAGTGTTAGGTAAGCACTCACTGGGACTAGGCTTCTCAACTGGGATGATTTTGCCCCATTTTGTAAATGAAAATCAAAAGGAAGCCAGGGTAGCAATACTTATATCAGACAAAATAGACTTTAAAACAAAACCAAAATAAATAAATAAAAATAAATCTAAAAAAATCAATAAATGGTTTGGGAAATTTGTAGAGTTATATGCAAAAGAATGAAACTGGATCACTTTCTTACACTATTTACAAAAATAAACTTAAAATGGAATGTAAGACCTGAAACCATGAAATTTCTAGAAAGAAACATAGGCAGAACACGCTTTAATATCGGTCTTAGCAATATTTTTTTTGGATCTGTCTCTGCAGGAAAGGGAAACAAAAGTAAAAATAAATAAATAGGACTATCTCAAACGAAAAACCTTTGCACAGTGAAGAAAATGATCAACCAAATAAAAAGGAATCCTACTGAAGGGGAGAAGGTATTTGCAAATGATATATCTGTTAAGGAGTCAATACCCAAAATATACCAAGGACTCATACAATTCAACATCAAAAAAACAAAAAACCCAATTAAAAAATGGGCAGAGGAGCTGAATACATATTTTTTGAAATAGGACATACAGATGGCCAACAGGCACATGAAAAGATGCTCAACATCACTAATCATCAAGGAAATACAAATCAAAACCACAATGAGATACCATGTCACACCTATCAGAATGGCTATCATCAAAATGACAACAAATAACAAGTATTGGTGTGGATGTGGAGAACTCTTGTGCATTGTTGGTGGGAATGTAGACTGATGCATTCACTATGGAACACAAATAGAGATTCCTCAAAAAATTGAAAATACAACTGCCATATGATCCATCAATTTCACTTCTGAGTATTTACCACAAGAAAACAAAAAGCCTAATTTGAAAAGATATATGCACAATCAATATTCATTGCAGCATTATTTACAATAGTCAAGGTGTGGAAGCAACCTAAGTGTCCTTCAATGGATGAATAAATAAAGAAGATGTAGTACACACATACACACAAACACACACACACACAGGAATATTATTCAGCCATAAAAAATGTAATCTTGGGCCTCCCTGGTGGCGCAAGTGGTTGAGAGTCCGCCTGCCGATGCAGGGGATACGGGTTCGTGCCCCGGTCTGGGAGGATCCCATATGCCGCGGAGCGGCTGGGCCCGTGAGCCATGGCCGCTGAGCCTGCGCGTCCGGAGCCTGTGCTCCGCAACGGGGGAGGCCACAACAGTGAGAGGCCCGCATACCGCAAAAAAAAAAAAAAAAAAAAAAAAAAAAAATGTAATCTTGATAGGAACCAAGATGGCGGAGTAGAAGGATGTGCTCTCACTCCCTCTTGCAAGAACACCAGAATCACAACTAGCTGCTGGACAATCATCGACAGGAAGACACTGGAACTCACCAAAAGAGATACCCCACATCCAAAGACAAAGGTGAAGCCACAATGAGGCAGTACGAGGGGCACAATCACAGTAAAATCAAATCCCATAACTTCTGGGTGGGTGACTCACAGACTGGAGAACACTTAGACCACAGAAGTCAACCCACTGGAGTGAAGGTTCTGAGCCCCACATCAGGCTTCCCAACCTGGGGGTCTGGCAACGGGAGGAGGAATTCCTAGAGAAACAGACTTTGAAGCCTAGTGGGAATTGATTGCAGGACTTCGACAGGACTGGGGGAAACAGAGACTCCACTCTTGGAGGGCACACACAAAGTGGTGTGCACATCAGGACCCAGGGAAAGGATCAGTGACCCCAGAGGAGACTGAACCAGACCTACATGCTAGTGTTGGAGGGTCTCCTGCAGAGGCAGGGGTTGGCAGTGGCTCACTGTGGGGACAAGGACACTGGCAGCAGAAGTTCTTGGAAGTACTCCTTGGCGTGAACCCTCCCAGAGTCTGTCACTAGCCCCACCAAAGAGCCAGGTAGGATCCAGTGTTAGGTTGCCTTAGGCCAAACAACCAACAGGGAGGGAACCCAGGCCCACCCATCAACAGTCAAGCAGATTAAAGTCTTACTGAGCTCTGCCCACCAGAGCAATAGTCAGCTCTACCCACCACCAGTCCCCCCCCATCAGAAAACTTACACAAGCCTCTTGGATAGCCTCATCCACCAGAGGGCAGACAGCAGAAGCAAGAAGAACTACAATCCTGCAGCCTGTGGAACAAAAACCACATTCACAGAAAGATAGAAAAGATGAAAAGCCAGAGGACTATGTACCACATGAAGGAACAAGATAAAACCCCAGGAGAACAACTAAATGAAGTGGAGATGGGCAACCTTCCAGGAAAAGAATTCAGAATAATGATAGTGAAGATGATCCAGGACCTCGGGAAAAGAATGGAGGCAAAGATCGAGAAGATGCAAGAAATGTTTAACAAAGACCTAGATGAATTAAAGAACAAACAAACAGAGATGAACAATACAATAACTGAAAGGAAAACAACACTAGAAGGAATCAGTGGCAGAATAACTGAGGCAGAAGAACGGATAAGTGACCTGGGAGACAGAATGGTGGAATTCACTACTGTGAAACAGAATAAAGAAAAAAGAATGAAAAGAAATGAAGACACCTAAGAGACATCTGGGACAACATTAAACACAACAACATTCACATTATAGGGGTCCCAGAAGGAGAAGAGAGAGAGAAAGGACCAGAGAAAATATTTGAAGAGATTATAGTTGAAAACTTCCCTAACATGGGAAAGGAAATAGCCACGCAAGTCAAGGAAGCGCAGTGAGTCCCACACAGGATAAACCCAAGGAGAAACATGCCGAGACCCATAGTAATCAAAGTGGCAAAAATTAAAGACAAAGAAAACTTACTGAAAGCAGCAAGGGAAAAATGACAAATAACATACAAGGGAACTCCCATAAGGTTAACAGCTGATTTCTCAGCAGAAACTCTACAAGACAGAAGTGAGTGGCATGATATATTTAAAGCGATGAAAGGGAAGAACCTACAACCGAGATTACTCTACCCGGCAAGGATCTCATTCAGATTTGAAGGAGAAATCAAAAACTTTACAGATAGGCAAAAGCTAAGGGAATTCAGCACCACCAAACCAGCTCTACAGCAAATGCTAAAGGAACTTCTCTAAGTGGGAAACACAAGAGAAGAAAAGGACCTACAAAAGCAAACCCAAAACAATTAAGAAAATGGTCATAGGAACATACATGTCGATAATTACCTTAAACGTGAATGGATTAAATGCTTCAACCAAAAGACACAGGCTTGCTGAATGGATACAAAAACAAGACCCATATATATGCTGTCTACAAGAGACCCACTTCACAGCTAGGGACACATACAGACTGAAAGTAAGGGGATGGAAAAAGATATTCCATGCAAATGGAAATCAAAAGAAAGCTGGAGTAGCTATACTCATATCAGATAAAATAGACTTTAAAATAAAGAATGTTACAAGAGACAAGGAAGGACACTACATAATGATCAAGGGATCAATCCAAGAAGAAGATATAACAATTATAAATATATATGCAGCCAACATAGGAGCACCTCAATACATAAGGCAATTGCTAACAGCTCTAAAAGAGGAAATCAACAGTAATGCAATAATAGTGGGGGGCTTTAACACCTCACTTACACCAATAGACAGATCATCCAAACAGAAAATTAATAAGGAAACACAAGCTTTAAATGACACAATAGACCACATAGATTTAATTGATATTTATAGGACATACCATCCAAAAACAGCAGATTACACTTTCTTCTCAATTCTCCAGGATAGACCACATCTTGGGTCACAAACCAAGCCTCAGTGAATTTAAGAAAATTGAAATCATATCAAGCATCATTTCTGACCACAACACTATGAGATTAGAAATGAATTACAGGGAAAAAAACGTAAAAAACACTAACATATGGAGGTTAAACAATACGTTTCTAAATAACCAAGAGATCACTGAAGACATCAAAGAGGAAATCAAAAAATACCTAAAGACAAATGACAATGAAAACACGACGATCCAAAACCTATGGGAAGCGGCAAAAGCAGTTCTAAGAGGGAAGTTTATAGCTATACAATCCTACCTCAAGAAACAAGAAAAATCTCAAATAAACAATCTAACCTTACACCTTAAGGAACTAGAGAAAGAAGAACAAACAAAACCCAAAGTTAGCAGAAAGAAAGAAATCATAAAGATAAGAGCAGAAATAAATGAAATAGAATCAAAGAAAACAATAGTAAAGATCAATAAAACTAAAAGCTGGTTCTTTGAGAAGATAAACAAAATTGATAAACCATTAGCCAGACTCATCAAGAAAAAGAGGGAGAGGACTCAAATCAATAAAATTAGAAACAAAAAAGGAGAAGTTACAACAGACACTGCAGAAATGCAAAGCATCCTAAGAGACTACTACAAGCAACTCTATGCCAATAAAATGGACAAACTGGAAGAAATGGACAAATTATTAGAAAGGTATAACCTTCCAAGACTGAACCAGGAAGAAATAGAAAATATGAACAGACCAATCACAAGTAATGAAATTGAAACTGTGATTAAAAATCTTCCAACAAACAAAATTCCAGGACCAGATGACTTCACAGGTGAATTCTATCAAACATTTAGAGAAGAGCTAACACCCATCCTTCTCAAACTCTTCCAAAAAACCGCAGAGGAAGGAACACTCCCAAACTCATTCTATGAGGCCACCATCACCCTGATATCAAAACCAAAGATACTACAAAAAAAGAAAATTACAGACCAATATCACTGATGAATATAGATGCAAAAATCCTCAACAAAATACTAGCAAACAGAATCCAACAACACATTAAAAGGATCATACACTATGATCAAGCGTGATTTATCCCAGGGATGCAAGGATTCTTCAATATATGCAAATCAATCAATGTGATACACCATATTAACAAATTGAAGAATAAAAACCATATGATCATCTCAATACATGCAGAAAAAGCTTTTGACAAAATTCAACACCAATTTATGATAAAAACTCTCCAGAAAGTGGGCATAGTGGGAACCTACCTCAACCTAATAAAGGCCATATATGACAAACGCACAGCAAACATCTTTCTCAATGGTGAAAAACTGAAAGCATTTCCTCTAAGTTCAGGAACAAGATGAGGATGTCCACTCTCACTGCTATTATTCAACATAGTTTTGGAAGTCCTAGCCATGGCAATCAGAGAAGAAAAAGAAATAAAAGGAATTCAAATTGGAAAAGAAGAAGCAAAACTGTCACTGTTTGCAGATGACATGATACTATACATAGAGAATCCTAAAAATGCCACTAGAAAACTACTAGAGCTAATCAATGAATTTGTTAAAGTTGCAGGATACAAAATTAATGCACAGAAATCTCTTGCATTCCTATACACTAATGATGAAAAATCTGAAAGAAAATTAAAGAAACACTCGCATTTACCATTGCAACAACAACAACAAAAATACCTAGGAATAAACCTACCTAAGGAGACAAAAGACCTGTATGCAGAAAGCTATAAGACACTGATGAAAGAAATTAAAGATGATACAAACAGTTGGAGAGATATACCATGTTCTTGGATTGGAAGAATCAATATTGTGAAAATGACTATACTGCCCAAAGAAATCTACAGATTCAATGCAATACCTATCAAATTACCAATGGCGTTTTTTATAGAACTAGAACAAAAAATCTTAAAATTTGTATGGAGACACAAAAGACCCCAAATAGCCAAAGCAGTCTTGAGGGAAAAAAACAGAGTGGGAGGAATCAGACTCCCTGACTTCAGACTATACTAAAAAGCTACAGTAATCAAGACAATATGGTACTCGCACAAAAAGAGAAACATAGATCAATGGAACAAGATAGAAAGCCCAGAGATACACCCACGACCCTATGGTCAACTAATCTAACACAAAGGAGGCAAGGATATACCATGGAGAAAAGACAGTGTCTTCAATAAGTGGTGCTGGGAAAACTGGACAGCTACATGTAAAAGAAGGAAATTAGAACACTCCCTAACACCATAAACAAAAATAAACTCAAAATGGATTCAAGACCTAAATGTAAGACCGGACACTATAAAACTCTTCGAGGAAAACATAGGCAGAACACTCTTTGACATAAATCACAGCAAGATCTTTTTTGATCCACTTCCTAGAGTAATGGGAATAAAAATAAAAATAAACAAATGGGACCTAATGAAATGTAAAAGCTTTTGCACAGCAAAGGAAACCATAAACAAGACAGCCCTCAGAATGGGAGAAAGTATTTGCAAACGAATCAGTGGACAAAGGATTAATCTCCAAAATATATAAACAGCTCATGCAGCTCAATATTAAAGAAGCAAACAACCCAATCCAAAAAATGGGCAGAAGACCTAAATAGACATTTCTTCAAAGAAGACATACAGATGGCCAAGAAGCACATGAAAAGCTGCTCAGCATCACTAATTATTAGAGAAATGCAAATCAAAACTACAATGAGGTATCACCTCACAGCAGTTAGAATGGGTATCATCAGAAAATCTACAAACAACAAATGCTGGAGAGGGTGTGGAGAAAACGAACCCTCTTGCACTGTCAGTGGGAATGTAAATTGATAGAGCCACTATGGAGAACAGTATGGAGGTTCCTTAAAAAACTAAAAATAGGGCTTCCATGGTGGCGCAGTGGTTGAGAGTCCGCCTGCCGATGCAGGGGACACGGGTTCGTGCCCCGATCCCGGAAGATCCCACATGCCGCGGAGCGGCTGGGCCCGCGAGCCATGGCCGCGGAGCCTGTGTGTCCGGAGCCTGTGCTCCGCAACGGGAGAGGCCACAGCAGTGAGAGGCCCGCGTACAGCAAAAAAAAAACCAAAAAAAAACTAAAAATAGAATTACCATATGATCCAGCAATCCCACTACTGGGCATATACCCAGAGAAAACCATAATTCAGAAAGACACATGCACCCCAATGTTCATTGCAGCACTATTTACAATAGCCAGGTTATGGAAGCAACCTAAATGCCCATCGACAGGTGAGTGGATAAAGAAGATGTGGTACGTATATACAATGGAATATTACTCAGCCATAAAAAGGAACGAAATTGAGTCATTTGTTGAGACGTGGATAGATCTAGAGACTGTCATACAGAGTGAAGTAAGTCAGAAAGAGAAAAACAAATATCGTATATTAACGCATGTATGTGGAACCTAGAAAAATGGTACAGATGACCAGTTTGCAGGGCAGAAGTTGAGACACAGATGTAGAGAACAAATGTACGGACACCAAGGGGGGAAACCGCGGCGGGGGTGGAGATGGTGGTATGCTGAATTGGGCGATTGGGATTGACATGTATACACTGATGTGTATAAAATTGATGACTAATAAGAACCTGCTGTATAAAAAATAAATAAAATAAATTTTTTAAATTTTAAAAAGTTGGAATCTTGCTGTTTGAGACAACATGAATGGATCAAGAGGTATTATGCTAAGTGAAATAACTCAGAGAAAGACAAATACCATATGATCTCATTCATATGTGGAATCTAAAAACCAAACAAACAAAATATAATGAAAACAGACTCTTAGATACAGAGAACACTCTTAGATACAGGTAACCCCTCTGGTACCAGAAGGGAGGAAGTTGGGGGACGTGAAATACATGAAGGGGATTAAGAGGTATGAAACTCCACTTTTAAAATAAACAAGCCACGGGGATATAATATACTGCATGAGGGGGCTTCCCTGGTGGCGCAGTGGTTGGGAGTCTGCCTGCCGATGCAGGGGACACGGGTTCGTGCCCTGGTCTGGGAGGATCCCACATGCCGCGGAGCGGCTGGGCGCGTGAGCCATTGCCTCTGGGCCTGCGCGTCCGGAGCCTGTGCTCCTCAACGGGAGAGGCCCGCGTACCGCAAAAAAAAAAAAAAAAAAAAAAAAAAAAAAAATATATATATATATATATATATACTGCATGAGGAATATAGCCAATAATATTGTAATAACTTTGTATGGGCACCAATTGTTACTAGACGTAAAGTGGTGATCAGTTTATAATGAATGCGTATGTCAAATCACTACATGCACCTGAAATTAATGTAATATTGTATATCAACTATATTTCAACAAAAACCCCACAAATTCTAAACATAAGTTCCAAGCCGACACTGCGGATCCCAGCAGGCCCCACTTGTCCCCGCTCTGGGTGCTCTGTGGCTGGGCACTAGCAGGATTGCCCCAGATGTGGAGTTGCGTCACCCAACGAAGAAAGTCCTACCAGGGAATTTCCACCGCACTCCACCCTAAGACAAGCACCGCCTGATGTGAGGGGAAAAAACCCTAGTTCTTTCACCCAAAGGCAGGACCAACTCTGACCCCAACTGACCCTGTCACATTCTGGGCAGGAGTGTGACAAGTTCCCAACCCACAGCCTCTGTTTCTCTTTTCATTCCAGAGAGGATGGGCCCAGAGGCTTAAGACAGCTCTCTGCTAGTGTATTTAAATAAATTTCCAACTACAAATTCCTATTACTTCTGAATTCTCAGACATACATCTATGAGTAAAACGTACTTTAAAAAATATACATCTCTCAAACTTACGGCCTAATGACTCTAAAAGATAGTACCCTGTGGTGGAAGGCCCATTGCCTGCCCCTGTAGTGTGGAGAATTTTGAAAACAACTCAGAACTTTAAAATAACCCCTGGATAAAAGAAATAGCCTAGTTCCTGGTGTAAGATACATCAGCAGTTTTGCAGGAGCTGGTGATCTACTTTCAGTCCTTAAGTCTCTTAAAGAAACCTGTGAACTTAGGTCCCTTCAGAGTGTAGCCTCAGTTCCTTCTAGTCTCCACCAGACCCCTGCCTGACAAGATGTTGCCCTGCTGCTGCCTACTTTTGCTCTTGCCAAGCCAGAGGTCCAAACTGTTGCTCTCTCCCTCCTTTCTGCCTAGAATCTGAACTATTTTTCAAGACTTAACTCCCCATGGAGCCTTCCTCAAGGACCCAACCTCTGAGAGATTTTTTTCTTCATTAGGGAGGACCCTGATGGCACGCGCTGTGGGTCCTCACCCATGTCTGCATTGCACTCGCCACGCCCAGGCATGCCCAGTGGATTCCAACTGCAAGTACCTGTGCCTTTTCTCCCTGGAGACTTTGTTTGGTTTCTGGAATCCACCTGTCCAGAGAGCAGGCTGGACATCCTGGGAGCAGTTCCACACCAATTGTGACATAAGCTGGTGGGTGAATGCTCCAGCTGTGGCACATTGTCTGGGGTAGTTGGGAGCATGCTCTATACCAGCTCCCCAAGTCCCACAGGGGGCTTGAGCCCCAGTTAAGCCCTTCTTTCCCTTCCACTTTTCCCTTCCACTTTTCACTTTCCCTTCCACTTTTCACTTTCCCTTACACTTTTCATTTTGCCTCTCCCCCATGGGGGCTTCCTAAGAACATATCCCACACACATTGCTTGCACACACATGTTTGTCTCAGGGTCTGCTTCTGGGGGAAGTTCAGCCTAAGACAATCCCCACAGAACTTACAATAGCACTCATTTATTAATTGTGGCTTTTTGCTTTCTTCTGTTATCTCATCAATGAGATCACAAACTGAAGACAGAGCTACACTTATTGCATCATCAATTTTCACGTACTCTAGAATAGTACAGAGTTTTATGTAGTAGAGATACTGTGATTTAACTTCTCAGGTACAAAAGTTTTCTATCATATTGCAAGTTTTCATTCATATCACTTAGAATTTAGGAAATGGGATGCTCATGAGTTTACTAAAATGCATTTAAAATATGTAAATACTATTTAAATATAAGATGTTATTATTGGTACCCAAGCTCTTGGTTTTGGTTATACATCATTTTCTGTATATATCCAACAAAGGGAAGGTCAATTTGGAGAAAGTAGCCCATGCTGTCAGAGTCAATGATTTAAACATAACATGAAGAGTTTTTTCCTTTTGAAGTGAAAGGTGGAGGGATGTCTGGTTGTTATTTACAGCAGTTCACAATATTATAGACTCAGAAGGACCTTGGGACCATCTAGTATCTGACCTTCTTCTATCCAGTTGGTAATTTGCAAGGAGATCAAGATAGTCCTAATATTTCAGTTGTTAAGAGAATGAAATCTCCTTGGTAAGCCAGCTGAAGAAAAAAAAAAGAGTGGAAAATGGTCTCCCATCACAGGCTATTTCAATTTTCTCTGATTCTCTGTGTGTAAACTTATTAAGCTTTAGAGATGGACAGACCGGGGTCCTAGCTCTGTCACTAGTAATTAGTTTTAGAAAAGTCACTTTTCTTTAAACCTTACTCTTCTTATCTGTAAAATAGGGAAATAGTAATGGCAACAACTTCATAAAGTGCTTGTGAGGATTAAAGTAAATGAGATGACTATGGTGTATATAGTGTTGAGCACCTAATAAATTCTTAGTAAGTGGTTCCTGCGGTTACCACCAGCGTCATCCTCCTCCTTAGCAGGGCCTTGCAGCATCCTTATAACAAGTGGGACGTGGAGCACATGGAGGGATTTAACGGCACTGCTGAGTGAACGAAGGCTCTAGTTCATTGGGAAAATGTGCCAACTTTGGGAACGGCAGCTCTTTTAGATCCTTCTAGAGTTTGACAGAGTGCGGCTGCTGGATCTGTAACCTGTCTTCTCTCTGGGGAATCTTATGAACTCCTCTCACTGGCTCCACCTTAAGCAACACTCTGAAGCTGGTGATGTTTGCTTGGACTTTACTACACCCCCTTTATTCTCCATTCCCCGGGGTCTAAGCTCCTCCTGCCTGCTCCCAGTTGTTCCTTCTCAGTGAACATTTCCTCTCCACTGAGACATGCTTCAGTGACTATCTCAATGGAAAGGGTCTCACCATCCAATTAAACTAAAGAATTAATTAAGTTTGCATTTTATCAGCACTCAATGCCTTAATTCAGAAAAATAAAATCTTACTATGTAAGTTCATGCTTTTAGGAAAGTGGGTGAGCAGGGATGCAGATGTTTATGGGTAGACTTGACCTGAATTCTTCAAATAAGCAGCAGGATGCATGAGACCTAGAATCATTCAGTCCACTAGTTCTTATGTTTATTGACTGTTGTACTGGGTTAAACAGCATCCTTCAAAAATTCAGTTCTACTGGGAATCTGTGAATGTGATCTTACTTTAAAAGAGCATTTTTGCAGATATAATTAAGATGTAAGTAAAGATGAGGCCATATTGGTTTAGGATAGGCCATTAATTCAATCACTGATGTCCTGATAAGAAGAGACCAAAAGACAGACACACAGATATCATTGAGAGGAGAGGCCACATGCTGACGGAGGCAGACAGGACTGATGCTGCCACAAGCCAAGGAATGGTTCTCCCCTGGAGCCTCCAGAGGGACCGTGGCTCTGACGACACCATGACTTTGGATTCTGGCCCAAGAACTGCGAGAGAAATAAATTTGTCTTCTTTAAAGTAACTAGTTAGTTGTAATTTATTAAGGAAGCACTAGGAAACTAATATAAACATCCACGAAGTACTAGGAACATGAGCATTACCACCTGCACCATTCCCCTCCCCTGCCCCCGCCCCAGCCCATGGAAAAATTGTCTGCCATGAAGCTGGTTGGTCCCTGGTGCCAAAAAGGCTGGAGACTGCTGGTGTAAGTCACCCAGTCTATAATATTGTGTCGAGTAGACAGAAGGGAGTAAGACAGTTACGTTTCTAGAGTCTGCACCCTCTCCCTGTCCCTCAAGGCTGTGGCTGGAAGCTGAGGCCTCTATGTTGCAGGCCAAGACAGTCATTGCTCAGGTGATGCATGAAAAGAGTTTAAGTGTGTTGATGTGTAGTGTAGGAAGCACCAGTTGGGTTATATTTGACAAAGGAAAGCGGAAAACCTTGTGCATTCATCACACAAATGAGGAAATCAAGGCCCAGAGATATAAAATAACTTGTTGAGATGACAATCGTGTAGATTTGGAATTCAAGGCTAGAGTCTTTGATTTCAAATCCAAGTACTAGCAGCAAGGAAGAAAACAACCAGACAACAAATTACATTAAAGCGGTGGGATTAACACTTAACATGGTCCCTGCCTGGGCAAGTCCCTTACCTGTCATCTCATTCATACCTCTCAGTGATCCAGGATAGTTGATATTATATTTTCACTAATTCAGTACAACCCTGAGTATTTATTATAATGACTGTGAGTCATAAGGAAAAGTCCAAAGTGTGGTCAGTATTCTCTGATGAAGAAGACTTGCATGTATATGAGTGGAAATATGCTTTAGCTTTTTGGAAAATTCACTTATGTAAAAGAGGCGTACGCTGTTGCTGTTAAACGAAAAATTCACACTGTAAGTAATTATAATAATACAGCTGGCTATTTCTCTCCAAACAACTCAGTAATAATTTAATATCCATGAAAAATGGACAGTAAATATCTAAGATTTATTTCAGCTAGGCCCAGTAATAATGCTAGGCATTATGAATAAACCCCCAGGGAGCCTGTTGCCTTGAAGCATCACCTTCTAGAACAATACTCTAGGCGTGAGCACGTCATGTTCTGACACTGGGTGGGTTCTGAAGAACCCAGTATATGCATGAAATCTAATTTGTTGATGTATTTTGCGGGGATTTCAACAATTCAAAACTTGTTTAAAATGTAAAATATAAATACTTTTATTAAACAAAATTAAAGTACTAATGCCAGGCTAATAACTTACTTTCAAAATCCCTCCATGGCCTGCATCAGATGCAAAATCAGCTATATGTGTTTCAAAGAGAAAGTACATTGTTCTAAGCTTTGTAACTTTCAGGATAAACTGGTTGTAAATATCTTTTTTTTTAAATTTGGCCTTGTCTCTTGATGGGAAAATAAATATGAGCAGAGAAGCCCAGCACATAATACCTCCCTAGGCACATGGACTTCTCTCTGGAAATGCACTTTCTCTCCCTGGGTTCCTCATGTCAAGCATGCAGTGTGGTGGTAAATATGGCTTTGGGATTGGGTTAATTAATTAATTCAAACCAGCATTTATTGAGTTCCTACTATGTGCTCACTGAAGACACAGTGGTGAACAAGACAGATTAAGCCCCTGCCTATGGCGGTCTTATTCTAGTGAAGGAGACAAAGTAGCAGAGAAGGAAATAAATAATAGAATTTCAAATGGGGATACATGCTGTGAAGAAACAACGCAAGGTCAGAGATTGTTGAGGAGACACTGAATGTGAGAAAGTGACCTTATGGAGATCTTGGGGAAAGTTCTGAGGTCGAGAACATGGCAAGCGTCAGGGGCTGGGGGTAGGAGGAAGCCAGCACGTCAAGGCGGGCTTTGATGAAGAGCTTAGCTTTTATTCTCAGCATAATGGGAGCCTATTAGAGGCCTGGGCAGGACAGAGCCAGGCTGTGATGTCTGTTTCAGGAAGGTGGCTCTGGGCACTGTCAGGGGAGATGGAGCAGACGCAGGAGGCTTCTCTGCAATCTGGGCAGAGACTCAGCTGCTGAGAAGCGAGTGGCCAAACAGGGCTCTGGAGACACAGCCCCAGGATCTGGTGGCAAGCCAGGAGAGGAGATAAAGACATAAAGTTTCCTTATCTGGGGAAATGTTTTTGGCCTGAGCACCTGTGTAGGCCATTACCCGAAGAAAAAAGTCGATGATTGATGATTAGAAGATGTGGTTGGGAGTGTGGTGACATCCTTGAGTAGCTGCATGGGGCTTGTTCCCTCGGAGGGACACAGGGTTTATCCGCTGAGACTGGACACAGTCCAGCCACAGCCTGTACATGGGTTCAGGTACAAGAAGGTAGCAGATTCTTGGTTGGAAGATAAGGTTCCAGTCTGACTGCTCATGTTTCATTTGTGAAATAAAAACAAGACATCACCTGAGTCCGACACAGGAGAGGATATGGTCGAATCCTGAGGCAGCAAAGATGTGACAGTGGCCTTGGGGGTAGAGAGGACTCCACACAGCCAGAGAACACTTAGGGTTTGTGGTCAGAGGCAAAGTGAGACCACTCAGCGTGTTGCGGCTTGGAGTCTATCAGATCAGGGTTACATAGAGCCAGAGGGGTCAACCCCGGGTGACCTGTGGATAGAAAGCGCAACAGGTCTACGAGGGCTGGTGGGGCAGTGTCCCCATCTCTCCCAGGAAGGAAGAGAGAAATCAGCTCTAATTGGAGCTGCTCGCAGGATGTGTCCAAAGCATTTGGGAGAAAGGCTGTCTGGATCTTGGGGGTGGAGACAGTTGTGCAAGGAACACGTGGGGCTCTGGGAGGCTTCCTCAAGTCCTGCCTTGGCAGGGTCATGACGAGGGGTGCTTGTTC
Source organism: Mesoplodon densirostris (assembly GCF_025265405.1). Classification (NCBI taxonomy): domain Eukaryota; kingdom Metazoa; phylum Chordata; class Mammalia; order Artiodactyla; family Ziphiidae; genus Mesoplodon; species Mesoplodon densirostris. The sequence continues at coordinate 113,990,862 of NC_082669.1, read as the reverse complement.
CACATGTGGGGTGAATCCAGCCCTGGCGCTTAGTAACTCGGTGACCTCAGGTAAGGCACTGCCCATCTGGAAAGGGAGGTAACAATGTTCCTTAGTTCAAGGTTGTTATTAATGCTGGAGAAATTGTTAGGCAGCACCTGGTGCATCTTCAGGTACAAAAGATCCATTCGATAACTGTTAGGTATTCTTATTTTCATTATTCTTATTATTTTAATTTTTATTGGAGTACAGTTAATTTACAATGTGTGTTAGTTTCAGGTTTACAGCACAGTGAATCTGTTATACATATACACATATCCACTCTTTTTTACATTCTTTTCCCATATTGGTCATTACAGAATATTAAGTAGAGTTCCCTGTGCTGTACAGTAGGTCCTAATTAGTTATCTATTTTATATATAGTATTATTATTTTTAAAAATCCAGTTCTCTCACCAAAGATGAATCACCTCCATACTGTGTTGTTTCATTGCTTCCCAAAAAGGAGAGTGGATATTCTGAAAAACTGTCAAGTATTAGAAGGGCCCTCTTGAGAAAAGCACTAACTGAAACTCTGGCCAGATTTATGATAACAGTTTAGTGCTGGAAACAGTTTCTCAAATTGAGTTTGGGTGCATGTGCACAAGCTCACAGAGGCACATGTGCATGCACACACACACACTCAGGCGTGTGTGGGCTGGGTGCCTATGCAGACAGTTTACATCATGTGCTTTAGCAGGTGGAGGAGCTGTCAGGTCGCATCCTGGTGACCAAAGAGCCTGTCATTATCTTCCTCTCCTGAGCACTGCACCACCCTCCCTTTTCTCTGTTTTAAAATTTGACTTCATTTTTTAAACTAGAAGAGCAAGCTCTCACCAGCTGAAGACTTGAGACTGTTTATATGGCTGAAGGCTGTGGAACACAGCTGCTCACATCTCCAGCTTCTATCTCCTTACTAAGTCATCGGTGTAGACTTGCTGGTGGTGCAATGCTGTAATTCTGTTTTCTGCTGTGCTGGTGGAATGTGGCATCGACTACAAGCAAAAGAATTGCAGATTATATTGATTGTCATGTGTTTCGTGGATGCTGAGTGTCCTGTAATTGAAATGGAGATGATCTAGCCCATGCTTTGTAAACTGTAGAAGAAGCTGGCTAGCCACATGGGTTCAGGTACAAGCAGGTGTCAACCACCGTTGACATTTCAGTGTGTCCCTTCCCATCACTCCCTTCTACATCCAGTTTTGCACAGGTGGACTTTCTTGGCAGAACTTAGGTTATGTATGGATCTCTAGCTGCAAGGGAATCTGGACAATGTAACCGTAACTTCTCACTTCTATATTTAATAATATAAGCATAGAGTGATGTAGAGTGAGCCAACCCACAAAAGGTCTGTTCATGTTAATAAACACACTTTTACAATACCATTTTTATGGTTGCATAATATTATTATTTAATCTAAATTTCCTTGATTGTTTCTTTAGGATATATGCCTAGAAATAATAATTTCGGTTTAAAGAGCCTATGATTTTTTTCCAAGGCTTTTGCTATGCCCTAACAAATTGTTCTGTAGAAACATTACACCCATGTGTCAGAGTGTACACTCAAACTCTAACCAATGCTGGATATTATTTTATTCCGATATTTTCCATGTTCATAGCCAAAAAAAGAGCCATTTAAAAAAACATTTCTTCTAACATTTTCAATAGCCTTATTTTAAACTACAAAGCAGAAGTAGCATAACTAAGTAAAAACAAAATAAGGTAAATGGCAAGGATTCAGGGTTTGGAAATGTGTTAGGTTTCAAGCCGTGTTCTGGCTCATCACTACAATGACAGGAAAAAATGATTCATATTAATTCAAGAACTTCCAATGCATTATAGCTATTTTCACTTAGGTAAACATTTCAGTACCAAGCTAAGCTCGATGCTTTTAAGTCTTATAAATGTTTTTATGATTCAAGGAGTTATCAATTCTACCCACTTTATCTGGTCCCATTTCAAAACATTGCACATTAAGGCTCTTGTACTTTATAAGCAGCACTAACAGCGTTTTTTCTTTTTCAGTTTTGTATTCTGAATGTTTTTTAATCACTGAGTTTATCCCAGGAAAGAGGCGCAGACATTTTTCACACTTATAAAGTAGTTCTGAAAATTTCAGTCTTAAGAAATGTAATTGATGTCTGATTTGAGGTGATAACTCCTAAACCAGTAAACTTTAAATAACTGAAGGTAGAAGGCTGAATATATGTGTTCAAAACCTTTAAATAAGAAACCTTTATATTTTAATGCCTACTCTTCCCTCTTGTAGTTTAATTGGTTCAAACCTAAAGCACAGGATTATTCCTTGAGAATTTTAATTCCTAAGCTTTCAAAAAACCTGAAAAAGATCTTGTCTTGACAATTTAAAATATGATTTCCCATCACACAACATTTTTCTCAGTCCAGACTCTAGCCACAATTCGACACCTGTGCACTTCCTTCTTCCTGAACATTTAAACAGTGTTTATGAGACAGATGGCATGTGCCCAGCTGGATGTCGGCTTGAATAAGATGCCAGAGAAATATGAAACATGATTCATTCCTCAACTAACTCATAGATGAGGAGACCATACCAAAAAATAAAGTAAAAAGTGGGGCCTTGGTAGCAATCACCTGGATCAGGGCAAACTGTGGCCCAATCTGGCCTGATGACTGATCTGTATGTAAAGATCTATAGGAGCACAGTTACACTAACTCACTTACGTGCTGCATTCAAGCCACAGCAGCACAGCTGAGTGGTGTGACAGAGCCGTGCATCCCACAGGCTCAGATGTTTACCATCTGGCCATTCACAGAGAGTTTGTTGGCCTCTGGTCTAGATCACTGGAACATCTCCTGTTGAAAAAGCTGAATAAATGTATATATTTGATGTATATATAAATTGTTGCATACAATTATATACTAATGATGGTGAAGAATCACAGGGCCAAGTTCCCTGAGAGGATGGAATCAAGAGAAGTGACCGGGCTCTGGGGCCTTTCTTCTGGGAGAGTCTGTGGGGCTGAGCCTCTGGGCTGGAGGGGGCTCTGGCATCCAGGGCCTGGAGGGTTACAACATCAGTCCTGCTGGAACAAGGGTGACTGGAAGTAACTAGCTGCCTACTGTGGTTACCACTGCCTAGCTATGAACCAACTCAACCCTGGAAAACTGACACCTGGCTGAGCGAAAAAAAAATACACCTGGGAGAAGGTAATGTCCTCCGAAGACTCAGATTACTTCTACTGCAAATTTTCAAGTATAATATTCTCAACATGAAAGAAATCTCACCACGTTCTGGCCATGATGGAATGAATGATATTGCACTTATTATCCTGCCACTAACAAATATAAAAGCTGAATAAAATATGCAAAGCTGCTCTTTGCAGGCCTTTGACAACAAATGCAGGCTGTGACCTTTGAGAGAAAAGAAGCACACGTGTGAGCATCACATTTGTCCTTGCTTCTCCCTGAGAGCATCTTCCAAACTTTAGCACAGGGGATGGAGCTCACACGGAGACCACAGGCTCTCTGGACAGAGGAACAGAGGTCAGAACTCAGGAGTTTTAAGTGGCTGTGATTTAGGTCAGGGAGAGTACAGGGCTGAAGGGAAGTCCAAAAGTCTGTGTAGTTTTCGTGTACCCTTGGCTTACTCAGAGCAGCAGACGCACAGGGCCCCCTGAGGGAACAGCAATGAGAGCTGGCGCTGAGCAGATTCCAGAGTTCAGAGAAGCTGGAGACACTGGAATTCGGGCCAAGCCAGGTTGGAGAGACAGGCCATGCCCTGGGAGTAAGGACCACCTCTAGGAGTGAGCACTGGTCCTGGGGAGAAGGCCAAACGGAGGTAGCTGTGTTTCCACAGGAAGCAGTTGCTAACTCCAAATCTCAAGGAAAGGATTAAAAAAGAATTCTAGCTTGATTGGAGCTTGAAAGATGAGTAATATTTGGGTTACTGAGATTGGAGCTGTTTAAAATATGCTTTAAAAATAATCAATGGGTGTTAAATTTCAACAAATGCGTTTTCTGCATCTGATGTGTTAGAGGCCTGGGCATTCTCCTGGTTCTGTATAAAACTTAGGAACGCTTTCCACCACAAGCATCCTCTAGGGGAAGTCATAATTTGCATTTTATAGATTTTTGTGTAAGTGAATCATGTAGTATGTACTCACTTTGCATAACTTTTTTCATTCAGCTTAATGATTTTTGAGATTTATCCATGTTGTACCATCTATCAGTGATTCATTCCTTTTTATTGGTGGGTAGCATTCCACTGTATGGAAGTACAACACTTCGCTTACCATTCACCTGTTTATGGACTTTTGGGTTGCTTCTAGTTTGGGGCTATTACCAAAAAAACAAAAACAAAAACCCTGCCATGAGCAGTCATGTACCAGTCTTTGCGTGGACATATATTTTTATATTTTTAGGTTAAATATCCAGGAGTGGAATGTCTCTGCTGTATAGTAGGAGTGTGTTAGCTTTTTAAGAAACTGCCAAACTGTATTCCAAATTGGTTGTACCATTTTACATCAGCAGCGTATGAGAGTTCCAGTTGTTCCATACCCTCACCAATGCTTGTATCATCAGTCTTTTTAATTTTAGCCAATTCAAAGCATGTGAAAGTGGGATCTCATTGTGGTTTTAATCTGCACTTCTTTGATGACTAATGACGTTGAGCATCTTTTCATAGACCTCTTTGCCATTCATGTGTCTACTTTGGGGAAGCACCTCTTCAGGTCTTTGCATCTGACCTGTGCATGACTCAGGGGTGCAGCTGAGATTGCATAGATGGTCCGAATGTCAGTTTTGTTCTCTGGGTCTTTCCTGTGCATGCATAGCTTTGGAATTCGGTTGAGACTTGTGCAGATTCATAGACAGAGTTGGAGCCCCTTTTCTGGCTCTCTTTCCCTTCTGCCATTCCCCCACATGCTTTGGCCTTGAGGGGCCCCTTTGCATGGTGCCTCTCCAGAAGATAAAAAGGAAGAAAATCCACATAGGTCACCTCTGTAACTTGTGACTTCCTTTACAATCTTCCCATTTTTATTTATTTTCCAGAATCTTCAGAGTTTTAAAAAATTTGTCCAGTTTTAGTTGTAATCAGAGTGAGGAATGGGCTGTACTGTGCTTACCCCACCACAGTGGAACCAGAATGAAATTACTACCTTGTGGGTAATTGCTATGTAACCTGGTCTTTCTTAGCATATATATGATACTTTGTGTCCTCAAGAACATACAAATACATCAATAAATGAATTGGAAACCAGGACAATTTGCAGGTATAATATTTCAAAATTGGAAGCTACTGAGACTTGGAATTTTCACAGAATGCCAAATATTTCCCACCTTGACTTTATGTATTTTTCTCAGAAATGTCTAGGCATGTTAAAATTTTTACCAGGAATTCCAGCAATAATTTTCAGATATCATAGCCTCCACACACGTAGACAACTGTTAGTAGCTAATGAATGGCTATTTGGTTTCGGCTAACCTACCAAACTGAAATTCAGTCAGATTTGGGGGGCGTGCACTAGGGTAGTTGAATCGGAAATATTTTGGTGCATTTCACTGCTGAATGGAGAGGAGACATTCCGCACATAATAGATTTCTCATTTTCCTGTAAACTGTTTAAATTCTCTTTATTAAGAATGAAAAGATTCCATGGGTTTGGTGGCAGATTTAGAGGGACACAATTCCTTGCAAGAATCTGAGTGGGCAACAGCAATTCTGTGGTAACAGTCCAGCCTCACAGGTGAGAAAGACTTCTTTAGCTTTGGGTGAACTCTCTCCAAAGCCCTGGATTTCTTGGAAGAAGCATCAGAAAATAAGTGTGCTTCTGTGCTCAATTGTAGATTTGATAGTATGAGCCAAAAAATTAGCAGGTTAGTCTCTCTTACTTAGCAGGAAAGTAGAATATGACGCTGAATTCATCCCAGTGATAAAGTCCTGTGTGCTGATATCCTTCTGCAGAGATGATTAATCTGCCAGGAACATATGTGAGGATTTGGACCTGCTTCAGATAACATTTCAAATATATAATTGCTCTGCAGTTTCTCCTAACTGATTCTGAATAAGTAGTGCCGTAAGAATACTATGACAAATAAAGCTCCGAGAGGTGTTAGCTGAGTGGTAAGGTGTGGTCAGTATGCCTAAAAACTGGAAAGCAACCTAAGGAAAGGCCAAGATATCTTTCTTTACCAAGTTTCAATTTTTATTGTAGTCATGGAAAAAACCTGATGTTATTAAATTTACTATGGAAAATAATCACTTTTCTTCTTCTGTGGGATTTTCTTTATTTTTAAAAATTAGATTGTAGATATTTTGCTCAATTGCAAGGGTATAGGCAGGTGTCAGAACATGAACAATTATGTTTCTTCTATGAGTACAATACACACACCTGAAATACAGCAATTCTCAATAAACTGCCAAAGACTTGAATCAGATTGAATTTAGAACCAAAAACAGCATTATTTTTATAAACTTTGAGCTGAAATAATCGGTTTGGCATACGTCACGTTTAATTATGTGGTCTTCAAAGTCAGGAAGAACAGGGTTCAAACTCAATTTCGGTATTAATATTACTGCACGACTCTGGGCAAGTTACTCATTCTCTCTTAGCCTTAGGTTCTTCATGCAGAATGTGATAATATGATTGTCGGGAGAATAGATTTTAAGGTTTATGTAAAGAACAGTGTAAGTGCTCAATAAATGGCTTCTATAAGTATTTTTTAAATTATTATTACTTGAAACTGTGGACAGTATAAAAATATACATAACCTAATTCATTAGTGCTAGTCAGAATTGAAACTATAGATCTAGTTTTTCAAAACAAAACTCACCGGTGGATCTTTCATTTGATTCAAGTCCCTGAGTCATGAGTCTTTCAACGGATCTCACAGGACCCAGAGTACCAACTTTCTTTGTCTAAAAACTCTCTACTCCGTCCTGTTTGACCCCCAATTTTTTGTCTCTCCTTTCTCCACATCTGCCACTTTTTTTACACCTTGATCACTTTATCTGTAGACAGTCCTGCCTTTCCTCACAAGTCAAGTTTGTGTCCTCCAGGCCCTGTGGAGCCTTCCTTCCCAGTTTTCTTGTGTGGTGTTTCGTGTCTGTCAAAAATATCTAAAATGCCTATATTGCTGAGAGTTACGAAAATGTGACAGGTAAAATTCCCCCTGAGACTTCAATGTGTAGAGAACATAGGAGATGCTGATCCTTCTCCCTGGATGGAGTTACTCTCTGAAACACAGTATCCAGAGCTTTCCCCACCTCAGCAGAGTGTTTTGAGTGAAGAAAGCTTGACAGATTTCTAAGACAAAGCAGCCTCAACACAAGCTATAACATGCAACAATCAAACCTATTTATCTGAGATATTTTGCATGATTTTATTTCTCTTATTAATGTTTTTCCATTATGTTAAGTTTGTATGTTACAGGAGTTAAATTTAATTCTAGGTTTATTATCCAGAAGATAATGATAAATATGAAAGTCTTTAATAATTTATCTTAGAGGGCTAATTTTTAAATTCACAATCACATTCATCATTTTTTTCATGAAGAGGCCAATCTCATTTTTATTTACTTCATTTTCATATTGGAACTCTTTCTTTGTTTGAATCAAGTGAAAACATAATGTTTCCAAAATTCCTGTTTATGCCTTTTATGTATAGCAGCACCAAGCCATTAGAAGAGAATGCATTTGCGCTGGTTATGCCTTAAAAACAAAATAAGCACAGCAAATTCTATTAACTTGGGTCACATGGCAGACTATATTTTGAATGATCACATAATGATTTCAACATTTCTTATGTTTCTGAGAAGAAGCTCTCAGAAACTTTTCTCAGCATCTATTTTTAAGAGTCACAGAAAGCTTGAGAGTTTGTGTAATGATCTGTCTCTTGCCTGCAGGCGAGATTATACTTATGTTATCCCCAACAGGAAGCTACAGCACTCTGAAAATGTTTTTAAAACTGCCCTCATGTGTACAAAGTATTTACATCAGAAATGCCAGCAAAAAGAAAAAAAAAAGGCGGGGGGAGTAAAAGATAATCATATTATTTTTGAGGGGCTGCTGACAAGTCTTACTTTCCCTTCCCTTTGACTTAAAGCATTTTGCTCATCTTGGCTTAGCTTTTCTTTCATACTATTTTCTTTTCTTTTCTCCTTCTTATGGGTCTAATTATATTTTCCAAGAAAACTGATGATTCAGGAAGAGGAGCGACAGTTTGAGGGCAGTTAGGCTCCAATGATGAAGTGAGCAGAGCTGGAGGGTTTGCACATGGAGAGCTTTTGTGATTTCAACTGTTCCGAACAGAGGCTGGGCTTCCCAGAACAGCCTGGCCACCCTCTGCTGCTCACCAGTGTCAGGGCTGCTGATTGCCAACTGTTTAACGGGAATTTTTTGTGTCCCTCAGGCTCGCCAAGTTGATTTGGGTGCTTTGAAATAGAAGCCAAGTGTGTCTGCCCACAGCAGAGTCTGCACTGACCGGTCCCAAACCACTGATCTCTGGAGGGGAGGAGGTGTGTGCAGGGGTGCAAAAGGCCACCAGGGGTCACGTTCAGTCCAGAGCTCTGGGCTGACAGCAGGCCCACCGGTCTGAAGGTCCCTGAGCCATAGTTACTGTAGTGGCAGCATCCTGAGAGCCACTGGGAGTGGAGAAGTAGGGAGGCCAGGTCGCTGAGAATTTCGGTTAAGCTGAACAAATGAATGAGCTGTACTCAATGCTTCTGCCACTGGAAATTAAAAACCACTAAGTCCTAGTAAGTTTCAGAGATTATCCTTGACTTTCAAATTCATAACCTGCATTTTAATGGTATCATAAGATAGACTGAGGACAGGAAGCCCTTTTCTCCTAAAGCTTGTGTTCTGGTTGGCCAAGCATACACCCTCTTCCAGTCACACCTGTCAGGTCCACATCAGTAGGCCGTTCCTGAGGGTTCCTGAGACCCTCAGGAACGGCCTCATCTGTAGTCTATGGCAACTTTCGGACCATACCCATTATGTGAAGCTGCCATCCATTCAAGCTTACAAACTCTACATTTGTTGAAATCCATCTCTCAGAGTACCTTAAAGCTGTGCTCACTTCCCCAGATCCTGACGTTTTGTTTCCTCATCTCTCCAGAACAGTCCCACATCCTCTGACTCTACTTTAGCTTCACTGGCTCCAACTCAGTGTAACAACGTTCCTGGGGGACCCTGAGAGTCCTTCACTGTCTTGTCTTACTTCCATGTCCATCTTCCTCAAATTCTGCTTTCTTCTGTTCTGTCCTTGGTTGTTGAACATAGCTGGAGAAAGTAATAAACTATACCAAGGGGACTTCCCTGGTGGCGCAGTGGTTGAGAATCTGCCTGCCAGTGCAGGGGACACAGGTTCAAGCTCTGGTCCAGGAAGATCCCACATGCCACGGAGCAACTAAGCCCATGTGCCACAACTACTGAGCCTGTGCTCTAGAGCCCGTGAGCCACAACTACTGAGCCTGTGTTCCACAACTACTGAAGCCCGCGTGCCTAGGGCCTGTGCTCCGCAACAAGAGAAGACACCGCAATGAGAAGCCCGCACACCGCAACAAAGAGTAGCCCCTGCTCGCCGCAACTAGAGAAAGCCTGCACACAGCAACGAAGACCCAACGCAGCCAAAAATAAATTAACTAATTAATTAAAAATAAATAAATAAACACACGATCCAAAAGTCTTGCATTCCTTACTTGGCAAAAAATGATTTCTTTCTTCACTGAAAAATCTACAGGCTTTGTCTCCCTCCCCACCTATGACATATCATTCTGCCTTAATTCTTTACTTCTGCACATCTGCTGTACACTCCTTTCTGATGAGGACAAAGTCCTATTCATCTTTTTATCCCTCATAGTACCTGATCAATATCAAAGAGATAATATATATCTAATAGATAGAGTGTGTTTAATAAGTATTTATTAAATTGGGTAAAAAAGAATGAAGAGAAGAATGGTTTGATTATTGCTTTAAAAAACACCTCTATAGGTGAGATTTGTGTGATCTGCAATATCTGGTTGGATATTGTCTTATGTTACGAACGTATTGTTTCTTGTGTGTAAATCTCATCTAAATGAGCACATTGCAAGGTCTGTAAGTAAATAGTGCCATGCTATATTTATCTTGAAATTCCAACATCATTTATCCAATGGCTAACTATCCACCAAATCACAGAATGAAAAGGGACTCTAGAAGTGGGTGCACAGACTAACTACATCAGAATCATCCAGGAGGTTTATGAAATATGATTTCTTGTACTGTACCCAAGACCCACTGGATCAGAATTTCTGGAGCACAGATTCACATGACTTTAAGAGTTCCCAATGTAATTCTGTTCTAAAGATAGGTTTTGGAACCACGAATTTAGTCCAAGTGTCACAATTTACAAATGAATAAGCTGAGGGAGGGCCAGGGAATTTTTTTTTTTTTTCTTTTTGCGGTATGCGGGCCTCTCACTGTTGTGGCCTCTCCCGTTGCGGAGCACAGGCTCCGGATGCGCAGGCCCAGCGGCCATGGCTCACGGGCCCAGCCGCTCCGCGGCATATGGGATCCTCCCAGACCGGGGCACGAACCCGTATCCCCTGCATCGGCAGGCGGACTCTTAACCACTGCGCCACCAGGGAGGCCCAGGGCCAGGGAATTTAAGTGATTGTCTAAGGTGGAATAGCAAGATGGGTCTGATGTTCCTTACACTCTTGGTGAATTGACTTTGCCCAGATCTGGCTGTTTCTCATACAGACCTCACACCCCCAGCCTCACCCTAGAGCACCAGGTCATCTCCGCACTGCTGCCCACTTGGGGAAGCCTGTGCCTTTCCTCAAGCTTGAGCCACACTTTCTGCCTTAGGGCTTCTTTTTTTTAATTTATTTTTTATTTTTTATTTTTTGCTTTATAACAAATTTAATCAGTTATACATATACATATGTTCTCATATCCCCTCCCTTTTGCGTCTCCCTCCCACCCTCCCTATCCCACCCCTCCAGGCGGTCACAAAGCACCGAGCTGATCTCCCTGTGCTATGCGGCTGCTTCCCACTAGCTATCTACCTTACGTTTGGTAGTGTATATATGCCTTAGGGCTTCTTGATGCCTGTCCTGCATTCACACACACACAAGTTATAAGTGCACGGAGGCCATTTCCCAGCCAGTGGGAGTGGGAAGAGTCTGGGATCTGATGCCCTTCCCCTTCACCTCTTTAACAGATAATTTTGAAAGACATTTTATACGCCCTGCAGAAGGTCCTGGTGACCAATAGATAAGGCCTTCTTGTGTCAACTCTCCCTGTTTTCCTGCTTCACTTTCCCTGGTCTTTCATTTCTGCTTCCTGGGGTCACTTCTGAGGTAAATAATGTGTACGTAAATTCTTGCCTTGGGTTCTGCTTTGAGAGAGCTCAGACTAAAACAGGACCTTAGTAGGAGATTTTGGAGCCAGGTCTGACAGCAATGTGGACCCCATTGCTACTAGGTGCCATGCACTAGCATCCTCAGTAAGACTCTTCCCTGGTAACTGGAGCGGAAGCAGTTGGAACACGGGACTCGCTGGGCTCTGGGAGCCAAGTGATTCAGGGACAGTATAAGTGAGATGATCACGGACTTAGCTGGCTTTGGTTAGCTGCTTGGAAGACTTGAAAAGAAAGAAAGTGGTCGGCTTAGGAATTACCAACCCAGCCAAGGACCCCTGAGGCTGGTTCTCGAGTGTTGCTAGGGTGGCACCCAGAAGACACTGATATCCTCCAGGAAAGAGCAGAAATGGCAGATCAGCCTTGCTAGAATCTTGAGGAAGGGTCAGAGTTTTGGAGAGGTGGGAATATTAAAGCAGATTTATCATGTGATACCAATATACTCCTTTGGGAGACGCTGGAGAACATCCGCTTCAATAAGGCTATTAACAAGTCTCTTGATGAAGGATGCTGGCATCATACGGTAACGTGGGGTGGCTACTGAAATCTGGCGTTGACAGCAGGAGATGTAGCTGGAATTGGATTTTCTTGTATCATTTGGGATTACAGGGTTCCAGAATGGCAGAGGCCAGGCGGTGGTACCAAACTTTAGGAGCAAAGTGGTCAAAATTGCTGTAAAGAGCAAGAAGGAAAGCACAGAAATCTGTGTCAGGCAACGGTGGGTCACTCACGGTGTTTCAAGTGGAGAGACAGATGAACGGCTGACTTAGGGTGTTGTCTGGGTTATAGAACAAACAAAAAATCAAGTTGTTGAGAAAACTATCTTGTGTTTTCAAAAAGTCACTTTGCATTGTAGAAAATAGGATGCAAGTAGCAAATGTAGGTATAGGAAGACAGTTTGGGGGCTTTGAATGATTAAGTTGAGGTAGGAGGGGCATAGCCCAGGCCAGTGGGGAAGACGAGGGGAATGAAAGGACTGCGGGGGGGCGGTGTTTGCAAGTAGAGATGATAGAATTTGCTGAAAGGCTGGATGCCAGGTAGGATGGGAAGAGGAACCAAGGATAATTCCCATGTTTTTAGCTCAAGCAACTTAGAGGATGGTGGTACCAAGAACTGCCAGGGGAAACAGGAAGACGAGCAGCCTGTGGAAGAAATGAGCATTCCCCTTAGGAGAGGTCACATTATGAAGCTGTTGCACATCCAGTGGTCATGCCAGATAGGCTGTTAGATGCAGGTGGAGACACAGATTTAGTTAATGCCTTCACATCACTTAACATCACACTCTTGTATGAGAATTCCTGGAGAAACCCTACAGATAGGGATGACAGAGATAGAGGGCCAGTGACATAATCTGGTGCTCCCTAAAGTTTAATGTCTTGTGGAGGAGAAGGATCTAGGAAAGGATACTGAGACGGTGTAGCCAGTGAGGCCAGAGGAAACCCAAAGGACTGTGTTGTTGAGAAGAAAGTGCTTTAAATGGGGAAAAAATAAAAAGGACAGAGTGACCAACTGTGTGGAATCTTGTTGAGAGGTTAACAGCCAAGAACAGAGAAGTGACTAGTGGATTTGGCAAAACGGAGGTCAGTGACGATGTTGACAAGACTCATTTCAGTGGCTGGACGCAAACCTATGGGAGTGAGGTGCGGTTACCACCATAGGTAATAGGGTGGGACAAAAAATTGGGGGTTAAAATCTGCAAATAACATCACATTCATTACGAAGAGGCCACTAATCCTATTTAATTTCCTAGGAAAAAGAGGTTCCATATGAGTCGAGAAGTTAGCAGATTGAGAACATTGTGTGTCTCTATTTTGAGACTGGAAATTCGAAAGGTGGTAAAGATTAAAAAGACAAGCCAGGTATAGATCTGGAGGAGAAAAAAATGGCTGGCAAATCACATGGGCATCCAGGAATAGTAGGGAGAGATGGAACTGAAGCCAAGAAAACATCCTGGGGCCACCACGAGGGTCAGAGAAAAGTTTAGTTGGGTAGGGCTTAACATGTTTCATAATAAGGATACTTTATTCGAACTTTGGAATATATCAATTCACTTTCGCTTTTACTATTTAATTTTTAAAAAGGAAGTATAATTTACCAAAATATACTGGTAATAAGGATTTATATGTGTGTAGACAAAACACATATGCATGGATCATATATTATACTCTGATTCTTTCATCATCCAAGTCTAACCACAGTTTACATGCTATGCCTAACCCATGACCTATTGTTCACCATGTAGCACCTACATAAATTATAGTCGTTATGGCTATGACAGCATGGAAAGATGAAATATAAACAAATATTCCATGAGGATTCAATTTTCTAACCATGAATACATGGAGAGAAGATAAATTAAATGTGGTCAATGAAGTTCAAGTTGATTTACTTGGAAAAGTTTTTTGTAGCCCTGCCATTATTATGCCTGACAATATTCTTAAGGTCAGGCAATCCAGTCATCACCCAGTCTTACCTGTAGCCAGTCACAAACACTTAGAGGCCAAAAGGTGCTTTGAGGTACACTGAGGTACACTTTGTTCATGCTGTTTAAGCAGAAATGGAGCTGATGTGTTTGAAGACTAAAACATTCTATAGCTTATAGGCAATGGTGCTCTAATTCTCTCCACAAAATGAAAACAGAGGATTCTATCTCAAATCAGGCTGCCAGAGTTTCACTTAACTCACCATATAGTGCCCAGAAAGAGAGTCTTTCATCTGTCTTGGCTCTCTCTGCAGAGTTAATGATTATCTCAGGAGAACCATTATTTTTCCAGAGCAGATTCTGTTTCACTTCTGCTCTGAGTTACATTTGGTATCTCTGAATCATGAACTTCAAACCCAGGGAGGGAATGTTGTGTTGGTTTATTGTGTTTGAATGTGTACTTGAAGTTGAGTGCAGAAAAGAAAGAGTCTACATCTAGCTTTAATTGTTTCACAGCTTTTCTGGAATACTTATTTCTCATTGTTTGGCAATGAGAATCATAACTTGCAATTGAAAATTAATGTCTATAGTAGTAAGCTAAGGCTAGAAAATCAATTATTTTTTATTTTACATTTTATTGCCAAATGCCATCATTTGTTTAAGTAAAATTCTGGTTTTGATAGATTAAAATATAGTTTGAGGGCTTCCCTGGTGGCGCAGTGGTTGAGAGTCCGCCTGCCGATGCAGGGGACACGGGTTTGTGCCCTGGTCTGGGAGGGTCCCACATGCCATGGAGCGGCTGGGCCCGTGAGCCATGGCCGCTGAGCCTGCGCATCCAGAGCCTGTGTTCTGCAGCGGGAGAGGCCACAACAGTGAGAGGCCCGCGTACCGCAAAAAAAAAAAAAAAAAAAAGTATATATATATAATTTGAATTTCCCAGATCAGGTTTTTTTTTTATCAGAAGTGAGGCTCAGCTAACATTTAAGTGCTAATTCCTCTTGTCAAAGGAAAAGACTGCAATAAAGACATTTGTAAACTCAACAAGTAAAAAAGCTTTTTCATGGTTCTTCTCTGTTGTAAACATTAACTGGCTTTTCCTTTTTATTTTTAATAAGTAAATGTAGAGTCTGAATCTAGCTACCCACTTTAGGTTTCCTTTAGATTTGCTATCTGGATAATCCATAAATATGCAAGATGTAAGAATCCTGTAGTATAATCATGTGCTGTGATTTATTTTATAGTGCAAACACGTGACATAAGTAGATACTGAATCTTTTAGGAAAAATGAGCTCTTGTCTCAAGTTCTCATGGGCAAAGCATGCTGCAGCTCTGTGGGAAGGAACCTCATTTATATGGGCCAGCTACTTTCTCTCATGTGACAGGAACAAAGAACAGCCAAGGATTTGGGATCCAGCAGCTAGCGTCTCAGAATCTTTGGGTTGGCTGCCCAAAAGTTTTCCATTTTTATTCTCTGAGAAGTTGACTGAATTGTAGGATTATGTGCAACTTTCCAATTTATCTCTGCCCAGCAGCCAGAAAGTCCAAGATTCCCAGAATTTGTTGAACAAAATGGTCTAAGGTCAGCTTCCCTGCTGTCTACTAATCTACTTGAAGGCAAGCTCAAAACTGACCCTTCCCTTGGGAAGAAAGAGCAGCATCCCACTGATGACTGCATTGTTGTTTTGAATGTGTACATGTAACGTGGCATGTCAAGGCTTCAGGATAAGGCAAAACCAAAATAAACTCTTTGTTCCTCTGAACCACTAGTACTGAAATTGCCTGAATTGGTTCCCTGAAAGACAATATGTGCTTTGAA
Organism: Mesoplodon densirostris; assembly: GCF_025265405.1. NCBI lineage: Eukaryota > Metazoa > Chordata > Mammalia > Artiodactyla > Ziphiidae > Mesoplodon > Mesoplodon densirostris. The sequence goes on along the minus strand of NC_082669.1, from coordinate 113,975,225 downwards.
TAAAATTAGATTGAAATCGCTAGGCTAGCACCCCAGATTTGTGTAGAAAATAGAATGGTGTGGAAATTTTTTCTTAAATGATTAGTTTACCCATCTGCAATCTGGCGGTAAGGCTGTTACTTATATCTTGGGGTTATCATGATAATACACACTGCTCATACCAAATCTTGGGCAAGCTCCTTGAGCTTAACTTGGAATAAAAGGCAAATACATATACCTAAAATTATCTTTTGAATAAGCTGACCATCTTGAAACAAAATGGTAATCAATAAGTGGTTTCACTTGAATAGAACTGCTTTAAGTTTTAACAAATTTCAGTGAAACTGAGAACTATGATTAGAGTTTTCAGAGACCTAAACTGGGTATAGAATGGCTAGATATTTTAAAAGAACTGTTTCTTATTTATTCTTCTTTTCACATTTTCTTGACTTGTTATTGATTTAGAAAATGTTTTGAAATAACTATAGATTCAGAAGAACTTGCAAAGATAGTCCAGAGAGGTCCTGTGTACTATAACAAATATCAAAACTAAGAAAATGGACATTGGCACAATGTGTGTGTATAACCTTAAGTCATTTTATCAAAAGTGTAGGTTCATGTAATGATCATCTCCGAGTGAAATGTAGTGAATTCTCTCAACACAGGGAGTGATTGCCTGTGGCAACGATGACTGTCAAATTTAACATTAAAAATCTACAGGTCTCGCCCTGGCTCCATCATTCATGAGCTAGTTACTCAAGGAAGTGTCTCAGCACTTCTGCCTCCATTCCCTCATTTTTTCATGGGTTGGTTGTAATAAGTAATAGATAAATTAATGGACATGAAAGTCCTTAGTGAACTCAAACATAAAAATGCCAGGTGTTGTTATGATCTATCGACCAGAGACCAAGGAATAAAACTCAGAATCCCCTGAGCCTCATTGCGGAGCCTCATTCCTCTTATCACAATGTGTTACTCTAGCTATAAAGTGTGGGACTGAAGACTGGGACTTGTAGCTCTACGGAACTTCATCTCACAGCAAGACCTGGGCATATTCGAGTGTCAGCTGGGAGTAAGGACTCTCTCTGTTAGGTTTGCCTTTGCAAGCCTGGGTTGAAGAAGTCACTTCTACACAGTCGATTGTAGGAGTAGATAAAACCTTTATCAACCAAAAATATGTCTTCCGTTGACAACCATAGTTCTCTGTAATCTCATTTGAGTCACTTTGAAATCCGTGAGTCAGCCCATGACCAAAACAGGACTTTCACCATTCCTCTGAAAGACTTTTTGTAGCCATTATCAAGTTCATGAAACTGTAAGCCAATTCTGACCAAAATTATTGCACTAAAATTAGAATATTTGAAACTATACCATAGTTTGCAACACTGAAAAACGAAAAATTACTCGAATATTCACCATGGGTGATTTGTTAAATACTTTTTCACAAACAAAGTGAACTTTAAAAGACAGTATAGATAGGAAGCATTTACTGGCCCTTTCCATTCTCTCAGTCGCCAGTACGGTCCTTGTCCTCAGATGCTCCCACTGACTGTGAGTAGCTGACTCCTCTGATCTGTTTCCTTTCCCTCTAGTCAAGCCTATGTTTCCTCATCATATTCTTGAATGCACTGAACTATTGAAGACACTGGGATAACTTGCTTAACTTTGTTTAATCAATTGTTTCCCAGACTTTGAAACTGTGGACCTCCCCTTCTTTTTTCGTGGTACACTTATTAATAACCCAATGAACAAGCCTTCTAATAAATAGTCTTTGGGAATGTGATCCATCAGATGAAGTCAAAATTTCTTGGTTTGACGTTGGTTTGACACTTTCCCTTATCTCTTGCTCCAATTTCATCTCTCATTATTCCTTTCTATTTGGTGTTCTTGACTGTACTATGCACATGCACTGTCCGTGTTACTATGTTCTCCATGACAGAGGAGTATCACCTCCGGGCTTCTGGCTTATTTACTGGTTTATCTTATTATGTTTAAGCCTCAGCCAAATGTCAACTCTTCCTTCAAGGACACCTGACTGTTCAGTCCCCCAAAGTTATCTTTTCATGGACTCGTGTGTTACTCAGTATGTGTACCACTCATGTATCAAGCCTATAAAAGGCACCTTCAATGTGGGGATTGTTTTGTCTCTACCAGGGCTGGTAGCTCTCTCCCACTAACCCAACCTGAGCTCAGTTTTTGTGGGACTGCACACCTCTAAGTTTCAGTCACATCCTCCATCAGTTGGGTCTGTTCTCCTTTCGTATGGCGGCCCCTGGCAAGCCCACTGTATTCTAGCCCTTCTATTTTCTGTGTCCCCAAGGATGTGTGACTATTTCTGGTTCCTTCCACAGCGCAGCACACAGGAGCTACAAGAAGCTTAAGTGCCGACTCCCCGCCCCCACTTCTTCCTGCTAGAGGTCCTCACATTTGCTGGACTCTGCCCACAGGGAGAATACTCCCGGAGTTCTAAGCGGGGATTGGGGCACACTTCCTTATGCATCTGGCTTTATCCACAACCTCTCTAACTCCCTCCCCCAGTTTCTGGCATTTCAACTCGGACTGAGTGAGAAGCAGAAGCCAAGCTACTTGCTGACTTCTTGCTCCTCTTCCTTCCCACTTTCCAGGCCAGAGTGCCCTGCTTTCTTGCTCTTCGTATCAGGAGGCATTTTCTCTGCCTTGTCTCCTTCTTCTCCCCAAAGCATTTGCCCACCCTTACCTGATTCCATGAAAACAGAATGACATCTGGAGGACATACTCTTTGTGAAAGAGAAGGATTTTTAAAAATACTATCAGTTTAATATTTTCAAAATATTAATGTATAACATATGTGGCAGTGTTATATAAATTATAAAGCTTGCAAAAATATAAGGGAGCATAATATTATTAACAATTATTTGGAGAAATTGAATGTGGAGAGAAAACATTGAAGGTGGCTTTGCCTTTTGCCCAAGTCAATTCTGGGCTCAGTCAGGACACCGGGGTGATCTGGGAGAACCCCAAGTCCATTGTCCAGTGCCCTGCAAAGTCCTAACAGTGGCCACACTGATGTCACTTGGAGGCAGAGGCCAGTGAGCCTGTGTGGCTACTGTCAGTGTCATGGGACCTGTGGAAAGATGCTTCTTTCCATTACAAACTCATTTATAAATTTCTCATGCCCCAGGCCTAGGGTCTGCCAAGGATAACGCTGAAGGTTTCTGTTTTGAGAGCTCCAAACTCAAGAGTCAGAGCGAGTGTCTTCATCCCTTGGTTATCACTAAAACAAAGCAGTTCTCCCTGTTACAGGGACATTCTGCCAAGTCTGACTGCAGATCTGTCCCCAGCAAAAACGCCACCACCACCAACAACAAAAAGACAAAAGAAAAAACAAAAAAACAGATCTGTCCCCAGCATCTCATGTCTCATCACTGAATCACCAAAGCCAAAAAGTCGAATGCCTAAGCAAAAAGGAGATTTGGGCCAAAATACCCTCCAGAGCCAAAGCTCAAGTTTCTGAAGAAATAGATTTATTTCTAAAATTAGCATCTTTCCAAATGAGATCACAGTCTGTAAAGCATTTACTGTCACAGGCCAAGAAAACAGGACCAGCATGAATTTGCATGTTTACTGAAAGGTGGTCAGCTCTTCTCAAAAACCAAACAAAAATTCCTAGGGCCAAGGGGATTTGGATAGACCTTCCTCACATAATAACTCCCAAAAAAGAAGACTCAGAAAGGTCTCAAGCACATTCTTAATTAGCATTCAAGTCTGGCAGCCACCTGACCATTTAGTCATCTTTTGATTAACGAACTCAAACATTCACCGAGTTTGAGAACATGCCAGGCAATGCGCTAGGAATGCGACAATGAGCAAGACAGGCCCCTCTTCCAGAGTGTCCAGGTCTGAACAGAGCCATGCTGAACAGAGCCATATGCCCTCAGATGCTGTGCTGCTGTGGACAGCGGCACCGGCACTTTCCTAGACTGGCTTCCACGGCTGTTACGTAGCACCCAAGACTTAAATACACCTTAGGCTCAAACTCCACAGAAACAAAGCACCTCATTCTCTCCGTCTCAATCCAATAGAAATTTTAGCAGTAAATGAAGTTCCACTGACATCCAGCAGTTTGTTTCTTTGGTGGTTTATCTGGGTGGACATTCCTCTATTTTTGGACACAGACAAATTTTGGAAACATTTTGGTTGGTCAAACAAATCACATTCAGGGGCTGAATTCAAAGTGGTGTGGCCACAGCCCCATCCCCTGCACCTCCAGCAGCTGCGGCACAGGCTGTCACAGGCCCTGGTGGCTTGACAGCAGCCCCTGATCCTGAGCCCACCCGAGCAACCGTTAGAGCTGCTGCTCTCTCCAAGGAGCCCATTAAAAATCCTTGGTGGTCACTGGGACCCTCTTACCACACCCTCCAGGGCAGTTCTCAAAGCTCAGAGCCTGTTTCACCTCAGGTCTCAGGTAAGGTCTTACCTTCATGCCACAATCCTGAGTCTGAGGGTCAATCTGCTTGCTCTGGGCCTGCAACTGGAGGCCTCAAATTCTTGGCCTGTCTCTCCTTGGAGGGCATCCACTCCACACCATTAAGCTGGAATAGAGAAGGAGGGGGTCAAGCACCACCTGCTGAGTCGTCTGTGTTCCAGCCTGTGGGTTGTTTGCGGCTGTTTTTAAAACTGGCTGATGTCATACAGATTCAGTCAGGGTATCATTTCCCCCAGGTGATAAGGACCTGGAGATTCTGCTGTGGGGACTCCTACTCACTGCCTTCTCAAAAGCCTGAGGAGTTGATCTCCACTCTTTTTTCATTCCTCTTGACCAAGCCATTATAAGAATTTAAGAGGGAGCCTGAGGGGCACAGATAACAAGTTGCAAACAGCCCATCACTCAAGTTTTGTGACTCCTCACTCCTGTCCTGTATTTTCTATCCTCTGACTCCTTGCCAGAGTCTTTCCTGGTCTAGGATGCCTCCAAATCCCACCTATCAATTTGAGCTCCATCACTCAAAGCCCGTTTCAAATGCCATAAGGAAATGCAAGTACGTTTAAGCCTACTGAAGACTTTAGAGGCTCTGCCTTACGGAGATCCTAACAGGCAGTGGACCCGACCCGTTAATGCAGAGTAGAGTCAACCTGAAAACACATATGGTTTGGAAAACATGTCTTATGGTTTGGAGATAAGTGTCCATGCTTTATGTTAGTGTTATTGGTATGGAGCAGCATTTCCCAAACTTTGGTCACTAGAGTGTTACCCTTATGATTTTTTACTTTATCTATATACAACCTATACTAACAGTTCCTTAAGATTTTTTTCTTTGCAATTGTTCCCTTTTAACTTACATTTATTTAAAAGGGTATCTTAGGTAATTTTCTGTTCTTTAAAATGTTTCAATTTTTTTTAGTTTAGGAAAATTGCATCAATGGAAAAGCAGTATCACTTGTTTTATAGGAGGTAATTTTAAAAATAAATATTTTTAAAACAGAATAATATTGTTATTACAAAGTTAAATAACAATAAATAAGTGTTTTCATGCTGAAAAGTAGGCAGTGAAGAGAAGAACCCCAGTTCGCAGGGTGGGAGATGAGCCCTTCAGGGAGGACCATGGAGAGGTAGCATTGGCTTAGGGGAGGGAGTAGACCAATGGACAGAAGAGAAAGTCCAGAAATAGGTCCACACATATGGCCAATTTATTTTCAGAAAAGTACCAAGGAAATTTAGCAGGCAAAGAAAGCCTGTTCAGTAAGTTGTGCTGTAATTTACTAGATATCCTTATGGTAAAAAAAAAAAAAAAAAAAGAAGCCTTAATCTCAATCCTATCTCATTCTATACACAAATGTAATATAAAATAGATTTTATACTTAAACACAAAACCTTAAACTCTGAATCTTCTAAAAGAAAACGATATCTTTCTGAACTCAAGGTAGGCAAAATTTCTCTAGACATGAAACAAAAACAAAGCAACAATAAAAAAAATAACCTACAAACCACAAAATGAAATCTGATAAACTGGACTTCATCAAAATCAACAACTTCTGTTCATAAAACTGCACTTTAAGAGAATGAAGATAAACTACAGACTGGAAGAAAATATTTACAATATATATACAACTGACACAGTACTCTAAAATATACATTAAACTTCAATCAATCAGTAAGAAAAAGACAAACAATCCAATTAAAAATGGGTAAAAACTTGAGCAGACATTTCACAAAAGAAGATACATAAATGGCCAGTAAGCACAGGGCAACTTGCTTGTCATCAGAGACAATCAAATAAAAACCTCAATGAGGTATCACTTCATACCCACGAGTATAGATAATAATCTAAAAATCAAACACTACCTTGCGTTGACAAGTGAGGCATCTTTCACATATTACTCATGAAGTGCAAGATACTAGGGTCGCTTTTGGAATAAAGGTGGCAGTTTCTTATAAAGTTAAACATAATTTATCCTATGGCTTAGGCACTCCCCTCCTGATATGGAACAAAGAGAACTGAAAACCTATGTACACAACAAGACATATAGGATTTCATATCATTTATACGTAATATAATATTCCATTGTATATATGTCCTACATGTTGTTTATCCGTCATCTATTGAGGGATACATGAGTTGCTTCCACCTTTTGGCTACTACAAATAAAGCTGCTATGAACAAAGCTGCTAAGAACCACAATAAAGAATAAAACAGCAGTGGGGAACAAAACACACTAAAAAAACCTACTGAAGTAGAGAAACTTATCAGTAACATGGCCTTTCTGGCATCCTGTTGAACACTTTTCCAGGAGGAATTCTGCATGGTTTCAGTATTATGCTGAAATATAAACCAAATACCACACCAAACTAACTGTATGTCAGATCTCTAGCTGTTTAACTATGTATGCTCAGTTACTAAACATTCTAGCCCCATTTACACCCGAAGTCAAACAGCAGGACAGAGTGTAAAATGCTTATTATAGCATGTCTTAATTGGCACTGAAAGTTGAAGAACCAGTTTCTTATTGGGAAGAAAAAAAAAGAATGGAAAATATCACTGAAAAATAAAATTCTCTCCTTCTTCCCTGTCAGTTTAAATATGTGTTAGAATTAAAGCAACATAATATACAAGTTCTACTTCCCTGTTAAATTCTCAAAATATTACTTTAAAAATTAATGTTAATGAGTTGAAACCCTATAAAAAGCTTCTGCTGCCCCACCCTTTTCTCATACAGTATACACTTAAAATGACACAGCTTCTTAAGCCAAAAAACTTTGGACCAATAGCTGGTACTGAAATGTTCATAGAGCTGATTCAGCAAAGTGAATCAGCTATACGTATACATATATCCCCATATCCCCTCCCTCTTGCATCTCCCTCCCACCGTCCCTATCCCACCCCTCTAAGTGGTCACAAAGCGCCGAGCTGACCGCGTGGCAGGAAGTTGAACTGTTAACATTTTGTGTAATGTTAATTCATTTAATTTGTTCAGCATATGTCTATTGAATATGTGGTACATGCTGGGGAATGTTCTGAGGATAGAGTAGTGAAACAAAACAGGCAAAATTCATGTTTTCAGGGAGATTACGTTCTAGCGGGCAGCCAATGTTTAATAAAAGAAGAAAGTCCCACTCATCTGCAAGAAGAAAACTCAATGCTTCGAAAAAACAGGCATTTAATTCTGGCCAGACTTGCCAAGGATTTGGGTTTATGCTCATGTATTTCAGTGGACTGACTGTGCAACAAGCCCTTCCCACCCCAGGAACAGCTAAGTGGCTCTTAGCACAGCTACTACCGAATTTACTAAAAACCTGAAACAGCCAGTTTTATGATTGCTGCACACAAAATTTTCAACTCTCTGAGTCTTACTAGATAAAATGTAATCGAGCAACATGTAAAGGCAAGAATTTTTGTGATTTTTCTTGCAGTTTGTTTGACATAACTTTTTTTTTTTTTTTCGGTACGCAGGCCTCTCACTGTTGTGGCCTCTCCCGTTGCGGAGCACAGGCTCTGGGCACGGCAGGCTCAGCGGCCATGGCTCACGGGCCCAGTCGCTCTGCGGCATGTGGGACCTTCCTGGACTGGGGCACAAACCCGTGTCCCCTGCATCGGCAGGCGGACTCTCAACCACTGCGCCACCAGGGAAGCCCCCTGACACAACTTTTCAAGAGCTCGAAAGTTCAAAACCTTTTCACCAAATCCTTAAAGATAATTACTGTTTCAGGAAGATGCACCTACCTTAATGCACAGCCTCTGTATATCATTGCTTGATCCTGACCCCTACACAACAGTTTGAGAAGCGTAAGTGTAGAGAGAAAACAGACCTTTGGAGTCAGGTCAGCCAGGGTCTGAATTCCAGAGATGCTATTTATTCTGTCCCTAAAGTGGGGATAATGATGCCTGCCCCTTATATTTATTGTAGGAATTAAATGAGACAGGTGATGCAGGAAAAGTGTCTAGCATAGTATCTCGCACATAGTAAGTGCTCAGTAAATATTGCCCATCACTTTTGTATTATTATTCAACAATGTTCATTACGCTTCCTTCATATAAACAATGGAATAAATCATGGGAATGCTAATTTTTCTATGAAGTAGGGTTTTCTAAGAAGGTCTCTTTGAGAGACTATGCAGTTAGACATGTGGCAGAAAAGCTGAAAGAGAAATTTCCTCTCTTCTGACACTTTTCCAACTTGGTGTTGGAAATTTTTGTTCCACTCTTAACTCCATAGTTTTTTCAGTCAACATATTTCCAACCTCATCTTTTTGCCTATCTTTTCCTTCTCCCTCCCTTCACCCAACATATTGACATTTTGTCTCAGATAACTCAGAACACTCACACGGGACATTGTGTGTTGGGATTAACTCAACTGTGAGAACTGGAGCCCAGACAGCCCCAGGGAAGAACCGGTTCACACTCTGCAGAAGCAGAATACAGATTCCCCACCAGAGGTGAAACAATGTGATTCTGCTATTTAGCAGGAAGCTGTAGATTCTTTTGAGATAAACTTTTAATTTGGGGCTCACCATAGTCTCTGCTTCTGAGGGACAAGGACAATGATTTCCCCCCAAAAAAAACCTCTCATGGGGACTTTGGGCTGCTTTCCATGTATGTGGTCCTCATCGTGAGTCTCAGCTGCTTGATCTGCTTCAATGATTTTGTTTACAGTTTTTCTCTGTGTTCCTAATCATTGTTTTTGGGAGAAAAAAAGCCACTTCTTTAAGGTAACTTATCCTCATATTCCTAGACTTAACTTGATTGCTGGCTATGAACACAAAGGATTAATTCTTCTCTTTTGAAAAGAATGTTCTTAAATATACACAGTAGAAAATGTAAGTACTCATGTTCCTTCATTAACCTGAATTAGAAATAATGAGGGTAAGAAAAAAGTCAGTGTAGGAATTCTCTATTTTAAAAGTAAAAAGATGTTTCCAAGAGACATCTCACTGTTGACCTTGTAATTTTAGTGGGTGGGATTCATTCAACCCCATAAACATTCAACTTCAGTTATTAGAAACCACAGTAGGCTAGACCAGGAATTTATAAGCCAGGGTCCTACTCCCGTGCAGTGCCCCAGTGGTGGGTCTTTGCTCGGTTCAAGTGGTTTGTTCCTACTCTTCTTCTGAAAAACAGAAACGATAACATGGCTTCAGTGTACTTCACAGGTTTGCTGGCAGGGGCGGGGGGTGGGGGGTGTGCGTCAAATCCTACAGGGCGGACTTCTCAACGGAGTCAAAGAGAATGTTTGCGGGAAAATGGGTTGCTTTGTCTCCTGCTTTGATTTGGTTTTAATTATGCTCTTTAGTTGGAAATTTGAAACATCATTAAGAGAGCTCATAAATAGTGGCGTTTGTCAAAGTGGGACATGGTTTTAAAAGTTTGAGAAACAGTGAGTTGGGGTTTGTGCTTTGTGTAAATGTTCTTATGCTAACAGCATTGTAAACATTCTCTTAAATGAATACAACTATTTTTCTCAAAAATAAAACACAATTCAAATATGTTATACTTTTTAAACTAAGGCAGAGAAGCAGTCAAGTAAACTTTTTAAGATTTCTGTTGGACTGAAAAAGCTTTCTGGGTTTCCTGAGTTAAAGCAAGGACTGCTTCAAATTCCTGCTCACTTGGATTACAGGTGTAAATTTACCATATTGCTCCCTAATCTGGGTGGCTTGGGGTGATCTAGGGGGTGAAAGCATGGTTACCCTGTGGGTAAATAAGAGGTCAGAGGGCTCATTACTTGGGATGGGACAGTGAGGTATCCGTGGGCCTGGGGGGTGGAGGAAGTGTGGCAACACAGTGTCTAGGAGGGTTGCTACGGTCAGCTCTCACCTTCCCAGACCTCCATTCCCATCTCCTCAGACAGAGGCTGTCTCCTTGCTTATTTTTACAGGATATCCATAGTTTTTTGCCCCAGCCCTGTGCCTCTTTAGGAAAGACCCAAGTGAAAGGGAAGCTGAGAAGCCGTGAAGGACCCTCTCTCTCCAATTCTCTCTGCCTGTCCATACCAGACCCTTCTGCCCAGGCTTTGTGTCCACTTCCACATCCAAGAAATCCCATTATATTCCAGGAACTGTGCCAGGCTCTGAGAATACAATGCTGACCAAAACAAATGAAGTTACAATTTAGTGGGAGATACAATTGATTAAAAAGATAATTTTAAAGAGAGTGTGATATAGATTTGTTTGGGGCTTAAAACAAGGAGAAAGAGACTCTCTCTCTTTTTCCCTGTCTAACTTGCTCTCAGTGCCGCTGTGGCTCAGATCTGCTGCTTCCTATCCACTCCACTTACACCCCAAGCTCCATCCCTGTCACATATACACTTACTTGCAGCTAAGAATAGTACAAAATTTTCAAGGGAATAAACAGTTGCTTAACTCATAAGTGTTTTCCAAGATTATTTAAAAATCACATCCATAAGTGATAATGTGAGACTAGATTCTCTGCCAAAATACCAGTTCCTCAGTCACAGTCTGGACCCTGTCAGACTTGCTTTATTTATGAATCACTTAACATCTGGAAAGACTCAGTTGTCCCAGTGAACTTGGACACAGCCACCAAAAAATCACCTGACTTCTTTTCCCTCTGCAATAGTTTTAAGATGGTATTATCTTGTTAGTGTGAGTGATACCTCAACAGTGCTGCTGATATTTCAAATCATCCTTCTTCTTTTATCATCATCCGAGAGTGGAAAAGTCATGAGACAGATGACATGATGGTTCAACCCAGACCAACACTTGGGCAAGATGGATCCTGCAACTTCTCCGCAGTGAGAATTTCCCAGCCAAGTGACCTTGCCACTTTTTAGCACTTGTTCCAATTAAGAATCCACAATTTTTAAAATTAATTTATTTTTTATGTATTTATTTTTGTCTGCGTTGGGTCTTCATTGCTGCGCATGGACTTTCTCTAGTTGTGGTGGGCGGGGACTGCTCTTCGTTGCGGTGCGCGAGCTTCTCATGGCGGTGGCTTCTCTTGTTGCGGAGCATGGGCCCTAGGAGCACGGGCTCAGTAGTTGTGGCAGGCAGGCTCAGCAGTTGTGGCTTGCAGGCTCTAGAGCACAGGCTCATTAGTTGTGGTGCATGGGCTTAGTTGCTCCACGTCATGTGGGATCTTCCCAGACTAGGGCTCGAACCCGTGTTCCCTGCATTGGCAGGTGGATTCCCAACCACTGCACCACCAGGGAAGCCCAAGAATCCACAGTTATTTTTTAAACCCCCAATTCCTGGTATTGGTCGATTGATTTGTACAACAGATAGCATCTCTCTGGAGAAATGTGTGCTTGTTCAAGCTGAAACAAGACAAGTCCACCCAGCACGAGACAGACTGAGGAAGCCCAACCTTCCAGCAGGGCTGCCGTCAGCTCCTCATAAGCCATTTCTTGTCACTAGGGTGTTGGTAGCTTAGGGCTTAAAGATTTGCCCTGAGTATACTATTTTTATTTTAATATGAATATCTAGAAATTTTTAAGGCCCAACAGAATGAGGCTAGAAGGGATGGAATTTCAGACACCATCTCAGAAAATGCACTTAGTAAGAAATCTTACATCTGCCATCAGTACTCAGGCATGCAAGTAGATGGCTATTCTCACTCTACAAACAGCAACTAAAATCGTTTATGGAGCCTCCATGAGGCTGAGGAAGTCATGGTAGGGTCTGGCAAAATCGGCCCTACCCACATGCAAATATACAGGTTCATTACTCTACCAAGTGGAATTTTTTTTGATTGAAAAAAACTTATTTATTCATTTTTGTACTTAGTTCAAACATATGTTATGAAAAATTATGAAGTAGAATTAAATATACTATCTTTGAATGGGAGGTTCAGCAATAAGAATTATACTTTTTGCTTTTGTCACACAACTGAATATATTATTTTCTTTTTTTTAAGTTGATATATTTATTACTTTTTTCCTTAAGATATAATTTTATTTTATTTATATTTTTTATTAGTTTCTGCTTTATAACAAAGTGAATCAGTCATACATATACATCTGTTCCCCCATCCCTTCCCTCTTGCATCTCCCTCCCTCCCACCCTCCCTATCCCACCCCTCCAGGCAGTCACAAAGCACCGAGCTGATCTCCCTGTGCTAATGCGGCTGCTTCCCACTATCTATCTATTTTACGTTTGGTAATGTATATATGTCCATGCCTCTCTCTCGCTTTGTCACAGCTTACCCTTCCCCCTCCCCATATCCTCAAGTCCATTCTCAAGTAGGTCTGTGTCTTTATTCCTGTTTTACCCCTAGGTTCTTCATGACATTTTTTCCCCTCAATTCCATATATATGTGTTAGCATACAGTATTTGTCTTTCTCTTTCTGAGTTACTTCACTCTGTATGACAGACTCTAGGTCTATCCACCTCATTACAAATAGCTCAATTTCGTTTCTTTTTATGGCTGAGTAATATTCCATTGTATATATGTGCCACGTCTTCTTTATCCATTCATCCGATGATGGACACTTAGGTTGTTTTCATCTCTGGGCTATTGTGAATAGAGCTGCAATGAACATTTTGGTACAAGTCTCTTTTTGAATTATGGTTTTCTCAGGGTATATGCCTAGTAGTGGGATTTCTGGGTCATATGGTAGTTCTATTTTTGTTTTTTAAGGAACCTCCATACTGTTCTCCATAGTGGCTGTACCAATTCACATTCTCACCAGCAGTGCAAGAGTGTTCCCTTTTCTCCACACCCTCTCCAGCATTTATTGTTTCTAGATTTCTTGATGATGGCCATTCTGACTGGTTTGAGATGATATCTCATTGTAGTTTTGATTTGCATTTCTCTAATGATTAATGATGTTGAGCATTCTTTCATGTGTTTGTTGGCAGTCTGTATATCTTCTTTGGAGAAATGCCTATTTAAGTCTTCTGCCCATTTTTGGATTGGGTTGTTTGTTTTTTTGCTATTGAGCTGCATGAGCTGCTTATAAATTTTGGAGATTAATCCTTTGTCAGTTGCTTCATTTGCAAATATTTTCTCCCATTCTGAGGGTTGTCTTTTGGTCTTGTTTATGGTTTCCTTTGCTGTGCAAAAGCTTTGAAGTTTTATTAGGTCCCATTTGTTTATCTTTGTTTTTATTTCCATTTCTCTAGGAGGTGGGTCCAAAAGGATCTTGCTGTGATTTATGTCATAGAGTGTTCTGCCTATGTTTTCCTCTAAGAGTTTGATAGTGTCTGGCCTTACATTTAGGTCTTTAATCCATTTTGGGCTTATTTTTGTGTATGGTGTTAGGGAATGATCTAATCTCATACTTTTACATGTCCCTGTCCAGTTTTCCCAGCACCACTTATTGAAGAGGCTGTCCTTTCTCCACTGTACATTCCTGCCTCCTTTATCAAAGATAAGTTGACCATATGTGCGTGGATTTATCTCTGGGCTTTCTATCCTGTTCCATTGATCTATTTTTCTGTTTTTGTGCCAGTACCACACTGTCTTGATTACTGTAGCTTTGTAGTATAGTCTGAAGTCAGGGAGCGTGATTCCTCCAGCTTCGTTTTTCATTCTCAAGATTGCTTTGGCTATTCGGGGTCTTTTGTTTTTCCAAACAAATTTTGAAATATTTTGTTCTAGTTCTGTGAAAAATGCCAGTGGTAGTTTGATAGGAATTGCATTGAATCTGTAGATTGCTTTGGGTAGTAGAGTCATTTTCACAATATTGACTCTTCCAATCCAGGAGCATGGTATATCTCTCCATCTATTTATATCATCTTTAATTTCTTTCATCAGTGTCTTATAATTTTCTGCATACAGGTCTTTTGTCTCCTTAGGTAGGTTTATTCCTAGATATTTTATTCTTTTTGTTGCAACGGTAAATGGGAGTGTTTTCTTGATTTCACTTTCAGATTTTTCATCATTAGTGTACAGGAATGCCAGAGATTTCTGTGCATTAATTTTGTATCCTGCTACTTTACCAAATTCATTGATTAGCTCTAGTAGTTTTCTGGTAGCATCTTTAGGATTCTCTATGTATAGTATCATGTCATCTGCAAACAGTGACAGCTTTACTTCTTCTTTTCCCATTTGGATTCCTTTTATTTCCTTTTCTTCTCTGATTGCTGTGGCTAAAACTTCCAAAACTAAGTTGAATAAGAGTGGTGAGAGTGGGCAGCCTTGTCTTTTTCCTGATCTTAGTGGAAATGGTTTCAGTTTTTCACCATTGAGGACGATGTTGGCTGTGGGTTTGTCATATATGGCCTTTATTATGTTGAGGAAAGTTCCCTCTATGCCTACTTTCTGGAGGGTTTTTATCATAAATGGGTGTTGAATTTTGTCGAAAGCTTTCTCTGCATCTCTTGAGATGATCATATGGTTTTTCTTCTTCAATTTGTTAATATGGTGTATCACATTGATTGATTTGCATATATTGAAGAATTCTTGCATTCCTGGAATAAACCCCACTTGATCATGGTGTATGATCCTTTTAATGTGCTGTTGGATTCTGTTTGCTAGTATTTTGTTGAGGATTTTTGCATCTATGTTCATCAGTGATATTGGCCTGTAGTTTTCTTTCTTTGTGACATCCTTGTCTGGTTTTGGTATCAAGGTGATGGTGGCCTCGTAGAATGAGTTTGGGAGTGTTCATCCCTCTGCTATATTTTGGAAGAGTTTGAGAAGGGTAGGTGTTAGCTCTTCTCTAAATGTTTGATAGAATTCACCTGTGAAGCCATCTGGTCCTGGGCTTTTGTTTGTTGGAAGATTCTTAATCACAGTTTCAATTTCAGTGCTTGTGATTGGTCTGTTCATATTTTCTATTTCTTCCTGATTCAGTCTTGGCAGGTTGTGCATTTCTAAGAATTTGTCCATTTCTTCCAGGTTGTCCATTTTATTGGCATAGAGTTTCTTGTAGTAATCTCTCATGATCTTTTGTATTTCTGCAGTGTCAGTTGTTACTTCTCCTTTTTCATTTCTAATTCTACTGATTTGAGTCTTCTCCCTTTTTTTCTTGATGAGTCTGGCTAATGGTTTATCAATTTTGTTTATCTTCTCAAAGAACCAGCTTTTAGTTTTATTGAACTTTGCTATCGTTTCCTTCATTTCTTTTTCATTTATTTCTGATCTGATCTTTATGATTTCTTTCCTTCTGCTAACTTTCGGGTTTTTTTGTTCTTCTTTCTCTAATTGCTTTAGGTGCAGGGTCAGGTTGTTTACTCGAGATGTTTCCTGTTTCTTAAGGTGGGATTGTATTGCTATAAACTTCCCCCTTAGAACTGCTTTTGCTGCGTCCCATAGGTTTTGGGTTGTCGTGTCTCCATTGTCATTTGTTTCTAGGTATTTTTTTATTTCCTCTTTGATTTCTTCAGTGATCACTTCGTTATTGAGTAGTGTATTGTTTAGCCTCCACGTGTTTGTATTTTTTACAGATCTTTTCCTGTAATTGATGTCTAGTCTCATAGCATTGTGGTCGGAAAAGATACCTGATACAATTTCAATTTTCTTAAATTTACCAAGGCTTGATTTGTGACCCAAGATATGATCTATCCTGGAGAATGTTCCATGAGCACTTGAAAAAAATGTGTATTCTGTTGTTTTGGGATGGAATGTCCTATAAATATCAATTAAGTCCATCTTGTTTAATGTATTATTTTAAGCTTGTGTTTCCTTATTTATTTTCATTCTGGATGATCTGTCCATTGGTGAAAGTGGGGTGTTAAAGTCCCCTACTATGAGTGTGTTACTGTCGATTTCCCCTTTTATGGCTGTTAGTATTTGCCTTATGTATTGAGGTGCTCCTATGTTGGGTGCATAAATATTTACAATTGTTATATCTTCTTCTTGGATCAATCCCTTTATTATTATGTAGTGTCCTTCTTTGTCTCTTCTAATAGTCTTTATTTTAAAGTCTATTTTGTCTGATATAAGAATTGCTACTCCAGCTCTCTTTTGATTTCCATTTGCATGGAATATCTTTTTTCCATCCCCTTACTTTCAATCTGTATGTGTCTCTAGGTCTGAAGTGGGTCTCTTGTAGACAGCATATATATGGGTCTTGTTTTTGTATCCATTCAGCCAATCTGTGTCTTTTGGTGGGAGCATTTAGTCCATTTACATTTAAGGTAATTATCGATATGTATGTTCCTATTCCCATTTCCTTAATTGTTTTGGGTTCGTTATTGTAGGTATTTTCCTTCTGTTGTGTTTCTTGCCTAGAGAAGTTCCTTTAGCATTTGTTGTAAAGCTGGTTTGGTAGTGCTGAACTCTCTCAGCTTTTGCTTGTCTGTGAAGGTTTTAATTTCTCCATCAAACCTGAATAAGATCCTTGCTGGGTAGAGTAGTCTTGGCTGCAGGTTTTTCTCCTTCATCACTTTTTTTTTTTTTTTTTTTTTTTTTGCGGTACGCGGGCCTCTCACTTCTGTGGCCTCTCCCGTTGCAGAGCACAGGCTCCGGACGCGCAGACCCAGTGGCCATGGCTCACGGGCCCAGCTGCTCAGCAGCATGTGGGATCCTCCAGGACTGGGGCACAAACCCATGTCCCCTGCATTGACAGGCGGACTCTCAAACCACTGCGCCACCAGGGAAGCCCTCCTTCATCACTTTAATTATGTCCTGCCACTTCCTTCTGGCTTGTAGAGTTTCTGCTGAGAGATCAGCTGTTAACCTGATGGGGATTCCCTTGTGTGTTATTTGTTGTTTTTCCCTTGCTGCTTTTAATATGATTTCTTTGTGTTTAATTTTTTTTTTTTTTTTTTTTTTTTTTTGCGGTACGTGGGCCTCTCACTATTGTGGTCTCTCCCATTGCGGAGCACAGGCTCTGGACGCACAGGCACAGCAGCCATGGCTCACGGGCCCAGCCGCTCCATGGCATGTGGGATCCTCCCGGACCGGGACACAAAGTTGTGTCCCCCGCATCGGCAGGCGGACTCTCAACCACTGCGCCACCAGGGAAGCCCTGTGTTTAATTTTTGACAGTTTGATTAATATGTGTCTTGGCGTATTTCTCCTTGGATTTATTCTGTATGGGACTTTCTGTGCCTCCTGGACTTGATTAACTATTTCCTTCCCTATATTAGGGAGTTTTCAACTATAATCTCTTCAAATATTTTCTCAGTCCCTTTCTTTTTCTCTTCTTCTTCTGGAACCCCTATAATTCGAATGTTGGTGCGTTTAATGTTGTTCCAGAGGTCTCTGAGACTGTCCTCAGTTCTTTTCATTCTTTTTTCTTTATTCTGCTCTGCAGTAGTTATTTCCACTATTTTATCTTCCAGGTCACTTATCCGTTCTTCTGCCTCAGTTATTCTGCTATTGATCCCATCTAGAGTATTTTTCATTTCATTTATTGTGTTTTTAATCGATGCTTGATTCATCTTTAGTTCTTCTAGGTCCTTGTTAACTGTTTCTTGCATTTTGTCTATTCTTTCCAAGATTTTGGATCTTGGAAATAGAATCTTGGATCATCTTTACTATCATTATTCTGAATTCTTTTTCAGGTAGACTGCCTATTTCCTCTTCATTTGTTAGGTCTGGTGGGTTTTTTTCTTGCTCCTTCACCTGTTGTGTGTTTTTCTGTCTTCTCATTTTGCTTCTCTTACTGTTTTTGGGGGTCTCCTTTTTGCAGGCTGCAGGTTCGTAGTTCCCGTCGTTTTTGGTGTCTGTCCCCAGTGGCTAAGGTTGGTTCAGTGGGTTGTGTAGGCTTCCTGGTGGAGGGGACTAGTGCCTGTGTTCTGGTGGATGAGGCTGGATCTTGTCTTTCTGGTGGACAGGTCCACGTCTGGTGGTGTATTTTGGGGTGTCTGTGTACTTTTTATGATTTTAGGCAGCCTCTCTGCTAATGGGTGGCGTTGTGTTCCTGTCTTGCTAGTTGTTTGGCATAGGGTGTCCAGCACTGTAGCTTGCTGGTCGTTGAGTGAAGCTGGGTGCTGCTGTTGAGATGGAGACCTCTGGAAGATTTTCGCCGTTTGATATTATGTGGAGCTGGGAGGTCTCTTGTGGACCAGTGTCCTGAAGTTGGCTCTCCCACCTCAGAGGCACAGCACTGACTCCTGGCTCCTCAATTTGGGATGATTCGTTGTCTATTCAGGTATTCCACAGATGCAGGGTACATCAAGTTGATTGTGGAGCTTTAATCCACTGCTTCTGAGGCTGCTGGGAGAGATTTCCCTTTCTCTTCTTTGTTCGCACAGCTCCCCAGGCTCAGCTTTGCATCTGGCCCCACCTCTCCGTGTAGGTCGCCGGAGGGCGTCTGTTCTTCGCTCAGACAGGACAGGGTTAAAGGAGCAGCCGCTTCGGGGACTCTGGCTCACTCAGGCCGGGGGGCAGGGAGGGGCACAGAGTGCGGGTGGAGCCTGCGGCGGAAAAGGCCGGCGTGATGTTGCACTAGCCCGAGGCGCACCGTGCGTTCTCCCAGGGAAGCCGTCCCTGGATCCCGGGACCCCAGCAGTGACGGGCTGCACAGGCTCCCCGGAAGGGGGGCGTGGACAGTGACCTGCGCTTGCACACAGGCCTCGCGGCGGCGGCAGCAGCCCCAGCGTCCCACGCCCGTCTCTGGGGTCCGTGCTTTCAGCCGCGCTCGTGCCCATCTCTGGAGCTCCTCCAAGCAGCGCTCTTAATCCCCTCTCCTAGCCCACCAGGAAACAAAGAGGGAAGAAAAAGTCTCTTGCCTCTTCGGCAGGTCCAAACTTTTTCCCGGACTCCCTCCCGGCTAGCTGTGGCGCATTAGCCCCTTCAGGCTGTGTTCATGCCGCCAACCCCAGTCCCCTCCCTGCGCTCCGACTGAAGCCCGAGCCTCAGCTCCCAGCGCCACCCGTCCCGGCGGGCAAGCAGACATGCCTCTCGGGCTGGTGAGTGCTGGTTGGCACCGATACTCTGTGCGGGAATCTCTCCGCTTTGCCCTACCCAGGTACGTGGGGAGTTTCTTGCCTTTTGGGAGGTCTGAGGTCTTCTGCCAGTGTACAGGAGGTGTTCTGTAGGAGTTGTTCCACGTGTAGCTGTATTTCTGGTGTATCTGTGGGGAGGAAGGTGATCTCCGTGTCTTACTCTTCCGTCATCTTCCCAGAAGTCTGGAATTTTTAAAATTTATCCATGTTCCTGCTCCTGTACAGCAGTAAAGCACTCAAATAATGATACTGTAACTGTTCAACCTAACAGTAGGTGCGATAGCATCCGGTTGTTGGAATACGAATCATAAATACACGATGACAGACTGAACTCCTGGCCTCACACCACAGCCTCCCTCAGTGTGCAAGCTCTCTGCCATGAGACTCTGCAGTTCCTTCCATTAGAGGCAGGTGTACTGTCTCCACATTGATGTTAGCTTGGCCTGTGCCTTGCACTGGCCAGGAGGACTGCAGCAGAGGTGATCCTACCAGAAGCTTGACATGGTCCTCATCCTCCCATGCCTCTGCTGACCCAGCCAGCTGATGGGTGGGGTAAGAGACAGGTAGAGCAGACCCGGACCCACCTGTAACTTGGAACCAACTAAACAGCCCAGATCTATTGACTTTCAGTCAATAACATGCTACGGGAAGTGAATGATTGCTGTTTCAAACAGCAAGTGCTAACTGATAAAAATGCATACAAGTTATTGGTGGTTCTCCATGGAGTGTACAATTACTGAAGATTGTTTTCTTCTTTGTCTTTTCTGTGTTTTCTAAATCTGCTGCACTTACGTCGATAAATAAGATGTTGCTGTGATCTCCACTGGCCTTAAGTGACTTGGAACTGAGACGGGCACTGAAAAACGTTAGAGGTTTTTCCTGTGCTATTTCCCAAGGGCTCTGCTGTATTCCCAGAAGACAACCTTTGAAAACATGTGCGGTAACAGACATTTTTACTATTTCCACATTTGTACTATTTTCTCAGATTCTATAGCCAAAGTCATAAATTAGATGCATTGTTTTAAGTCCGAAACATGTACCTACCATTAACTGTTGAACTTTGATTCCAAGAGGTATTTTTAGTGCTTACTTAAGAGGTAGAGGGGCAGGTAGAGAAGGTCTTTCAGAGAAAGGCTGGAACCCCAATACAGATTTTCAAAAAGACCCCAGGTTTAAACTTGACATTTCATGTAACTTACTGTCTTTCTAAACACCAGCAGCAATTAAAATGTAATTACAAAGAACTACATATATAATCGCAATAAAAATATGAGCTCCTGAGGAAAAAAAATCTAACAAATTATGTGCAAAACTCTTATGGAGAAAATGATATAATTTAATTAAGATTCATTAAAAAGACCTTAATAAAAAATGCACCATGTTCATGGGTAGGAATGCAATATTATTAACATTTTCCATAAAAATGCATTATAAATTTAATTCAATACCAATCAAAATCCCAAGGGGGTTTCTTTGGTGGTCTTTAGTGAGTCAATTCTAAAATGTATATGAAAGAACAGAAGACCAAGTATAGTTAAGACAAACGTCTCCTAAGGTTAAAAATCTCACCACATGCAAGAGTGTTGCAAAAAGTCCTAGAGAATCACTTCAATGCATACATTTCCTAATCTTGAAAAGTCAACATGAGGTAATTTGATCCAAATACTATCAGTAACTTAATCCCGCTCCCACCTTGATTAGAAGCAGGAAACCCCATGTGTTAAGTCCTTCATTCTGTTTGCATTTACCGACAGGGTAGCTGGGACTCAGAGGACAGCTATCACTACAAATATGAAGGACCGTCATGTGGAAGAATCCTATCCCCAGAATCCTGGAGTGAGGAAGGATTTTCTAACTATCAGAGTTTACAACAACTGAGGTGCAGCCTGTGCAGAAGAAGGCTGCCTGCCACAGACAACCTCTCATCCCCCCTCCATCCGTTCTCTAAACAGCCCATTCAACAACTGTTCATTGAACACCTACTGTGCCCTGATGTAAACCATGTAGATACACTACAGAACAAAACAGACGTGGTCTCCACACACGCAACTCACAGTCTACTGGTGAAGACAGCAGTATAAACAAACAGACACTGACCACATTCTATAATTGTGTGCATATGTAATTACATATGCATATAGTTATATACATTATTTTAGACTTATATATAATTTATAATGTGAAATATAATATATAATTAAATTAAATATATACTTAAATAATTAAATATATAATTGAATATATATAATTATTATATGGCATATAATAATTATAAAATACATATAATTAAAAACATGAAAAATATCTCAGTGAAACCAACAGAACACAGTGAGAGTGGGTAAAGAACTGGGGCCCTATTAGGGAGGATGTTCAGGAGAAGAGTGACTAAGGTGAGAGGGAGATGACCTTCTGGAGGTGGGGGGTTCCTGGGCAGAGGAAAGAGAATGAATAAAGAAAGGAAAGAGCTGGGAACTCTCAAGGAAAGGAGAGAAGGCCAGTGTGGCTTGAGCTCAGTGGGCAAAGGGAAAGTGGCAGAAGAAGAGGCTGAAGAGGATATACATGGCCTCACAGGCTGCAACCATCAGCTTATTACTCTAAGAGTAAAGGGAAACCACTGAAAGGCTTTAGGCAACTAACAATGCTGTCTGAGCTTTGTGGGCTAGAGCTGGAGGGTGGACTTAGAACTGGGCAGGAGTAGTAGCAAGAGGACAGGCTCTTATCATTGTCCTTGGGAAACAGTGATGCCCTGGCTCCATGAATACATGACGGTGCCTGGTTCCATGGTGTTGGCAACTGAGGTGAAGGGCAGGGAATATAATGGCGATAAATGTAAAAGGGACAAGTCAGGATGACTGACTGATGGCTTGACTGTCTGTTTTGAACAACTGGGATCCACTGTTGTGCCATTTGTCTTGTGTCTATTGTTTATCGACTACTGCGTTATTTTCCAGGCACAGTGCTGAGGTTACAGTGATTAGTGAGATCAATACACAACAGTAAGGGGCTCCTGGTGAATATTATAAAGGAGAACCATGTGACAGCTCTGGAGATGCCCTAGAATATCTAGGATGAAGTGAGATGTGCCATGGAGCCACTTCCAGGCTGTAAATAGTAATGGAAGATGGCATGGTTATGTTATGATTACGGTTCTACAACCTGATTCTCCTGAAATCTTACAATGAAGGGTTACCTTTCTTTTTTTCTTTTTTTTTTTGGCTCTTCCAGTTATTCATTTATTTATTTTTGTTTTTTGGTTATCTATTTTAAATACAGCACTGTGTGTACATGTCAATCCCAAACTCCCAGTCTATCCCTCCCTACCACCCTTCCCCACTGGTAATCATAAGTTCATTCTCTAAGTCTGTGAGTCCGTTTTGGTTTTGTAGATAAGTTCATTTGTATCACTTTTTTTTAAGATTCTGCATACAAGTGATATCACATGATATTTGTCTTTTTCTGTCTGACTTATTTCACTTAGTATGATAATCTCCAGCTCCATCCATGTTGCTGCAAATGGCATTATTTCATTTTTTATGGCTGAGTAGTGTTCCATTGTATATATGTACCACATCTTCTTTACCCATTCATCTGTCGGTGGACATTTAGGTTGCTTCCATGTCTTACCTATTGTAAACAGTGCTGCAATGAACATCGGGGTGCATGTATAATTTTGAATGAAGTTTTTATCTGGATATATGCCCAGGAGTGGGATTGCTAGATCACATGGTAGCTCTGTTTTTAGTTTTTTAAGGAACCTCCATACTGATCTCCATAGTGGCTGCACCAATTTATGTTCCCACCAACAGTGTAGGAGGGTCCCATGAAGGGTTACCCTTAATTAACACCAAAACGCAGGGAATTTCTCTGGGCTGCTTCTGCCTTCCTCAGACCCATACTCCCATTCCTTGGCCTCCCAGCTACCTTTCAATCAAACTTATTAATATGGAAGCTGATAAATGGCTTAAGGTATTATTCTTTCTTGGAGTTCATGGATTTGAAATATGAATTTTTAAACACAAAATATCTTAAAGTTCAAAAGGAACAAATTTATAATAATCGATAATGGTATAATTTCAGAATGTGCATTACTAGTACATGTATTTGGAGAAGGTCCTGGGGATTATTTTCTAAATATACCTTAGCTAATGCCCTCATTGCATGTATACCGGCCCCATGTACATAGTAGAAGCCCTAAAAAGAAGCAAACTTGCTAGGAAACAGGTGCAGAGTGACTCCACAACAAAGAAATGAGGGCTCTGAGCCCCTGGTTCCCCTAAAGTCACTGTCGGCTGCTGGTAACACCTAAACTCACACTCCAAGATACCTCAGTACCTGGGCATCGAAGGAGGGAGAAAGCAGAGCTAATAGGAGGAAAGGTCCAGAGAATGGAAAGTTTATGATCATAAAAAAGCAATTTGGGGGAGTTCCCTGGTGGTCCAGTGGTTAGGACTCGGTGTTTTCACTGCTGTGGCCCGGGTTCAATACCTGGTCAGGTAACTAGGATCCCACAAGCCACAAGACACAGCCAAAAAAGCCAAAAAGGCAATTTTTCCTCATCAAGGGAGATTTTGGCTTTATATTTTTTGAGATTTTATAAAATATAGCATTCACATGTTATTTGTATGCTTATAATTAAATAATGAATGAAAGAAAGACAATACTGTTGAGGTCCAATCTTCTATCTATTTGCACACACACACATATATAACAAATAATCATAAATATTTATAAATAATACATATAAAATTTATGTATACATTTTTCAGTTCAGCAATTCCTAGAATAACAATGCATTCTCTAGTGAATATGAAAATGCGAGCTTATTGTACTTGAATTTTTCTTACTAGTTATTTACAAATCATAATCCATTATGTATTTCAAAATTTAATTTCTAATTCTGTGTTTACCTTAATGCTTACTTCAATACCAGGGAGGAATTTCCAAATTAGGAAAAATCCCTAAAAGAACTTAAAGGCCCTTCAAGGCTTTTCTTTTGACTGGTTCGAATATGACTTTCAGGGTTGAAAAATATTGTTATTTGGACTGCATTATCATTTGTGGTCCCTGTGAAATGTCAGTCAGACTAGATCTTGCTTTAGATTTGAAGCTTTTGGACTGAGTATGGAAGATCTTAGGGCTGAAAGACATACCCTTCAGCAGAGTTACACAGAATTACACAATTTAACACTGTAATGATCCCTGTTCAAAATCAAAACCTTAGAAAACTTTCTGGTTATAAGTCAGAGTATTAACTACATTTATAATTTTCAAAAAGCTTCAGGGGTCTTGAGTGGAAGCAGAACATGTTTCATATAATTTACAAGGTAGGCTCACAGAAAGAAAAAGTGAGAAACACACTCAGAATTTTTTACAATTTGCCCTGACACTGTTTGGTCTTGTTCAGATCTGAAGCTGCAGAGAAATCAAAGCCGTTGCCAGAATTACACTTCCTCACTGTGTATCTGTTTGTGAGAAAAGTTGAAACCGGGAAGAATCCTGGCAGAGAGGCTGAAAAGAGGGCAAATACCTTTTTCTCCATGTGCTTAGGCCTCTAGTGAGTTTGTTTGGATTATCAAAATGAAAGATCTCGGAAATTAGTTTAGTTTTGGACATGAGTGATTTTTTTGAAAGAGCGTTCCTGCTATATCTGGCTAAGTTAAAGGAGTTTATTACATTTGCTTTCCCTAGACCACTAGGCATGCCTAAATAAAATAAAGTAGCAGAATTTTTTTAATGGGAAAGAACACAATATAACTCTCCTCTGGAGACCAAGTTCCATCCAAACTACTTGGGAACAGTCACATCAGGGCAAGTGAACTTAGGCCTCATGGGATGCCTGTGGATTCGCTTGAATGGGATGGATGTCACCATGGTAACAGATGCTATGAATCTCATTTGTAAGAGAGTTCATCTACTCCATCTCATGAAACATAAAACACATCTGGAAAGTTAATTAATGACAGAACTGACAAAGATTTACAAATTTCTTATTGTTTTTGCAAGTAAGCCTCTGAGAATTGCAAATGGTATTTATATTAAACTATAATTTAGTGAGCATTTAGTAGCAGGTAACTTTTCATGAAATTACGTGAGATCTCTTCTTTAATGTCTTACAGTCCTTCTGGCACAATGACCTAACAGTTCTTCTAAAACCGTTCAGAAATGCTTTTAGTTTGGTTGCCAAAACTATTCACAATGCAGCATGAAGTAAGATGCTCACTTTATAGACACAGTGCAAATGTGAGGCAGTGTTTTCTTCTTCAATGACACTGTGATGCTCTGGATATTTGAAGGGTTCCCTGGCTATGGGAGATCACATTTTTAACTTGGAATAACTGGGGAAGGCCCAATGTATGTTTTAGAATATTTTGAAAGAAATAAAACTTACATATAAGTGCATAATTCAGTGATAGTATTGGTAGTGGAGGCCCGTGGAAAGCTACTTTCATAACAATACAACATTTATAGTAAGTTTTATGATTATTTCTATGCTAATTATTTCTAAATAATGAAGGATATTAAGTTCATTGTGTAACAATAATGAAATGACTGCTAAGATGCCATACATACAATTTACTTTAAAAGAAAGCAAGCTGGACAGCGTTGCATAGACATTCACGGGCAGAATAAAGACTCTGTGAGTGGTCCCAAGTCTCACAATGAGGGGTTGAAATGAACTGCATTTCATCCCGGAGCATCTGTTTAGACTGTGCTGGTCAAGTTATCTTTTTCCTTTATCAGGAAGGTTCTGCACAGAGTTGTTCGGGTAGAATGATAGGAGGACTGCTTCCTGTTCATATACTCCACCCACATATCCGCTGCAAACCAAAGAGGAAGCTCAGGAAGGTGAATTCATAGAGCAGCATAAATATATTCCTACTTTGGAAAAACTAATCCAAGCACATGTGATCCTACTGTAAGCAACAAAATCATAAAACTTGCTAGCCGTGGTTCTAGGTACCGTATTTCTATTATTAGCACAGCCCACAGTCACCTCTCCTTTTCCCGCGCTCAGAAAGTGCTTTCCATCACGAACATTGCTTTCTTTTCTTTAATTTAATTTATTTTTTTATACAGCAGGATCTTATAGTTATCCATTTGATACATATTAGTGTATATATGTCAATCCCAAACATATAAACAAACATTGTTTTTTCACCCACCGTTCAGTTAGCTCTTGTCTCCAGAAACCTGAACGTTGTATTTGAAACCACGGGCTCATCCCCTCATTTCCAAGCGATCATTAAATCTGTTGATTTATTAAGTACGTCCTTGCACTCTATGCTACTGCCCTCCCGGTCCCACTGTCCCCTCTCGCCTGCACGACCGCAGCAGCCGCCAGCTCGTCTCCCGTGTCCTCTCTGCACCCCAGCCCACTCTCAACAAGCGGCCGCGGTGGCCTTTGTGAGATATCAGTCTGATCGCGTCATTCACATAAGTAAAGCCCTCAGTGGTGGTCCTTTGCCACTAGGATTAACCTTAACATGAACTTCACAGTCGTGTAAGATCCGGCCGTGCCCACGTCTCCAGCCTCTTCCTGCCTCTCTTCCCTTGGAGCTGCACACTTTTCTCTGACTCAGCACCTTTGCACATGCAGCTCCTCCTCTAATGCTCTTCCTTTTCCTTCACCTCACTAATTCCACCCAACCCCAATCCCCAGTACAAGATTTGTTCACATGTTTTTAGGATCAGTGATGATGGGAGTTGGCATTCATCTTAAAAATTGTCTGGTTCACCCTTATTTATTTTATTTTATTTTTTAAAATTCATTTAATTTATTTTTTATTTTTGGCTGTGTTGGGTCTTCATTGCGGTGCACAGGCTTCTCATTGCCGTGGCTTCTCTTGTTGCAGAGCACAGGCTCTAGGTGCACAGGCTTCAGTAGTTGTGGCACGTGGTCTCAGTAGTTGTGGCGCATGGGCTTAGTTGCTCTGCGGCATGTGGGATCTTCCCATACCAGGGCTCGAACCTGTGTCCCCTGCATTGGCAGGCAGATTTTAACCACTGCACCACCAGGGAAGCCCCCTTTATTTATTTTTAAATTCACGAGTAAAATGACTCCCTGAGAGGTCAAAGTCTAGCTTGAGTGGCAGCTGGGAGACAGCACAACCCAAATCTACCACAATCTTGGATTTTTCTTAAAGCAATATAAATGCCAAAGGCCAATGAATTGCATGGTAGATGGAACCTACAGAAAATGGGAGATTTATTATTCCCTAGTATATTTCCTGTGCCTTGAATAGTATCTGGCACATAGTAAGTCTCTATAAATATTTGTTGAATAGGTAAATGAATAAATTTCTCTACTTCGTACAATTAAATCTTTTTGTCAAGTAGTCAAGCTGTGAGAAAGGTGTACCCCATGTGGTGTTTTCAATACGTCATCCTTGCCCATCTCTTGCTGTACTTTCTGAAAGGCATAAATATGGATAAGTTCAGAAATGTGTGTCTAAAATAACCAAGCAACACTTTTTTTAAAGCCTAAAGATACATGAAATAAATATGACTGATTTGAAAAGCATTTCCTTGCCTCTCCTTGGCTATATTATAAAGCAGTGGTTCTCAACCCTGGCTGGACATTAGAATCAGGTTGGAGGTTAGACCAATAAGATTAGAATCTCTGGGAGAAAAAAACAGGCATCAGTATTTTTTAAAGCTCTCCTGGTGATTCTAATATGCAGCCAAGTTTTAGAACCACTACTAAAAAGGTTTCCTGCTACTTCTTCAATCAGCCCTCTGCTTCTTTGCTGGTTTTACCACCTCCTTCTAACCCTTAACAAGAGATTCCTCAAAGCTCAAAGTAGGAACTCCTTTATCAGACATGGTAGGGACTGATAGTTGGCTAGTTATATGAAAGTTGATTAAAGCAAGGAATCATTTTAAAATAACCACACACACGTACATGCTGTTGTAGATGGCAAGAAAATGGAGACAAATTCCTCCCATCCCTGTACGCCCACACTTTTGCAGTATGACTTTGCTCCTCCTCTCATCAAGAGCTGAAGTTTGTCTTCACCTTCCTAAGTCTGATGAGGTCATCTGACTTCTATTGGTGAATGGAATCCAGCCAGTGTGATGCTGTGAATCTCCACATCTAGGCATCAGGAGGCTGTGCAGTTTCCATTCTTGCTCTCTTGGAATACTGTCCTGAGGCCACCAAGGGAAGAAAGCCAGGCTGGCCTCCTTGAGGACAGAAACCACAAGGAGAGCTGGCCAACCGATGGCCAACATCAACGCCATAATGTGGATGAGACCATCTTAGACCAGTCAGCTCTGGGGAGTCAATATGACCGCAGCTGCCTGAGTGAATGTGGTTTTCATTCCACAGCCTGCAGGATTGTAGTTCTTCTTGCTTCTGCTGCCTGCCCTCTGGTGGATGAGGCTATCTAAGAGGCTTGTGCAAGCTTCCTGATGGGAGGGACTGGTGGTGGGTAGAGCTGGCTGTTGCTCTGGTGGGCGGAGCTCAGTAAAACTTTAATACACTTGTCTGCTGATGGGTGGGGCTGAGTTCCCTCCCTGTTGGTTGTTTGGCCTGAGGCGACCCAGCACTGGAGCCTATAGGTTCTTTGGTAGGGCTAACGGTGGACTCTGGGAGGGCTCACGCCAAGGAGTACTTTCCAGAACTTCTGCTGCCAGTGTCTTTTTCTCCATGGTGAGCCACAGCCGCCCCCCACCTCTGCAGGAGACCCTCCAACACTAGCAGGTAGGTCTGGTTCAGTCACTATGGGGTCACTGCTCCTTCCCCTGTGTCCTGGTGTGCACACTACTTTGTGTGTGCCCTCCAAGAGCGGAGTCTCTGTTTCCCCCTGTCCTGTTGAAGTCCTGTAATCAGATCCGCTAGCCTTCAAAGTCTGATTCTCTGGGAATTCCTCCTCCCGTTGCTGGACCCCCAAGTTGGGACGCCTGACATGGGGCTCCGAACCTTCACTTCAGTCAGTGGACTTCTGTGGTATAATTGTTCTCCAGTTTGTGACTCGCCCACCCAGCAGTTATGGGATTTGATTTTATTGTGATTGTCCCCCTCCTACCATCTCACTGCAGCTTCTCCTTGGCCTTTGGATGTGGGATATCTTTTATGGTGAGTTCCAATGTCTTCCTGCTGATGATTGTTCAGCAGTTACTTGTGATTCCGGTGCTCTTGCAAGAGGGAGTGAATGCACGTCCTTCTACTCTGCCATCTTGAACCAATCTCTGCAACCTTCTTTTTTATTGAGATGTAATTATCATATAACATTCACTATTTTATTTATTTCAAAATTTCTTATTGGCTGGAAAACTAGATACCCAAACTTGTTAAATGTTATGCAAGTAGAAGTGAGCAAGGACTCAAAGCATACTTGATGAGCAAAGTATGTGGGCTTGAGTGTGTGAACTGAATTTTTTTGTTTGGCCTTTTTTCACTTGGTTATCAGCTGTGTTCTGTATAGATGAGGTAAGGACTTAGATAAGTAAATGGTTATTGTTTTTCTAAAGAGTTTATAAAGAAGGACAATATTTGTGTCCCTTTTAATGATAGGATGTCGGGTCACATATTCTTTCCAGACCCAATTCCATTCTTAAAATCAAAATTCACAATTTTAAAGTGTACAATTCAGTCAACTTTTGTATATTTGCATGGTTTTGCAACCCTCAGCACTATCTAATCCCGGCTGATTTCCATCACCCCCTGCAGAGAAACTCCTAACCCATTAGCACCCATTCGCCATCCCTCCTCCCTCCAGCTCCTGGCACCACTCTTCTACTTTCTGTCTCGGTGCATTTGCCTATTCTGGACAAACATAATGGAATCATAGAATGGATGGCCCTTTGTGTCTGACTTCTTAGTATAAGGTTTTCAAGGTTCTTCTGTGTTATAGGATGTCAGGACTTCATTCTTTTTGTGGCTGAATAATAATTCCATTGTTTGGATATACCACATTTTGTTTATCCATTCATCTGTTGATGGACATTTGAGTTGTTTATACACTTTGGCAGTTGTGTATAGAGCAATAATGAACATATGTTTACAAGTCTTTGAATACCTGTTTTCAACTCTCTGGGGTATATTTTTCAGTGCTTTGAATATGTCATCCCACTGTCTTCTGGCCTCTATTGTTTCTGATGAGAAATCAGCTGTTACCATTACTGTGGATACATTGTACATGATGCGTCCCATCTCTCTTACTGCTTCCAAGATTCTCTCTGTCTTTTGATAGTTTGATTTTTCTAGGTGTATATCTCCTTAAGTTTATCCTTCTTGGAATTTGTTTGAGTTTCTTAGATGTGTAGATTAATGTTTTCCATCAAATTTGGGAAGTTTTTGGCCATTACTTCTTTAAATTTTATTTCTATCCCTTTCTGTCTCTCCTCTCTTTGGGACTCCTAGTATGTGTACATTGGTACACAGATTTCCGAGACTGTTTATTTTTCTTTCTTTTCTCATACCAGATAATGTCAATTGACTTATCTTCAAGATTTTTGTCCCTTTCTTCTGCCAACGCAACCTGCTATTGAGCTACTGTATTGAACTTTTTCATTTCAGTCATTCTATTTTTCAACTTCGGAAGTTCTCTTTGGTATTGTTTTATAATTTTGATCTGTTTATTAGTATTCTCTATTTGGTATGACATCATTCTTGTGCTCTCCTTTAGTTCTTTAGACTCCAAACCAGGTCTAACATTAGTTCCTAGACATAGTTGTAATAGCTTATTTAATGTCTTTCCCTATTAAGTCTAATGTCTCTGATTACTTAGGGAGAATTTCTATTGGTTATTCTTTTCTGTTATGGGCAGAGAACATACATCTTTGCAGGTGGAACCTGCTGCCTTAAGTCCCCCTCAGAAGGAAACAAAGTTGTTTAGAGAAACGGCTTCCCTGGAATTTGACTAGAGTGAGCATCCTTCACAGAGCTGGTCCTCAGCTGAACATCAGAAGCAAATTTATACTCACCTCACACTGTCCCATTTACACTTTTCTGTTTTTCACTGTTTTCCCACTTTTTGATGAACTTTCCCCTTCTTGACTACTTCAATTACATGGTCTTCTTTTCCTGTTTATTTTCTTCTAATTGAAACTTCAGTTTCTAACATACTCTCATTATTGTTTATGCAAAGCCTGCTTTTAAAAATCAATTTACTTAAATAATTTAGCAAACACCTATAAAAGAACTATCCAAAATAAAAATGAGGACATTATAAAACTACTACCTCTGCCTAAGTAGCCCCCAATCCATTCTGCTCTTTAGACGGCATTATCTTGTGCTACTTGCCTTTCTGTCCATATATTCCTAGCCTATACACATGTTCCTAAAAATCACGTGGCTTCAGTTTTAGTTGTTTTTAATTCTTTGGGGATTTTCATTTAGCAATCAAAATCAAATCACTAGGGTTCATACATCTTGTTGCATGTAGCTGTGGTTTCTGATTTGGGGTGCTAAAAATAATTCATGTTTGAATATAGGACAATTTACCCATTTTCCTGTTGGTGGTCATTTGGGTTGTTTCCAGACTTCTGCTATCACGTGAAGCATTCTCATTCATCATGTCTTTTGTGTACACTGTCAGGGAACTACAAATGTTCAAACTGACAGTGTAAGACAAGCTACTTTCCACCCTCACCAGCCATGTGTACAGACCCTGTTGAGCCACATCTTTTCCCGCCCACAGCTTCATCAGACCAATCACATCAGCTGCTTAAAGGGGAGCAGAATGTCATCTCGGCGGGATAGTGATTTGCATTTTCCTGATATTGAGCTCCTCTTCATTTATCTGTTGGTTAGGTATTTCATTTTCTGTGAAGCATGTGCTGTGGCTTTTGGACATTAAAAATTTTATTATTAGTCCTTTTCTTATTGATTTATAATAGTTCTTGGAATTCCAGATACTAATCCTTTGTTAATTATGTGTTGCACATATCTGTTCCCGTTTTGTGATGTGTTTTCAATTTCCTTAAGGTAACTTGAGTTTCCATTATCAACAACACTTGTGGGCTCATTTAAGAAATCTTTTATTGTCCAGGTCTGGAAGATACTCATCTGTATTTTCTACTGGTGTCTCCCTGTTTTTCACTTTTTTAATAAAACTGAGCAGTACCACCACATACACAATTTCAGCTGTTTCTCAAGTTGTGCACAACAGCAGCTGACGTGTTAGCTTTACCAAGGTCACTGGCTTTTAAAGAATTTTTCCTAAATATGGAATGGAATAGCTGGATTCAATCATGTGATTTGACATATCAACTTGTGGGTGAGAACCCTGTCTCACAGGGTTCCTTGCAATGCTCTTCTGTCTACTTGGGGAAAGAGACAGATTCCATAGAATGGGCATCCTCAAAATGCACAAGGCACATGGGTTCCCATGGTGTGTCTTGGAAGAGCTTGGTACGGACTTTATTTCCCTTGCACTAGAAGCCTTTTTCTCAGAATTACTAAAACTGAATGATTTTCAATCATCCCACCTTCACTGCTCATGTTCCAAAATCAGCAAAATTCCTTCTTGCTGTGAAGAGCTTTTTAAAATATTAGAAACAAGGCATTATCTTGATTCATCTCAAAACCAAAATTAGTCTACATAGATGCATACCCTAACATTAGTAGTAAGTTTATTACAAAATGCAGGCAACTTGCACTGTGATTCGAAAGGAATAATTTTGGTTTCAGTTAGTCAAAGCTTTCCATGCTAAAAACAGCACACACATTGCTTTACTCATTTCAACCAGAAAAACAATAAAGGAAAGGAGTCCAACTTATTATCTGAATCTTCCAAATTCAGACTGGAAAATGAAGGCAGATGGGTTGCACCTGGGTAAAGTATTCCTCAACCAGCAAACCAGGAAATTCCAGGCTGTGTCAATATTCACAAGAGGTAAGCAGGAGTTCAGATGACCATGCTTCCCAGATCTCAGACACACTTGTCCTCTCCCAAATAACTTAACATTTTTTGAAGTATAACACAAATGGGAAAAGTGCATGAAACATAGATGTGCAGTCCAATGAACTATCACAAAGCAAACACCACCCACATAAAAAAAAGGACCTTTGCCATATCCTGTGCCCTCGCCCAACCAATCCTGCTCTGTTCCCCAAAGGGAACCGCTCTTTAATCCTAGCACAACAGTCCAGCATTTCCTGGCTTTGAACTTTGTGGGATGGAACACCATGCATTCTTTTGGGTCTGGCTTTGTTGGCCCAAGTAGCGTCTGCTGTGATGATCAGCTGAGATCTCCTTTCCTGATTCTTCCAGCTGCTGGAAGTGCTGTCAGCAGGGGGCCCACAGCCATCAGCTCTGCTTAGGGATTGCTTGGCGTGTCCAAGGTCACATCTTTTCCCCAGGGCACCTCACAGCCATTGATGGGTCCAGGTGGGGGTCAAAGTCCCAAATGAAGGGCCACTGCAAAGGATCATCCCAGCCTCAGCATTTTCTGTAGGTTCAGCTGAGGCCTCTTTTGAGACTGTGTCCCAGCTCAGATTTGTCCTTTGCCAAATCCTGCCTTAAGTGAGGTGGAAATACCAGAATTGCCATGGAGAATGGTGAGGGATTGATGGGCTCAGAGAGGTGGGCTTGCTACAGTGGAGAAGCACCCACAGGACACACCACTGACCAAAGCAAAGTGGAATTTGCTGGTGGAGAGAAAAGTGGTGGCCCTCTGTGCAAGCTGGACTGATGGTGGCAGGGGCTGTAATTGGATGGGCTCTCTGACAGCAATGGGATTACAGGGACCTAAACAGTACAGACCAGGTGGCTTCACTTCACCTTCAGGAGTCAAGTGCAGGTATCTTAGTCTGTGACGAGGCTGGGGTGGCAGCCAGGAGGAGCCTGACCCAGAGAGGCTGTAGGGGGATTGTGACAGAAAAGTGTCCCCAAGTGCAAAATAGACAGGCAGTCAACAAAGGCACTAAACAATCTGTATAATCAAACCAACGATGTTCATGACCCCAGTGAATGCTTATGAACTCCAGTTTGGGGACACAAAACCCACGATTTGAAAGAGTCATCAGGCCCACAACAGTAAGGAACAAGATACGCTGTAACAAGTATACACGGTACTGATTTCCTTAGTCCTTCCCCCAAAGGAGCTACAGCCAATTACTCAGGTAACCATTCAATAAGGAAGGATGAACAATGCAAATATTTCAAAGACTGTTGAACACAGCAGTCCAAGTTGACATCGATATCCAAAGATCTAGAATGTCATCATGCCCCTCTGTTAAAATGGGAGTACGCAGGGCCAAGTGATGGAGTCCTGGCTCAGGTCTAGCTCAGGGTGGACCCACCAGATACATGGACACACTTGTGGTGATTTCACCATCCCCAAATGTGTCGTTGGAATGGACATTCTCAGGATGTGGTGTAACTTACACGATAGTTCTTTCTCTGCACAACCCTTTTTCTTTCCCTTTCCTTCCATGAATGCTGATACAAAGAATGTTCCCTAATAAAACCCCAGCATGTTCACCTCCAGCTTTTAATTATGGATTAAATCTCTTTAAAACTCTAGAGCTACCCAGGTTTTCTATTTCTTCTTGGGTCGTATTTTCTCAGTTGCACATTTCTAGTAATATGTCCATCCTATCTAAATTGTCATGTTAATCTCATTTATTATTTCTAGTGGCTTTTTAAAGGAAATTCCATGAAATTTCCCATCTAGACCATTACGACTTCTGCAAATAGTGACAGTTTTTTCTCCCTTCCAATCTGTATGCCTTTTACTTATTTTTAATTGCTTTATTTCAGTTACTAGTACTCCCAGTAAAATACTGAATTAGAGTGGTACAGATGGACATTCTTGTTTTCTTTTCAATATTAGGAGGAAAAAAAATCGATCTTTCACCATTAAGGTATTTTGTTCTTTATCAAGCTGAGAGAATTTCCTTCTATTCCTAGTGTGCAAAGAATTTTTATCCTGAGTGGATATTGAGTTTTATCAAAAGCATTTTCAGCATTTATTGATATGATCACACAGTTTTTCTTTTTTGTCCATAATATGATGTATTACATTGTTTGGTGCATTACTTTGATTATAATATAATATGATGCATTACATTGTTTGATTTTTGACTGTTGAACAAGCCTTGTATTTTTGAGATAAACCTAACTTGGTCATCATGCATTATCCCTTTTTAAATATGGATCCAATTTACTGGTATTTTGCTGAGGACTTTTGTGTCTATTCATGAGGGATATTAGTCTATAGTTTCATTTTCTTGTAATGTCTTTTTCTCGTTTTGGCATCAAGATAATGCTGGCCTCATAAACTGAATTGGGAACTTTTTTCTCCACTTTGGTTTTCAGGGAAAGAATGTGTAGAGTTGTTTGTTTGCTTGTTTTTCTTTTGAATGTTTGCTACTATTTACCAGTAAAACCATCTATGCCTGTAGGTTTTCTTTCTTGAAAAGTTGATAATTACAAAATTCTTTAGTAATATAGAGCTATTCAGATTATCTGTTTCTTCTTGAATGAGATTTGGTAGTTTGTATCTTTTAAGAAATTGGTCCATTTAATCTAAATTGTCAAATTTATGAGCATAGAGTTGTCTATAGTAGTCCCTTATTTTCCTTTTAATGTCTTTAGTTTCTTTAGTAATATCCCTTTATTAGTTTCTAATAATAATAATTTCTGTGTTTTCTCATTATTTATGGAGTAGTCTGGCTAGAGGTTTATCAGTTTTAGTGAACGTTTCTCAAAGTATAAGCTTTTGAGTTCACTGATTTTCTCTATTGTTTTTCTCTTTTTAATATTATTGATTTTTGCTTTCATATTTATTTTTTCCTTTGTCTTCCTTTGTGTTTAATGTTCTCTTTCTCTAGGTGAAATTTTTTCTTTTTATTTCTAATATAGATATTTAATGCTAGAAAATTTCCCTCTAGCCATTGCTTTAGCCAGATCCCACAAGTTTTTACACGTCTTATTTTTATTTTCATTTAGTTCAAAATATTTTCTAGTTTTTCAACATATGTTAATCAGGCCTAGTTTATTAAACTATATTCTAATATTTTTGGATTGTTCTATCAGGTACTGAGAGAGGTACTTGAAAATCTCCCAATATTATTACAGGTTTGGGGTTTTTTTTGCTTTTTTGTTTTTGTTTTGTTTAGTTCTGTATAGTTTTTCTTTATATATTTGAATCTATGTTATTTGGGGTATACAAATTTAGAATTACTAGAGTGTCCAGTGAATTGTATTTTTATTAAGAAGTCTACCTCTCTATCTCAAGTAACGCATTTTTTCTTAAAGTCTGCATTGATATACAGATACATAATCTTTCTTTTGGTTTATGTTTGCATCGTATTTTTTCCCATCCTTTTACTTTCAACCTGTTTTATATTTACATTTTATATGTGTCTCTTAGAAGAAGCATATAAGTTTTGGGTTTTAAATTTATTTTATAATTAAGTATTTGATCTAATTACATGTAATTATTGATATATTTTTGTTGAAATCGACCAACTTATTAATTGCTTTCAACTTGCCTCATGTGGTTTATATTCTTCTTTTTCTCTATTCATGTTCCATAAGATTGATTATTTTTTGTTCTTTTCTTTTTTCCTTTTAACTATTAGCAGTTATAGATTTCATTATTATTCTCTTTCTGAGACTCTCAGAAAGAGAGAGTCTCTTTTTGAGACAACAACAAGCATATTTTAATTAGAAAATTCAATTTTAAATTAACATTTTTCTTCTTAAAATTTCAAGGAACTTTGAACACATTTAACTTCATTTACCACCTCACAAATCATATGTTGTTTATATCATTATATTTTTTTAAACTCTCCATACACTATTGTTGTTGTTACTTTATTAAATCCATCTTCATGCAGATTTACCACACATATTCACTCTTTTCATTGTTCTTTATTTCTCCCTGAATTTCTGGGATTCTATTATCCAGTATCAATGTCCTTCTGCTTAAAATATTTAAACAGACTTTATATATTTCATTTAGAGAATTAGCCCTTCTTGTAACAAAATCTCTCAGTTTTGCTTATCAAAAATGTTTTAATTTTTAAATTTCCTTATTATTAAATAATATTTTTACTGAATATAAAATTTTAACTTGGTGTTGTTATTTCCTTTAGCATTTATCAATAACATTCTATTTGTTCTGGACTTTTCTTTTCCCTGAGAGGTAAAGTATCTTCTAATGATTATTCCATTTAATAATTGTCTGCTTGAAAGATTTTCTTTTTATTATTAGTTTTGACAGGTTATACTATGATATGTGTAAATGTGGTTTTGGTGGGGGGTTTATAGTGACTCGAATTTGAGGTTTAATGTCTTTTATCATATTTTGAAAATTCTCAGCAATATTTTTTCAGATATTTTTTCTGCTTCATTCTCTCTCCCCTCTTCTTCTGTAATTACAATTATAGGCATGCTAGATTTTTTTCACTATTTCCCCTATGACTCAATCTCTTTTTCTGTATTCCATATTTTTGTTTCTTCATTCTTCATTCTATAAATTTTTTCCTAAACTATCTCCCAATTCCAATAATTGTTTCTTTAGCTCTGTCTCTATTAATCTCATCCATTGAATTTTTAGTTTTGGCTATAGTACTCTTTTGTTCTAGCATTTCCATTTGGTTCTTATGTCTATTTCCATTTCTCTGCCAAAATACCAGCCTTGTCTTTTATTATCTTTTTATTAAGAATGGCTATTTTAAACTTGTGTATCTGTAGCTATTGTCTATTATTTCTTTCATTTTTTTCAATCACTTTACTTGTCTCCTTGATACAAGGTTTTTTTTAAACAGATGTATATTTTATATGGAAAAAACCAGAATGTTTAAGACCTAGGATGAAATTGTATTTCTTGAGAGAATTTTGTTTATTTTTAACAGTCAGCTAGGCTAAGAGCTTTAACAATTGCAGATCACCTTAATGTATTTCTAAGGATTGAGAGGATTTGAATCTGGCTTCAGCCCTTGCAAGGGCTGGTATATGTCTGAATTTCTTTTGTACTAGGTAAATCCCTGATATGTCAGGTCCCTCATTTTCTTGGCAGAAGCTATATTCCAATGTTCATCCCTCTTTCCCTGAAAGGCTATGCTAAGCTTCTGAGCCTTTCATTTGCCTTTGCCTTTTCAGGAATCAGTAAATGTTTCTGTAGGAAAAGCATCTTTGGATTATCTCCTTTTTCCCAATCTTGGCCCCATAACTTTGGTAGTGCTCTGAGGCCTTCAAGCAAACGTTTTTAACTTTGTCCAGCTTTTCTAGTTGTCGTCAGTAGCCTTTTTCTGAATTACCTAGTCTACCACTAACAAAAGCAGAATTCCCCCAAAATAACTTTTAAATTTAACTCAGGAAACTTCTGAGTTTCTGAACTTCTAAATGTATTACATATTGATTATGTTAGTTATAAGCTTCTGCATTAACCACACTGCAGAGGTGAAAAAATATGATGGACCTTGCCTTTTGGGACAGAGGTAGTCAATATTCATTTGCCCCTTCATTTTCAGGAATAGAACATCTGGCTCTTTTGCTGGGTATATGGCCACCCAAAATATAGCCTAATTTTTCAAGCCTTTCTTATAGCTGAGCATGCTTGAGAAATGTTTGGTGAATGGGATGTGTGTGTGATTTCCAGGCAGTGTCCTTAAAGGAAAGAACATGACTTTCTTCATTTCTTCTGCCATGCTTCTGTCTGGAATGGAGAAGCAATGGGTGGAGCTTCTTTCAGCCACCTTGGATGATGGGATGACCTTGGCGATGGAAGTCCTTCAAGACAACACAACAGAATGGAAGGAGACTGGATCCTTGACACAATAGACCATTGTGCCAATGTTCAAATTGACCACTTCTGGACTTCTGGTATGTTACAGAGAAGTAAAGGTCTAATTTAAGCTTCTCTTCTTTTCTTTAACTTGTGGCTAGAATGCCCCCAAGGAGCTTATCTATATGCATGAATTAAAAGGAAACCTAATATAAGATAGCATGTGATGTGTGACAAATGGGTGATATAAATCATATGTACTATTAAAACTCACAGGAGGCAATTAGGGTCCTGTAAGTTACTTGAAGGTTTAGTAAGAGAGGAAGAATTTCAGTTTCACCTTGAAAGAGGGATAGGATTTATGTATGCAAAAAGGAATGAATACAGTAATGAGCAGACAAAAGACATATTTATGACCAGGTAGCTGACCAAACTGGTAGAACAAACAACAGGATTCTAGCTGGGGAATGTGGCTGGAAGAATTGGTTGGTATGTGATTAGACAGACCCTTGAAAACAAGCCAAAATGACTGGATTCTATTTGCTGAAAACTTAGAGACAAAGAACGAGCCTGATAAATATTTAAGTATTCTGAGAATCGAAGTTATCCAAGGACTGGTCCAAGCCATGAAATACCACCTGAGTCACCTTATTCTAGTCTGCTTTGCATTAACACACTTGTCAAGAGTTTGAGAACAGAGATAAAGGAGTTCCAGATTGTGGTGTGGAAAACTGGTCATAAGAATCCCTTAGAGCTGGAGAATGGCGAGGAAAACAGTCAGTGGAATATTTGTCTCAGGGGAGTCAGAAACCAAATCAAAGTTTTTGATGCAGAGGAAAATTATGATAATTTAAACATTTTTTTCTATTCCTCCAACAGGTTTTATCATTACACTGTCAGATGAGAAAAGTATTTATTACAAAATTTTGATTTTTTTGCCAAGAAGGATATTTCATGAAGGGAAACCTGGCTTGAGAGATGCAGGCAGAGAACGCTCTGCTTATAAATTTTACTTTGTAGCATAATCTCTGATTACTAGAGGCAACTGTGAAAATGGGGCCAGAAGAAAGCCAACACTCCATATAA
The DNA here is from genome assembly GCF_025265405.1 of Mesoplodon densirostris. NCBI lineage: Eukaryota > Metazoa > Chordata > Mammalia > Artiodactyla > Ziphiidae > Mesoplodon > Mesoplodon densirostris. The sequence continues at coordinate 113,935,201 of NC_082669.1, read as the reverse complement.
ACATGCTAAATAGTTTCCACAGAAAATTTTCTTGCAGACACTAAAAAAAATAAAAATTCACTAGGAAGAACTGGAATGTTTGTTTGTTGTTATAAAAAATATTTAAAAGGCTGGGGGCTTCCCTGGTGGCACAGTGGTTGAGAGTCTGCCTGCCGATGCAGGGGACACGGGTTCGTGCTCCGGTCCAGGAAGATCCCACATGCCGCGGAGCGGCTAGGCCCGTGAGCCATGGCCGCTGAGCCTGCGCGTCCGGAGCCTGTGCTCCACAACGGGAGAGGCCGTAACAGTGAGAGGCCCACGTACCGCAAAAAAAAAAAAAAAAAAAAAAAGGCGGTATTTGTGAAAAGGCCCATTTTGGAAATTATCACATCAACATAGGTAATGCTATTATTTCAACTAATTAGACTTTTCCCTTCCTCCTTAGGGACTACCTTACAGTTACACACCCAGACCTGTGGGGCTTTGTGTGTTGTGGTGTGGGTCTATGTGACGGAACTGAGCAGAGACCACAGTTATTTTCATGGAATTTTTGACAAGTATACCAAATATGAAAATTTTCACTTGGGTTATGAAGGGAATGTAATTTTGAACTCTATTATGGAAAGCACTACATTTTGAGGTAAACATAAATACCCCATCTTAAACTTACTGCCAACTTCTTCAATAAATCCAGCCAAAACTGTCAGCCGTCAGTTGAGACAGCCCATTTCCACCAGAATTCCCCCCTTCTTTTATTCCAGTGGATTTAACTGAGACTGTAGCTGCCCAGACGCCGTGCAGTCAGGTGTGGCCGTGTGACAGCTGCTTGCTGATGGAACATGAGCAGAGGTGATGTGAACACCTGTGCATCTGGTCCTTCAGATCCACCCCTCATGCTGCTCCCACCTAGTCCAGCGGCTGCTAGAACAAAGCATCAACTCCACGCTTCCTTTTGCCCAAGTCCCTCACTTAGTGCCATTTGTTCTTCCAGGATCCGGGGCCGGTGGGAGGTTAGCAAGACTTCTCCCAGATGGAAGGAGGCCCCGGCTCCTCTGTGACACCTTCCTCAGGGAAAAGGAGACATTGAAAAGGTCAGGCCTCCAACGAGACCATCATCCAGATGCTTTAGCCTTTTCCTGGATATACAGAGTTCTCCAGAGTTATAACAGGATTTCTCCTCTCACTGGGGGAGCACTAGAGTCTGAAACGGAGGGGAAGGGTAAATCGAACCTAACACAGTAGAAAATGGCTTCATTTACTGAGCAGTATTAACTTCAGCTATTTTCACAAATAAATCTTTTAAAATTGCAAGTACTTGCTATGTTCTCTAGGTCCTATGTTGAACACTGGACATAAAAAGGTGAGTTATGTACGGGGCTGACCTCAAAATAGTAAGGTAGTTCATCAAAATAGTAAGGTAGTTCAGTGTTTGGGGCTTGTTGACATCAGTGGGTGAGGAAGCACGTGTGCTGAGGAAGAGAAGAGACACTTTGGTTCCTCTTTAGAAAGCTCTGTTAAGAAGCTGAGGAGAAAGAGCTTGAAGGCAACTAGGTTGAGTACATTTGAGAATGTTTTACACTTGTTTGATGTCTTATTTATTCCCCCTGGGATGTAAATTATTTGAGAACATTAACAGCCTGAGGTAAAGAGCTAAGAGAGAAAGAAATGCTGAAGTCTCAAGAGAGAAGAATAAAATGAAAATGATGCCATTGGGAAGGGGAGGTTATGGAAAAGTCAAGATTCCCGAACGAGCTCTGCACACCCCCCATCCTCCACGGGCCTCTGAGAGACTTGCTCATCAGTCAACTATAAATCCTGGGAGTTTACAGCCCTTTTGAGAATTGTAAAAATGGGGAAACTTGGAAAATGGAAAGAACTGTAAAAATGGCTGTTCTTTCAAGTTTGGTATCTGTGACCTCTTTCATGTTTACCATTGCTCATGAGATGGAACGGGTTAGCATAGGTAGTAAATAGCAATTCATATATTAATCTGGTTTGCCTGGAAAAATTCAAAAGTCAATGAGAACTTTATGAAAGTCCTCCTATTTCAAAACCAAATCAGGGACTTCCCTGGTGGTCCAGTGGTAAAGAATCTGCCTTCCAATGCAGGGGACACAGGTTTGATCCCTGGTCAGGGAGCTAAGATCCCATATGCCACGGAGCAACTAAACCCGCGCACCACAGCTACTGAGTTCACGAGCTTCAACTAGAGAGAAGCCTGCGCACCACAACGAAAGATCCTGCATGTCTCAACAAAGATCCCGCATGCCGCAACTAAGATCCAATGCAGCAAAAAAAATAAACAAAATAAACATTTTTAAAAAATCAAATCAATACTTGCTCTATGTGTCCCTTTTTAGGGGATGGCAGCTTGGACACCCTCTACCACAGAAGGTCGACAAAGAAGGGGGAATGTGGTTGGAAGATACAGTGAAGGCAATACTGAAAGAACATCAGGATCTAAACTACAACCCAGGTTAGTCTCCTTCTGAATCTAGTTGGCTGAACAGCCCTTGCATTTCATTCAATTTTCCTAACATAAGTTTGTCAGGCGGTCTGTTCTCATTTTATTTCAGCGCATATGGTTTAAATAGAAATAGGATTCTCCTTTTTTTCTACATTTCCATCTAAATGAAATTCTATTTTTATTCAAGTGAAAATTTACTGGTGATCAGAGTATGTCTATTCTAAAGATAGAGTTCATTGCCTAGAGATTCCTTAGGTGGTCTCACCTTGGAGTGGAGTCTTCAGCTGCTGTCCATGTGAGACAGTGGGTTTCTGTTGAGGGGTCTCTGAGCCATCCAGTGCTACTCTTCAGTCAGACCTCATGGGTCGTTTCTTTTAAACAACTGGAAAACAAGAGGTCCTGGATTAACAAAACAAAATATTATATTGGGACCACTTGCTTTGTTAAATTTATGTTAATATTGTCTCTATTTTCTGATTCAGCTGTACAGTCAGTTTTCCTTTCAGCAAAAATGCTTTCTCTTTGCTATACAACATTGCATGGGGGATTCTCTGGTGGCGCAGTGGTTAAGAATCCACCTGCCAATGCAGGGGACACGGGTTCGAGCCCTGGTCCGGGAAGATCCCACATGCCGCAGAGCAGCTAAGCCCGTGTGCCACAACTACTGAGCCTGCGCTCTAGAGCCCATGACCCACAACTACTGAAGCCCGCACACCTAGAGCCCGTGCTCCGCAACATGAGAAGCCACCTCAATGAGAAACCTGCTCACGGCAAGGAAGAGTAGCCCCTGCTCGCCACAACTAGATAAAGCAAACGCCCAGCAACGAAGACCCAACGCAGTCAAAAATAAGCAAATTAAATCTATATTTTAAAAATCGCATATATAGTCAAAAATAACATCTTGTGCATTTAAAATTTTCTTAAGAGGGTAGGTCTCATGATAAGTATTCCTATCACAATAAAATTAAAAACTTTAAATGTTATTTTTTTCAACTCAACAGGAACTTCTACCCTTCTCTGGCTTTAAATTTTTCAGAGTAAACTCAGGAGCAACACATAGTTCTGGGGTTTTTTTATATTCTCAAATCTAAATGTTTAACATTCTCAAATCTAAATTTTTAACTCTATCCTATGACAGTGAGATTTTGTACAATATCTTAATATGACAATTTCTTTTTTTTTAAACAACTTTATTAGAGTATAACTGCTTCACAACTGTGTGTTAGTTTCTGCTTTATAACAAAGTGAATCAGTTATACATATACACCTGTTCCCATATCCCTTCCCTCTTGCGTCTCCCTCCCTCCCACACTCCCTATACCACCCCTCCAGGGGGTCACAAAGCACCCAGCTGATCTCCCTGTGCTAATGCGGCTGCTTCACACTAGCTATCTACCTTACGTTGAGTAGTGTATATATGTCCATGCCTCTCTCTCGCTTTGTCACAGCTTACCCTTCCCCCTCCCCATATCCTCAAGTGCATTCTCAAGTAGGTCTGTGTCTTTATTCCTGTTTTACCCCTAGGTTCTTCATGACATTTTTTCCCTCAATTCCATATATATGTGTTAGCACACAGTATTTCTTTCTCTTTCTGACTTACTTCACTTATGACAGACTCTAGGTCTATCCACCTCATTACAAATAGCTCAATTTCGTTTCTTTTTATGGCTGAGTAATATTCCATTGATATATGTGCTATATCTTCTTTATCCATTCATCGGATGATGGAGACTTAGGTTGTTTCCATCTCTGGGCTATTGTAAATAGAGCTGCAATGAACATTTTGGTACATGTCTCTTTTTGAATTATGGTTTTCTCAAGGTATATGCCCAGTAGTGGGATTGCTGGCTCATATGGTAGTTCTATTTGTAGTTTTTTAAGGAACCTCCATACCGTTCTCCACAGTGGCTGCACCAATTCACATTCCCACCAGCAGTGCAAGAGTGTTCCCTTCTCTCCACACCCTCTCCAGCATTTATTGTTTCTAGATTTCTTGATGATGGCCATTCTGACTGGTGTGAGATGATATCTCATTGTAGTTTTCATTTGCATCTCTCTAATAATTAATGATGTTGAGCATTCTTTCATATGTTTGTTGGCAGTCTGTATATCTTCTGTGGAGAAATGTCTATTTAGGTCTTCTGCCCATTTTTGGATTGGGTTGTTTGTTTTTTTGTTATTGAGCTGCATGAACTGCTTATAAATTTTGGAGATTAATCTTTGTCAGTTGCTTCATTTGCAAATATTTTCTCCCATTCTGAGGGTTGTTTTTTGGTCTTGTTTATGGTTTCCTTTGCTGTGCAAAAGCTTTGAAGTTTCATTGGGTCTCATTTGTTTGTTTTTGTTTTTATTTCCATTTCTCTAGGAGGTGGGTCAAAAAGGATCTTGCTCTGATTTATGTCATAGAGTGTTCAGCCTATGTTTTCCTCTAAGAGTTTGATAGTTTCTGGCCTTACATTTAGGTCTTTAATCCATTTTGAGCTTATTTTTGTGTATGGTGTTAGGGAGTGATCTAATCTCATACTTTTACATGTACCTGTCCAGTTTTCCCAGCACCACTTATTGAAGAGGCTGTCCTTTCTCCATTGTACATTCCTGCCTCCTTTATCAAAGATAAGGTGACCATATGTGTGTGGGCTTATCTCTGGGCTTTCTATCCTGTTCCATTGATCTATCTTTCTGTTTTTGTGCCAGTACCATACTGTCTTGATTACTGTAGCTTTGTAGTATAGTCTGAAGTCAGGGAGCATGATTCCTCCAGCTTCGTTTTTCATTCTCAAGATTGCTTTGGCTCTTCGGGGTCTTTGTGTTTCCATACAAATTGTGGGGCTTCCCTGGTGGCGCAGTGGTTGAGAGTCCACCTGCCGATGCAGGGGACATGGGTTCGTGCCCCGGTCTGGGAGGATCCCACATGCTGTGCAGCAGCTGGGCCCGTGAGCCATGGCCGCTGAGCCTGCGCGTCCGGAGTTTGTGCTCCACAACGGGAGAGGACAAAATAGTGAGAGGCCTGCGTAAGGAAAAAAAAAAAAAAAAAAATTGTGAAACTTTTTGTTCTAGTTCTGTGAAAAATGCCAGTGGTAGTTTGATGGGGATTGCATTGAATCTGTAGATTGCTTTGAGTACTAGAGTCATTTTCACAATGTTGATTCTTCCAGTCTAAGAACATGGTATATCTCTCCATCTATTTGTATCATCTTTAATTTCTTTCATCAGTGTCTTATAATTTTCTGCATACAGGTTTTTTGTCTCCTTAGGTAGGTCTATTCCTAGATATTTTATTCTTTTTGTTGCAACGGTAAATGGGAGTGTTTTCTTGATTTCACTTTCAGATTTTTCATCATTAGTGTACAGGAATGCCAGAGATTTCTGTGCATTAATTTTGTATCCTGCTACTTTACCAAATTCATTGATTAGCTCTAGTAGTTTTCTGGTAGTATCTTTAGGATTCTCTATGTATAGTATTGTGTCATCTGCAGACAGTGACAGCTTTACTTCTTCTTTTCCCATTTGGATTCCTTTTATTTCCTTTTCTTCTCTGATTGCTGTGGCTAAAACTTCCAAAACTAAGTTGAATAAGAGTGGTGAGAGTGGGTAACCTTGTCTTGTTTCTGATCTTAGAGGAAATGGTTTCACTTTTTCACCATTGAGGATGATGTTGGCTGTGGGTTTGTCATATATGGCCTTTATTATTTTGAGGAAAGTTCCCTCTATGCCTACTTTCTGGAGGGTTTCTATCATAAATGGGTGTTGAATTTTGTTGAAAGCTTTCTCTGCGTCTACTGAGATGATCATATGGTTTTTCTACTTCAGTTTGTTAATATGGTGTATCACGTTGATTGATTTGGTATATTGAAGAATCCTTGCATTCCTGGAATAAACCCCACTTGATCATGGTGTATGATCCTTTTAATGTGCTGTTGGATTCTGTTTGCTAGTATTTTGTTGAGGATTTTTGCATCTATGTTCATCAGTGATATTGGCCTGTAGTTTTCTTTCTTTGTGACATCCTTGTCTGGTTTTGGTATCAAGGTGATGGTGGCCTCGTAGAATGAGTTCGGGAGTGTTCATCCCTCTGCTATATTTTGGAAGAGTTTGAGAAGGGTAGGTGTTAGCTCTTCTCTAAATGTTTGATAGAATTCACCTATGAAGCCATCTGGTCCTGGGCTTTTGTTTGTTGGAAGATTCTTTTTTTTTTTTTTTTTTTTTGCTGTACGCGGGCCTCTCACTGCTGTGGCCTCTCCCGTTGCGGAGCACAGGCTCCGGACACACAGGCCCCGCGGCCATGGCTCGCGGGCCCAGCCGCTCCGCGGCATGTGGGATCCTCCGGGATCGGGGCACGAACCCATGTCCCCTGCATCGGCAGGCGGACTCCCAACCACTGCGCCACCAGGGAGGCCCTGTTGGAAGATTCTTAATCACAGTTTCAATTTCAGTGCTTGTGATTGGTCTGTTCATATTTTCTATTTCTTCCTGATTCAGTCTTGGCAGGTTGTGCATTTCTAAGAATTTGTCCATTTCTTCCAGGTTGTCCATTTTATTGGCATAGAGTTTCTTGTAGTAATCTCTCATGATCTTTTGTATTTCTGCAGTGTCAGTTGTTACTTCTCCTTTTTCATTTCTAATTCTATTGATTTGAGTCTTCTCCCATTTTTCTTGATGAGTCTGGCTAATGGTTTATCAATTTTGTTTATCTTCTCAAAGAACCAGCTTTTAGTTTTATTGATCTTTGCTATCATTTCCTTCATTTCTTTTTCATTTATTTCTGATCTGATTTTTATGATTTCTTTCCTTCTGCTAATTTTGGGGGTTTTTTGTTCTGCTTTCTCTAATTGCTTTAGGTGCAAGGTCAGTTTGTTTATTTGAGATGTTTCCTGTTTCTTAAGGTGGGATTGTATTGCTATAAACTTCCCTCTTAGAACTGCTTTTGCTGCATTCCATAGATTTTGGGTTGTCGTGTCTCCATTGTCATTTGTTTCTAGGTATTTTTTTATTTCCTCTTTGATTTCTTAAGTGATTACTTCGTTATTAAGTAGTGTATTGTTTAGCCTCCATGCATTTGTATTTTTTACAGATCTTTTCCTGTAATTGATATCTAGTCTCATATCATTGTGGTCAGAAAAGATACTTGATGCAATTTCAATTTTCTTAAATTTACCAAGGCTTGATTTGTGACCCAAGATATGATCTATCCTGGAGAATGTTTCATGAGCACTTGAGAAAAATGTGTATTCTGTTATTTTTGGATGGAATGTCCTATAAATATCAATTAAGTCCATCTTTTTTAATGGATCATTTAAAGCTTGTGTTTCCTTATTTGTTTTCATTTTGGATGACCTGTCCATTGGTGAAAGTGGGGTGTTAAAGTCCACTACTATAAATGTGTTACTGTCGATTTCCCCTTTTATGGCTGTTAGTATTTGCCTTATGTATTGAGGTGCTCCTATGTTGGGTGCATAAATATTTACAATTGTTATATCTTCTTCTTGGATCGATCCCTTGATCATTATGTAGTGTCCTTCTTTGTCTCTTCTAATAGTCTTTATTTTAAAGTCTATTTTGTCTGATATGAGAATTGCTACTCCAGCTTTCTTTTGGTTTCAATTTGCATGGAATATCTTTTTCCAATCCCTTACTTTCAGTCTGTATGTGTTTGTAGGTCTGAAGTGGGTTTATTGTAGACAGCGTATATATGGGTCTTGTTTTTGTATCCATTCAGCCGGTCTGTGTCTTTTGGTGGGAGCATTTAGTCCATTTACATTTAAGGTAATTATCAATATGTATGTTCCTATTCCCATTTTCTTAATTGTTTTGGGTTCGTTATTGTAGGTATTTTCATTCTGTTGTGTTTCTTGCCTAGAGAAGTTCCTTTAGCATTTGTTGTAAAGCTGGTTTGGTGGTGCTGAACTCTCTCAGTTTTTGCTTGTCTGTAAAGGTTTTAATTTCTCCATCAAATCTGAATGAGATCTTTGCTGGGTAAAGTAATCTTGGTTGCAGGTTTTTCTCCTTCATCACTTTAAATATGTCCTGCCAGTCCCTTCTGGCTTACAGAGTTACTGCTGAAAGATCAGCTGTTAACCTTATGGGGATTCCCTTGTGTGTTATTTGTTGTTTTTCCCTTGCTGCTTTTAATATGTTTTCTTTGTATTTAATTTTTGACAGTTTGATTAATATGTGTCTTGGCATATTTCTCCTTGGATTTATTCTGTATGGGACTCTCTGTGCCTCCTGGACTTGATTAACTATTTCCTTTCCCATATTAGGGAAGTTTTCAACTATAATCTCTTCAAATATTTTCTCAGTCCCTTTCTTTTTCTTTTCTTCTTCTGGAACCCCTATAATTCGAATGTTGGTGCATTTAATGTTGTCCCAGAGGTCTCTGAGACTGTCCTCAGTTCTTATCATTCTTTTTTCTTTATTCTGCTCTGCAGTAGTTATTTCTGCTATTTTATCTTCCACATCACTTATCTGTTCTTCTGCCTCAGTTATTCTGCTATTGATCCCATCTAGAGTATTTTTAATTTCATTTCTTGTGTTGTTCATCGTTGCTTGTTTCATCTTTAGTTCTTCTAGGTCCTTGTTAAGTGTTTCTTGCATTTTGTCATTCTATTTCCAAGATTTTTGATCATCTTTACTATCATTATTCTGAGTTCTTTTTCAGGTAGACTGCTTATTTCCTCTTCATTTGTTAGGTCTGCTGGGTTTTTATCTTGCTCCTTCACCTGCTGTGTGTTTTTCTGTCTCCTCATTTTGCTTATCTTACTGTGTTTGGGGTCTCCTTTTTGCAGGCTGCCGGTTCATAGTTCCCGTTGTCTTTGGTGTCTGTCCCCAGTGGCTAAGGTTGGTTCAGTCGGTTGTGTAGGCTTTCTGGTCGAGGGAACTAGTGCCTGTGTTCTGGTGGATGAGGATGGATCTTATCTTTCTGGTGGGCAGGTCCACGTCTGGTGGTGTGTTTTGGGGTGTCTGTGGACTTATTATGATTTTAGGCAGTGTCTCTGCTAATGGGTGGGGCTGTGTTCCTGTCTTGCTAGTTGTTTGGCATAGGGTGTCCAGCACTGTAGCTTGCTGGTCGTTGAGTGAAGCTGGGTGTTGGTGTTGAGATGGAGATCTCTGGGAGATTTTCGCCGTTTGATATTACGTGGAGCTGGGAGGTCTCTTGTGGACCAGTGTCCTGAAGTTGGCTCCCCCACCTCAGAGGCACAGCACTGACTCCTGGCTGCAGCACCAAGAGCCTTTCATCCACAGGGCTCAGAATAAAAAGGAGAAAAAGTAGAAAGAAAGAATTAGTAGAAGAAGAAAGGAATAAATTAAGAAATAAAGAAAGAGGAAGGAGGGAAGGAAGGAGGGAAGGAAGAAAAAAAGAAAGAAGATAAAGTAAAATAAAATAAAGTATGATAAAATATAATAAAGTTATTAAAATAAAAAATAATTGTTAAGAAAAAAAAATTTTTTTTTAAAAAACGGATGGATAGAACCCTGGGACAAATGGTGGAAGCAAAGCTATACAGATAAAATCTCACGCAGAAGCATAAACATACACACTCACAAAAAGAGGAAAAGGGGAAAAAATCATAAATCTTGCTCTCAAAGTCCATCTCCCCTCCTCAATTTGGGATGATTTGTTGTCTAAAGGAGGGAAGGAAGAAAGGAAGGAAGGAAGGAAGGAAGGGAGGAAAGAAAGAAAGAAAGAAAGAAAGAAAGAAGATAAAGTAAAATAAAATAAAGATAAAATAAAATAAAGTTATTAAAATAAAAAATAATTATAAGAAAAAAAAATTTTTTTAAAAGGATGGATAGAACCCTAGGACAAATGGTGGAAGCAAAGCTGTACGGACAAAATCTCACGCAGAAGTATACACATACACACTCACAAAAAGAGGAAAAGGGGAAAAAATCATAAATCTTGCTCTCAAAGTCCACCTCTTCAATTTGGGATGATTCGTTGTCTATTCGTGTATTCCACAGATGCAGGGTACATCAAGTTGATTGTGGAGCTTTAATCCGCTGCTTCTGAGGCTGCTGGGAGAGATTTCCCTTTCTCTTCTTTGTTCGCACAGCTCCCCAGGCTCAGCTTTGGATCTGGCCCCGCCTCTGCGTGTAGGTCGCCGGAGGGCCTCTGTTCTTCGCTCAGATAGGACGGGGTTAAAGGAGCCACTGATTCGGGGGCTCTGGCTCACTCAGGCCGGGGGGAGGGAGGGGCACGGATGCAGAGCGAGCCTGCGGCGGCAGAGGCCGGCATGACGTTGCACCAGCACGAGGCACGCCTGTGCGTTCTCCCGGGGAAGTTGTCCCTGGCTCCCGGGACCCCGGCAGTGGCGGGCTGCACAGGCTCCCGGGAGGGGAGGTGTGGAGAGTGACCTGCGCTCGCACACAGGCCTCTTGGCGGCGGCAGCAGCAGCCCCAGCGTCCCACGCCTGTCTCTGGAGCTCCTTTAAGCCGTGCTCTTAATCCCCTCTCCCCGGGCACCAGGAAACAAAGAGGCAAGAAAACGTTTCTTGCCTCTTCGGCAGGTCCAGACTTTTCCCCGGACTCCCTCCGGGCCAGCCGTGGCGCACTAACCCCTTGCAGGCTGTGTTCATGCTGCCAACCCCAGTCCTCTCCCGGTGCTCCGACTAAAGCCCGAGCCTCAGCTCCCAGCCCCACCCCTCCCCGGCGGCCGAGCAGACAAGCCTGTCGGGCTGGTGAGTGGCGGTCGGCACCGATCCTCTGTGCGGGAATCTCTCTGCTATGCCCTCCGTACCCCTGTGGCTGCGGTCTCCTCCGCGGCTCCGAAGCTTTCCCCCTCCGCCACCCGCAGTCTCCGCCCGCGAAGGGGCTCCTACTGTGTGGAAACCTTTCCTCCTTCACGGCTCCCTCCCACTGGTGCAGGTCCCGTCCCTATCCTTTTGTCTCTGTTTATTCTGTTTTCTTTTGCCCTACCCAGGTACGAGGGGAGTTTCTTGCCTTTTGGGAGGTCTGAGGTTTTCTGCCAGCGTTCAGTAGGTGTTCTGTAGGGGTTGTTCCACGTGTAGCTGTATTTCTGGTGTATCTGTGGGGAGGAAAGTGATCTCCGCGTCTTACTCTTCCGCCATCTTCCCCGGAAGTCTCGACAAGTTCTTTAGTTAAGAAACAAGACCTTATTATCATTATTAATTTTATAAAATCACTCAGTTTCCTTATCTGCAAGTGAACATGCATTTGCTTGGCGATTCCATGACAAGTGCCTTAAAGAAAAGCATCTGAAATTTTATGCCAGATTGGTAGGAAAGAAGAGTTACTTAAACAGAAACTGTGCCTTTTGGGCCCATTATTCTTGCAGTATTTTCTATTTTATAAGCTCCATAGAATGCCGAGACGTGAAAGTGACTGAAATGGGTTAACACAGGCTGAGGACAAGGACTGTCTTCTTACTGTCCTTCAAAAGCCCTGATGCTTCCAACCCCCCAGGAAGCATCAACATAGGTGTACGTATGCGGAATAGGTAATTGGACCACAGGAGATGTTTCAATATTGGAGGGAAATCTATTGGTCCTCCCAAGTCCCAATATTACTTATTAAAATAGTTTTTTGGTTAATGACACATAGCCTAATGACCACAACTTACATTTATTCAATTTACTCTGTGCCAGACAAGTTAAAGTTCTTTCACAAGTTCTGACTTATTAGTTCTAGTTGACTAGGTAGAGTCCTAATGCCACAGAGTTCTCAAGTGTAGAGATGGAGACAAGAGCAGAGGTCTTTCATGCTCTGCATGAAAAATGAGAGAAATGTAGAGAGACCTGAGGTGTTGGGACTGGATGGTGGGAGGGGCCGGGGGAGGTGAAGATGGTGCCCTGTGGGGCAGTGCAGACACAAAGCTCAGCAAAGGGTTTTTCACTCTCCGTCTGTGAAATCAGGTTTATTTATGTTAATGGAGTGATCTCAAGGTCCTGTTGTGGGGTGCACCTCGTGCTCACAAGGACCAGAAGCCACCTGTTGTCCAAGGAAGCTGGAGTGGCAGATGGTGGGCCACTTTGAGTTTTAAATGCTCTGGACTCTTTACTGTGCATCTCATATAATAAGCACCTAACAATTATATGCAGATTGAATAAATAAAAAGTAAACAAATCTATGAAAAGACTTAGGAAAATATATATCAAAACATTACAGATATGATCCCTGAAAGATAGAAACGTAGACAGTTTTAATTTTCTTTGAGTCTACCAAGTTTTCTGCAATGAACTTTTATTATTTTCATGATTAGGGGAAAAAAAAGATTTAAAAACAGCATCAACAACAAACTCATCAAGTGAAAGTAGCATCAGGGTAAGAAATGATGGCAGGCAGGGGGACAGAGGAGGCACCGAACACGCCAGACTCTTGAGCACAGGTGTCCTGGGTGTGCGAGGCTCTCAGGGCAGAAGCTCATGCTGCGAGGTGACTGCTCCTGGCCAGGTGCAGCTGCTAGGCACTTGAAAATGCAGATGTGCTGTACGTGCAAATTACACACCAGGCTTCAAAGAAAAAATGTAAAGTATTTTATTATGATAATTCCATGCATTTATGCATTCTTTAATTCTCTCTGCATGTTTTGTAGCTTTCACTATACAAGTCTTTCACCTCCTTGATTAATTCCTAAGTATTTTATTCTTTTTGATGCTATTGTAAATGGATTATTTTGTAATTTCCTTTTCAGATTGTTCATTGTTACTGTATAGAAATGTAACTGATTTTTGTGTGTTGACTTTGTATCCTGCTACTTTGTCGAGTTCATTAATTCTAACATGTTTTTTTGTGGAATCTTCAGGATTTTCTACATATAACATTGTATCATCTGCAAACAGAGGTAATTTATTTCTTTTTTTTTTATATAGCAGGTTCTTATCAGTTATCTGTTTTATATATATTAGTGTATACATGTCGATCCCAATCTCCCAATTCATCCCACCACCACCACCACCCCGGCCACTTTGCCCCCTTGGTGTCCATATGTTTGTTCTCTACATCTGTGTCTCTATTTCTGTCTTGCACACCGGTTCATCTGTACCATTTTTCTAGATTCCACATATATGCATTCATATACGATATTTGTTTTTTTCTTTCTGATTTACTTCACTCTGTATGACAGTCTCTAGGTCCATCCATGTCTCTACAAATTACCCAATTTTGTTCCTTTTTATGGCTGAGTAATATTCCATTGTATATATGTACCACACCTTCTTTATCCATTCATGTGTTGATGGGCAGTTAGGTTGCTTCCATGACCTGGCTTATTGTAAATAGTGCTGCAATGAACATTGGGGTGCATGTGTCTTTTTGAATTATGGTTTTCTCTGGGTATATGCCCAGTAGTGGGATTGCTGGGTCATATGGTAATTCTATTTTTAGTTTTTTAAGGAACTTCCATACTGTTCTCCATAGTGGCTGTATCAACTTACATTCCCACCAACAGAACAAGAGCATTCCCTTTTCTCCACACTTTCTCCAGCATTTGTTGTTTGTAGATTCTCTGATTATGCCCATTCTATCCGGTGTGAGGTGGTACCTCACTGTAGTTTTGATTTTCATTTCTCTAATAATTAGTGATGTTGAGCAGCTTTTTGTGTGCCTCTTACCCATCTGTATGTTTTCTTTGGAGAAATGTCTATTTAGGTCTTCTGCCCATTTTCTGATTGGGTTTTTTTTTTTTTAATATTGAGCTGCGTGAGCTGTTTATATATTCTGGAGATTAATCCTTTGTCCTTTGATTCATTTGCAAATATTTTCTCCCATTCTGAGGGTTGTCTTTTTGTCTTGTTTATAGTTTCCTTTGCTGTGCAAAAGCTTTTAAGTTTCATTAGGTCCCATTTGGTTATATTTGTTTTTATTTCCACTACTCTAGGAGGTGGGTCAAAAAAGATCTTGCTGCGATTTATGTCAAAGAGTGTTCTTCCTATGTTTTCCTCTAAGAGTTTTATAGTGTCCAGTCTTCCATTTAGGTCTTTAATCCATTTTGAGTTTATTTTTGTGTATGGTGTTAGCGAGTGTTCTAATTTCATTCTTTTACATGTAGCTGTCCAGTTTTCCCAGCACCACTTATTGAAGAGACTGTCTTTTCTCCATTGTATACCCTTGCCTCCTTTGTCATAGATTAGTTGATCATAGGTGCGTTGGTTTATCTCTGGGCTTTCTATCCTGTTCCATTGACCTATATTTCTGTTTTTGTGCCAGTACCATATTGTCTTGATGACTGTAGCTTAGTCTGTAAGCTTAGACTGTAGTATAGTCTGAAGTCAAGGAGTTTCATTCCCTCAGCTCCATTTTTTCACTCAAGATTGCTTTGGCTATTCAGGTTTTGTGTCTCTATACAAATTTTAAGATTTTTTGTTCTAGTTCTGTAAAAAACGCCTTTGATAATTTGACAGGGATTGCATTGAATCTGTAGATTGCTTTGGGTGGTATAGTGATCTTTACAATATTGATTCTTCCAATCAAGAACATGGTATATCTCTCCATCTGTTTGTGTCATCTTTGATTTCTTTCATCAGTGTCTTATAGTTTTCTGAGTACAGGTCTTTTACCACCTTAGGTAGGTTTATTCCTAGGTATTTTGTTTTTGTTGCAATGGTGAATGGGATTGTTTCCTTAATTTCTCTTTCTGATCTTTTGTTGTTAGTGTATAGGAATGCAAGATATTTCTGTGCATTAATTTTGTATCCTGCTACTTTACCAAATTCATTGATTAGCTCTAGTAGTTTTCTGGTGGCATCTTTAGGATTATCTATGTATAGTATCATGTCATCTGCAAACGGTTACAGTTTTACTTCTTCTTTCCCAGAAGAAGTAAAAGAAAATCTTTTAGGATTTTCTACATATAACATTATATCATCTGCAAACAGAGATAATTTGTTTCTTCCTTTCCAGTTTGGATGCCTTCTTTTTTTCCCCCCCCCCCTTGTGTAATTGCTGTGGCTAGAACTTCCAGTACCATTTTGCTCACACATTCTTTTCTTGACTTTCTCCACATCTTCTTTTAGTTCTTTGAGCACCTTTAAGGCAGTTGTTTTGAAGTCTTTTTCTGGTGTATCTGCCATCAGGTAAAGGTACATACAGTACATTCAGGGATGGTTTCTGTTGATTTTTTTTCCCTTTGAATGGACCATACTTTCTTGTTTCTTTGTATGTCTTGTGATTTTTTGGTTGAAAATTAACTTGAGTCTAATAATCTGGTAACCCTGGAAATCAGATTGTTTTCCCCTTCCCTAAGGTTTGTTTTTGTTACTGTTTTTGTATATTGCTTTTGTTTAGTTTGCTTTGGTTGTTATAGGCTGTCTCCATGCCAAAGATCAGCCTGAGGTGTAAACGTAAGATCTTCTCAGGTCTCTTCTGAGCCTGCACCTTTCCCAGGCATGTGTGGTCACTTTCTAACTTACCCTATATATGCAATCGTTTTTGAATGTCCTAGTCTTAATGTCTGGCTCCCAACAAGTGAAAAAGAGAAAACTGTTCAAGCCTTCAATAGGCCCAAGATAGTTACATCAGACAGATTCTGCCAGTGCAGCTGTGGTCTAGGTGGGGAGACAGACTCCTGGTGCTCCTGCTCTGCCATTTTCCCGAAATCCTCCTGCAGTCAGCTCTGGTGCTTTCTGTCTTTCCAGGGATGTGTTAATTTCACCCGAGTTATCAGTTGCTCTTAGTACTTCCTTGTACTGCCTTTCATTTCATGAGGTCAGTAGTGATGTCCCCTCTTTCATTCTTGGTTTCAGTAACTGGAGTCATCTTTCTTATTCCCCTGGTCAGTCTAGCTAAAGGCTTGTCATATTGATATTTTCAAAGAACTGACTTTTTGGTGTCACTGATGTTTCTATTGTTGTCCTATTTTCCATTTCATCTGGTACTGCCTTAATCTTTGTCATTTCTTTCCTTCTGCTTCCTTTGGGTTTATTTTCTCTTATTTTCCCAGTGCCTAATGGTGAAAGTCAAGGTTATTGATCTAAGATCCTTCTTCTTTTTTAATATAGACATTTAGAGCTATAAATTTCCTTCTAAGAAGCATTTTAGTAGTATCTCATAAATTTTGGTATCTTGTGCTTTCATTTCCATTAATCTCAAAGTATTTCCGAATTTACCTTCTGACTTCTTTCTTGATCCATTGGTTATTTAGAAGTGTGCTGTTTCATTTCCACACATTTGTGTGTTTCCCAAATTTCCTTCTGTTAATGATTTCTAATTTGATTCCGTTGTGGTTGGCAAAGATACTTTGTATAATTCAATACTTTTAAATTTATTGAGGCTTGGTTTGTGGCTGAGCATATGGCCTATCCTGGAGAATGTTCCATGTTCACTTGAGAAGAATGTGTGTTCTGCTGAGGTAAGGTGGAGTTTCTTAAAGATGCTACTAGGATCCATTGATTTATATTGTTGTTCAAGTCTTCTGTTTCCTTGTTGATCTTCTGCCCAGGTATTCTATCTAGTATTTAATGTGGAATACTGAAGTTTCCAACTATTATCCTTGAATTGTCTATTTCTCCTTTTAATTCTAACAGTTTTTCTTTCATGTATGTTTGGAGACATGTTGCTAGGTGCATATATGTTATAATATCTTCCTGGCTGGTTGACACTTTAATCATTAGGCAACATCCCTTTTTAATCTCTAGTAACTAGTTTTGTTTGTTTTAAAGTTTATTTCATCTAATATTAGTGTAGCTACTCAAGCTCTTTTATGTTTGTTCTTTGCCTGGTATGTTTTTTCCCATTCTTTTACTTGCAATTTGTTTGCATTTTTCAATCTAATGTGTGTTCTTTTGGACAGTACATAATTGGATCTTGTTTGGTTTTTTTTAATCTAATCTGAAAAATTTTGCCTTTCAACTGGATTATTTAATCAATTCAGTTTGAATGCTATCATAATATTGTTGAATTGACATATGCCATTTTGTTTTTTGTTTTTATATGTTTCATATTTTTTGTTCAAGTGTTCCTCCCTTATTGCCTTCTTTTGCATTTAGAGAATATAGTGTAACATTTGAATTCTTTTAGTTATTTTAAAATATAATTTTTGTGTTATCATCTTAGTGTTTGCTCTAAGGCTTACAGTATACATCTTAACTCATCAAAATCTACTTCAGATTTATACTAATTTATTCCAATGATGTATAGGAACTTTATTCCTATATAGCTCCTTTCCCTCCCCTTTTTGTGATATTACTGTTGTATATGTTCCAAGTCCAATGATACATTTTATTAATTATTGCTTTATATACTCTTATGTCTTTTATCAAAGCTAAGAAAAGAAAGGAGCATAAGCATGCATTTGTAGCATCTGTCATATTAACCTTTTTAATTAATTCTTTTTGGTTTTCTTAAGTTATTTCTGTGGATTTGAGTTAGTCTGGTGTCATTTCCTTACTCCAATGCACTTTGTTCCCTCCCAGTCCATTGTACAGTTATTGGCCAATATATTACATTTCAGTATGTTATTGGCCCCAAATGTATTATATACATATTGTTTTATGCAATTATTTTTTAATCAGTCAAAAGAAAAATGGAGAAGAAATGTGCAGTGTTGCTGTATTTCATAATTGGCTACATAATGATCTTTTCTGGTGCCCCTTTCATGTGTGCATGGATTTGAATTACTGTCTTGTGTCCCTTGTTTTCAGCCTGAAGAACTTACTTCTTGCAAGCAGGTCTTCTAGTAAAAAAGTCCCTCAGTTTTTCTTTATCCAACAAGGTCCTTGTCCTGACTTCATTTTGAAAGATAGCTTTGCTGGACTTTTTTTAGTTTCCACACTTTGAATATGCCATTTTGCCTCCTCTGGCCTCAACTGTTTCAGATGAGAAGTCAGATGTTAATCTGAATGTTTTGGGATGAGTCGGCTTTCTCTTGCTGCTTTCAAGCTTGTGGCTGTCTTCAGCTGTCAACATTTCAGCCATGATGTATCTATTTGTGGATTTCTTGGCTTTTACCCTTCTTTCTTTTCCTTTAATTTTTTTGATGGGTAGATTAATAGTTTTCCTCATGTTTGGGAGGTTATCAGTTATCGTTTCTTTGAATAGTTTTTCATTTTCTTTCTCTTCTCCTCAATTACCTCCTTTGCACATATGTTGTGCACCTAATGGAGCCTCAAATTTGTCTTCAGTTTCCCCCTTCTGTTCTGCAGTATGTGATCTCTACTGATCTTTCTTCAAGTGTGCTGATTCTTTCTTCTGCCAGCTCAGACCTACTGCTGAGCCTCTCTAGTGAAGGTCTGATTTTGCTTATTGTTTTCATCTCCAGAATTTTTACTTTATTCTTTTCAATAACTTCTCTCTTTATTAATATTCACATCCTCTGTTTAATGAGACACTGTCATCATACTTGCCTTGAGGTCTTTAGGCATTTAGTTCTTTGAACATCTTTATTATAGCTGCATTAAAGTCTCTGCTAAGTCTACCATTTGGGCCCCTTCAAAGGCAATTTCTCTTGCCTGCTTTTCTCCCTGTTTATGGATCACACTTTCTTGTTTCTTTGCATATCTCAGAAGTTTTGGTTAAAAACAGGATATTTCAGATAATACGTTGTAGCAACTCTGGATACTGATTTTCCCTCCCTGGTGTTGTTGTTTGCTTGGTTGTTTATTTGTTTAGTGCCTTGGCTGACCCAGTTCTCTGAAGTCTATCCCCCCAACATCTTGCCCCCCTGATATCAGGTGCAGCCTCTAATATCTCCAACCAGATTTTCCATCCATTTATTTTTATTTCTTCTAGTCTGGCTACCTAAGTTTCACCTCTGGGTCAGCACAAGTCACTTTTTTTGGTCAAAGGATGTGTTTAAGCCCCCTTAGGGAGATTTTTCACCCTTTAACATGTTATGTGGGGGGGGGGGCTTGGAAGCAGCTAACACAGCTCAGAAAGTTTACCTTCTTTGCCTCCTATTCATCCAGACAGTGGTAGCTTGTGTTTTCCCTTTCTGACCTCTCCTGAGAGACACTGCATGAGGCTTGAATACAGTCTTCCTGCTGCCAGGGTTCACTCGCTATTACTTATAGGCCTGGCTCCCTAGGAGTTACCACTGGGTCAGAACAGCTTACTGTTTGCTCAGTTTTGGTCACAAGTCCCTTGTGCCTGTATGACTCTGCCATGCGTTGATGGTCTGTGTGTGGCTGGGAAGTATCTTCGAGTCTGCTGTTCTTGACGTGTGCACAGCCTCATCGACACCCAGAGTTGATGTGAGCCCAGCAGAGCCCCTGCTGTCCCTGGTTGTCTCCACGAAACTTCTGGCTGCTCTGCCATTTTGCTTACAGCATGGAGCTACCAGCCTTCTTCTTAGTTTCTCTCTACCAAGATGTCTATAATTGTTGACAAGGTGCTTGGGCGAGGGGCTCCCAGTGAAGTCAGGCCCTCAGGCAGGCTGCAGAGCTCCTCCAGGTTATGTGCTGCCTTCCTTCTGCACCACTGCCGCAGAGTGGTGTGGGGAGGGGGCCCTCTTCTCCTGGAGGGACACCCCTGCTCTACAAGTGAGTGCCAGGAGGGGAGAGGGGGCAGCCCTGATCTTCTTGCTTGGTTGCCCTCCCAGCATGGAGTCTCTGCCCTCGAGTGGGCTGGGGTGCAGATCATGGGGCTCAGATGCTGGGGAAGAACTTCCCTCCTACAGATGGGAACTGAGGAGAGGAGAGACTGGTCCCCTTGGCTGCACCTGCTTTGGCCACGTGGTGCAGGAGGAGGATGAGAAATGGCGGCAGCTCGTCCTTCCTAGGATGAAACCACAGCACCAGCCCGGGAGCTGGAGGAGAGGGAGCCCATGTGCTTGGCTGAAACTGCCCAGGATGAAGCCTCTGCAACACAGAACCTGGGGGACAGGAGGAATCGGCCTGGTCATGGCTCAGATGTCTCTACATTAACATGGTAAGAAGTAGGCAGAGAAGTTTTAAATCATCGTGGCCAATGCCAGTTGAGGCTCAATCAGAAATCATGATATTAAGTCACTATAGACTCTTGTACCTCAGCAACGAGTGCTTTTGCAGAGCTTTAGTAAGCTAGTCTCAATTTTCTAAGCAGATGAGAGTTTTGACAGGCCCCCCAAGAGGCAAGAGGAAACATGCAGGGCAAGGTGGGCTTCCCTCTGGGACAACCCAAGGGCCCCAGGCAGCTCAGTGTGCACAGGGGTCCCAGACAGCTTGGAGAGGAAAGGCAAAAGAGCCAGAAGTCACGATGACCTGCTCAAAACTGTGCCCACAATTGACTCGAATAAATCAAGAGTCTCCTGCATTCTTGGATGAAAAATCTGCAAACTTTAAGAAGCTAGAATTTCTTCTGTCTGGAAAATAAAATCATAAATCCTGGTCAGGCAGGTCAGTCCACCCACAGGAAGTTCAGAAGCACTTTCTCTGGCTTGGTGTGTAGGAGCTTCTGGCTCAGATGAGGCGTCCAGTAATGTACTGCTTTTCAGGGAAGATGGAAAAGAGCAGGGCCCAGGCCCCTTGTTCTATTAATGAGGCCCAGAGAGGTGAAATGATTTGCTGACGATCCCCCAGGCGTGAGGGGCCAGTTCCAGCTCCAGTCCCTCTATCTGATAGAGGAGGAGCTGGAGGACACAGCATCCCTCCAGCAGCAATTGGGCCAACGGGCTTGAAAGTGGAGACATCTGCTCTCCAACAGAGACAGTCGGACTCAGGAGGGCTGGTTGATAAGAGAGGTTTTCCAAGATTAAAGTGAAATTTTAAAGCTTAACACATTAGCAAGTCTAGCCTCTCCCATCTCCGCTTACTTTCTTCCTTCAGCTTTAACTTTTTAAAACTCACTCCTTTGGGTTAAAGCCTTGAAAGGTGGTATGAAAAGCCAAAAGCAGGTCACCTGAGTGGCTTGCCATTGTGACCACCATTAACAGCTTGATGTTTAATACTTTGTTGGATTGAAGCTTGCCCAGTTGAGGAACTTTTAGGAAAAGGCTCAGTGTGAGGAAGACCCAAGCTGGTCAGTCCACATGGAAGCCCCCGGGCAGGTGGTGAGGATGCAGGTGGGGAGATAGACCAGGGCCGTTAACAGAAGCAAGACCACCACAAGCAACTGCTAACTCCTGCCAGGTCCTTACTCTGTGCCTGGCACCCTTCTTACCTATGCTTCATCTTATTTAGTCTTCAAAGCAACCTATGTCAGTGATATTATTATCATCTTCATTTGGCAGCCCAGTACCTCTGCTGCCTTGCACACAGTGATAGCATTGGGATAAACTCAGGTTACGTTCTGGGTCAAAAGCTCCGCTCCGCTCCACTGCCAAAGCAAAACAAACGCGATGATTTTCCCTAACGCCATGTCCACGGATTATTGTCTCCCAGGGATAATCTTTATAAATGACTCTCAATGACATCCCAAGTTACAGCCAATGCCATAGGAAAGGCATGGTGAAGGAGTATTTGACATGTGCAAATCCATCTCCACCGCTAGAAAAGTATACCTAAGTACCAGGCTTAGCATCAGATCCCTGGTTTCATTTAGTAAAGGGTATGGAGCTTTATATGTTCCCTCAAAGTTTATTCCAGGATGTGACAATGTCAATTTCGGAATAGGCAACGGTAAATCTCCCAGGGCCAACAACTGCATCTCTACAGTTTCCAGCCACCCAAACAACTTCTGGAAATTGGCCTGAAAGATGTAAACTTCAGAGCAGTTGCTTGTATTTCCTGGTCTTTTGCCGTTGGTCCGGCTCCCTGCCAGACCTCCTGCAATGAGGGCTGTGTTCTGCACGCAGCAGGTTTTTGTGGACTGAACTGAATTCTGGCTGTAAGAGTAAATAGAAAAAAAATTTTTGAAGTGTTTCTCTCTCCTGGAAATAAATAAAACTTGAGCTTGGGAGGTCTTCACAGAGTCCTAACGGTTTCACCTTGCTGTGCGAAGCACTGGGGACTGTGTGTGGAAGGAAGACCCTGAGGGGAGAGAAGCGGCAGATGCGCCCTACACGCCCCCACACACACACACCCTGTAAATGAAACATTCAGGAAAGGACTTCATTTGCACCAAAATCTCTTACTTTTTTACATCAGGAGTAGGGAGATATTGTCTGAAATACCTGAGTAATTATCTCCACTTCATTTTAGTTTTAAACACCAAATTTGTGACTTAAGAAAAAGTGATGAAGGTAAAAAGAGGTTTTTTTGTTTTGTTTTGGTTTTTTATGTGGGCCATTTTTAAAGTCTTTATTGGATCTGTTACATCTTCTGTTTTATGTTTTGGATTTTTGGCCGCGAGGCATGTGGGATCTTAGCTCCCCGACCAGGGATCGAACCCGCACCCCCTGCATTGGAAGGTGAAGTCTGCACCACTGGACTGCCAGGGAAGTCCCAAAGGGAGTTTATCAGCTGTAACTTAGAAGCAATTCTGATGTCTGAGCACAGGGTGCATTGGAAACGCTCTCATGACCTCAGCATCCCCATCTCCAGGACATGTCCACCTCAGGCAACTCCAAGCCTCCACCTGGGACCCGGGGCAGGGGGAGCCCCAGTGGCACTTGAGAACTGGAGGAGAAAGGCCTTGGCATTGGTGCCCCTTGGATGGGACGACCCTGGGGCCCCTCCCAGTCATCCACAGCAATACTCCGCTTATTAATGACCTTCTCCTCCCCACGGCCACACCACTGACTCGGGGGCCACCTCCCAAATAAACCACTTGCTCAGAGTTAGCTGCAGAGTCATTTGTGACATAGAGAAAAAGCTATAATTTCCTACTGATGGAACCAAGAAGGGCGTTGTTAAGAAACAGTGCCTGCTATTTGCTTCAAGAACTGTTTTTGATTGGCTTTTGTAGTATTTTCCCTGTCTCTCAAAGCCATGTGAATGTATTAAAATATAAAAATATTCTTAAAATCCAACTAACTGGCTGAAAAGTATGCAAAAAGTTAAATGTTAGAGTTCTCAGTCCTTCTCCAAGTGGACTTGAGTGGACGCCATGATCTGGGCAATGAAGCCACTTCCCTGTGATGATAAAAATTGCTGCTTCAGGGGCTTCCCTGGTGGCGCAGTGGTTGAGAGTCCGCCTGCCGATGCAGGGGACATGGGTTCGTGCGCTGGTCCGGGAAGATCCCACATGCCGCGGAGCGGCTGGGCCTGTGAGTCATAGCCTCTGAGCCTGCGCGTCTGGAGCCTGTGCTCTGCAACGGGAGAGGCCGCAACAGTGAGAGGCCCGCGTACCGCAAAAAAAAAAAATAAATAAATTGCTGCTTCAAATTTCTGGAAACTTCTGAAAAAAAGCACATGAAATGAGCAAAGCGTAAGTACATAAGTCAATGAATTTTACACACACATATAACCCCATGTATCTAACCCTCAGATCAACATACAGAACCTTTCTGACACCCTCGCCACTCATGATTCTGACCTCTATCACCATAGTTAGGATCTTCTGTTCTCAAACCTGG
Organism: Mesoplodon densirostris; assembly: GCF_025265405.1. Classification (NCBI taxonomy): domain Eukaryota; kingdom Metazoa; phylum Chordata; class Mammalia; order Artiodactyla; family Ziphiidae; genus Mesoplodon; species Mesoplodon densirostris. Next base: position 113,911,430 of record NC_082669.1, on the reverse strand, counting down.
TATCGTTGGGCTCACCCTTTCTAGATTCTTGTGTCTGGTTTCCTTCCCTTTCTGGTTTTCCTTTCCTGAAAATTCTTAGGGTGATAAGCTGACAATGAGCTGTCCTGTGCCTAAATGATCATAGATGCTGAGCCACTGAGTCCCATCCATGAGAGTTTGCATGAAAACGACACATACGGGGCTCAGCCTGGTCCTATAGCTGTAGAGTCCTTGGTCCTGTCATCTGCGTGACTGTGGTGGGTCACGTGGACGTGCAGGCACAGGTTCTGCCTTGTTGAAAGTTCACAGTTCGTGGCTACTGCGCTTCACCTACAGACACGAGCTGGTCATCCAGGTGCCCCCCGCTCCCCTCCCATCCCTTCTGTCTTCTCAGAAAACAGCCTCGATTCCCATTTCCATAGCACCGTGCTGTCCAAACACAGCCCCATCATGATTTGATTTATTCCTGTGGTGACCTTTGAGACAGATGACAGGCATGACATGGCTGATCTCCATGGTGAAGCCGAGACAGAAGAAGAGCGGGTTCCTGGCCGACATGAGGCTGCGGGGCCTGGAGGCAGGGCTGTGGAAGGGCCGTGTCTCTAACCCTGGCAGCTCTTCCCTGCCCCGCGCATCACCAGGTGGCACCCACTCCTCCGGGCACCGCCCGCCAGGTCACAAGCAGCGGAGCCCCGACGCCACCTCCCCTGCCGCTCAGGGGCTGGGAGAGGCCCCAGGTAGGAGAGGCCACGTGGAGAGACAGGAACGCGGACACACGAGTGAGAAGCCACGTGAGGAGTGGCTCCTCCGGCCTCAGCCAAGACGGTCAGACAGCGGCCCCGTCCTTCCTGCACTCCTGACCCAGAGTCACGTGCAAAAGAAAACGGCTGTTTTAACCCCCTAAGTTTTGCAATAGCTTATTACAGAGCAATAAATAACCAAAACACACCCTTGTGGGGAGGGGTGCTGCCCACCTACATGCTCTTCTGAGCACACGATGCAGCAGGGAGCAAACACCCAACCACTGATCTCATCCCAGAAAAGGCACTAAGATCTCTGCCTGGGGCTCAGCGACATCGTGTCTTCTGCGCTCTTCCCGTCTCATCTTCAGTGACGTAAACCTCAGGAGTGGACATCGTGGAAGCTGAGAGGGGCCTCCGGTCCGGCAGCTGTGGGATCCGTCAGCTCCTCCAGCAAAGTGAAGACAGAGGCTCGAGCCTCCTTCCTTAGGAACAACCTTGCACGTGTGCAGTGAAGGGCTTGGTAAATGACACCCTGGTAACCAATGGCTCTAATTACGGGCGAGTCTTCTCTTTTAACTTCTAGCTTGAGGCCTAAGGATAACATCCCTGGGGCTGCGTCTGAATCAGAGGCTGACGGAAGCCTTCAAGGAAAGTGATGGGCTTGTGGTCCCAGCTCACCTGGAGGCCCTGTGTTTGTGGCCCGAGCAGGACCCCTCCCTGAGGATCAGGTGAGGAAAGCGATCATCTGTCAAGTTCCTTTTGCAGCTGCAAGATGTTTGACGTCACTAGGACCTGTTTCGGCTACTTCTGCAGAACAAATACTTCAAAACTTAGTGCTTTCAAACGAGCACTTTATTTTGCTTTTACACAAAACTGGGGAGCCAGGAATTTGGCAAGAACGTGGCTGTCCGGTTTTCACTTGGGGCCTTTCACATAGTTGTGGCCCAATGTCAGCAGAGGCCGCAGTTGTCCAAGAGCCCTGGGGCCGGACACCCGGGGGGGCGGGGGGCTCACTTCTGGGAGCACGGCTGGGCACGGAGCAGAGACCCTCATCCACACGGGTAACTCCTCACACGCCCTCCCACGCTGGCTCCCCCACTGAGTGTCCCAGGAGAACCAGGTGGAAACCATGATGACCCAGCTTTTAAAAAGTGAAAAATTCAGAGTTTATTTTTAAGGACAAATTGGCAGACTATATAAAAATACAGTGAATAAGATAAATTTAAAGAGCAAAATTATTTCATGAACTTTAACTTCAAAAATAAGTTACAATTTCATTAGTTATTAAATTTACTGTGAAATTATTTCTTCTTGTGTGGAGCTTTGCCAAGCTCATCCAGACCTGCCTAGATGCGTCACTTCCCTGGGCTATAACTGCCTGGGGGCAGAGGGAGGGCAGACGAGAGCAGAAGCAACGGGGCCAGGTGGGCTTGGTCACTACAGGGTGATTCTGAGTATTACTAAGGAAGGAACAGAGAGGAAAGCATTCCAGCATGGGAAATGGCTCCAGAGAAGTTGTCCCGGGTGGGAGTTCACTACTTTTACTTGGACTGAGCAGAGTGTCTGAGTGAGAAGGTAACAGAAATGCGTAGTGTAGTGGAGAAGTCAGGAGAAGAGGGAAGACGGTGGTTCTTGGCACTGAGCCATGTGGCTCTGGGGAAACACTCAAGGAAGAGCCAGCAGGGCTCCCCAACCCCCGTCCCTCCACCATCACCACATCGACCTCCTGAGTCCCCAGCCTTGGTCTCCAGCTCGAGACATGGCACTTTATTTTTCTATTTTCCTAGGAATTAAATTCTAAGAAGATGGCATTAAAATTGCATTTTCAAAAGAACATTTCATAAACAGAACTGTAAGGAAATGGGAAATTAAAAGAAACATTTTCTTATTCAAAGGGAAGAGAATGAGAGCAGTGAAATTGCATTAATAAAGGTCACATGGGCCTGTTTCTCATGGATTCTTCTATCTCCTTAATTTGTCCTAACTTACTCGGATTCCCTGTCCAGAAATTAAGGGCTTACTACAAGCCTTTTGGGTGACTATACACTTTGGCAGCGAAATCAATAATTAAAAATATATATATATTCCTCTTCCACCTAAAAAACAAAGAAAGAAAACGGGTCTACAGTATCTGCGTCAGTGGCTGGCCTGGGCCTTGTCTCCAGCTGAACAAGTCATGTGGCTTCTAAACGATAAAGACCGTTTCTGGATAATTGAGGTTTTCTTCTTCAATGAACAAGCAAGGACTCGAGAGTGGAGCCGGGGAATCCTCTTTCCTCCAGGACGGAGGCGAGGTCGGCAGCGCGGGGCCCCTCCGTCCCAGTCCGCCTGCTGGCTGCGCAGTCCTCATGCTGCTCCTCCCCGGGCCGGCTTCACTCTGGTCCGTGAAGGGCAAGAGGCTCAGCTGGTGCCGAGTTAAATCGCCAGGTCCTTCTTTCTGAACCCCAGAAACGAGGGGCCTCAGGAGGAGGCAGCATGAGGCAGATGTTAGTTACGGTACCTAAAATCAGACGCTGGGCCTCCACATCCGGCTCGCCTACTTCACTTTTGTTTCCTTGTCACTGAATCGGGACCACTAAGGTGGGGCTGAGGGAGTTTCCTAAGACAGTCACCGAAAGTGCCTCACAGTAAATACTGGCTGCTGTGCCTCTCGGGCGGGACCGGCCTGGCGGCTGGCAAGCACGGAGCCCTCCCTCGGGAGGGGCCGCCCGGCTCCAGCGTCTCCCAGAGCCCGGAGCCAGACTGAACGACAGCCCTGGGCTCCCGAGGCCTCTCCCTTCTTCCTGCCCTGACAGAGGCTGGTCATCCAGTGCCGTCCTGCCCTCCGGGCTTGGCCTCCAAATCCTTGCAACGTGGCCTTCCAAGAAGGTTCGACCAGCGGGTCACAGACAGCCGCGGCCTAGGAGGCAGGCCTGGGGGGCTGCGAGGCCGTTAAGCATCCCCGCCCGCGGGCGAGGCAGGCAGCCCTGCAGCAGGCCGCCCTCCGCCGGCCCGGGCTGCACACCAGGACTATCAACACCCTGGTGGTACCGAGAAAACACCAGCTGCTGCGGAACCCGCGGGGAAACTTGCCCAGTGACAACATCACGACGTCCGCCGGTCTCACACAAGCCGGTTACAGCCGCCCACACGCAGTGCGGAAACCGCCTCCCGCGGTCTTCCACGGAGGCGGAGGCGGGGCGATGAACCGTCCTGCCCGCCCCGTGCCTTTCGGTCTCCTCTTCCGGTTCCCCGCGTTCTCGTACTTTACAAGCTGCAGAGAGAGCGCACTGCATAAAGAAACAAAGCAGGATGTGAGCCTCTGAGGGATGAAAACCTTAAAGCAATCAGCTAAAGTGCCCTCAGTTACAACAAGGCACATTCTCAGGAGAAGCGTGGGTTGCTTTGTGGGTTTAACGCAGCTTCGTTTTCTGCAGTCACATTACGTCCAACTTGGTTGTTGATTCATAAAGGCATTTGAGTTAAAGCTCAGTGTTTACTTCATGTATAATCATCTGAGTACTCTGTGATGGGCTGGTTGAGTTTACCAGAACAAAGCACAAGGACGGCACAGCTTTTCCTGTCCCCCAGCAGATGGTAAACCCTCCGAAGCCCATGAAAGTCTCCAGTTCTCAGGGTTGTTTCTCCTCAAAGGTCGAGCGCTGCCTTGCACGCACTGGGTACTGACTGGTTGCTAACCAGTTGGACATTCGGGTTTTCTAAATTTCATGATCCTCCGAAGATGGGGTGGGGGTGGAACGTTGCACATCAATATGCAGCAAATACTGCATATTGAAGTCTCGACCCTCACCGTAGTGGGTGGCAGAAATGTGGGTTACGGCCCGCCCCTGACGCCTTTTCAACCCAGCTGAGAGGGGCGGACCTAAAGCAGTCAGACAGCTGCGCACATCGGCGTGTGATTAACTGTCAAAATGAGTGGGACAGACTCCAGCCATCATCTCTGCTGGACGGTCAGTCAGACCAGGTCCTAGCAGTGTTCTCCTCGCTGCCTTGCAGCTTCTGCACAGCTATACGGGGCGGTGAGATGGGACAGTGATGGGAGGGGGACAGCGGAGCCCCTGGGTTCTGGAAATGCCCTTGATCTGGTTCCCCAGCTGTTTACATATGCAAAACTTGTCAGCTGGACACTTGTGCGTTGTGCCCGTAGCTGTGTGTGATTTATGCCTCAATTTTTAAAAGTAAAGAGGGAAATGGTGTTTTTAAAGTACAGCCACGTGCACCATTTAGTTCATTCTGGAAACTTGTATATTCCTGCCACACAAAAGCCTTGCTGGCATCTGGCAGTATCCCCGGGGAAGTGACTGGCCACTGCCATACTTTTTCTCTCAGGTGAAGGGCTGACACCAGATTGCAGGTTGTAAGTCACATTGCACAGTGAGGGTAAGACCCTGCTTTGATAACAGGCTGCTTTCTCTGCTTGCAGGTGTGAAAACAGCCCTGAGCTTTTGTCCTTTAAAGATGCATAATAAAATAAATTATAGTAAAGGAAATTTTTTCCAGCTTTGAAAGCATAGAAGGTAAAAAGCCTCATTTTGTTCCATTCAAGACTATAAATAAATAAGAAAACACAGCTGAATCTAATTTTAAGTATCGGTTTAGCTTGCTTCCAGAGTGTTGGAGGTATCCAGAATAACCTATGAGCCTGTCTACCAGCTCACTGTACAAGTGGGAAGGCTTATGTCCAAGAGATAAAATGATGATACCGTGGCCACGTGGCAGGACCGAGACAAAATTCCTGGATTCCAAGGCCCTTTTTTCTCAGCTACCACAGCTTACTTAGGGATTGGGCAGCTTTGTCCTTAGTGAGAGGGAAGCTTTAAGTAGCCAGTAGCAGTACGAGGTCTCGGGAAAGCCTTATGTAGTTGTGGACAGTGACTGACAAAATATTCTGTGTTCAGTGTGTGACTCGCAGGACCCTCTCCCCTCCCTTTTCCAAAGTGCATCTGGAATTATGGAAAGGACCTCATAACAGAAATTAGAGAATAGGAAAAAAGACTAAACAACAGCAAATATACAGCAATATTTTAATGAAAGGAACTAGGACCAAACTTTCCAATATTTTTGTTAATACCTCTGGTTTTGTGTGTAAAAGGAGTCAGGGATGGAGAATCATTAGGCAAGAAAATCCTGCACTTTCCTGTGGTGCTTCAGATGCTCCTGGGAGAACATTGGTAACCATCCAAAGGGGCCTTGAGTCATTAATTATCCTCCACTCTTCACTTTAGAAGCAAACTTTTAAATTTAGCCCCATTTGCCAGTTTCCTCCCCAGAGTCTCATTTCTGCTGAATATACTGTTAAAAACATTTCTTTATTTCATCTTCCTTTAAACTTACTCACGTTCTTTTCTTCTCCCTAAAAAAAGACGGAAACAAGCCATTCAAAAGGCAGCACCATCTCTCAGATCCTGTGCGTGTGAGGTCTGTCCACGCCGCGGTCAGGGCTGCCTCTGTGAAAGAAACACCAGACGGGGCCCTTCTCAAAACCTTCCAGCCCTTTGCCCACGGGGCTCAGCAAATCCCACCCCGCGCTGTGGCCCCCGGGTCCTCCAGATCTGCTCCCCGGTCCCAGCCCCACGCTCTGCCGCCCCCCCCACCCCGGCCTTCACTGCCCAGTCCCTCATCTCTGCCCTCCCGGTCTCTCCCTTTTCTCCTTCTGGCCCTCCTCTCTGGACCAGTCACCCCGTCGGTGCCCTCTGGGTACCCCCACCTGTCTCCCCGCCAGCCAGCTCTAAGGGAAGGGCCCCGATCTGGCACAAAGCAGACACGTGACAAGCCTAGGCTCCGCCGTGGACGTGGATGGAGTGATGAGCATCCTCCCTCCCCACCCTCCCAGGGCCCTGCGGCAGGGCGCTCGCTGCCCAGGCTTCTCCTCTCAGAGAGGAAGGGTCTGAGTTACCAATTCATGTTAGACATGGGTGCTTTAACACCTGTCACCCGCACCCCAAAGCCGGGGCCTGGCGTAGACCACAGCTTCTCCTCGCAAGAGCTGCCGGCTATGCCTCTGCAGGTCCCGCCCAGCCTGGTGAGGGAAAGCTGGCACAGGGGACACTCCCCTGGGCCCCCTCATGCCCAGCTCCCCACTCTATTGGGTGAGGACCCCGGCCTGGCCTGGCACTAAACTCTGCTTAGATGGGTGGAGGGTCTCCATTTTTCCCTCAGCAAGGAAAAACAAGATACTTGCCAAGCCTGGGGGTCAGGGCAGCCTCTCCTGTAGCAGGGACCCTGGAGCTGAGAAGGGAAGAAGGCGAGGTGCTCACCTGGGGCTCGGTGGGACCTCAGATGGCCCAGTCAGAAGGAGCAGCAAGGCTTGCATGTAGTAGCAGCGTTAGGCCAGCGGTGGAGAAGCGGGTGAGGGTAGGGAGGGGCCAGATCACCTGTGGCCTTAAAGGTACAGTGACTGTGGAATAAGTGCAAACCAGGACAGGTCTGAGAATGCAAGGGGCACTGGTAACTGGTGCTGGGGCAGCGGGAGGGGCAGACGCTGGCTCAGCTTGTGGTGCTGAAAGGCGTGTAGGTGGGCAGCAAAGAAGGGTGCAGGGCGGGGAGGTGTCGTGCGTGGTCACTGTGCATTTTGAAAGTGGGTTTGGCGGGTGTCAGCAGCGCCTGTGTCTGCAGACCTCCCCCCACCGCCCTCCGCCCCGTCCCTGCAAGGAGCTCATCATCAGGGCTGTCCTTCGAGCTCTGCAGGGACTCCGGGCTCACGCGCTCTCCTGTCACGGCCCCAACCACCTGCGTGCCCTGCGCGGTGCCTCCCCCGGGTCACACCGTCAGCACCCTGACTCTCACGGGGGCCTCGGGTAAGGTCCCCACGTCACTAGATCTTAGCTTTCTAAGCCGATGATGAGTTTCCGTCGAAGGCTGTGCCTCTGCAGTGGCTCTGTTGACGGTTTTGGAGGGTAGGTCTTTACGGTGAGGAACTGTTTGCTGCATCTCAGGGTGCTGTGCCCTGGCCTCACTGCGCTGAGGCTCACAAGCCCCGCCCTTGCTGCACACAGCCTTGGGGGGGGGCGGCTCCACCCGAGACAGCCAGTGGTCTGAGGCCTGCGCCCCCTCCCTCACGGTCCGTCATCCTGGCGGCCAGCGAAAGCGAATCTGCCTCCCAGGTGGACCCTAGAGCTGGGGCTGAGGAAGAGGGTGCGGGGAGGAGGGCAGGCGCGCAGGGCAAGTTCTGCCTGTCGGGACGTCAGCTTCCGAAAGGCGGCCCCCGACCCCGACCCAACGTCCTGGGTAGAAGCGGCACTGAACCCTCGCCGGTCCCTTTACAGAAATATGTGTGACTCAGGCACCCGAGACGCTAACCGCCACGGAGAGGCTTGTGAAAGAAGAGCTGAGGAGATGGCAGCTTAACGTGGAAGCAGCTGCCTCGTGTGGCAGTGACCGACAGGCAGGAGAGGCCCTCGGAGCCCCCGGGGCCCCTCTGACGGCTGCCCAGCCTGGGCAGCTCGGGCGCAAGCAGGCAGCTGCGGGGGCAGTCACGGCACCGTTCGGGGTGATTTAGAGCAAGAGGTGACAAGAACACGTCCAGATTGCAGAGCGTGCATCGGGAAGCCAAATGGACTTAGAAGGTGCGTTGGAAGCTTTGCTCTGCGCTCCCCCTTGCCTCCCGCTGGGAACGATGCACGGTCTGCGCTAGTCCTGAGGATTCCACCAAACGGAGTCAGTGGAGCGGATGCAAAAGGCACCATTCAGTCTAGGTCCCTACACTCTCCAGACTCTTAATCTTCAGCTTTTTTCTTTAATTCATCAGCTCTGGAAAGTCAGCCTGCCATGTAAAACGCTAAAACTACAACTACCAAGGCTTTCCTGGTCTTAAAAAAGTACAGAACATCTCATTGCTTTGTCACTTAATCTGCTGATTGGTTAATCAGTTGATCCGTTTTCTCTGAACTTAACCAAATGTTGAGTAAATGTTGGAGTCCATCTGATTTATACTCTGGAAAGTACCGTGAAAGGTAATCCAGTACATTTATGAAGATATCATGCTCTATTCCACCCAGCTCTGGCTTCCAGTTTCTAATTCGGGGTGTGGGGAGCTTGGAAGCCATTGCTCCTGCCTTCATAGCAAGAAAAAGCTGAACAACCTGGACATCAAAAACTCATCTGACACATCAGAAAACTGAGGTCAGAGGGCAAACCCCTGGCCCCCCAAATGAGAGACAGACCTGCTGGTACAGAGAACCACAGCTAACCAGACAAAAGCTCAGGTGCAGACACCTTCGTGGGAACCAGGGCTGGGGTGGGAAAACCTAATCTGTAATTTATTAATTGATGAAGGTTCACTGTGGACAAAGTTGAGAGTTAAAAACTCCAGGGGGGGCCCGGCACCAGGGGGGCCTCACACTTTTGTGACTTTTACCTTCAGGAGTGGACCAGGTGCTCACGGTGAAAATCCCTTCGTGCTTACAGCAGTGGGTGGAAAGAAGGAATCATTTGTCAGTGCTCCAGAGCACCCTGTTCCTACCAAGGCCTGCCTCTGGGGGAGCTGGTCAACCAGAGCCTGACCTACCTGCAGGCAGGGAAATACTCAACTCCAGCGCCCTCTGGCCACCCCATCCTGCTTAAGGGGAAGAAGAAAACAGAAACACTTGTGAAGTTCAGTCCAGGGACGTGGGCTTCCGTAAAGACTGAGGCCTCTCAAAGGCCTGTAAGCCCCCTCCCCACACCTCACCTCTGCCTCATCAGTAGGAACCCTGTACAACAGCGGGGAAATACACTGAAAGACCTGCACACCTCAGACCTTTTTAAAAAAAGAAATCTCTAAGGAAAGCCAGAGACAACAGAGGAGGAGAAAAGCAAGGTCACAAGAGGAAATTTTAGCCTCCAATACCTAAAGCTACAGCAAACAGTAAACGTAGCCCAACTCCTAGCCACATGATCCTAAAAACTAATACCAAAGACCAGTTTACCTTAGGTTTGGGGGTTTTTGTTTTGTTTTGTTTTGTTTTTTGCGGTACTTGGGCCTCTCACTGTTGTGGCCTCTCCCGTTGGGGAGCACAGGCTCCGGACACGCAGGCTCAGCGGCCATGGCTCACGGTCCCAGCCGCTCCATGGCATGTGGGATCTTCCCGGACCGGGGCACGAACCTGTGTCCCCTGCATCGGCAGGCGGACTCTCAACCACTGCACCACCAGGGAAGCCCTACCTTAGTTTTTTAACCAAGTACATCATGTCCAACTTTTAACCAAAAAATTACAGGACAAACTATAAGACAAAACTCAAAGTTTGAAGAGGCAAAGTAAGCATCACTGGAATTATCAAACATGGAAATTAAGACAACTGTGATTAATATGCTAAGGACTCTAAGAGAGAAGAGGACAACACACAAGAACACACAAGTAATACAAGCAGAGCATGGAAATTCTGTGAAAGAATCAAAAGGAAAGTCTGGAGAATTAAACACCATTAACAGAAATGAATGTTTTTGATGGGCTCATCAGTAGTCCGGACATGGCTGAGAAGGATCAGTGAGCTTGAAGAAATGTCTATAAAAATGTCCCAAACTGAAATGCAATGAAAAAAAAAAGAATGAAAGAGATGGAAGAGAAGCTCCAAGAACTGTGGGGCAATTACAGAAGGTATAACATGCACATGATGGGAAGAGCAGAAGAAGAAAAGGAAAGGGAGAAATGAACAGGAAATATTTGAAGCAGTTAGGACTGAGAATTTTTCAAAACTAATGATGGACACCAAAGATCCAGGAAGATCAAGAACACCAAGCAGAGTGTGTACCAAAAAAGTCTACACAGAGACATATCATATTCAATTGCACAAAATCAAAGACAAAGAAAAAGTCTTGAAAGAAGCCACGGGTAAAAACTCTCTTACATATAGAGCAGCAAAGACAAGAATTACACCTGACACATCTTCAGAAACCATGCAAGGGAAAAAGCTTCCATTGTGGACTCAAATCAAGATGGCAGAGTAGGAGGACATGGAACTCGCCTCCCCCGACAAACACGTCAAAAGTGCATCTATGTGTGGAGCAATTCTCAGGGAAAACTAACTGGAAATCGTACAACCCAGGCTGTGAGAAAGATCCTCATGGAATCAGGTAGGAAGGGAAGAGAAGCGATCAGGCCAGGACCTATGCCCCTAGAGAGGCTCAGAGGGAAGGGCAATTACTCAGGCAGAGACCCTCCCTGGGGCATGAGCAGATCGAGCCACATATTGAGCACCTCAGTCCTGGGGTCCTACTAAGGAAAGAAAGCCCCTTTGGCTGGTTGGAAGACCAGTGGGACTAACGGGAGGGCTGTGGGAAGCCTGGACTCTTGTGAGGAGCTTGTGAGGGGGAACAGATGCATGCTGGCTCCTGAAGCCGGGGCTGGGGGGTGGGCAGAGAGGGTGGTTTGAAACAGTGGCTAGCTGACTGCCCAGGCGCGTGCCCCAGCCCGAGCCCAGCAAACACTCCGGCACGACTTGCCTCACATGGCAGCTCCACACAGCAAGGGCCGCCATGACCAAGGAAGAAGCTTGGCCGAAAGACGTGGAGGAAGCTCAAACCCTATGCAGCGTCTGGGCAGGAGGGGCACAGCCATTGCTGGTGTTTGCACAGGCAGTGACCAGAAGCAGACCAGATCAGTGGGCAGACTGCCACAGTCCATGTCCAGACCCTCGCTGAAAACCCACACCAGCCCCTCTTGCTCCAGAACTGCTCCCTCCTGGGCCTCCCTCTGGTGCCAGTGCTGGGAGGGGGAAGAGCATACATTTAAAGGAAACTGAGCCAGCTCAGACCTGAACCTCAGGGCTCCTATGCCAGCAACCTGGAAGCTGACCCTAGCCCTGATAGCATGGTGATGCCCCTGAGCAGAGGGAGAACACTGCCTCACAGCTGGCCCCCTAGCCCCTCCTTCTCCAGCCCCACCTCCTACCAAGGGGACAGCTGCCAGCACACCCTGAGGAAAGACATGACGTGTTCACATCAAATCCAGCTCTCCCACCAAAGCCACTGGGCACATGTAGACTCTATAGGGATGCTCCCACATAAGGACACCTTTCAAGACTGCCAAAGGAAACTGTTTCACCTAATTTCATAGAGAGAGAAAGATAAGCAAAATGAGAAGAGAGAGGAATTTGCCTCAACTGAAAGAGCAAGAAAAAAACTCTGAAGAAACAACAAATGAAACAGAAATAAACAATTTACTAGATAAAGCATTCAAAGCATTAGTAAGAAGAATGTTAAGTGAATTAGGGAAAAGACTAGATAAACACAGTGAGAATTTTAACAAGGAGTAGAAAATATTGGGTTGGCCAAAATGTTTGTTCGAGTTTTTCCATAAGATGTTAAAACCCAAACGAACTTTTTAGCTAACACAATATTAAAAAGAACCAATCAGAAGTGAGAAATACAATAACTGAAATGAAAAACACACTAGAAGGAATGAACAGCAGATTGGGTGATACAGAAGAACATATAAGTGATCTGGAAGAGAGAATAATGAAAATGACACAATCAGAACAGCAGAAAGAAAAACAAGTTTTAAAAAAGTAAAAGTTTAAGGGGTCATTGGGATAGTATCAAGCATACCAACATTCACATGATAGGGTCCCAGACGGAGAAGAGAGAGGAGGTCAGAAATTTATTTAGTGAAATTATGGCTGAAAACTTCCCAAGCTGGAAGGAGGAAACAAATATCCAGGTACAGGAAGCACAGAGGGTCCCAAACAAGATGAACCAAAACAGACCCACACCAAGACATATCATAATTAAAATGGCAATAGTTAAAGAGAGAATTCTAAAGGCAGCAAGAGAAAAACAAAGAGATATACAAGGGAACCCCCATAAGGCTATCAGCTGATTTTTCTGCAGAAACTTTGCAGGCCAGAAGGGAGTGGCATGATATACTTAAAGTGCTGAAAGGGGAAAATCTGCAACCTAGGATACTCTACCCAGCATGATTATCATTTAGAAAGGAAGGAGAGATAAAGAACTTTTCAGACAATAAAAAATCTAAAAGATTTCGTCAATACCAAACCTATCCTAAAAGAAATGTTAAAGAGTCTTCTCTAAGTGGAAAAGAAAAGGCTATAGGAAGAAGTGTCTACAGGAAAGGAAAAATCCCACCAGTAAAGGCAAGTATAGAGCAAAGGCTGAGAATCAACCACTTAAATAAGTTAGTATGAAGATCAAAAGACAAAAAAATGTAAAATCAAGAATAACTACAGGGACTTCCCTGGTGGTCCAGTGGCTAAGGCTCCATGCTCCCAATGCAGGGGGCCCAGGTTCAATCCCTGGTCAGGGATCTAGATCCCACATGCATGCCGCAACTAAGAGTTCGCATGCCGCAACTAAGAGTTCACATGCCGCAACAAAATCCTGCAAGCAGCAATGAAGATACCACGTGCCACAACTAAGACCCGATGCAGCCAAATAAATTAAAAAATAATAATAATAACTATAAACTGTAAAGGGATAAACATGAAGATGTATAAAATGACATCAAAAACACAAAGTCTGGGGGAAGGGAGTAAAATATATAGAACTTTCAGAATGTGTTTGAACTTAAAGGACGACCTGTTTAAAACAAATAGTTATAGGTCAGGATATATGAACCCCATGGTAACCACAAATCAAAAACCTATAATAGATATACAAAAACAAGAGAGAAAGGAACACAAGCATACCACTTCACCGCCAAACCACAAGAATAAAAACAAAAAAGAAAAGAAAAGGGAAAAACAAAAACAACCAGAAAACAACTAACAAAATGGTAATAAGCATATACTTAGAAATAATTACTTTAAATGTTGTCAACTTAAAAAAATGCACAACGTGAGAAGTGTGAGTTAAGTATAATTTGGGGCAAAATGAGGACTGCAGCCCGGAAGACAGCATCCCAGATAGCTCTGAGAAACCGCTCCAAAGAGGCAGGGAGAAGGTCAGTATATACGTGATTTTGGTGAAGGGGGAATACATGCAATCAAGCACATGTTTTTGACAGAAGATTTCTGCTAGTCTCGTGCAGGTTACTGCTAGTCATGAGGACCAGGCATCACCATGAAGAATTTTAGTGCTTTTCTAGGTATGAGGAGATACAAGAACTTCGCTCATAAAATTGGCTCCTGAAAATATCTAACTATCTGAAGGCCTGTTCTGCCAGTTTTTCCCAAGCACAGAGGGCCTCATTTCAGCTGTCCACCCTGAACTCCTTTCAGGGGGTGTTGAAAGTCAGCAGCTGCAGCAGCACACGATCTAATCCTTGTAGATGAAGGTGGCAAATGCCAATGGAAAATGCCAGTTTGTAGTTGACAATGTCAATGGACTAAATGCACAAATCAAAAGACATAGGGTGGGGCCTCCCTGGTGGCGCAAGTGGTTGAGAGTCCGCCTGCCGATGCAGGGGATACGGGTTCGTGCCCCGGTCTGGGAGGATCCCATATGCCGCGGAGCGGCTGGGCCCGTGAGCCATGGCCGCTGAGCCTGCGCGTCCGGAGCCTGCGCGTCCGGAGCCTGTGCTCCGCAACGGGGGAGGCCACAACAGTGAGAGGCCCGCATACCGCAAAAAAAAAAAAAAAAAAAAAAAAAAAAAAAAAAAAAGACATAGGGTGGCTGATTGGATAATTATTAGAGAAATGCAAGTCAAAACTAAAACAAGGTACCACCTCACACCAGTCAGAATGGCCATCATCAAAAAGTCTACAAGTAATAAATGCTGGAGAATGTGTGGAGAAAAGGGAACCCTTCTACACTGCTGGTGGGAATGTAAACTGGTACAGCCATTATGGGGAACAGTATGGAGGTCCCTTAAAAAACTAAAAATAGAACAATTGTATGATCCAGTAATTCTCCTCCTGGGCATATATCCAAAGAAAATGAAAACACTAATTCGAAAAGATACATGCACCCCAATCTTCATAGTAGCATTATTTACAATAGCCAAGATATGAAAGCAACCTAAGTGCCCATCAACAGATGAATGGATAAAGAAGATGTGGTATATATATGCAATGGACTATTACTCAGTTATATAAAAAAAATGAAATTCTGCCAGTTATAACAACGTTGATGGACCTGGAGGGTATTATGCTTAGTGAAATATGTCACACAGAAAAAGACAAGTATATAATATCACTTATATGTGGAACCTAAAAAAGTAAAGCAAATGAATAAAAACAAACAAACAAACAAAAAACAGAAACAGACTCACAGAGATGGAGAATAAACTAGTGGTTACCAGTGGGGAAAGGGAAATGGGGAGGGGCAATATAGGGATGGGGATTAGGAGACACAAACTACTATGTATAAAATATAATAAGCAACAAATATATATTGTACAGCACAGGGAAATATAGCAATTATTTTGTAATAACTTTAAATGAAGTATAATTTATAAAAATATTGAATCACTATATTGTACACCTGAAACTAATATGATATTTTAACTATACTTCAATTACAAAAAGAAACCATGCAAGCAAAAAGAAAGTAGAGGGAAATATTTAAAGTTTTGAAAGAAAAAAAACCCCATCAACCTAGAATTCTGTTTCCAGCAAATTAACTTTCAAAAGTAAAGGAGAAATAAAGACTTTCTCAGACAAGCAAAATGGAGGGAGTTTGTTGGAAACAGTCCTGCCTTGCAAGAAATGTTAAAATAAATTATTCAAAAAAGGCAAGGAGGGCCTCCCTGGTGGCGCAAGTGGTTGAGAGTCCGCCTGCCGATGCAGGGGATACGGGTTCGTGCCCCGGTCTGGGAGGATCCCATATGCCGCGGAGTGGCTGGGCCCGTGAGCCATGGCCGCTGAGCCTGCGCGTCCGGAGCCTGCGCGTCCGGAGCCTGTGCTCCGCAACGGGGGAGGCCACAACAGTGAGAGGCCCGCATACCGCAAAAAAAAAAAAAAAAAAAAAAGGCAAGGAATAAATTTTTATAGGTTAGACATCTGAATCTCCATAAAGAAAAGAATAGTGTTAAAGAAGGAACAACTGAAGGTAAAATAAAATCTTTTATTTATTTTTATTTCTAATTGATCTAACAGGTAACAATTTGCTCAAAATACTAAAAGAAACAGTGTATTTTGTTATAGCTGATGGATGAGTAAATTGAATGACAAATTATAAAGGACAGAAGGATTTGTGTGGGATACTTCATTATAAGGTACTTGTGTTATTTTTGGTTTACTGTTGGGTTTTTTTTTATAACTTTGTGAAATAAAACTTACTCAAAAGGACACTTCTATACTTTAACAGTTTCCCCCAAAAGACTTGTTAAAATTTCAGTGTTAGAACCAGAGTAGGGCTTGAGAGATTGTCTTGGCCAACTTTCTTATTTTACAGATGGAGACTCCCAGGCCTGAGAGAGAAGGGCCACACAGTAAAGCCAGTCCCCATCTGGGATGCAAACCCAAAGCTCTTGACTTCAGTGAGTTTTCTTTCCTTGTGTTTTGACTGTCTTGTGGTTACACCTATGCAGGGATGTGTCCTCTTTCATAATATAGCATTATTTGAAAGTGGACTTGAATAGTTGTAAATGTATATTATATACTCAAGGGCTACCACTAAAAAGTAATTTTTAAAAAGTATAATTGCCATGCTAAGAGAGGATAAAATGAAACCACATAAAATGCTAAATTAAACCCAGAGAAGAATAGTGTGGAAGACCAAAAAACAAACAAACAAAAACACCCAAAAAAGGCAAGGAATAGAAAACAGTAACAAAAATGGTAGATTAATCCAACTGTATCAATAACCACTTTAAATATCAATGATCTTAATATACACCAATTAGAAGGCAGAGATTGTCAGAGTTGATTAAAAAACAAGGCCCAACTATAGGTTGTGTACAAGAAACTCCCTGGTGGCACCGCCTGCCAATGATGGGTTCAAGCCCTTGTCCGGGTAGACCCCACATGCCTCAGAGCAGCTAAGCCCGTGTGCCACAACTACTGAGCCTGCACTGTAGAGCCCGTGAGCCACAATGACTGAAGCCCGCGCACCTAGATCCCATGCTCCGCAACAAGAGAAGCCACTGCAATGAGAAGCCCGCACACCGCAACAAAGAGCAGCCCCTGCTCGCCGCAACCAGAGAAAGCCCATGTGCAGCAATGAAGACGCAACGCAGCCAAAAATAAATAAATAAATTAATTAAAAATAAATAAATACATAAAGGTACAGCTAGATTAAAAGGAAAGGAAAGGAGAAAGAAACGTCATGCTAACACTAATCAAAAGAAAGCTTGAGTAGTTATTTTAATTTCAGACAAAGCAGACTTCAGAACATGGAAAATTATCAAGAATAAAGAGGGGCATTACATAATCATTAAAGGGTAAATTCTGAAAGAATATATAACAATCCTGAATGTGTATGTGCATAGCAAAAAAGCACCAAAATACATCAGGCAAAAACTGATAGAACCTCAAGGCAAAGTAGCTGAATCTGCTATTTCTGTTGGACTTCAATACTCCTCAGTGAGTGGTTGGTAGATCAAGCAGGCAGGTAATCAGTAGAGACATAGTTGAACTGAACAACACCATACATCAACTGGATCTAATTGACATTTATAGAATATGCCATTCAACAACAGCAGAATACACATTCTTCTCCAGGTTACCTGGAACATTCACCAAGATAGATCACATTCTGGGCCATAAAACACACTTTAGGGCTTCCCTGGTGGCGCAGTGGTTGAGAGTCCGCCTGCCGACGCAGGGGACACGGGTTCGTGCCCCGGTCTGGGAAGATCCCACATGCCGCGGAGCGGCTGGGCCCATGAGCCATGGCCGCTGGGCCTGCACGTCCAGAGCCTGTGCTCTGCAACAGGAGAGGCCACAACAGTGAGAGGCCTGCGTACCGAAAAACAACAACAACAACAACAAAAAAAACACTTTAACAAATTTAAAATAATAGAAATAGAGTGTGTGCTCTCAGACCACAGTGAAATTAAACTAGAAATCAGTAGCAAAAAGATAGTTGGAAAACCACCAAATTTGGGGAGATTAAACAACATACTTCTAAATAACATGTAGATCTAACAGAAGTTTTGTGAGAAATTTAAAAATATTTTGACCTAAATGAACATAAAATACAACTAATGAAATTTTCAAGATACAGGGGAAACAGTGCTTAGAGGGAAATTTACAGCATTGAATGCATATTTTAGAAAAGAAGAAAGCTCTAAAACCGGTCATCTAAGCCTGCACTTTAGGAAACTGGAAAAAGAAGTGCAAATGAAACCCAAAATAAGCACAAGAAAATAAATATAAAATTTAGAGCAAAAATCAAAGAAATGGAATACAGGAAATTGATAGAAAAAAATCAATGAAACCCCAATGCTGTTTTTTTGCAAAGATCAATAAAATTGATAAACTTCTAGGCAAGTTAACTCTGTGAGTTAACTAAGGAGAGAAGACACAAATTACTAATATCAGAAATGAAAGAGGGGCTATCATTATTGATTCCATGGACATTAAAAGGATAACAAATATTATGAACAACTCTGTGCCCACAAGTTTGATAACTTAGCTGAGATTAAGCAATTTCTTGAAAGACACAATCTATCAAAACTCATATAAAGAGAAATGGATAGGGCTTCCCTGGTGGCACAGCGGTTGAGAGTCCGCCTACCAATGCAGGGGACATGGGTGCGTGCCCAGGTCCGGGAAGATCCCACGTGCCGCGGAGCGGCTGGGCCTGTGAGCCATGGCCGCTGAGCCTGCGCATCCGGAGCCCGTGCTCTGCAACGGGAGAGGCCACAACAGTGAGAGGCCCACGTACCGCAAAAAAAAAAAAAAAGAGAGAGAGAAATGTATAATCTGAATAGGTCTATAACTATTAAAGAAATTGAATCAATAATTAATACCCTTCCAATACAAAAGCACCAGGTCCAAATGGGTTGATTGGTAAATTCTACCTATCATTTAAGGAAGACAGTATACAAATATTCTACAATCTCTTCCAGAAAATAGAAGTAGAGGGAATATTGCTAACTCATTCTATGAGGCCATCATTACCCTAATAACAAAACTAGACAAAGACATTGCAAGTAAAGAGAATTACAGACTAATATCGCTCATGAACACAAATGCAAAAATATTCAACAAAATATTAGCAAATCAAATTCAACAATGTATAAAAAGAAACATGCACCACAAACAAATGAGGTTTATTCCAGGTATGCAAAGCTGGTTCAACATTTGAAAATCAATTAATATAACCTTTCACATCAACAGGCCAAAGTAGAAAAATTGTATTCTCACATAAAGTAGATGCCAAAAAAGCATTTAACAAACCCAACTCCCATTCATGATGAAAACTCTTAACAAAGTAGAAATTGAGGAGATCTTCCTCAATTTAATAAAGAATATCTAGGGAAAAAAAATACCTACAGCTAACATTATACTTAATGATCAGAAACTAGATGCTTTCTTGCTAAGATCAGAAAAAAGGTAAGGATGTCCCCTCTCACCACTCTTATTTAACATCATATTGGAAGTCCTAGCTAATGCAACAAGACAAGAAAAGGTATACAGATTAGGAATGAGGAAATAAAACTGTATTTTTCACAAGTGACATCACTGTCTATGTAGAAAATTCCAAAGAATCAACAAGAAGAAAAGATCACTTGAAACTAATAAGTGATTACAGCAAAGTTACAGGAAAGGAGCTTAGTATATAAAAGTCAATTGCTTTCTTACATACCAGTAACAAACAACTGAGACTTGAAATTAAAAACACAAAATACTAGTAACATTAGCACAAAAAATCTTGAATTACTTAGATATAAATCTGTACATCAAACAAAATATGTACAAGATCTATATAAGGAAAACTACTGAATTCGGATGAATGAAACCAAAGGAGAACTAAATATCAACAAATGGAGTGATATCCTATGTCCATGGGTAGAAAGACTTGATATTGTCAAAATGTCAGTTCTTCCCCACTTGATCTATACATTCACTGCAATCCCAATTTAAATCCCAGCAAATTATTTTGTGGATATGGACAAACCGATTCTAACATGTATATGGAGAAGCAAAAGACCCAGAATAGCCAACACAATACTGAAAGAGAAGAACCAAATCAGAGGACTAACACCACCAGACTTCACAACTTACGATAAAGCTACAGTAATCAAGACCATATGATATTGACAAAGTAATTATCAAATAGGTCAGTGGAACAGAATAGAGAACCCAGAAATAGACCCTCACAAACACAGCCAACTGATCTTTGACAGAGGAGCAAAAGCAATTCATGTTAGTCTTTTCAGCAAATGTTGCTGGAACAACTGGACATCCACATGCAAAAAAGTGGTTCTAGACACAAATCTTATACCTTTCACAAAAATTAACTCAAAATGGATCATAGACCTAAATGTAAAATGCAAAACTATAAACTCCTAGGAGAAAACATAGGAGAAAATCTTGGTGACCATGGGTTTGGTGATGACTTTTTAGATGTAACACCAAAAGCACAATTCAGGAAAGAAAAAATTGGTAAGTGGAACTAACAATTTAATTTTAATAAAAAATTAAAAACTTCTGCTCTGAGAAAGACACTGTTAAGAAAATGAGAAGATAAGCCGCAGACTAGGAGGCAATATTTGCAAACCACTTATCTGATAAAAGACTAGAATCCAAAACGTACAAAAAATTCTTAAAATTCAGCAATAAGAAAACAAATGACACAATTTTTAAAAATCAATAAAAGATCTGAATAAACATTTCACCAAATTAGATAGTCAGATAGCAAATAAGCATATGAAAAAATGTTCCACCTCATATGTCATCAGGGAAATGCAAATTAAAAGAATGAGACACCACTATACAAACATTAGAATGTCCAAACTCCAGAGCACTGACAACACCAGCTGCGGGGGAGGATATGGAGCAGCCGGAACTCTCATCCATTGCTGGTGGGAACTCAAAGTGGTGCAGCCACTTTTGAAGGGTGTGGCAGTTCCTTACAAAACTAAACGTACTCTTACCATAAGATCCAGCGGTTACACCACCTAGGTTTTACCCAAATGAATTGAAAACTTTTGTCCACGTAAAAACATGCTCACAAATGTTTTTAGCAGCTTTATTCTTTTTTTTTTTTTGCAGTATAGTTAATCTACAATGTTGTGTTTGTTTCTGGTGTACAGCACAGTGATTCAGTTATACATACATATATATATTCTATTTCACATTCTTCCCCATTATATTGATAGTTTATTACAAGATATTGACTATAGTTCCCTGTGCTATACTGTAGGACTTTGTTGTTTATCTTAGCAGCTTCATCAGGCACCCACAGAGGAGCCTTTCTCCCAGAAGCCCTGAGGACACAGAGACCACATTCCCTGCAAGGGGAAGTGGAAAAAATCCTGGAAGAATGGCCATTTACCCAAAAGAAACAGAGTAACCTTTAATTGACAAATATAAGTACCATCCATCCTAACATCCATTCCGAACAAGGAAAGAACATTCAGACTATAAAGAACCCTGTGCTGCGCATTCACAGTGTGTTAGAATTCCTACTCTCGTACGTATAATTCAGATTTTGCTCTCCACTGAGTGAAGATTGTCTTTCAGGGCCCCAGGCCTCCGGAGTTGGCCATCTTTCTTACTCTGATGCTCCCAGCACAATCCTTGTCCCTTGGGCTTCTGTCCAGGTGCTCCATCTGATTGAGATGCCTTCTCCCTCCATTCTGATCTCTCACTCTTAACCATTTTTCAGTCCCATTTAGACATTCACTCCTCCAAGCTCCTCCCAGGAAAAATGGACTTCTCCTCCTCCTCCTCCTCCTCCCTCCCCTCCCCTCCCCCTCCTCCCCCTCCGCCGCCCCTCCTCCCCCTGCCCCTCCCCCTCCCCTCCTCTCCCTCCTCCTCCTCTCCCCCCTCCTCCTCCCCTTCCCCTCTCCCCCCTCCCCTCCTCCCCACCCATTTGCCAGTATCTTGCTCTTACCACACTTTTTCTCCGCATCACACACCCCCCTCTGCTGGACTAGAGCACAGTATTTACACACACATAAAGAATCTAGATTCTCACTGCGACCCGACCCTCAGGTGAGGAGCAGGTATCGCCACTCTCGTTTACACAGGCACTTGGCTCAAAGTTCATTGCTTGTCCGGCTTCAAATAGTCAGTAAAAGAAATATTTGTCACATTGGATCCAGAGTCAATAAGCTTCCAGATCCCAAGCTGCATACCCAGAGTCCAGATCTCACCCCAAGTCCAAATCCTGTCTCTACTACTGTTCCCCACCAGACAGAAAGACAGATGATAGGTGATAGATAGATGATTAATAGCTGATAGAGAGAGAGATGACAGACAGATAACAAAGTTATTGATGGATCTATTGGGGGATGAGTGTGGTCAGAGAGAATACAAGTGACAAAGCCAGTGAGGCAAAACCTTAATAGCTGAATCTAAATAAAGGGTGAAAAGATGTCCTTTGTCCTAGTCTCACTTTTCTGTTAGTTTGAAATTATTTTCAAATAAAAAGTTAAAACCACAACAAAATTTCCTGTTTTCTTTTTCATTTCCAGCGCTTCTCCTTGTGCTGGAAAACAACTGGCTTTTACGCCACACTATCCTTCCGGAGGTTCCGAGGCAGGTGTGGGATGAGGCCGGGTCCAAGGCCCCTGCAGCCCGCACCACCCATGGCCCACCTCTGCAGCAGGGGGAGACACGGGCAGGGCTGAAGAGCAGACACCGCGCCAAGTCAGCCCCCACCAAGATGCGCTCCACGCGTCTTAGAAGTTTTCGGTGGCCCCAACCAACTCCAGTGGCTTCCAAGGCAGCCCACATGCTCTTCCTGCCACCTTCTTGGGGGTCTTTAGGTTGTTTAACAAGGACACAAGTAAGGGCCGGTCTCTGACCCTAAAGTGGGTCCCTCCCGAGTCGCTCTCCCGTCCACCTCTACCTCCGAGTTGTGCGGGCCCAGCACGCCCACCTGTGCGCAACCCTCACCCGCTGCTGAACTGTCTGGGGGAGCGAGCCCAGCACGGGGGTTACGAGGGAGGGGCCAGGGGCGCGGGGAGGGGGATACCGACGGGGAGCGGGGCGGGACGTGGGGCGGATACCCGGCGCCGGGACGGAAGGGAGCTCGGGGGCGGGGGCGCGGGGAGCGCGGGGCGGGGACGGGGTACCGCGGGGGCGGAGCGGCCGCCTCGGGGCACAACCCGGGCAGGGGACTTATCGGCAGCCGCCGGGCGCCGCGCAAGGACCTCGGGAGGCGGGAGACGCGTCGCTGCGCACGGGCTGCCCGGCCCATGTCCGTGCCGCGGAGCCGGGATGAGGGCGCCCGCGCTGCTGCCGCCCGCGCTGCTGACCTGCTGCGGCTGGCTGCTCGCCCCAGTGAGTGCGACCCCAGCCCCGCCTGCCCTGCCCTGCGCGCCGCCCCTCCCCGGAGGGAGCGCCCCCGCGCCCGGCTGCGCTGCGCTCCCGAGTCCGGCCGCGGGGCTGGGCCGGGGGCGCGGGGAGCGGGGCTGGTCTCGGGGTCCCCACCCGCCCGCCGGGCTCGCGGGAAGGAGCAGGGCCGCCGGGGACGCTCTGGACCCTCCCCGCCGAGCGAAGAACCGATCTCCCCGCCCGGCCGGGTTGGAGACGGGCTGGGAGGATGCGTTTGCTCTGTCCCCTCCGCCGTCCCGGGTTCGCTGGGAATAAGATCCAGTTTCTTGCTCGACGCCCTTCCCAGCGGAGCGGGTCCGGCCGCGTCCTCCCGCAGGCTGTGGCCGGCGAGGACGGTTCGTGGGTCCAGGGACGCCCGAGTCGGGTGGTGGGTAGGGCTTGGTCACCTCCGCAGGCCTCACGTTTCCGAGAGAAATTGGAGTTCGCTTTGTCTTTAACTACTTCCCCTTCCGTCTCCTAGTACTGCTGCTGCTTTTTGTCTTGCTTTAAGTGTGTGTCAGGGAGACGCGATGTAGCTACAGAAAGTTGATTTTTTTTTATCATTATTTAAGAGCACCGGAAGAAACGAGATGCTGAATAGAAATTTGTTAAATGAATGCATTTGTAGATCATTTAATTCTCAGGAATTCTTCCTTTTATTTGAAGACCCTTGAAAAAAACACCCACAAAAACTGTGAACCCTATTTCTTGCTTCCCTCTCTGACAGACTGGAGTCAGTGTTGGCGTGTGTACACATTCGCACTTTATAACGCAGCCAGATCACTGTCTGTATTGACTCATATCCCCTCTTAAGGTTGTGAAGCCAAGGATGGAGCTATTTAGGGAAAGTTGTAATTGCTGAGGGTATTTCGGGTTCCAGGAGGGCATGAACCTAGCCCACCCCGCAGGGCTGCCGAACTCCCTTGTCTAGTGTGAAGGCAAACCAAGTCTTTCCTCCCTCAGAGGGATGCTGTGAGGATAAGAACCTCCCTACTAATTTTAGTGCTTTGAAAGAGCTAGTTAAAAGTACCAGGAGTTATTACGGTTAATGCTGCTTTAACTTCTAGGATGTCCCCAAATAAGTCATTGCTGTGCATATTCCAAGAATGTCAGATATCATGGTGTCTTTTAATACCTTAACAGAAATTCATTTTTCTTTTTAAGGCAGAATAATTTTCCTAATTCTGAAATTTAAGCTATTGACTTGTTCAGGTGTGAAAAATACAGCCTGAAACCAGGAGTTTGCACAGTGGTGGCTGCCCAGTGATGAGCCGGGGTGGGGGGTGGGGGGACCCGAGCTTCAGATCTTTTTAAAAATGAGGGTAAATGTGGCAAAAGTATTCAGCATTAAGTTTCTTCTCTTAATTTTGTTAGGAAATGTTCTTCCTTGTTAGAATTCTGTTGACTTATTTCAATAGTAGGATAATTAAACATAGCTGGCCATAATATACGCAAGAGTATGGTTTTCTTTAATAAAAAGTTTATTCTTACATGAGAGCGGGGGGCACAGCTCCAGCCTACAGCGTATTTGTGGGCGGTGGGAGGTGGCAAAAAAAAAGAGAAAGTTGGACCTTTGTGAAAATAGAGACCGGAGAAAATTATCTTCCAAGACCAAAACAGTACGTGGCTTTGTCTTTTGCGCACGTTGATGGACAATGTTCTTCACCATTTGTGTCCCATCTTTAGTTCCCGGGATAGAGCCTGACGTGAAGTCCCCCACCTCTTGCTCAGTGGAAACCTCAGTGCTGTGACTCTCGCCCAGGCCTCTCCCTACTCACCCCTCATCTTTTTGAAAAGCTCCTTCACACCAAATTCTAAAGTTCAGTTTTGAATGTGACCTGCAGCCTCTAACACTAAAGTTATCCTATTAGGGCTTTCCAGTGAACGCAGAGCCTGGCCTTAGATGAAGCACGCGGGCGTCTGGGGTTGTGGGCAGTCATTAAGAATGGGCTTAGGAGTAAACATGCATTTACTTTGATTAAATCAAGGGCTGTGAAATGGAGAACTCGAATATTGAAAGATTATTGGGTTAAAGAGCTCTATTGCCACCAAATTAGTACTAACGACATAAAATGGATTACGTTAGTGAGTTTGTTTTCCTGCCCAGAAAAAAAAATTCTATCAGGTTTTATATTTGTTTACTAATTCCTTTACAAAGTAAATAGTGAAGCTTTTTTTTCAAATAACCATGCCAAAATATGAACGTGATTGCTTTTAAATGAGTGTTAGTTTGGAAGCAGTTTAGGACTGTGAGATTTTGAGGGCTTTTATGTAGAAATTTTGCTTGACTTCCCCATTATAGTAGAATTTTCAGTTATTTCTATTTCTTTTAACCTTGAGCAGGTGAACAGCATTCACCCGGAATGCCGATTTCATCTGGAAATACAGGAGGAAGAAACAAGATGTGCAGAGATTCTAAGGGCTCAAACAGAAAAATTCAAAGGTAAGGCAGATGCCTGGCGAGTGAGACTGTGCCCCGGATGGTGTGCATGAGCTGACATGCAAGTAGCTTGCACCTCACTCGGAAAACTGGTGTTTAAGGTCACCTGTGTGGTTTTAAAAAAGTCTGCTTCCACTGTTTTTAATGAACTGCTGGCAAAACTCATGGCATTGTGAGTAATGGGCAGCGGGGTGTGTTTGGGGCGGGGCGGGGGGTGGATCATTCACGCAAACCTTTCAAAAGAAAGCCTCACCCTTAACAGTAATAGTTCCCATGGTCTGAGATAATAGCAGCAGTTACTAAAGTAATTTACTGGGTGTTGTTACACTTTGCAAAAGCAACTCCATTTTCCATGGAATGGGTATTTATGCGATTTCTTGCATTTAAAATTCTTAGTTACATCACAGATGATTTTGATCCAGTTAAGAATGGTGGGAATTTATCAGAAATCAAACAGGAAAATGAGGCTTTTGCTTTCCTGAAGAACAGACCGGCTATGAGTACAGTGAGCTTGCTGACTTTATTTCGCTACGTCCCAGAAGCAACACCAGGACAACGTGCACTCACCCTGGGCACCATCTCGTGTCTGTAAACTTTGAAGGTTCTGGGATAACATCCAGATCATAAACAACAGCAAAAACCTCTTGTCCTTCAGTTTTCTTTTTCTCTGTTCTGTGTCATTATTTTGTTCTCCTCAAGAAAAAAAATTAAAATCAAAGTACAGCCATGTGTTAAAAGTCTGGTGTCCTGCAGAGGACCTCAGATGGGAAGTCACAGACGTGGGCGTTGTTCTAGACCAGTGCTGCCCAGTAGAAGCAAGATGCAAGCCTCATGGGTGATCTTGAACTTTCTAGTAGCCACGTTAAAATAAGTGAAAAGAAACATGTGATTTTAATTTTTAAAATATATTTTATTTATCCAAATATATATCTGAATCATGATCATTTTAACTTGTAATCAATATAAAACATTGATGAGAAATTTTACTTTTTTTTTTTTTTTTTGCGGTACGAGGGCCTCTCACTGTTGTGGCCTCTCCCGTTGCGGAGCACAGGCTCCAGACGCGCAGGCTCAGCGGCCATGGCTCACGCGCCCAGCCCCTCCGTGGCATGTGGGATCTTCCCGGACTGGGGCACGAACCCATGTCCCCTGCATCGGCAGGCGGACTCTCAACCACTGTGCCATCAGGGAAGCCCAAATTTTACTTTTTTGTACGTTAAGTCTTGGAAACTCAGTGTGCATTTTGCACTTATGGTGCATCACAATTCGGACCACACATTTCAGGTATTCATAGGTGGCCAGCAGCTCTGGTGTGCCCCTTCCTGTGCCCCTGGAGCCTCCACTCCCTCGGCTGAGAAATGAAGACTCTGGCCCTAGGGTTCCTTCCAGCCTTCAAGACCTGTGATTCTGCAATGCACACAAGATCCCGAGAGCCATGTGTTCCGAAAGGTCTGCTCGAACTCTGTCCAGAGGAAGGCACGCAAGGTGGCTCAAACATGGCCTGAGGATCTACCCTGTACAAAGCCACGTGTGACCACTAGCCAGCTACTAGGATCCACGAGGCCGGGTCTTGCCAACCAGGGTCTCAGGACAAGACAGTTGTCATGGCCACTGAGGTCTGTTCCCTTCAGAGAAAATTAAGAGACTTAGGGGAACTAAATGCCGAGAGGAGACGGGCTGAAACCCTTGGGAGCACCTAGTCAGTGGCAGGGACCAGGTGCAGTCAGCACAGCACACTGTCCACGAGGCCTCCTGAATGGGGGGGGGGCACTGTCCGCTACACCCGCAGTGGGTGACCCTTGGCCTCTGCTGGGAGACTCCCGAGGGGGGGGCCTCTGCCCCGTCACGCCATTATTGGGCTCTGAGGCTGCCCATAAGCGGCGTCCACTCACTGGCATGAATTGGGGGCAGCCGTGAGCAGAGCCCCTTCTTCACGTGGGGCATCTGTGGGCACTGAGCGGGCTCACAGCTCTGTTTCCTCTTCCCGGGGCTGAGTACCTCCAGCTCCTACAGCCGTCACCGGACACGCTGCCGGGCCCTCGGCCACAGGCTTCCGGACACACGCAGACACTCCCGAAGCAGGAAGGGAGGAGAACTTTCCCACTGACATAATGGAAGGCAGACTGAATTGTAGTCAGTTGATGACTGTTGATAACTCCTCTGCCCACAGCCCACCTGTCCCTCACGTTCACCTGGGAACTGCTCCCCTCCCCTCGCCCCTCTCATAGCTGCTGTTTTGGGGGAAATCTCCCAAGATACCATCTTAGTGTTTCTTTCTTGTCACTCTTCACTTCCTGTACTCACCAAGAACATTTTGTTAACAAGACAAAACTGGCACAGCAGGCGGCAGGAAACACTTAACTTTTAAGGAATGGAGTTTGGCCGTGACTTTCCCTTGGAGGAGACCCCCTCACGGTGGGTCAGGGTTGACCAGGCATCGGGTGGAGCACCTGCACATTTGTGTCCACAACTCACCTTGACAGACGTGGCACCTGGAGGAACAGGGCGAGTCCAAGGAGGCTAGTTCTGTCCATTGTGAAGTAGGATGTGTGGTCCTTGATCAGGTTTCTTTAATAAAAAGACTCTTCATCTCTGGTTGGCTCAGGTAGATGGAGTGTGGCCTTAATTAGCTCAAAACAGTATCCTTTTAGTTCTGCTCGTTCCAAGGGCTCAGGTCTGTCCCTGTTCCCTGGCCAGCGGTGCCCGAGTGTGAGCTGTGGTGTGTGGCCGGGCAGGGTGACATTTGGCCGCAGGGATGTGGAGAATGTCCCTCACCACCTACTTCTTGCTGTGGAGAAATGCAAGCGCCGAATTGCCCAGCTTCCTATTTTCACAGGACGTCAGAAATGCAAACTTTAGGTAAAATGTTCCAGTTCTTAAAGTTTGCAACTAGTACCTTTTAAAAAGTTCTTCAGGAACAGGCAGACCTCCTGTGTGGTCACTGCCTGAGCCGCCAGGTTGCTCTCTGCATGGCAGCTGGGCCAGGTGGGCCCCAGTTGGGGAGCCCCTCGTGGTGCAAAGATGGGCCGGGACGTTTAAAACACTCAGTAGGGCTCCCTCGCAGGCTCTGCTGCCTGGTTCAGCGTTCCTCAGGGTGACCTGTGTGTGGCCCACACAGACGTGCTGGACAGTGTGGACGGCACAGCCTGTGAAGATCTGGGCATCAGCTTGAGCAGAAAGAACGTCTTAGGTAAAGGCCATAAAACATCTCCCTTGTTTGGAGCCGTGGGGAAAGGTGTCATTCAGTCTTTGCAATGACAAGTATCAGTCCTTGGACATTTTCTTATATTGAAGGCTCTTATTTTAATATTAGCTCGACAGCAAAAATACCTGCCCCTGAGCCCTTTCACCTTTGACCCGTGGCAAGAGCTCGTGGGTGGCAGCCGCCCTCGGGAAGGAGGTGGCACCACGGTAGCCGGCCTTGCGCCCTCGGCTTTCTGTAGAAAGGCAGCTCGTGCTCTAAATTCCCGTGTTTCTTTCTGCTCTTTGAAATCTGCATGGCTCGAATACCAAAGATATAAATAGTGATGAGTTACCAGAATGAAGATACTATAGATGAAGTAAACTGGGGGCTGAGTGAAGGCCTTCCAGCTGGATGGGATGTGGGCAATTCCAGGGGCAACAGTGTGCACCCGCTTCACGACATTGAAAGTGAGATGAGATATTGAGGGTCTGTAGGAGCTACAAGAAATGGGTGTGAAAGAGCACCAAAGACGCAAGAAAACGAGTTTTCAGTTCTACTGAGACAATTTGTATAAGTCTAACAAGGAATTCTTTTTATTACATGTTGAATCCAAAAGAAATTCAAACAAACCAACACATAAATCTAGACAAAACCAATTTTAATTCTAAACCCCGTGAAGGGATTCACTTTGTAGAAAGGAAAAGCTTAGGAGGTATTTAGAGCTTTGTGAGTTAATACTGATTCATTGCTAAGACTAACTTAATCCTGCCAATGAGGCAGTCAGGCCACGGATGCCTGAAAATATAGCTCAAGGCAGCTCTGTCCCTGCACGGGGCGGGGGGGGGGGGCGGTTTGCTGACCGTGGTGATAAGCAGTGACTCAGCTCTCCAGCTCTGCCCGGTGTTCCTGCCTGTGCGTGGGTCACATGGGAACTTTCCTGTGACTTCACATCATTTTTGCCCAGATCGGGGTGGGGAGGGGGGGCGGTGGTGGTGGTGCTGGAATGTGGCCTATATTTCGGAAGGACAAGGAGGTACCCATGTTTCTTGACAGCTCCACAGTCTGGGCCGGGTCCTGAAGGACCCACGGTCCTGGGTCGTGGCTGAGGTGGGTATGACAGTGAACATCAGCTCAAGACCGGGGCCCCGGGAGGTGCTAGACTAAAGAACTTACTTTTCTCTGACGTTTCTCAAACAAAGAATACTGGACTAACTTTGATCCACTTGTCAAGGAGCTGTGGCGGGTTTGGAATTTGCCCCCTTCGAGCTAACAAGTTACCCTGCCACAGTTTCCTGGATGCCTGCAGAAGGCACAGGCCCTGTCAGAGAGCATCATCAGAGGTAACCTGCTCCCGGCAGAGCGGGTAGTGTGGGCGTCATGTTCCCACTCCTGTGGGTTCCCTTTTCCCCAAGTCCCTCAGGACCTTTGTGGAGAGGCCCACGGTGCGTTTTTGTCCTGGCTGAGGAGCCTGAACGTGGGAGACCCCAGTGTCACAAGGAGGCTGCTGGTGTCCTGCCCAAACTTCGCTCCAGAGAAAGATGCATTCTTGGTTATTGAGATCAGCCTGAGGGCCGCACTCTCTGTCTGCCAAGGCTGTTGCTCTACAGATGTCCTCAAAAAGAGTCCGGAGCAAAGCTGCCAGTGCCTTTTCCCAAGACATGCCCATGCAGTGTCCCCAGCTCCAGGAGGGCAACTCTCAGTAGGTGTGGACGTCCTGCTTCTCTTCTCCAGGGCGTGCTGTGGCCTTTGGGCCATAACTCCCCACTCTGTGCTGTTGGTCCCTCTACCACGTTGTCCACTGTCCTTGCAGCCACAAGATCCTGCACAGCACTTAGCATTTAAAAAGGTGTCAAATAAGCTTTTGCTGAGCCAATTAATGACAAACTTCCTATTAAAAATCGTGATATATGCACATAGAAAAAATGCCATACATACACAGCATGTGTGTCCATCCCTCTTAGAATTCACGTGTGCACGGTGTGTATGTGCCTCCCTCCCCGTTTCACTGTGCAGATGGAAGCCAGCTCTGGTCTGTACTTTGTTTTTCTTTTTTTTTTTTTTAACTTTAGCAATGTATTTGGCAACCATTCTGAATTGGTTTATACTTTCCTTTTAAGAGCTACGTAGTGTTCTAACAGATTTCCTTAGTCTGTGCCAGGCTCCTGGACTTTTAGGTAGCTTACAAGCAATACTCTAGTGACTGCATTTCTTCATGACAATAAAATATTTCACCAGCAATTGAGGGTTGACTTCAAGCCACTATGCATGAAATCAGAACATCCTTCTCATATGACCAAGTAACATCATTTTAAGAGACTTGCTTATTTCTGTGATGGTTGTGTCACACAGAATATAATTAATTACATCCCACTTTTCATCTCGTCTTTCCTTCCTGCACCTCTTTGTCACAGAGGAAACTAGGCAGTTTCATGAGCGTGTTCTCTTCAGAAAGTCCCGTGCGGGAATGACCCTTGTCTGCAACTCTTCTCTGACCCCCCACCACCACTGAGGCAGCGTTGCCTCTGGCCCAAGGGCAGGTGGTGGGGGTTGTCCCTCTCCCAGAAGAGCATCTGTTCCTGGTCCTTAGCTGACCTGCGAGTGGGACTTGTGAGCAGACTTCCCTCCATCTTACATGCTTACATCCATGTGGGTCAGAGGGTGCCTGCCGCCCTTCTGAGGTCAGCGTGATGTGAGGCCCACTATTCCCTTTTCAGTTTTCTCTCTGATGTAGGTACGAGCTGATAAGGCAAACAGCCTGATCTGTCTTTTTCCTTAGGGTGGGTCTTTTTGTATGCGATTTCTTCTAATTTCTAAACTCAATAAGATCAGCTACCAGCCTTGGATATTTAAATAATAATTATGTATTGGTTTGATTTTCTGAAAGTAATGGCTTTACTTTTTATAGGAAACAAATCTCGCTGAAAAAAATTCTACTCTGAGTTAAACTTTTATGCTTAAACTCATGAAAGGAATCATGCACGAGAAGTCAATTACTAGCAGGTAGAGCATCAGCACACCTGGAAGCCACAGGTGAGAAGGAGGCTGTAACCCGATGCTCTGCTGGGTCACAGGAAGGAGCTTTGTGCCACTTGGCATTGCTGCTGATGGGGACCAAGCTACTTCTCCCGCCCATCTTCCTAAGGTGCTGGTGACCCCAAGACACAGCCAGCTGCTCGCGGCCTCCTCCCCCGCGAGCACCTCTCCGCCTTCCGTGCCCCGACTTAGTGTCACGCAGGCCGTGTCCTGAAAAGGTCCCGTCACTCTTCCCGCCGGTGGGGCTGGTTCTGAGGCTGCGGCTCCCCCTCCAGAGGAGCCTGCAGTGCAGGTTCCAGCCTGTTGAGTGGTTTCCTGTGGTCCACCGTCTCGCGCCCTGTGACGTGAAAGCACAGGGTCCCTTTCTGGGGTGGGAGAGCCTGCTGGAGGCTCCTCAGCACACTGCACTCAGTGAAGCCACTGTCCTGGCTGCAGCCCCCGCCGTCTGGCGCTGCTCATGGGCGCATGGCTGGTGCTGCCACGATGGGGGCAGAGTTACACGTGTCAGCCACGCGCCCCCCCCCCCGGGTTCCTGGGGCTTCAGTTGTGCATGTTTTGGTTGCTTGGGCCGGTCGCAGCCCTTCCCGGGCACCCATTCACTTGCAAGTTTTTGTAGAGTTTTCTGGGTCAAGCATCCATTCCAGTGGTTGTCTCTGAGCCCTCGTAGCCGGGCCTGTTCTTGGGGGGTCGCCTTGGATCATGGAGTGGACTGTCATTGCTGGAGCCTTGGCTGGCTCTGTCATTCACTGATTTTTCCAGCATGTTCTAATTGAGCAGATACCAGGCTAGAAGGGTGATGAGAAATTGGGCAGGACATGTCATCCCCTCTGGGAACTCCAAATCAAGCCCCCGATGGCGATGCACAGGGTGGGGAGCAGGGATAACGGGGCTTCGAGTCACAGGACTGAAGGATTTCTGAGGGGAAATCGGTGAATCTGAACATGGAATAACGTCAGTCTACTCTGAACCAGAAACTGACAGTGACAGAAAAATGGCTAAGGACTCATTTTATCTCTACTCGGAGATTAAGGCAGAAAAACGGTGAGTGGGGAAACTACCAAGAAGAATGGAGCTTTTTGATCATAAGCTAATTGGTGATCAGTACTTTGGTAATTGACTGTATAAACCTGCTGTGTGTTCAGGGACCGTGGTCTGGGCTTCCACGCGTGTCCTGTGCTCGGCCCTGGAGTGGATTCGCTCCATGCAGCCCTGTTCCGCCTGCAGCTGATCACCACCACCCGCCCCCACCCGCCGCCTGGCCGAGACCCGCAGCCTCCTTGGCCTCTGCACTTGGTGTTGCCTTCCTCATGATGATGAGTGCACCCTCTTGCATTCCAGGGTAGGGGCCCATCTTGGTACTTCTCAGCCTCTTGGCACCAAGGCATCTGCCAAGGACCCTCCTGTCCGGTGTCTGTTGACCCAGGAGCAGATGTGCGGACCCTTCCTGGTGCCCAGGGCGGAGGGGAGGCTCCGAGGGTCCACTCTCAGGACAAGGACGGGAGATGTCCACAGAGCAGGCGTTGGGGGTCCCAATCTTGATGCTGGAAGGTGGCCGTCAGCCCGTCAAAGTGAGGAAATGGGAGTGGACTTTCCAGTCTCTCATCCGAGCTGGTGGCAGAGCCCAGCTCCCTGGACCCTAAGTCAAGCACTCTTGTCACAAAGCCATACTTGGCATCTTAGAGAGAGAGGCATGCTTTAGATGAAGGTCTTCTTCCTCTCCAAAGCCTGCTTCAAAGGTGAGGGGCCTCCTCTGAACCGCACGGCTACGGGGAGATTGGCCTCATGTCCGTCTCATTGTCTGCACCTCCACTGAAGCTTCCCCTTGGGACGAGGGTCCCCACCCGTGTACTCACGTTGTGACGTCAGCCCCTTCTCTCCTCCGGCCCACGGCGAGGGCTCTGGGGCTTGGGGCAGCACGTTGATTTGGTGAGTCCTCCTTGACTTCCTGGCCGTCAGCTTCCTCACGACATGCCTGGTTCTCTGTGTATCAACAGGAACCGTCAGAGGCGGCTGGGGTTCAGCTGCAGGCGGAGGCCCTGCAGCGCAGGATGTTGAATCAAGGCCCAGAGCGCCCCAGATGTCTGCACCTTAAACATCTCCCTGGCTGTGACCTGCCCTGGGTAGCGCTCCCGCAGCTCAAGAACTGACACTTTCAAGGCATCTCTTATCCACCCCAGGGAAGTGTTACTACTGCTTTTCAAGCAAGCTCTGACTTCTTACAGCTACTTCCTTCTCTGCAAGGGAAGGACGGAGGCCTGTGTGAGTGGACACTGAGGGTGAGGCCAGGCCTCCTGGCTGCCCACTGGGCCCCGGTGACAAGGCCAGCACGTGCCTCCTGTGTCCCCCCGGCAAGTGCTGTCGCTCTGCTCCTGCGTGGCCCGTGCAAGGCACCCGAGCTCACCAAGTTCAGGGGGGTGGGCAACGTTTGCTCCTGGGGCTTGTTCCAGAGCTTGGAGCTGGTGGGCTGGCCGCGCGGGCAGGTAGGAGAGGTGTGTGTCGGCACACAGAACAGCTGGGTCCAGCCGCCGGGAGGGCTGGGGACGCGAACACGGAATGCAGGGGTGAAGGAAGAGCAGCGTTGACCCGCAGCCTGGAGCTGGGCCCCAGGGGAATTCTGAAAAGCAGGGTGTCTGCTATGAGCGGTGTTTCGGGACGGTTCACGGAGCAGACACTTCTGAGAGGAGCTGGGGGGGCCTCGCAGGCGGGTCACGTTTCAGGTGGAGGTGACGCAGGCGTGCTCCACGGACAGGACGGGAGGCTGGCGGAGCAGAGGCCAGGCTGCAGGGAGAGGGTGGCTGGGAAAGTGCCGCGGTCTCATGGCGGTGGGGGCAGCCGCCCCAGGAGCGCAGGAGAAAGAAAAGCACACAGGAGGAGCTGGGGCCCGGGGAGGGCGCCTTCGGGGCTGTGGTGAGCAAAGGCCGCTTCTGGGGAGCCTGAGCAGAGGCAGAAGGGAGGGCTGGGAGGGAGGCTGGAGACTGCCCACCAGTGGGACCATTTGGGGCAGCAGGTCCTGGAGGCAAGGGGAGTGGCCAAGGGCAGACCTGAAGGGCTTGCCCCAGAAGGAGGAGGAAGGAGGGGACTGAGCGCCTGGCACAGCTCCCGGGGTGGAAGGGGCTGGAGGGGCCAGCAGGATGGGACCCAGGGCACTGAGCTGTGGACGTGCCAGGGGCCCCTGGCCCCCAGCCCTCGCACACAGCCTGGGAGGATGGTCCCGCACGAGGCCGGTCTCGGCCAGGAGCTGTGGACGCCACAGCCAGGCATCCTGCCCTGGGGGGCACGCGCAGCTGTGTGGCTGCTGTACTGTATGAGGACGATCTGTCTTAGCACTGGTAGATGGATGTCCCGACTCGATCCCGAGACGTCACCCAAGTCCTGCTCACAAATCCACGGAAGCTTATCCTGGGAATAACATGGCAGGACTCCCCACGCACCCAGTCCCAGCCTGTCAGCTGAGTCCAGACTTCCCCTCTCGGACGGGGCTCGGCTCCGCCTGCCTGGGAGCTCATGTGGCACCACCAACAATGCCCCAAGTGGTCACAGACATTGGAGGGAAGGTTGTTGAGAATTTGTACAAAAGACAACAGCAGACATCTTGATGGGTGAAAGGCGCAGCATCTGCACAAATTTAGCTCCCCATCAGTTTTCCTAAACTGACCCCATTGCAGGACCTCACCGGGACTCCCGAGGGCTCCCGTTGTACGGACGTCGGAAGAGAGGCGTGAAGGTGCTGGGCCCACCTCGGAGGGCTCTGCAGCCAGTTCTCGGGCAGCCATGCTGGCCGGGACCCTG
The DNA here is from genome assembly GCF_025265405.1 of Mesoplodon densirostris. Taxonomy (NCBI): domain Eukaryota; kingdom Metazoa; phylum Chordata; class Mammalia; order Artiodactyla; family Ziphiidae; genus Mesoplodon; species Mesoplodon densirostris. The sequence goes on along the minus strand of NC_082669.1, from coordinate 113,875,954 downwards.
ACCGCAGGCGCTAGGTTCACTCAGCTCACTTTGGAGGACGTTTTGATGTTTGGGGTTTATTGGATTCAGCATATTATTTAGATAGTTTCAAACTGGATCTCCATATGTTCCTTTGAAAAATTCTTTTGCTCAGTTAACAGCTTTGGTTAGTTCTGGGTTTTGAGTCTTGGTTTAACATTAGTTCAAGTCCCAAAATATGACTCCCACCAATGGAATCTGTCTGAACTGAAGTAAAACTTTGCTACTTCCATATTCAAAGTTCCAAAGTGATTTGATCGAGGTGCCGTCTGGTGGCATTGTCCCCCCAGATGGCCTTTCCCAGGCCTTGGTTCATAGTTAGCCTCTAGCCCACCAAGGGTGGGATCATTGTAGCACCCTAGTTAGAATATTGGGGTGTCCAGGAGTTGTCTGAAGAATGAGTTCACCGAGAGCCAGAAGGTCCTTCCCGACTCTGAAGTTCTCTGGTCTTTTTTTTTTTTTTTTTTTTTTTTTATTTTTTATTTTTGGCTGCGTTGGGTCTTCGTTGCTGTGCACGGGCTTTCTCTAGTTGCGGTGAGTGGGGGCTACCCTTCATTGCGGTGCATGGGCTTCTCATTACGGCGGCTTCTCTTGTTGCGGAGCACGGGCTCTAGGCGCACAGGCTTCAGTAGTTATGGCGCACGGGCTTAGTTGCTCCGCGGCATGTGGGATCTTCCCAGACGAGGGCTCGAACCCATGTCCCCTGCATTGGCAGGCGGATTCTTAACCACTGAGCTGCCAGGGAAGCCCCTCTGTGGTCTTTTTAATGACCCCCCAGCTGGCCCTCTGCCCCAAAGCTCTTGTTCACCAGGCAGAGCCCTGGCACTTATTTAAGGGGCTCACAGGGTGATGACAGGTGGAGTGAGAAAACATGACATTTCTTCTTAAAGTGCTTTTTTCCTGTTCAGAGATGTCCAGCAATTAGTGTGGCCTGAACCACCCCAGACGGAAGCACAGGGAACAAGAGCAGCCGTGACGACAGATCCTGTTCCCGAGGCACCGCCCAGCCAGTGCGTGGCCTCTCCATCCTGGGCCCAGCAGTGGGCTCTCGGACCCCACAGCGGGGAGAGCAGCTCCAGGGTCAGGGGCCCCTTGGGGCCACACTCCACCCAGGAGGTGCAGGTGGATCGGCGATGTTCCATCCTGCCCACCCCCAGGCCGAGCCCAGTGCTGCCAGGGACGGCCGAGGGAGGAAGTGGCCTGGCTGGGCTGGGCCCCCACTGTGTGTCTGTGCCCCACCCAGCCCAGCCCACAGCACAGAGGCGCTGTGGGCAGGGCTGGGGCGCCTCCGGCAGCTCAGCCAAGCTCCGTTCAATGCCTCGTTTACTCGTCTGTGTGATGAGACTGGGGACACCCCAGGCCTGTGAGTTTGGGGGATGAAATGAGCTCATGAGGGCCGGACCGGCTCCGCTGCTGCTGTCACTGCTCATCCAGGGTAGTGCTTTCCTCAGTGGGCTCGTGGGATGCGCTGGTCATCAGCACTACCTTCTGGGTCTGTGGAGGTGCTGGGGGCCGTCGGGTGGGGCGTCCAGGGATGCCCGGCCCTTCGGCGGCGGCGTGAGACTGGGAGGCACCCCGCCGGTCAGACGGGCCTCCCTGTGCCAAGCAGGCCCCTGACGAGCCGCCCGGTGGGCTCACCAGCACTCACCTGCCCTGCACGGGAGGAAGCCAGGCTTAGCGAGGTCGGGGCTGTGGCCTGGCGAGCTGTGGGCTTCGAGCCCACCCTCCTTCCCGTGCCAGGTAGAGCGTGGCTGCCATGAGCCCCTGAGCGGTTCAGCACCACCGCAGGGACGGGGGTCAGCCTGGGTCTCTGGCGCAATGGCCTGGGGTGGGGCACGGGAACTTTCTAACAAGTCGCCAGGGGCTGCTGCTCTGGGGCCCCATCAGCGCCCGCACTCGTAATCCTTGAGGTCCCGTCTAGCGCCTGAGACTGTGCGTCTCAGCCCTGGGTACACGTTGGAACCTCTAAGAATCTTAAAAACCGAGAAGTGCTGTCCGGGGGAATCAAAGCGGAGCCCTGGGTGTGGGTACTGACAGCGGGCCCCGGGGGCGTGTAGGAAGGAGCCGGGCACACCCTCCACTGCCGCTTGGCTGCCCCATCACCAGCCTGGGCTGAGGGGCACTGACCTGCCCTCTGACGGGGTCGTCCACGGGGCACACGAGGTGCTGCTGGTCAGGTGAGCCTTGGAGACCGCGTCGTTCTGGCCACGGCAAATTCTATACAAGGAGTGACCAGGGAGCAAGAAGTGCCATTTCTCTGCTTTCTCTCGAGCAGGGCTAAAAAAATAAAAAGCAAATCAAAATCTCCATAATGAAGGGACTTGGCCTGGAGGGTGTGCTCGTCATGGTGGGGAGGCCAGGCGAGCTGAGCTGACCCCAAACCAAGGCCTCTGCATGGCTCTTCCTGCTGTCGAGTAGCAGCCGCTGTTCAGTGTCCCTCGCCGTCTCCCCTTGTGTCGTCTTCACACTGACCCCTGCACTCGGCCGCCTGCCCACCGGGGTCGGAGCCGGGAGACAGGAGAGGAGGTGATGGGTCCTTCCTCCCATCTCGCTGCGCCTGTGCTCACCTGTTCACCGACACAGGCGTGGCTGATGCACAGAAGCGCCTGGAAACAAGTAAACGGTGTCCAGCGCTGTGTCCACCACAACCAGGCAGTTGAAAGTCCTCTGACGGGACTGGACTAGGCTTCGCTGGAGCTCCGGCTTCATCACCGGGGGCAGAGGAAGTGGGATTGTGAGACCTCCACCCCAGGAGCTGCAGCTTGAGGGGTGTTTGCCCACCCAGTGATGAGGTCCCACCAGCCCATCACAGAGGAGGACAGATGGACCAGGTCAGCAACTGCTGTCTGCGGGCTGGGGACCCAGTGACCAGCACGGCTCTGGCCTTGGAGCCCAAGAGCACTTCCTGGGCTTCCCTGCAGCTTCTGATTCTGGAAGAAGCTTTGCCACTTATGACTTCAAATTTAAAATAAACTTTTGAATGGAAGGTGTTATTGGTAATGTTAGCTGTTGCCTGGCCTCATACGTTAGTGCCAGAAAGTTTTCTTTCTCCTTTTCCTTTCCCCATGCCTGCTCCTGCAGCACCTCCCCCACGCTCCATCTTGAGCAAGGTGACCCAGGGGATGAGGCCTCCCACCACTGGATGCCCAGGCGCTGGTCCGCCCACCCTCTCCTCGCAGGCCGGGCTGCAGGAGCGGAGACCCCTCCCTGGAGCTCCTGGCCGCGGTGGGAAGCGCCTCCATCACACTGTGTCCATCGTCGAGAGTCAAGCCTGCCTGGGTTCCTCCACTGTCCCACTGCTGTGCTGTCTCTCTCTGTGCGTCGGTGTTGGTAGGGGACTGGATTTCTCTCTTGGTAAAAATGTGGACAGATCGGAGCACAGCCACTGCTGGGGATGCCCCAGGAACCTCACCCAGAGAGGGCGGCAGACCACGTCAGTCGTGGTCACAGCCTCACCTGAGACATCAGCCCTGCATTCGCTGGATGAGTGCTCAGAGCCGTCCTTTGTCTGCTTGCGCATCTGGACTCGGTTCATGCCTCTGGCTCTGTGTCCAGGGCTTTCATCATAAAACACCTTGAACGTGGAAGACTGGAGTGGTAGGAACACATCTCCCCATGTCCCAGGAGGTCACAGAGGGCCAGTGGGGACAGTGGTCTTCCACGGAGAGGACAGTGACAGCAAGACGGGTTCTGGCCCCAACCTCGCTCTGCAAACCCAGAGCAGGAAACACAGTGTTCGTAAAAGCTCTGCCCTAGACGAAGTGTAACACCTAAGTAGTGACTCACCTGATTTTCTTGAAAACGAATTGCTGTTTATATCATTGAAATAATGAGAAAATAAACCCGGGACTCAAAGCAACACGTGTACCATCGTCTGTGAGAGTATGACTTACCCAGGGATATTTTGGAAAGAGAGTTGGTTTTTCGGGTACAAGTTTCTTTTCCATGGTGGTCGGTTCCTCCCCCTTCATGAGACTGCATCGGGCCAGGTGAACTGCAGCTATCTCCTCTGAGTTCCAGAATGTTGACAGGCACGTGTTCTAATAGCAGCCTTTCCTGAGCACAACTCATCCATGTCCTGAGTATGTTCCATTCAAGTTGCCGTGAAGTTTAAGAAATGTCTGGAGGTTGCACCGTGCCTAAGACCAGTTTTTCTGAACCTTTTGATCTAGAATGTTCCTTTCAGGGGACTAAGCTGTCTTCCCAAGAGGAACTTAGGAAGCCACCACCACCGGTTTACGCTGGGCTCCTACGCGCTCTTTTCCTGCGAAGTCTGGCGGTTGGTTCACGGAGGCACCTCGGTCAGGCCCTGGTCGGGGCTCCTCCGCCACCTCCTCTCTGCAGCTTCTGGGACACTTTGCCAAGTTTACAACATGTCAGTGCCTCCCAAGTCTGTTACTCACCCAAGTGCTAAATTAAACAGTATGGAAGCTGAGGAGTACAAAAAAACACTTGTTTCTGGGAAAATCAATTTGTGTGCTTTGGAAAAACTAAAAAAGTGAGTTGCTAAGCAGCCGTAGGGTTGGAGGTGAGAATGGCGGCTAGGATCGATTCTGGAAACCTAGCTTTGCGGGAGCCTGAGTCAGCCCGCTTTCAGTGCTCTGAGGTTGGAAATCACAGGGGACAGGCCAGAGTGTGATTTACACAAGAAGAGCAAAGAGGAGCCCAGTCAACAAGCCCACACGCAAAGGAAAGGCTTTGGCTGTGTGTTCTATGTTGAAGTAATAGAAACACACTTTGTGTTTCAACTAATGGCAGATATTTAAGGCATTAAGCACCTACCGTGCTTTTCAGTTCCCCAAGCCACTGACCCCCACTTTGGATAAGAGACCTCCTCCTCCTTGTTTTGGGTTTTGAAAGACGGAGAAGATTTGTGTGATAAGTGATAAATAAATTTTTACCAAAAAATTCTCATTCTCACTTATAATTTATTCATAAAATATTTCAGGTAATTTATATGGCCATTTTTAGCTGAAAAACCATGACCTGAAGAAAGTTGCATCTGTTTGGGCTAATTTACCCCCAGCAATAGTTTATGTACAGTAATGATGGGTTTGTTATTTTCTCTCTTTGCTTTGTTTCTTGATAGTTTGTAAGAGTGGCTTTTTAGTTTTATTTTTTGCTCGTTTTAGCTACAGCTCGAGGGTGACGCTGTCTGGGATGATGGAAATGTGTGTCTGAGCTGTGAGATGAGAGCCACCAGCCACATGTGGCTACTGAGCATTAGAAGTGTGGCCACTGCAGCTGAGGAGCTGAATTTTCAATTGCATTTAACTTCAGTCGATTTAGGCTTAAACTTAACGGCCACATGTGGTAACCTTATTGCAAAATGCAGTTCTAGGATTTTTTTCTCTTCTTTATTTTAGCGAATCTGTTTAGTTCACTTTATCTATTGTTTTAGCTAAAGCGCTAATATATTGTTGAAGCATGAAGGTGACAGCAAGTGCCCAGTAGGTTCCTGGGTTGGGCTGTACGCTGCGCTTAACCGTTTCTAATAATAGCTACTTCTTTTAATAAATGGTCTTTGCTATGTTAAGGCAGTCTCGGTATTTCGTTATTCTATTTAGAGCTTTTAAAAATTAGGAATGGCTGCTGAATTTCGTCAAGTAACTTTTCAGTCTATTGATGTGAACAAAATTTTCCTCTTTGCAGACTGAGCCTTGATTTTATTATCACCATCTCAAATATCTAGGTTGCTACCAGAGTGTAACAAAAATAAATTCTCACGCAGACCCTGCTTGCCTCACCCACGCCACTTTTTCTCATGCAGTCTAGACTATTCACCAGTTTTCAAACAAGCCTTTTCTCCCCGGTTTGCCTTAGCTCCAGCTGAACTCTGTTGGGAGTGGCCCCCACCTGTCCGCTCTCTCCCCTTTCTCCAAGCTGCCCCCCTGCCCCGCCCGCAGAGTCCCATCAAGCTTGTGGTTTACGCTGTTATGATCACACTTGACCCTGTAACAGTCCCAGTCTCCTTTCCAGTGTAGCTCTGTGTTATTCCCGGAACTCTAAGTTATTTTTCCATGTCTCTATCAATCATTAGCATCAACTTTGTACCAGAACAATGGCAAGACACTCGCGATGATGTAGTACACAGGGTGGTCACCAAGTGCTGTTCTCGGAGCCACTCCTGCACCCTCCGTCCCCTGCCAGGCAGCCTGGTTGGTCCGGGGCTCCCTGGTGCTCCTCCAACAGAGCTTCCAGAAACACCCAGCAGGGCAGGGAAGTCTGGAGTTCTCAGAGTTCAGAATTCAAACTCGACGTGATTCTCCCAAACGTAGGCCACCTGTGCCCTTTAAGGGCACCCCCATTGCTCACCTCCTGCGGGCTGGGCTGCCGCCCCCTTTGCTCCACCTGAATCTTTAACACACATACATGCTGTCTGTCTTCCGTTTTATGACATCTCTAGGAACTGCCATTTCAAATTTCTCAACTGCCATTTTTTTTTTTTTTGCGGTACGCGGGCCTCTCACTGTTGTGGCCTCTCCTGTTGTGGAGCACAGGCTCTGGACGCACAGGCTCAGCGGCCATGGCTCACAGGCCCAGCCACTCCACGGCATGTGGGATCTTCCCAGACCGGGGCACGAACCTGTGTCCCCTGCATTGGCAGGCGGACTCTCAACCACTGCGCCACCAGGGAAGCCCTCAACTGCCATTTTCATGAGACTTGGGAAATGGAGCAAGAAGCTCGTATGTCCCCAGTTGTCTGTCTCTTGCCCGCATCGCATAGGCACATCCCTCCTTACCACCCTGCTCATCCGTACACTCCCAGGCCTGCAGGCTGCACTGCCCACCGGGCTGGAGGTGTGTTTCTAGTGATGTCTTTGTCCTTGATGATGTGTTCTAAGTAATTTTTCAAAAAGCAACATTTTCTTTAAATATGTAAGAATGTTAATATAGTATGAATTTATGTACTCAATCTTCGGTAGGTAATTCAGTTTTTAGGATGAATGTATTTTCATTTTATTTTAAAAAGCCTTTAGAGGGCTTCCCTGGTGGCGCAGTGGTTGAGAGTCCACCTGCCGATGCAGGGGACACGGGTTCCTGCCCCGGTCTGGGAAGATCCCACATGCCGCGGAGCGGCTGGGCCCGTGAGCCACAACTACTGAGCCTGCGCGTCCGGAGCCTGTGCTCCGCAACGGGAGAGGCCGCAGCAGTGAGAGGCCCGTGTACCGCAAACAAAACAAAACAAAACAAAAAACAAACAAAAAAAAAACGCCTTTAGAAAGTATTTTCATGTTTTTTTTGTGTGTGTTTTTAGCCACACCGTGCGGCATGCAGGATCTTAGTTCCCCAACCAGGAATTGAACCCAATCCCCCTGCAGTGGAAGCGCGGAGTCTTAACCACTGGACCACCAGGGAAGTCCCTATTTTCATCTTTTTTTTTGCAAAACTTGGTTTGTAGCCAACTTTTCATTACCTCTGTTCTTAGAAGTAAAACATTTCCGTGGTCAAACCAAAAATGCATAACTCCATTGATGTGTGTGCGCAGTTATTGTACAGGTGTGGGTGGCGTGTCAGAGAGCAGAACTGTTGTTTCTTTCTTTGTTTTAATTGAGGCTAGCACCCTGCTCCTCCAATACTGAAGTTTAAATGAAGTATAAAAGTTTAGAGGTCACAAAATATAGTAGAAGCACCTTGGACTTGTGATAAAAATTTCCTGGGTTCAAACGTGGATTCATTTACTGTCTGTTTAATGTTGAGAGGCCCCTGGACCATTCAAACCTCAGTGCTCTTTGTCAGTGAGATGATTAATACAGTGTTGGTATGAATTACCGTCGTGGGGTGGTTATTAAACCAAATAAGAGATCTGAAAAGTGTTTTAAGCTATAACATTATGCCAATTAAGTTTTGATAACTCCATGAGGGTAACCTAAGATTTCACCGCTAATAGGTCGTCTTGACTGCTGAAATCAACTAAATCTTTTCAAGTATTTAAATTTGCAAATTGTCCTTGAAGTCAGAATCCATAAACGTACAAGTGTATGTGCATCTAGGGGACCCTTACCTCTAAGACTTACACAATACCCAGTGTTGCCCATTTTATCACATGGGGGGTGGGGGGGGAAGCACTTCAGGAGGAAAAAGTAACGATTCTACTACAATTCAAAAGTGCGCAGTGCATGCTGGGTTCCTCAGAAACGTTCTGCCACAGATCTGCTTATTCCTCCAGAGCTGATTACAATGAACCCATGCCAAGTATATTCTCAATAATATCGTGGTGCGAGTTTCACAGAAACATAATTTGAAAGATAATTACCTAATTAACAGGCTTTCTATTTGAAAGGCTTCTGAGCAGATGCGGTCCCACCACCCTGGGCACCCCACGTGTGGCCTGAGGGTGCTGCCCTTGTGGTGGGCAGAGGGCCTTGCTCACCCCCGTCTCCCCTCCAGGCTGCAGCGGCGTCTGGGACAACATCACGTGCTGGCTCCCCGCGGATGTCGGCGAGACTGTCACGGTGCCCTGTCCAAAACTGTTCAGCAATTTTTATAGCAAACCAGGTACTGTCGTCTGTGTTGTTTCTGAGCTTTGCGGTGGGGTGCATACGAGGGGCCGGCTTCTCCATGAAGGCACAAGAAGCAGGGCATCGGTTTCCTTGGCCCAGTGAGTCAGGGAGCGGCTGTGCTGAGCTGGCCTTAGAGTCTGGGAGCACAGAAGCCTTCCTGCAAGGTGGTCCGCCCTACAGCACACACAGTGGGGCAGACAGGAGACCCTGGGCAGGAGCCAGACACACAGATGCCCAGCGCAGACGAGGGACCGCGGCACCAGGCAGGGAGAGAATAGAAACACCTGCCGCACTTGGGCACCGTAACCCTCAGAGAGCGTCCTCCAGGGTGTCCCTTCCCGGCCGGGAATGCACTTTCTCCTTCACAGGAATCATCTCCTTTCCTGGACCGACTCTCTGGGTTCTCAGCCCCACCCTTGACCCGGCCCCCTGTCACCTGAACACCTGCAGTCGCGGAGCTTCCCGCCTCAGAAGGTGCTGACCGGGATGGGCCGCCCCCTCCTTCCGGGGCTTGCTCTGCACACAGGCCCTGGAAACCCAGATGTTCGAGAAATAAACCTGTTTTTTATAAAAAGTTATAAGTGGGAAATTGGGGGGGTCTCTCTATACATCGGTGCGTGTTGTCATGGCAACCAGCACCTTGCTTTGCTGTCCCCATGCGGGTGAGCCCTGGGGCCCACGTGAGGTCCCCCTGAGCCGGGCTAGGAAAGGGGATGTGAACAGGCGGGTGGGAGACTCTACCTCTGTGGGAGGGGAGAGCTGGGGGACTGGGCACAGTTTTGAGAGCAGGTCTTTGCAAGGGACAGTATCAAGCCATCAGGTAGAGGAGGGCCAGGTTCCAGGACTCGGAGATTTATTCTGACAAATTGGAGCCTTAGGGCATCATGGATGCCTTCAAGTATTAGTGTTCTCTCAGCTGGGGAGAAGGCGCCTATGCTCTGCGTCCAACAACGACACGGCCAGGAGCCCGTGCCCTCGGCCAGGCAGCCCAGTTCTGAGTTCTGCTCCCCGTCCTCTCCAGAAGCCACTTGGCCAGTCCCCAGAGGGCTGCGAGGGCCCTGGCCCGCCCCTGACTCGGAGCCTGAAACAGCCCGCAATGGGAGCACATCCGGTGGACGGGCCGCAACCTGGAGCCTGCGCATCACTCCTGCTTCGGCCCAAGCCAGGACCCTCCTGACAGGGTCTGAGCCCAGGTGGCCGTGCTCAGGGCCAGACGTGTGACTGTGGCCTTTTCAGGACAGTCACACTCAAACATGCACTTAAGGACCAAGGACAGGAGTGTGCAATCAGCTTTAGGGAGCTGGGGTGGGGCTGCCTACACCACCGTGCTGAGGCCCCAACATTGCAGCTCAATTGGGGCTGTGGTGGGGAGAGGCATGGAGATTGCGGGGGTCCTCACAACAGGTGACCAGACTTCTGAGTCCTAAGCTGTGCCCCACTTTTGTTCCCAGGTCCCTCTCTCACCTCCATGCCTCCCCTCACTTCCCTGCCCTCTCCCTCATCCCCCAGATCCTTCCCTCCCCCCGACCCCTCTCCCTCACCTCCCACGCCCTCCTCCCTGAGCTCCTTGGCCCCGCTCTCACCCCTTTGTCCATCTCTCACATCCACGACCCGTCCCTCACCTCCCTGACCCCTCCATCACCTCCCCAGCCCCTCTCTTGACTTTACCGTCTCAGGCATTTCCTGGAAGCCCACCTTCCACTTTTGCCTAAGGTTTCACTGAGGAGTGTGAAGCCAGGCAAGATGACAACCCTGTGGGTGAATCTTGACTTCATCGGATGAGGTTTATTTAAATGCCTTCTTTCGTGTTTGCCATATAAGAAGTGAGGAATGGCCAGCTCAGCACTCCTTGCCCTTCCACAGAGCTTAGGGTACAGGTCCCAAGAGCAGGTAGGTAGGAGCTGACTGCCCAGGTCTGACACGGGCACCTCGCTTGTAATCTGTGTAGCTTTGGGCGGGTGACCCAGCTTCTTTAAACCTCAGGTTTCTCATCTGTAAAACGGGATCATCAAAGGGCCTCCTCACGTAGCTGTCAGGATTGCATGAATTAAATACGGAAGAGCCGGGTGGAGCCGGTGAGCCCTGCGCTGCCGACCAGTTGTTCTTTCTTGTTCTCGACCCTGACGGGCAGGTCATTCTCTTCTGTGGGCCTCAGTCTCCCTTCTGTAACGTGGGGCAGGGGAGCCAGACCTCAGCAACCTTGCCCCTTTCAGGGCTCTGTCTTGCCCACAGCACTGCAGTCCCTGTGCCCGAGATGCCCACAGGCCCCCCGGGGGCTGGAGCGGGAGGTTTCGGGTCTGGAATCAGAGAACCCAGGGGGTGGCAGTGCAGGAGTGAGGCTGGGCCGGGAGAGCCCAGGTGCTGTTTTCCAGGGCTTTGCTGAAACTGACCCAACCCACTTCCTCTCCAGTGGACTGGGGCCTGGACTCCCCCGGCCCCTCTCCCCGCGGCGAGCAGAGTGGCTTTTGCTTATCTCCTCCCCAGCGTGGATGCGCTGTGCTGTTGATTCCACCTGATTCATCAGTCAGAGCAGGTGAACAGCTGGGCTGCCCTGGGGTAGAGGAAATGAGGGACTTTTCATCACAAAACTCAGTTGTTGCTGACCCTCAGAGCCTCACTTTTCCATCTATAAAATGGGAACAGTGATGCCACCAAGTGTGCAAATAAAAAGAGATGGTGTGTGCTTCCCTGGTGGCGCAGTGGTTGAGAGTCCGCCTGCCGATGCAGGGGACGTGGGTTCGTGTCCCGGTCCGGGAGGATCCCACATGCCGTGGAGCGGCTGGGCCCGTGAGCCGTGGCCGCTGAGCCTGTGCGTCCGGAGCCTGTGCTCCGCAGCGGGAGAGGCCACAACAGTGAGAGGCCTGCGTACCACAAAAAAAAAAAAAAAAAGAGATGGTGTGAGGAAACGTTTGCTATTCTGAAAGCCCTGGGCCTGTGGTCCCAGCAGGAAGCAGAGACGACAGGGCCAAAGTCACCGCGCCAGCCTGGGTCCGAGCTCCTGAAGCCCACCCAGCAGGCCCACCCCCTTCCCCTCACCACCCCGTGTGTCATCTGCTAAAGACGCCTCTTCCTGTGCAGGGGACCCTGCACTGCTGAGTCTGACGTGCAAGTTAGGTTCTTAGGAGCAAACAGTGGGGGTGTAAAATCAAAGCTGCCTTTATTTCATGCCACGCAAATCTGACGTCCACGGTCTTTCCTGCAACCACAGTGGCCAGTGGTGCCTGCCCTGGCTGCTCTGGTCACTGTGCCTCGGGCAGCGAGGTGAGGACTGGCCCAGGGGAGCGGGAAAGCGCAGGGCAGAGCAGGGCAGAACGGCCAGGGTCTGCCTACGACGCTTCTCATGGTGGGCTTCCGCCCCGCTCCGTAGTGAGTAGAACACACCGGCACCTCTGTCCCAACATAACTGCCCCCGACACCGCGCCCGTGCTTTGGCGCAGAATCCACTCCCTCCAGCCGCCAAGGCCCCGGGGCTGCAGGGGCCGCTGCCCAGGCTTTGTGGGTGAGGAGGCCAAGGAGGGGGACGCACCCTGAGCAGCAGCTGCCCTGGGTTCAGGCCCGGGCCCCTCGCCGGCCCCGAGGGAGAGGGAGCCTCTCAAGCCGGCGTAGGTGCAGGTGGGGGCCCTGGCCACCCAGGCCAGTCCTGACGTGCAGATCCGACACCTGGCCTTTACCTTCCAGGAAACATAAGCAAGAACTGCACCAGTGACGGGTGGTCAGAGACGTTCCCGGATTTCATGGATGCGTGCGGCTACAATGACCCCGAGGATGAGAGCAAGGTAAGGGCTGCGTGGGCCTCCCTTTCTGGTCGTTTTTCTGAGGTGCCTGGTAAACTGCGACCATTTGCTGCTCCAAGCCTAACTCAGGTGTTCTTCCACTTCTGGCCAAATCCCGCCAGGTCCCTGGTTTCAGTTCAGCCGCACGGCCTTTGGAATTTTGTGCTGGTTCCATAGTGTTGGAGCTGGAAAGGCTGGTGTTCTCCCCCTGCTGTGCTGTATCTGGAAGGTGACACCGAGAGTGGCTCTACCTGCCGAACTGAGCTTAGCCAGTGTCCCTTCTGCCACGAGGGTTTCTTTATTCCCTTTAAGGTCTTGCCACCCGTGGGCTGTCGAGAAGCCATGCGGCTGTTCTCTTAGCCCTGAGCCGGCAGTGGGGATGGAACCAAACTTGGAGCATCTCTGCAGACTTAGAGCCCGTGTCGCTGGTGTGGGCTGCCCAGGCTCGGCTGGCCGCTGGTGCCTCTCTCAGGCCGTGGTAGGGACTTGGCGTGGGGCAGGCATAGTGTGAGGAGAGCCCTTCTCCGGAAATGCAATCCTTTAAGCGGTGAGCACCCTCAGCCCGGCACCCACACCTGGCCGTGCCCCGTGGTGGGGTCTGTTTTGTTTGCCACCGGGAAGCCAGGTCAGTGTCTCCCCTTGAAGCCCATCACTCGCCCTGTGACCCCGTGTGGACGGGTAAGGGCCTTGGGAGCCGGGAGCCGGGCTGTTTCAGACGTGCTCCCTGTCGACGGGTGTGAGGCCCTGGGGAGAGCCTGCCCCCCACGCCTGAGCCCACAAGGTGCGGGCAGACCGTGTCTGTGCCGCTGAGGCCCACCTCCTGCCCCCCGCCCATGCCACCTCACCTCCGCTGTCCTTGGGTCCTGCCCCCAAGTGAGGCCCTTAGGGATGTGGCCGTCCCATCACTTTTCCTGGGTAACGGAGGGACTTTCATTGCCCTCCTCACTAAGAGTTACAATTTAAAGCCGATGCTTTTCCTACCAAATTAGTAAACCCTAGGAAAGGAAGTTCCTTGTGTTTTAGCCGGTACCCCTCTAACTGGATGACAAGTGACCTGTCACCAGTGGCCAGTGAGGCTGACCACGGTGGTGCAGCTCTGAGCCCCACGTCGTGTGCTTCTTACTGATGGACGTGGTGTATATCTAACGTACACGATGTGATGTTCTCACGTGTATACAATATGAGATGATTCCCCAGTCCATCGCCTCACAGATTCCCTTTGTTTTATATATATATATATATAAATTTTATGTATTTATTTATTTATTTTTGGCTGCGTTGGGTCTTTGTTGCTGCGCGCGGGCTTTCTCTAGTTGTGGCGAGCGGGGGCTACTCTTCACTGCGGTGCGCAGGCTCCTCATGGAGGTGGCTTCTCTTGTTGCGGAGCACGGGCCCTATGTGCGAGGTCTTCAGTAGTTGTGGCGCACAGGCTTAGTTGCTCCTCAGCATGTGGGATCTTCCAGGACCAGGGCTCGATCCCATGTCCCCTGCATTGACAGGCGGATCCTTAACCATTGCGTCACCAGGGAAGCCCCTCCGTTTGCTTTTGGTGAGACACAGAACCTATTCATCTTATCACTGCAGGTTTGTGCTTGTTGACCGATGGCCCCCCATTTGCCCACCCTCATCTCATTTAGTCTGGGTGACACCCCACTTTACAGATGGAGAAGCTGAGGTTTAGAGAAATGATGTGACGTGGCCAAGGGCCCCGCCATTCTGACTAGAGCCAGCCCCTTTGACCCCCTCCTCAGGGACGCTCACGGCCCCCCCCCCCGCTCTCCCTACACAGGTGGAAGCAGCAGCAATGGGCCTGGGACACACCTGGGCGGGCAGCCAGGCCAGGGCTGTGCTGACCCTTCCCAGCCATTGTTCCCCCCGTGGACTTGTGCCCCTGGGGCATTCTGCACAAACCACTTTTGTTCTACGGGATCCCACAGAGAAGGCCCAGCCTCTCCCCATGGGCGTGGCCAAGAGGCAGGTCTCGCGTGGCCCCCATGACAGCAGCACAAATGGTGAAGCCCCCCCACCGCTGAGCCCGAGGCTCGGGCAGCGTTTAGCCTCCTCCGCCGTCAGCCGTTCCCCCTCCCCCCCGCTCCCTGGAGGACGGGCGTAAATGCCACTGCCCACGCGCTTGCCGGTGGCCGGGTGCACAGCCGGGTCAGAGGCCACTCGTGGAATCAGGGTCCGAGCACGTTTTCATTGGACAGTGAGGGGATCTAGGTTCCAGACTCATAGCAAACTGCTGTTCAGCTACTTAAATGTGACCAAACCAGGAAACCATCCTATTGGTGTCTAAGAATAAGACCTTAACTCGTGTAGAATTTAACCCCAGTTTCAGGGCTGTTTCCGTAGAGAAAAGCGTCCCAGGCCCTGTTCTGAAGACCCTGAACTCTGACCAGGGGTGATGACAGCCCCACGGTGGCCGGGACCCTGTCACATCCCACCTGCCTCCCAGGTGGCCCTGCGGGACGGGGGCAGCAGCTGGAGCGTGTCCAGACTTCTGTAGGGGTGGTTGGGGTGGGGCCCCGGCAGCCACCTTCCATCACCCACGTCTCCCTTCTACCTCGGCAGCCAGCCCAGCGTTCGTACCTCCGAGGCCTCAGGACACACGTCAGGGCGAAGAACACAGCGTCCTGAGGCCTCGCCAGCAGCATTCATTCAGAGCCTGTGCTTGTTCCACAAGTAAACATTTCCCAGAACCGCGACGTTCCGACCCTCGGGTTACAGAGAGCCCAGGGTGGTTGTAAAGGACATCGTCGTGGGAACCATGTCAGCTCAGAGCCCATGAGGACAGACCACCTGTGATCTCCTAATGCTTCTCTGTCAGGTGCAAAGAGCTGTTTTTGTTCTCAATTAAACATTTCAGAGATTCTGCAGTTATCATGAATGCATATTCCCTGCTAATGGATTAGAAACTCAAAATATTTTAATGTGCAAAGGTGAAGAAAATAACGGCACAAGACCAAAATGAATAATTTTCTTCCTGATTGCAGCTTTCACTGCTCTCACGCTTCGAATTCTCGGTTGTTTAAGGAGTCGCTTGGAAGATGAAAACCGCAGCATGCTGAGCTGCCCAGAGCGAGGCCCGGATGGGTCTTCCCCGGGGGGAGGGAGGGAGCGGCCCCTCGATCCACGGGGACTCCTGCTTCCACGTCACTCTTCATCTCATCAGCCACTCTCTTTCTTCCCAGTTTTACGATTTTAATTGGATTTCCTGTGCTCGTGCAGCCAAACTCTGCCCTGGGTGCCAGGTGTGCAACCTTTGTTGGTTTCAAAATTAATTAATTTCAAGGGAAAAAATTAGCTTCCACAAAAGCCACATACAGTGAGGGAATTGAGAGACAAAGCAGTCGGGAATGGGAGTCCTGTGAAGGAAAAAAGAGTTTGAAGACCCCAGAGGACCCCTTGGACAATGCGGGAGCCGTGATTGCGAAGCTGCTC
This sequence comes from Mesoplodon densirostris, assembly GCF_025265405.1. Lineage (NCBI taxonomy): Eukaryota > Metazoa > Chordata > Mammalia > Artiodactyla > Ziphiidae > Mesoplodon > Mesoplodon densirostris. The sequence continues at coordinate 113,860,218 of NC_082669.1, read as the reverse complement.
CTCGTTTGGACCAGGGGAGCCCGCAGAGTCATGGGGGGGCTGGTGGCGGTGGCCCGGGCCTGCGTGTCCTGGTGCAGTGAAACCCTGACGCCAGCCAGGCTCAGCTAGGGGCGCCCTGTCACCACATCCCGCTTTCCATAAAGCAAGGTCTCCCCAGTCTGTGTCGCTCTCCCAGCAAAACCTGCCTCAGGTGTGCGCATCTTCGTCTTAGGCCTTTCTTCTTTTAATCCTTGGATAAAGGGTTTAATCCCATTAAGAGGCTTTCAGGACCCCCCTGCCAACCCGACCCACAGGGGCCACACCGGCAGCTCCTCTCCCCCTTTTCCCTTGTCCCAGCCTGCTGAAGCCTGCGGGGGAAGCAGGCCAGCCGGAGACCACGAGCCCCTCTCACTGCCCCCACCCTTATCATGGGAGCCTACAGGTCTCCCGAGCCGAAGAGCCTGTCCTGGCATCAAGGTCTCAGCCTCAAGTGGGCGGTCGTTCCACCTGGTGTTGTTTGCCTGGTCACCTGCCCCCCCCCAGGCCCCCTGACCCATCATGCCCCAGACCCGGGGGCTCTCCTGAACCGGTGGCTCCTGCTGCAGCCCGTCGGGTAGACCCTGGTGTCCTGACCTCCATCCTCTACCGACGGCTGTCTGGAGGCTTCTGGTCAGAGCGCTCCCTGGCCAGCCTCCCTGCCTAGTGTCCCACCCGCTGCCCAGTGTTCCCGCCTCTCTGATCTCCCAGGGATGCTGAGAGTTGGCAAAACATGAAAAGTGCTAGAAATGAGCACCCATGACAAGTCTTGTGGGCCCAGGGTGGTCTCCTTTCCCCTGTTATTGGGAGTCTCCCAGATGAATCTAGAAGGACCCCAGGGCTGTCCCCACTCCATGGCCACCACCCGTGACTCAGTCACCACATAGGATTCTGCGCCCAGCCTGCTGCCCTGCCGCCCTGCCGAAGGACAGCAGCGTCAGTGACACGCAGGCACCCTGTGCTGTGTGGACACACCAAGCAAAGCAGTCCATACGTCTCCTGCATTATGGATTTGCTACTATAGTTCTTAAATAAAGAGCACTTCCGCTAAATTTAGCCAAAAGAACTGTTTGGCATTTCAACCTTCCCATGCTTCGAGTGAACACATTTCTTCCATGTTATGCCATATTCCTAAAAATACTTTTGCAGTCTCTTCTCAGCTTTCAGACCATTGCAGTAACGCTTTCCCACTGACCGCTAATGTCACCTCCCCAAGGGTCCCCGTCCCTGGCGTGCTCAGTCCTTCCATGTCAGGCGCCCTCGACCTCTCACTCCCAGGCCCTGCAGGACCCCTGATGTCCCCATGTCAGAGGATGGTCGGGAAGGGACATGCTGAGCAGCCTGTGGGAGGTGGAGGCCAGGAGTGGACCACAAGTGGAGCACCTGGAGGTGCAGGGGGGCCTCACACTCACTTCCGTCGCAGTGGCCGATGGCGTTCCGCTTCCGAACAAGCACCGAGGGCGGTGGCTTCGCTTCAGTTTGCATCAAAGGGCGGGAAGGAGCTTCGCCGTGGCGTTCAGGGGCCCGTGAGGGCCACACTCCCGCGTGGACCGCTCGTCAAACGATGGCGAAAATCCATTTTCCTCTGACCCGTCTGCACCAACAAAGGAGTGCTCCCCACAGGGGCTGAAGACAGCGGGGGTTGGGTCAGCGGCAGCAGGGCAGGCAGGGCAGGACCTGGGGGTTCAGGACGGGGGAAGCGGTGCCAGCGGGACCGGGCGGCAGCCGTAACCAGCGCTACACACCACGCCGCCTGCTGACGGTCCAGGCAGAGGTCTGACTGCCGGCGGAAGCGTGATCAGAAGATTCGCGAGACAGACACGATTATTAGCCAGTTTCACCTGAACCTGTAAGCGTGACACTTAACACTTGCCCGATAAAGGAGTGAGTCTTTCCAAGGCCAAAGGAGAAACAGGGTGAGGGAGAGGAGGTTAGCCAGGGAATCTACAGAAGCGGGGTAGGTGCCTGGCTCCGGGAGGTTCTCCTACAAGAAAGGAGATGAGGGCACAGAAATTAGGGTCGAATAATGGAGAAAAAGCTCAGGAGCGCGTAGGAAGCAATACAGGTGTCCAGGGAAATACAGAGAAACAACCCGTCTTCAGGGAAGGAGACGCAGGGTGCCTGCGAGGCAGGCAGCCCCAGCCTTGCAGGGGTGAGGGGCCGAGCCACGAGCCCACCCCACTGCGGACACCAGGCCATTTCTGTAAGACAACCATGGGGACCAGCCGTGTCCACAGGGCTGGGGCATCAGGCAGGACTCGGGGCTGGGCCCCAGCGGAGGGCTGGGAGCACCAGGCCGGTCTCAGCCAGGAACAGGTCTCTGGGGGCGGGGGTCCGATCTCCCTGATGACCCCCCCTTCATTGGGCTTGTACATGACATCCTTGCCTGGAGGAAACAGACATTTGGGGCCCAGGCGGTTGGCAGTCGGCAAAGCTGGGCACACCGGCCGTCCCAGCCAAGCCCTCGAGGTGGGGATGGGAGGGAAGGCACCGTTTCTGGGGCAGGTTGGGGGCAACCAGGACATTCACTGGACAATCCGGTCAGTTTCTCCATGTGACGTACTAGTTCAGGACTAAAAGTTTGTGGTCCTAAGAGATAATTGAAGAAAATATGGAAATTAGCAATATTTGCTTTACTGGGTACTCGCAATCTCTGTTAAAAACCTAGAAAAAAGAAGACAGAGTTTTGGAAAGGTTCACCTACCAATTGTCAGGTTGACACCACCTGTCACATGGGTGTGATTTGGGGAATTTGAGTGGCTGGACATGGCCCTGGAGAGGGCGCAAGCCAGGAAATGTGCTGATGAAGGACAAACAGTAGCCTCGTTACTGCAGGTTCCCTTTAACAGTTTGGCTATATTTTCTACTTTCTCAAAAATCATCAAATACTTTACTCCTGTGTTCAAATAAAATCAAATTTTAGGTCCCCCCCAAAACACTTAAATTTATGCTGTTTGACAAATCATTTCTCAGTGACATTTGCTTCCCACCAGGGACGCTGACAGGACAGCGAGGAAACTTCCCTCTGTCGTGCGTTTCCTAAAACCTGTTTTGAAGCGATGTAGCAGCCGGGATGGTGCAGGGGAGCCGACTGGCCGGGGCGCCCTGTGGCCTCTGCGATCAGTGCGTGGGTGTGCAGCGGGCGTGAACGCGGACACGGCACCCGAGCTGCACACGTGCACCTCCTCAGCTCGTGAACAGCAAGGCCGGCTTTCCTAAAGGGGGTTGTGCTGTGACGTAGCCTCAGCACTGGTACCAGACCTGGGAGCTTTTGAGTTTTACACAGCTGTCACCTAACCCGCCGTCTCGGTCCCAGGACGGCTCTCAGGGCATGTCTGCCAGCACAGGCAGCACTGGTGCACGTGACCCAGCCTCCTCCCACCCCTCAGCCTTGCTCTGTCTTTCACGTGTCATGTTGGAAGAACATCGACCTCAACCTCACAGACCTCACAGGCTCTCTGAGGGTTTTGTCTGATGTTTCTAGAATCAGATGCAGGTTATCTGCCAAAGTTGAGGACGCTTGGTAGCAAAACAAAGGCTCCCAATCCCTCTGTCGGTTGCCTTTTCTTTATCATAAACTCTGGGCTGTAAGTAGGTCTCAGTGGGAGAAACTGCTCCAGAATATCTGTGGATGTTTCTTTGCCTCAGAAACGTCGTATTTGTGTTTTTAAAAGAAAATCCATTTTCCTCTAACACGTTCACACCAACAAAGGACTGCTCCCCGTAGCGACTGAAAACAGGGGCTCTTCGCCAGCTGGTCACGCGGTCCTGGCGACCGTGCTACAGCTCAGACCCGCACCCCCAGCGCCACCTCCTCTGAGATGTCACCGCCGGGCCCACGGCCAGAGCTGCCAGGTGCCCTGCTCCCAGCTACACAGCAATGCAGCTCCCATGGGAAATCAGTGCTGTGGCGAGTGGGCATCAGTCGTGGTGACCATCCGGACGCCCCCCTCTCCTGCCCCTCCACGAAGTATCAGACACCTTCCCGACGTCTCCGCTTGCGCTCAGGAGAGAGGTGATCTCGGGGACAAGGAGAGCGATGTCACCTGCGTGTCACCCAGACTGGCTGTGACGGGCGCCTGGTCGCTTCCGCCCAGGGCAGTGCCGTCCAGCGCCCTCTGATCTGAGAGCCCAGCGCCCCCCTGGGGTCCGTCCGCTTCCTCAGACGGCCCTGAGGGCTGCAGCGAGACTGGAGGAGGCCCCAGCGCGAAGCCAGCGTGCTTCGTCTCCCCTTTGGGTTCCTGCAGTGCCTCTGACCGCCCACAGGCTGAAGGGGGCGCCGCCGTCAGCAGGACCTCTGCCCGTCCGCCTGTCCTTGCGTCTACCCGTCCCCTCACCCTCCGCCGCAGCGCTTGTCAGGGCCGCGCGGACAGCGGGAACCACGCTGAGCGTAGGGATGGGGGGCTCCAGGTCCGCTGCGAAGCAGACTGTGCACAAAGGAGGCTTGACTCAGGAGGACTCGGGTCGTTGGACTTAATAACCTTGAAGATCTCTTCCTCATAAAAGTGGTTTTCATTGTAAAATCAAACCCAGTCACGTGAGTCACTTAGGGGCATTTACTAAGAGTGTTTACAAGCTCTTTACATGGATTATCTCATTTAATCCCCCGACAAGCCCATGAGGTAATGCTCATCAGCCTTTTATGGTTGAAGGACACTAATCCACAATCTCATCAGTGAAAAGAATTTAAACCACAAGCCCCAGAGTCCCCACGCTCCCGTCCGCTGTGGATTTTACTCTTGGTTGCGTTAGTCCAGCTTGATGATACCACGGTCTGTGCTTTGGTGTGGAGCATCGTTTCATTTGCCTGTTTGCCATCCGGTCTGTTCTGTGGCGAGGTGCCTGTTAAGGTTTTTGGCCCATTTTAAATTGGGTTGTTTGTTTTCTTATTGTTGAGTATTAAGAGTTCTTTGTATGTTTTTGTTTTTTGGGTTTTTTTTTTTTTGCATTATGTGAGCCTCTCATTGCTGTGGCCTCTCCCGTTGCGGAGCACAGGCTCCGGACACGCAGGCTCAGTGGCCATGGCTCACGGGCCTAGCCGCTCCGCGGCATGTGGGATCTTCCCAGACCGGGGCACAAACCCGTGTCCCCTGCATCGGCAGGCGGACTCTCAACCACTGCGCCACCAGGGAAACCCTCTTTGTATGTTTTGAATAACAATCCTTATCAGATGTACCTTTTGCAGGTATTTTCTCCCGGTCTGTAGCTTGTCTTCTCATCCTCTGAATTTCTTTCACAAGGCAGAATTTTTTAATTTTATTGAAGTCCACCTTATCAATGATTTCTTTCACGAATGGTGGTGCCTTTGGTGCTGTAAAAAGCATCATCAACTCAAGGTCATCTAGGTTTTCTCCTATGCTATCTTCTAGGAGTTTCATAGTTTTGCACTTTACATTTAGGTCTATGACCCATTCTGAGTTAATTTTTGTAAAAGTGTAAGGTCTGTGTCTAGGTTCATTTTTTGCATGTGGATGTCCAGTTGTTCCAGCAACATGTGTTGAAAAGACTGTCTTTGCCCCATTGTATTACCTTTGCTTCTTTGTCAAAGACCAGTGACTATTTACATGAGTCTGTTTCTTTGCTCTATTCTGTTCGTTGACGTGCTTGTCTGTCCTTTCAGCCACACCAGTGTCTTCATTCCTGCAGCTTAACAGTCAGTCTCGTGACTCTGCTCTGGGAGCCCCCAGCTCCTGCTGCCGCCTGTCCCCTCACTGTCCTGGGGCAGCAGTTTGTCCTGTGTCCTCCCTTCTCTCGTGGACCCAAGGAGATGGTTGATCTTCCAGTCCTTTCAGAGTTCTACTCATTGTTAGGATGCAGTGGTGATGTCCACGCTCCTTACATGCAAAACTGACCAATTCCTCTTAAAGGAAGGAAGCTGAAACAGACAAGTAACGTCTCCCAGGGAGGGCGCCCTCTGAGGGAGGGGACACTGGGGTGCGGGTGGACTCTCAGCCCTGCACCTTGGTGGCCTCGTGTTCTTAAACTGACCTGTCACCCCCAGACTCAGGTCCCCCATCTGTATAAGGGGAACGTGGCAAAAATACTCCGTCTGCTGCTTCACAGGCCGTTGGGAGAAGTGAATGAATTAACTTTTGTGTTATATTTTGTAAATTGCAAAGCACCCGGCACTGTTAGGTTATCATTACAGTCTCCTAAGCAGAATAGGTGAGTCTTAAAAGATATTTGCCAACCACTTTCAGGCAGAAAAATTCAACTCATAACATTGTTGCAAGTGTGACAGTGAGCCTCACTCATCCTGAATCTGAGATGGTGCCTGAGTCTGGGGAGTAGCTTTGATGACCTGCGTGCGCTTTGGACCACATCCCCATGAAAACAGGCTGTCATTTCTGATGGTCTCTAAAACATTTGCTTTAAAACAAAGAAGCCTCAGCCTTCCATTTTTAAGGTGAGAACAGGCACCTCCTTGCACCCGAGACAGAGGCTGTCCCTTGGCCCTGGCGAAGGCTGCTGGTCCATGGGCTCCGAGATCCTTCCGCAGCCCTGCTCCAAAGCCACCACAAGAAAAGGCCCCGGACTGGCCACTCCACTCAGCGCGCTGTGCTGAGTGAAGCAGACGCTGCCCGCTCGGCCCTCTGCCTGCTGCCACACAGGACATGGCATGTGTGGGCCCCTGCAGCGCCTTCTCCAAGGAGCCCAAAGACCTGGCCGAGGAATCAGAGCTGAGGTGCTGCCCTGGGAAGTCAGGGAGCCGGGGAGAAGCAGAGTGAGCATCATCCGTGACTAATGTCTCCACGGGGAGCCCAGATGACCCTGCCGCACCGGCCAGCGATGTCACCCAGGTCCCCAGCACTTGGCACATCTCCTCCGGGCCACCCGCCCACCCGTGCTGCCCTTTCCACCACCTGCCCTCCGGGCCCTGCTCATGCCTCAACCACTCACTCTGAGTTCAGAGTAAGAGACACGGGTCAGCATTTTTCGGGGTCTGTGTTGGTCTTATTTACCCAACAAGACCTACATACCCCGGAGACAGGGGCTGTGCCTTCTGTTCAAGGGCCCGTCCTTAGACAGATGCCGGGTAGCAATGGTGGTTTCACTTGCATTCCCTCGGCCCTTCATGCGAAGGTTAATCGTTACTAAAAGGTCTGGGAGAAGCCACTGTTTCCCAGACAGTGATGCACGTGGCATCAGCAGGTTCAGAAGAGAACACGTCAGGGTGTTTCACATCAGCCCAAGAGTGAGGCGACGGGCCAGGCAAGGTTCTAATCAGAAACTTTCCTGAATCAGGAGCCTCTGGTCTAGCCAAGGGGCTTTCAACTTTTCTTAATTGAAATCCACAGTTAGAAATGCATTTCACACTGTGACCCAACACAAACATTTCACAAAGCCACATTTTCTGTGCTACCTTCTTTAAATGTTGGTTGTTACCTAGGAAATTGATTGCATGACCCACTACTGAGTTATAAATAGGGTTATGGTATAAAAGGTCAGCCAAACCTGGCCTCTCAAGAGAAAAAGGGGAGCTATTAATAGTCACTCCGGGACAGCAGACATAAACCAGGCCTGGCCCAGGCAAACGGAGGCTTCAGTCGCCTAGTTATGACTCAGTGTTTGGAAACAATGGCTGGCCCGCGGGTGTTCCTTGAGAAGGGCTCTGCCGTGTAGCTCCAGGGCGATGTATGATTACAGAAAGTTAGAGCTGGAAGAGGACTTGCATGTCACCCGGTCCCACACACTTGCTGGGGACTAGGAAGCCGCCCTGGGTAACAGCCAGTGGGGAAGGGCCGCCATCTCCTCCCAGGCAGGATCCCCAACGGAAGGCTCAGAGTGGCGGGTCCTGTGCTTGCCCACCGCAGGCCCCTCAGAAGCGTTGAGAAAGGGGAGCATTCTTGGCCTGTTTTCCTCGCTGCCTGATCATGTGATGATGGCAACACATATTCAACTACTTTTTTACAAGTAAATCCAGTCTCAAACTTGTGGTTGTAACGTGTGACTGGTTGAGAGCATCTTCCCTGGTAAAACCTCGCGGTGACAGGAATCCTGGTACGTGTGCATCCGTAGTTAGTTCTGTTTTGTGAAGTTTGTGGTGCAGATTATGGATGTTACAGGTGATAAAGAAAATAGGTATTTTCTCCCTTAGGGACTTGATAGTAATTTTACCCGGAACTAAAGACGGAAGGCCCTGTTACAAACCCGTGAACCGCCACTGTTCTCATGTGGTGCGTGCGTAACCAGTTCCCGTTTCTGCCCCTCTGATCGTACATGCACTAGTGTGAACAGGAAAGGGGGGACCTTCCAAGAGGAACACACGAGCAGTACACCACCCCCATCTCTTCCCCATTTTTATGTAGTTACTTCAAAATTACCATTGTACTTAATGTACACTCTGCTTGTTTTGTTTTATAAAATATATCATGAACATTTTCTTAAATCAGTCAGTATCCTTCGAAAACAAGATTTTTAAGGGCAGTGTGATATTCTATTTTATGAACATGCTGAATTTACTCAATTGTTCACAAATTAGGTTTTTTCTAATATCTTGTTATTTTAATCAATAAACAAACCTGTGCACAAATCTCAAATTCCTGGTTAAAGGATGTGAAGTAAGACAAGGATATTTTTAATGTTTTTAATTATACTGTCAAACGGCTTTCCAAAAAATGCGCCAATGCATGTTTCCACTAGGAACAGATGTGTTGCCCATTTAGCTAATACCTTCACCAGCAGTTTCATATTTTTTCAGTTATCACCAAGTTTATAAAACAAACAAAAATGCTATCTTATTATTTTAGTTGCACCGGGTTCATTGTTAATGGGCTCAGGCTTTTCCTAGGTCGTGGTTAACTTGTTTCCTTTGCCAGCTCCCTGTTGAGATGTCTTCCTTCCCATCTACCAGGCTTTCCCGAGAATCTGTCGTGACAGGTGTGCCTTCCTCCAAGTTGGGTTTTCTTGTTATGCTGCCCACTATGGAAACTCTGAGCTGAGACATCCAGGTAGAGCATTCCTGAACTGGTAGCACTGGGGAGCCTGGCAGATGCAAACACAGGTTCTTCTGGAAGAAAATCCTTGCCCAGGCCTCCCAAATTCCCATAGATCAACCCCAAAGATGAGCTCACACCTAAATATACAAACTACACAAAGAACCAGTCAGCAGATGACGAACAGTGAAATTACATCCTCGAAACTGGAGACAATGGATTCATCAGGCCAAGAACACAAATAAGTGCATTTAAAATGTTTTGTTAGGGCTTCCCTGGTGGCGCAGTGGTTAAGAATCTGCCTGCCAATGCAGGGGACACAGGTTCAAACCCTGGTCCAGAAAGATCCCACATGCCGTGGAGCAACTAAGCCTGTGTGCCACAACTACTGAGCCTGTGCTCTAGAGCCCATGAGCCATAACTACTGAGCTTGCAAGCCACACTTCCTGAAGCCCACACACCTAGAGCCTGTGCTCCACAACAAAAGAAGCCACTGCAATGAGAAGCCCAGGCACCGCAACAAACAGTAGCCCCCACTCGCCGCAACTAGAGAAAACCTGTGCACAGTGATGAAGACCCAGCACAGCCAAAAATAAAAATAAACAAAATAAATAAATTTATTTTTTTAATGTTTTTTTTAAAAAAGAGGAAATTGAAAATAGCCAACAATGAGATACTCTAAAAAGGACCTGATCTGGGGGGAAAAAATAGACCTTAAAAAAAAAAGAAAATTAAAACATACAGAAATCTGTTGCATTTCTTTACCGTAACAATTAAATATCAGAAAGGGAAAGTAAAAAAAAAAAAGATCCCTTTAAAAATTGCATCAAAAAGAAAAAAATACTGAGAAATAAGCCTGACCAAGGAGTTAAAGGACTTAAATGCTGAAAACTTTAAAACATTGGTAAAGGAAATTACAGATGATTTTAAAAATGGAAAGCTATCCCATACTCTTGGATTGGAAGAATTATTATTGTTAAAGTGGCATACTACCCAAGCAATCTACAGATTTAATGCCATCTCTATCAAATTACCCATGACATTTTTCACAGAACTAGAACAAGTAACCTTAAAAATTATATGGAAGCATAAAAGACCCAGAATTGCCAAAGCAATCATGAGGAAAAAGAACAAAGGGGAGGCATAACCCTCCCAGACTTCAGATGATACTACAAAGCTACAGTAATCAAAACAGCATTGCATTGGCACAAAAACAGACACATGGATCAATGAAACAGAATAGAGAGCACAAAAATAAACCCACACACCTACGGTCAATTAATCTTCGGTAAAGGAGGCAAGAATATACAAAGGAGAAAAGACAGTCTCTTCAGCAAGTAGTGTTGGAAAAGCTGGACAGCTGCATGTAAATCAATGAAGTTAGAACACTCCCTCACACCATACATAAAAATAAACTCAAAATGGCTTAAAGACTTAAATATAAGACAGGACACCATAAACCTCCTAGAAGAGAACATAGGCAAAACATTCTCTCATATAAATCAAAGCAGTGTTTTCTTAGGTCAGTCTCCCAAGGCAATAAAAATAAAAGCAAAAGTAAACAAATGGGACTTAATCAAGCTTATAAACTTTTGCACAGCAAAGGAAACCATAAACAAAATGAAGAGACAACCTACGGAATGGGAGCAAATGTTTGCAAACAAAGCGTCCAGCAAAGGCTTACTTTCCAAAATATACAAACAGCTCATACAACTCAATAACAACAAAAAAACCCCAAACAACCCAATCAAAAAATGGGCAGGGACTTCCCTGGTGGCACAGTGGTTAAGAATCCACCTGCCAATGCAGGAGAAACGGGTTCGGGTCCTGGTCCGGGAAGATCCCACATGCCACAGAGTAACTAAGCCCATGTACCACAACTACTGAGCCTATGCTCTAGAGTTCATGAGCCACAACTACTGAGCCCCCATGCCACAACTACTGAAGCCCACGTGCCTAAAGCCCGTGCTCCACAACAAGAGAAGCCACCACAATGAGAAGCCCGTGCATCACAACAAAGAGTAGCCCCTGCTCGCCACAACTAGAGGAAGCCCATGCACAGCAATGAAGACCCAATGCAGCCAAAAATTAATTAATTAATTAATTATTTTTAAAAGGGCAGAAGACCTAAATAGACATTTCTCCAAAGAAGACATACAGATGGCCAATAGGCGTATGAAAATATGCTCAACATTGCTAATTATCAAAGAAATGCAAATCAAAACTACAATGGTCAGAATGGTCATCATTTTTAAAAATCTACAAACAATAAATGCTAGAGAAGGTGTGGAGAAAAGGGAGCCCTCCTACGCTGTTGGTGGGAATGTAAATTGATACAGCCACTATGGAGAACAGTATGGAGGTTCCTTAAAAAACTAAACATAGAATTACCATGCAATCCAGCAATCCCACTCCTGGGCATATATCCAAAGAAAACTATAATTTGAAAAGATACATGCACCCCAATGTTCATAGCAGCACTGTTTACAATAGCCAGGGCATGGAAGCAACCTAAATGTCCATCGACAGATGAATGGATCAAGAAGATGTGGTACATATATACAATGAAATACTACTCGGCTATAAAAAAGAATGAAATAATGCCATTTGCAGCAACATGGATGGACCTAGAGATTATCATACTAAGTGAAGTAAGTCAGACAGAGAAAGACAAATATCGTATGGTATCACTTATATGTGGAATCTAAAATATGATATAGATGAACTTATTTACAAAACAGAAACAGACTCGCAGACATAGGAAACAAACTTACAGTTACCAAAGGGCAAAGTGGGGGAGGGATAAATTAGGAGTTTGGGGCTAAGATATGCACAGTGCTACATATAAAATAGATAAACAAGGTCCTACTGTGTAGCACAGGGAACTATATTCAGTATCTTATAATAACCTATAATAGAAAAGAACCTGAAAAAGAAAATATATGTGTGTGTGTGTGTGTGTGTATACACACACACACACACACACACACATATAACTGAATCACTTTGCTGTACACCTGAAACTAACACAACATTGTAAATCAACTATAATTTTAAAAAATGAAAATCAAGTAGGTGCATCAAACAGCAAATCAGATACAGGTGAAAAGAGAACTCTGGAACAGGGAAGGTAGATCCAAAGAAACTGCCTGGATGCAGCAGAGGGACGAGGGTGGGGGGAAATAGAGCAGTTTCTGGGCATCAGGTGGAGGCCCAGCATCAATCTGATCACAGTCTCAGCAGGAGAAACGGAGACCCCGACCACCCCAAGCACCGTGAATAAAAGAAAATCCACAGCCAGGCAACTATGATGAAACTAGAACATACCAAATTGCGGAGAATCTTAAAGAGAGATTACCCACCCACAGACTGCACAGACGCAGCCGCCTCCCAGGTGGGGGACTCGTTGGTACCCAGAAACCACCCGCTGAGCTGCTGCTCAGAATTGAAAGAGAAACAAAACCCGATGGGTCCACAACCAGTAGACCCCCACTAAACGTGCATAAGGAGTGTGCTTCAGGGAAAAGAAGAAACCAGAAGGAAGAACTGAGAATCAAGAAAAATGTGAGAAAAAAAGGTAAACATGGGGAAACCCAGCAAAGACAATTTAAAGCAATAATGAAGGGCGGGTAGCTAAAAAACAGGGTGAAACGGCGCAGGACAGCAAGCAGCGCAGCTGATGAGGGTGGAGGTGCGTGTGCAGAAGAAACCACCCAATAAACCCATCGAGACCGCAGCACAGACACACGCGTGAAGGTGTGAAGGCACACGGGGGGCGGGTCAAGCCTCGGGGTTGGCAGTGGGCCCCCCGTGGTTTTACTCAATTGCCGGTTTGGTTCTGGCGTCTGTCTGCAGGTGCGTGTGTGGTCATCACGTTGTTTTCTGTGCTTTCAGTGGGTTTGAAATATTTCATTTTCCAACTGTTTAACCTGAACTGTTGCCTCAGGTGACGCGGGGGTAGCTGCTCCGAACACGCCAGTCCTGCCTGTAATCCTGCGTCAGGAGGAGAACAGGAGAGGGACAGAACCTAAAATCAGGGTTTCCAAAGACGGTTCAGAAGTCCAGCTCGCCCTCTGCTTTCTCCCCTGTAGGCTGGAAGCCACGAAGCGACAAATCCCACATGCCGACCTGCGAGGCCTCAGACAGGGTCACTCGAGGCAGGATTTGCTGTTTCTTCACACTTAGCTCCACCGTCTTCGCTGACTTAAGACCCAGATCACACCAGGAATTCACTAGGGGAGCAAGAACGCACCCTGCAGGGTGCAGGCGGCAGTCCCTATGTAGGGCGCTGTCTTCCTGGTCCAGACCCGCTTGGTTCTAGCGGGAGCTGGCAGGGTGGCCTCGGGGAAGACCGCAGGGCTGGGCCAGCGCCCACCTCAGCGGGCTGCTCGTTCCTGGAGTTTAAGACGAGCTCAGTGGTTTTCCTCTCTCCCACCCGGAGGGCTGAGCGCATCCAACCTGCAGCTTCGGGGCGGCGCCTCGAGGCCTCCTCTGAATGTGGTCCCCAGGTCCTTGCTTCTTTTGCTTCCCCAGGCGGCTCCCTCCATGCAGGTTTGCTTTATGGCAACCATCCCAGGTTGCTCACAATGAATTATAGGGGAACAGGTCGGTGTTTAGAGAGCCATTGTTGGCTCAGGATGGAGGTGGAACTTCAAGACAGTGCCGCCTCGTGTGTTCCAGCATCAGCAGCCCATAGCCCGACCTGAAGGGAACGCACGATGCGATCAGGAACCCGGCCCGTTGTCCAGTGCCGGCCACCAGTAGCTTACAGATGCACTTTCCTCTCTTTCAGATCACGTTTTATATTCTGGTGAAGACCATTTACACCCTGGGCTACAGTGTCTCTCTGATTTCCCTTACAACCGGAAGCATAATTCTTTGCCTCTTCAGGTAAGTGGCAGAAATGAGCAACCCTGCCAAAAACGTGAGACAGGAAATCATCCATTCAAGCTGTCTTGGCCCATCAGAGGAGGGCAGAAACCACTACTCCAAGCCCTCCTCTGTGCTGAGCCAACCAAACTCCCTGGGAAAATGCCAACATGCAATATGATGCTAATGTTGACATTTGTATTTAAATACTCTGCATTTCTCATATGAGGAGACAGTACGGACCATGGATAAGAATGCAGTTCAACTGTTATTTACTAAACAGCAATATGCAAATGCTTTGAAAATACAGAGGCACCCTGGCCTTCCCCTCCCACTCAGAAGCACCCACATCTGGGCCTCACAGTGGGTGCTCTGTTAAAGAGACACTGTCATGTGTTCAGGAGCATGAGGACAGGTTCAAATCCTGAGTCAGTCTCTTAGCAGCTGTGTGACCTTGGACAAATTGCTTAACCTCTCTGTGCATCTACATGGAGGCTGATGGAGCCTACATGGCATGTGGGAGGTGCTCTCTGAATGGCACCTGTTTTTCCCCTGCTCCTGGACCCTCCTAGGTCTGTGCTAGGTCTCTGGGAGCTAATGACAGACGTTGTGTGGCTGGTGGTCAGGATTCAAGGGGGGAGGTCGACACTTCTATCTGGGAAAAGGTTCTAGTTTTTAGGATTAAATCTGTGTCTTAAGCGTTACTAGCCTTAAGTAAAATGGGTGATATCCAGCTTATTTTAACAGGGTTTTGATCACCTGTCAAAAATAATCTGTAGGGAAGAGAGAGCATTATTTGGGGGTCTCAGGAAATGCAATTCGAGAAACACAGACTCAGGTAAAACTGAGAGGGTTCCAGGGAAGAGAAGGAGTCGGGGCTTGTAAAGGCAAAAGCCACAGGTTGTTAAAATTGTCTGGCAAGAGTTAGGATTGGCTCTGATGCAAAAGGAAATATTGTCCTTAAGGGACAGGCTGTCACGAGTTGTTCAGGGGGTGGGGTCTGATATGTATCTGAGTTTCTGGAACACTGTGCAGACCTTCTGGACGCCTCGTCAGGACAGTGAGTGGTCAGAGCTCAGATGCGGTCCGGCTGAGACGTGGTGGCCTCACTTCCTCACGGCCTCTGGCTCCATCTGGAGGTTCTCTGGGCAACACCAACTCCACTTTTATTTCCCTCCCACACACCACATATCTTATTTCCCTTTGCTAAGATATAGTTCAAATGTTGGCCAGTCTTCATATAAAATCAGTGATATAACAAATGGAGTGTTTTTAGAACATTAGGAGATCCATACTTGGAAGAAAAATGAGTGAGTGGAGGTGATGGAGCAGGTAGTGGAGATCTCAGCAGACGTTAAGTGGTGCTCCTCTAGTTTCAGGCATTTTGGCTGAGTCAGGCAGTTGATAATTCTCAGAAAGAATGAGGCAATGCCTTTAATCCAGAACTGCACTTTGAAAAGTGTGGGGAAGACGTATAATATTTTATATGTTAAAAAAAAGGTTCTTAAAAAAACACTGGTATTATATTAATATTTGTTCTGCTATCTTCTGTATTTTATTGTACATTTTTAAATCTTGAAATTGTTAAATATAAAAAAGAAAGGAAACATTTAGGGAGGTAAGCCAGCACAGGGTAACTTGAATTAGAAAAATTTCAGTTTGTTTTTAAAGAGCTCCTGTGTTGAGCAATCCATGTTCTTGACACAGCAATTTCCCTCAGGTTTGTACTTCATGACATATTTAACTAGCCAGCAATAGCATTTTGGAATTATTGCAAATATGGTCATGATCCATTAAGAGAATCTCAAATGGTTTTATGCATATCACAGTCTTCTTTACATGGACGTCATTCTTCACCTGCAGGTGACACTTCTTAGTTAGAAAAAAGACGTGTCTGCATTGGCTGTCATTCTGCTGGTTCAGTGTGTAATGATCCCAGGAAAAAGTGCCCAGAGCCCAGGGATGGAGTACAGTCCCAGGCTCTGCCTTCAACTCGGGCACCCTTCCCACTTCCGTCTGCTGATGCCACCTCCCTGGAGAGCTGAGAGACTGAGTTAATTCTAAAATCCATGTTATAAAAATAACACGCTCCAGGGAGGAGGGGGAAAAATAACATGCTCCATTGTCATGGTGATTACACCCAGGAAACAGAATTCTTTGCAGTCATCGAACATTTATTCTCCAAAATATAGCCCTTAAGCTAAGAAAGCATCAAGCAACCATGTTCTTTTTTTTTTTTTAACATCTTTATTGGAGTATAATTGCTTTACCATGTTGTGTTAGTTTCTGCTGTATAACAAAGTGAATCAGCTATACGTATACATATATCCCCATATCTCCTCCCTCTGGTATCTCCCTCCCACCCTCCCTATCCCACCCCTCTAGGTGGTCACAAAGCACCGAGCTGATCTCCCTGTGCTATGCGGCTGCTTCCCACTAGCTGTCTATTTTGCATTTGGTAGTGTGTATATGTCAATGCTACTCTCTCTCTTCATCCCAGCTTACCCTTCCCCCTCCCCGCGCCCTCAAGTCCATTCTCTACGTCTGTGTCTTTATTCCTGTCCTGCCCCTAGGTTTATCAGAAGCTTTTTTTTTTTTTAGATTCCATATATATGTGTTAGCATACGGTATTTGTTTTTCTCTTTCTGACTTACTTCACTCTGTATGACAGACTCTAGGTCCATCCACCTCACTACAAACAACTCAATTTTGTTTCTTTTTATGGCTGAGTAATATTCCATTGTATATATGTGCCACATCTTCTTTATCCATTCATCTGTCAATGGACACTTAGGTTCTTACTTTACAGTGGAGAAATGGAGCATCTCATTTCTTCATCTCTTTCTTTCCCGAAGGTCATGCAGACTTGGGTATCAAACGCAGGGCCTAGTTCTGTGTGGGAGTCGTGGGTGGTCACTGTTGCTGGCATCCTCGAGTGCGGCCTGTGGTCCAGGCACTGACAAGGCAGCCCCGGTCCTCACAGGCCCAGGAATAGCAGCAGTAATTGCTAACACACTGTGCCGTGCATTTCACAGGGGCTTGTAATTTGGTCCTTACGACACCTCCACCAGGTAAGTGCTGTCATGTCCCAGCTTTGCCAGTTAGAGAAGGAGGCCTTGGAGGTGCCACGTGTCCCAGGCTGCTGAGCGGATGAGCGCAGGGCCCCGGTCCACCACCACCTTCACCCCTTTCACCTTCGGGAGTCCATTCCTGCCACCATCAGGGGGCGGATTCCAGCCTGGCTCGTCTGGAGACACACTTTCAGTTACATCCATCATCCGTTAGATCTGTACCTGGAAGTGAAACTTTAAATGTGTGGTGAAGGCGTTGCTGAGAGACCCGGCAACATGACTCGTTTGGACAGCTTGCTGAGCTGGAGAGGCTGTGCTCACCTGGGGGACAGCAACAAACCCCAGCCCCACTCAGTGGGGGGAAAGAGGGAAGAGGAGCAGAGAAAAGAAGAAAAGAAAGAAAAGGGTTTGGAGAGATGAGGGCTCCCAACACGAGAAGCACACGAAGCCGAGGCAGCGTCGAGCCTGCAGCCGTCGGACCACAGCGCAGGGTCACTGAGCTTCAGAACTGCTCCTGTGTCGTATTTAATGTCGTCATTACTGAGGTCCGGGGCCGTGCTGAATACACAGAAATAGACTTTTCTGAGTGAAGTGTGCGTGCAGGGACGTGGGCAGGGCTCCACGTGCAGCGCGATGCTTGTCCCCAGAGAGCACTGCGCCCAGGTCGCCATCCAGCAGGGTTAGCACCAGGAGCTGATCTCCAGGCCGCTGCGTGTCCGTCAGCACCCACTTCCCAGAAGGTGACCATTATTCAGAGTTCTGACACCACACGTTGCTTTTGCCTATTTTAGAATCTTACAGAAGGAACGCCCCAGTCTCCCCAGTTCAGCGTTTTGCAGGGAGGTTCATCTGAATTTTTGCATGTGGTTACCCTGTTCTTTTTTATTGCTGTGTGAAGATAACACAACTCATTTATTCATTTGATGTCCACGGAGACGTGGGTGCCTCTCGGTTTGGGACGACCACAAGCAGCGCTGCTGTGAACATTCTTGTGAGTTCTCTCCTGCACGCGTGTACACAGTTCTTCAGATGTGTGTGTGTATGTGTGCACACTTACATTTATATTCACATTTATTTTATGTTTATATGTCTCTCCTGTCATAGGCCATGCACAGGTGTAGTCTCTCTAGGTACTGCACGTGCTCACCTGCCTTGCGGAGATTCCTTCCACTCCACCTCCCACCCCCATTGTCTATAATAATATAGAATTGTGTTTTTAATTTGCATTTCCCTGGTGAATAATCATATGATGTGTTTGGAAACTTTTTTCTGCAGGACCAGTTCAAGTGTTTGCTCATTTTTCTATTCAGCTGTCTCTCTTTTTTTAAGTTAATTTTTAGGAGTCCTGTAAAAGCAGCCTTTCATCAGATACGGGTATCACAGATTTTATCTCTAGCACCGTGGTTCGACTTTACACCCCCCCAATGAGTCTTTTGATCAGCGAAAGTTCTTCTTTTTTTTTTTTTTTTTTTTTTTTTTCCGGTACGCGGGCCTCTCACTGCTGTGGCCTCTCCCGTTGCGGAGCACAGGCTCCGGACGCGCAGGCTCAGCGGCCATGGCTCACGGGCCCAGCCGCTCCGCGGCATGTGGGATCCTCCCAGACCGGGGCACGAACCCGTGTCCCCTGCATCGGCAGGCGGACTCTCAACCACTGCGCCACCAGGGAAGCCCGAAAGTTCTTCATTTTAATGAAGCCTATTGACCATCTGTCTTTATGGTCAGAGCTTCCTGAGCCTGTTTAAAATATCTCTGGCATGTTCTTCTTTGTTATCATCTAGAAATTCTTATTATTTTAACTTCTCATGTATAGGTTTATGATCCACTGGTGATTTATTTTTGTGTATGGTGTGAGGTAGGGGTTAAGTTTCATTTGCTTTCTCTGTATGTGTATTCAGTTTCTCCAGGACCATTACCTGGAAAGCCCACCTGTGCCAGTGCGTTGCAAAGGCATCTTTGTGACTGTGTATCAAGGGACTGGATGCCCTGTTCTGTCCTATTTCCCTCTTTATCTATCACGTGCCATTTTTACATTGCTGTAATTGCTGTACCTTTATAATAAGCCCTGACTTCCAGCAGTGTAAATCTGTGAGCTCTTCTTTCTCACTAGGAAGAGCTTGGTCATTTGCACTTACATGTGAATTTTTTTAATCAGCTTGTCAGTAGCCATTAAAAAAACTCTTCTGGGGGCTTCCCTGGTGGTGCAGTGGTTGAGAGTCTGCCTGCCAATGCAGGGGACATGGGTTCGTGCCCCGGTCTGGGAAGATCCCACATGCAGTGGAGCGGCTGGGCCCGTGAGCCATGGCCGCTGAGCCTGCGCATCTTGGATAGACTGGACCTCTTTACAGTTTTTAATCATCCAGTCAGTGATTATAGCAGATCCTTCCATTGGTTTGGGTTTCCTTAATTTCTTTCAATAATATTCTGCGGTTCTCTGAGTAAACATCATGGACGTCTTTTGATAGTCATGCTGAGGTATTTGTTTATGCTGTTGTATATATTTGTGTATACATAACGTTTAGAAAAGGAATTGATATTGATATATTGATCTTGCTTCAGCAGACTTGCCAAGTTTATTGATCTTGCTTCAGCAGACTTGCCAAATTTATTTATGAATTTTATAATTATTCTGTAAATTCATCTGGATTCTTCTTATATGCAACTCAAGTTTTTGTGAAGCACAGTATGAATAGAAGTGATGATAGAGGACCACCTTTTCTTATTTTTGAGCTCAGAGTGAAAGTTCTCAATATTTCACTTGTAAGCATGATGTTTGCTGCAGATACTTTGAAGATACTCTTTACCAGATTAAGAGCATTCCTTTCAATTCCCAGTTTTCTGAGTTTTTAATCATGAATGGGTGCTGAATTTATGGTATTTTCTGATATTAAATCTACCTTTCATTCCTAAAATTAACCCTAGTTGGTTGTGATGTATTATCCTTTTACTATATAACTGGGTTTAGTTTACGAATGTCTTGTTGAGGATTTTTGTGTCTACATTCATGAATTTGATATAATTTTCCTTTCTCGTAAGATAGGCTTTGATATGACAGTTGCGCTGGTCCATAGGTGAATAAGAAAGTGCCCCCCTTTCCTATTGTGTGGAATAGTGTGGGTTAGATAAGGTGCTGTTTCTTCCGTAGCATTTGTGGAATTCACCAGTGAAGCCATCTGGGCAGAGAGTTGTCATGTGGGAAGGTTTTCTTTTTAGGTTCAAGTTTTTAAAACAGACATATGACAATTCAGATTCTCTGTTTCTCCTATGTTAGTTATAAGTTGTATTTTTCAAGGAATCTATTCACTTCATCTACATTTCTATATCTTATTATATTTTTCATGTATGTAAGGGCTATACTTATATCTCCTTTTTCATTCCTGGCATTGGTAATTTTTATTTTCCTTCTTTGTATCTTGATGAATCTTACTGTATAAAGCTTTATCAGTTTTATCAGTGCTTTCCAAGAACCAACTTTTGACTTTAATTTTCTCTCCTGTATGCTTATTTATTAATTTACTGACTTGTGCTCTTATCTTTATTGTTTCCTTCCTTCTGCGTTCTCTGGTTTCTATTTGGTATGCTTTTTCTAGCTTCTTAAGTTAGGTGTATGTTCAGCCTTCCTTTGTTTAAAGTGCATTTATTTATACCTACACATTTCCCTCTCAGACCTGCTTTAGTTCCATCTTTTACGTTTAAATATGTGTTTTCGATTATCATTGAGTTCTAATTTTTCTAAACTCTTTTTTTATTATTTTTTAACTCATAGGCTATAGAAGACTATAGATTAATTTCTAAGCTGAATAGAAAATTAGTAACAAGTTGGATTGTGGCTTAATTCATGGTAATCTGGCTTAATTCATGGTAATCAGAGAGCATACCACATGAATTAAATCCTCTAAAATTTGTTGAGACTTGATTTATGACTCAGAATGTGGTCTATTTTAGTAAAAGTTTCATTTTCATTTGAAGACAATATAATTTCCACAGTTATTGGTTTGTATGCTACATATGTCATTTACATAATTTTGTCAATCATGTTATTTAAATATTCTAAATTTTACTGTTTGTTTTAACTACTTGTTCTATCAGTTACTGACAGACATGTATTAAAATTTCCAACTATAATTGTGGACTTGTCTATTTCTTCTTTTATTTCTTTCACTGTTTGCCTTATATATTTTAAGGTTATGTTATTAGGGGCATACCCATTTAATGTTTTATTTTCCTATTAAACTGTCCATGTTTAGTAATGTCCCTTGACCTAAAAAAATCTACTTTTATATTAATGTAGTTATATTAGCTTTCTTTTATTTGATACTTGCAAGATATATTTTCTGTGCTTTTACTTTGAACGTCCCTGTTTTATTTTTAATTTGAGTGTTTTTCAAGCTCCATTTATTTTTTTTTTACAAGCTCCATTTAATTGAGATTTGCTTTTTATTTCCAGTCTGACTGTTTTTATTTTTACATATAGTATTTTATACTCACATTTAGACTAGTTACTGACAACTTGGAGTTTCAGTCCGTCTTCTATCTCTTTGCTTTCAATTGTCTCAGCTGCTTCATTGCTCCTGCACTCACTTCGCGTTTCTTTTTAAATTGTCAAGTATTTTTATTATTCCAATTTTCCCCTTTCAGATTGTTAGTTATAGATTCTATTGTTCTTCTTCTGGTTTTCACCCCATATTAACAACATGCATTATTTTCTCATAGGTGTTAACCTTCAGTTACTATTTTTACTGCTTCCCAGTCAACTCAAGACTTCACAGCATTTTATATGTACCACAAGGCATGATTACTGTTGTTGTTTGGAAGTCAGTGTTTATTTACAGTTGCCTGTCTGTCTGTCCTGGTGCTCTTCATTCCTTCTTAAATGTTTGTGTTTCCATCCAGGATCATTTTCCTCCTGCCTGAAGATCTCCCTTTAGTGTTTCCTTCAGCACAGGCCTCCCGGGAGTGAATTCTCATGATTTTTGATTGCGTGAAATCATCTTAATTTTGCCTTCTTTTTTTTTTTGCAGTACACGGGCCACTCACTGTTGTGGCCTCTCCCATTGCAGAGCACAGGCTCTGGACGCGCAGACTCAGCAGCTATAGCTCACGGGCCTAGCCACTCTGCAGCATTGGGATCTTCCCGGACCGGGGCACGAACCTGCGTCCCCTGCATCGGCAGGCGGACTCTCAACCACTGTGCCACCAGGGAAGCCCTACCTTCATTTTTGAGGATATTTTTGAGAGTATTGAATTCTTTGTTGGCAGTTATTTTCTTTCCTCACATTAAAGATGTACATCATTAGTTCTTTTGAAAAAGTCAGCTGCCAGTCTCACCATTATTCCACTGAAGGATGAGTCTTTTTCTGGGTGCTTTGAAGATTTTTTTCTTTGTCTTTGGTTTTTAGCAGTTATGCTATCATGGGCTTTAGTGTCATTTTCTTTGTAATCCTCCTTCTTGGAGTTGGTGGAATTTCTTTAATCTGTTATTGTATTTTATCAATTTCAAAAATCCTTGGCTAGTATCTCTTCAAATACTGCTTCTACCTTATTCTCTCTCCTCTCCTTCTGAAACTCCATTTTCATGTATGTTTAACATTTTCATCATTTCCCATATATTTCCTATTTCTTTATATTTTACATTATTTTGTTTCTCTCTATTTTCATCTAGATGTACTCTACTGACCTATTTTCCAACTTATAATACTCTGATTTACAGTGTCTAATCTAATGTTAGACCCAGCTATTTAATTCTTAATTTCAGCGTTATTTTTTAAGTTTTCAATTTTCCATTTGATTTTTACAATTAATTCCATCCTCTAATAAGGTTCTCCATATCTTTACCAATTTTCTTGGATATATTAATCAAAGTAATTTTACAGTCCATGTCTTAAAATGCCAGCATCTGGATCTCCTTCTATTCTCTGTTTATATTTGTTTTTGTTTTTTCCTTTTTAACTGTATTTGATCACTTGTTACTGTTTATAGCATACTTATTAATTTATTGAAATTACATATAATTAAATTGTAGAGACTTTAGATGATCTCTTACTACAGAGGGGATTTAATTTTTCTAGCAAGATGGGCAGACCAGCCTGAGCCAGGCAGGGATTGAGTTGACTTGAGACCGTATTTCAGGCTCTGTGAAGGCTGGTTTGTCATTATTCCTACGTCATAGCCTTTTAGGGGTTTCAGATGAAGACCTGGGAATCTTTCTACTCATCCAACACATGAACACCTTAGGAAATGGAAAAAGGAAAGGAAAACCTCAGTAGATAACTGCCTGCTGAATTTTGGGGTCTCTGTGTTTTCCTTTTCTCCAGAATCATTGCTCCTGGAGTCTGTTAACTTGAAAGACCTTAACTTCCTTTGTTGTCCATTCCGTCCAGTCCTAGCTGCTTCGAGTCCTAGCTGCTTCCGCTGCTCTCCAAGTAGATAATTTTTTAAATCACATTGACCCCCTAGTGGGAGGAAAGTCAGATAAGCTTCTCTTCGTAGCCACAGGTGGAAATCTATTTTAGTATACATTTTTTAATGTTCTTCAAAAATTGTAAACTTTACTAAAACCTAAAGAGTTAATGTTTAACAATGTTGGAAGTGCATCTGTGTGGAACAGCTTGTTTCTTAAAGACTCCAAACAATTAAAAGTCAGAGTTAAAGCAAATATCCAATTAAGTCTTCTCCAACGCAGAATTTAAGTGTTGTAAAATAACTGTAAACAAAATGTTCTGAGCATTTTTTAGAGAAGCAAAATATCACATAAAGTTAAGTTCAGAGACAGGTCCTTTGATGTGGGTCTTGCCGGAAATTTGCTGCAAAGATGGGTGGTCTGCACATCCGTGAAGTGGGGGCATGCCACTGCAGGCTCGACTCAGCATGGCTTTGCTTCATACTTTTATGCTGAAATCCTGTTTCTAGGACTCTGATCTAAGGCGCTAAGTCAGAACTAAGGGAAAAGGTTTATGCACAAAAATATTTATCATAATGCAAAGCTGTTAAACATCTTATATATACAATAAGGAATAGTTAAATAAATGATTAACTTCCATAAAAAAGAAGCCTTAAGATTAAAGCCACACAGGCGACTATGAAAGTGTGCCCCAAATCAGTGTTTGATTATCTATCTCCTCCCCCTTCCCATCCCCCTCCAATTCCCCTCCAATTCCCCTCTGTCCCCATCCACGCCTCCCCCCCTTCCCCATCACCCCCTCCCCGCCATTCTACTCCCCTCTCCTCTCCCACCACCACCTCCCCACTCCGCAGGAAGCTGCATTGCACCAGGAACTACATCCACCTGAACCTGTTCCTCTCCTTCATCCTGCGAGCCATCTCGGTGTTGGTCAAGGACGACGTTCTGTACTCCAGCTCAGGGACTCTGCACTGCCCCGACCAGCCGTCCTCCTGGGTAAGGCTGTCCCTGTGGGCGGGGTCCTCTCATGGGGGGCGGGTGCCTGTGTGAACTCCAGCCCCACCGACCTCCCTCCCCACCACCCATCCCTTTGCTCCATCCCCACTTGGCATCGGGAAGAAGTCCCAGAGCCGGTGGTCCCTGTCAGGGCGCAGGAGCGGGCCTGAGCTCGGAGCAGGCCCACGGTGGCCAGAGACACAAGGTGGGCACATGGGCACTGCCCGGTGGGAGGTCACGGCCGGAGTGCTGACCCCAGGCAGAGCCGGCCTCCCATGAGGCCGCTGCCCCGAAGCACGAGCGGCAGCTCGAGCCGGACGATCCTGGCATGGGTGGGCACGCACGACGCCGTTTTCTCCGCAAATGTCCGGGATTCTGAGCAGTAGATGCTTCCCCCAACTGCTGGGTGGAAGTCACCTGCACGGTGAGTGCGTCCCCGCAGCACCTGCTGGGAGCGCAGTGCACGCCCGTGACCCGCGGGCCCAGCTCTTTGCACGAGGATGAATCACCTTAACTGTTAGTTTCTACAGTGCAGGCTTGGCTTGTGGTGGACATTAGTGGGCCTTTAGGGCATAGTTCAGTTTAGTGCGTTTATATTGAGCTCCTCTGAGATCAAGTCCTTCTACCCAGTCTTCCGACACCCAATAGCACCCTCCACCTGGATTCTACCCATCACCCTAGTCCTGGTCACAGCTCTTCCACACTAGCCGGAGTGCTGTTCTCTACCCGCATCCCAAGCGGATGGATTCATGTGCTGGCACCGTTGCTCTGGACCGAGCAGATTTGAGTCAACGTCGTTTTAACATGGTAAAGGCTTTATCACACCGAAGAACTTCAGCTGCTTCTTAGGTCTGCAGGTGCAATAAATATCAATATACTCCTGGGATAATCTTGACCAGGAGGCATGTGGACTGAATATAATAAAGAAATTAGCAACAAGATCCTCCACCTGGCAAGTCCCAGCCGCAGGTGGAAGTGCCGCCCCTGGGCTCTCGTCCCTAGATCAAGCCTCTGCTGCACAGCTGGGGGTGCACCCACAGGCCTGGAGCAGGGGTGCCTGGCTGTCCTCCCGCTGAGGAGCCTTCAGTCCCGTCTCTGTGTGTCTCAAAGCTCTGCTCGAAGCAGCCCTCCTTACTCAGCTCTTCATTAAAGGATGTAGTAACCCTGACGGATCCACAGACAGCAGGCCCTTGACCTGGAGCAGTGCTCTCAACTTTCTCCTGCTGTGTAGACGGAGGATCTGGCTGAGGGACAGAGAGCAACGGGGACCTGGGTGTCCCTGCCCTGAGTCCCACCTGCCTAGGGGTAAACTCGGAGGCCCTGGGCTCTGCAGTGAGGCTGAAGCATCTAAACAGGGATGCACCCGGCCCAAAGCTGAATGCTGACGAGGCTGCTGCTTGCTGTCCCGGGTGGGTTGGGGGGAGGCGGAGAGCCAGAGACACAGGGCTGGAGGCTGGGCTGAGGGTCTGCACATTGCAGAGGGTCCTGGGCCCACTGAGCTGCCATGTAGGCCCACAGCCCAGGTCAGAATGGCAGAACGGGCAGGAGAAGGGGAAGTGAGAAGAGCCCTTCAACACACACAGGTGCACAAGTGCACACACACGCAGAACACATGCCCACAGAGGTACACAGGCACGCAGAAATGCACAGGCATATGTACGCTCACACAGGCGCACAGACCCAAGCGCACACACACCCTTCAGACTGTCCCATCA
Source organism: Mesoplodon densirostris (assembly GCF_025265405.1). Classification (NCBI taxonomy): domain Eukaryota; kingdom Metazoa; phylum Chordata; class Mammalia; order Artiodactyla; family Ziphiidae; genus Mesoplodon; species Mesoplodon densirostris. Next base: position 113,834,219 of record NC_082669.1, on the reverse strand, counting down.
CGAGTTTGGCTCCGTCCCTGGAAAGACGGCTCCAAAGGAAGAGGCTTTGCGTGGTGCTGGGGGAGCCCATGTCTTCGAGTGTGGAGCAGCTGTGGACACAGGACGAGTGAAACTGCACACGTGGACATCACCACGGCCATCACCTCTGCCGCTCGCTGCGCACTGAGGGCTGCAGGCAGCAGACCCACAGAGGCACCAAGGCCCATATCCCCAGCCCTGCAGCTGTCATCTTCACACGTTTAAATAAAATATCCTGTTGGCTTGGTCTTAGCCAGCACCTACAGATGCTGTAAGTCTCCCCAGCACTCTAGGGAAATGCCATCTGTCCCCATAGAGCCTGAGAGGACACGTATTTCCAGGTGTGACACCTGATTTTGCCTTTGACAACCCTCGTGGTAGGTGCTGTTTTCTCGTCCTTTTCAAGGAGTTGGGCCTCAAAGAAGCCAGTGTCTTTATTGGATCAAAACGTGGACCAGGAGACAGAAACCCTGCCTCCGTCCCCACCAAGGCCAGCCCGCACATGTGTGGGCGCCTCGTTCTCTGCACTTGTTGGTCTGGGTTTGATCTAAACCTGTGGAAACCGTGCTCCAGTCTAGAGAAAATGAGCGACCAGAGGGCCACCTGAAGCCGACCTTCAGGACCCCCCCAGACAATGGAGATCGGCCCCCTGGACATCTGGCTGTGAGCAGTGATGGAAGCTCTGAGACAGGGGATGGGGCTGGCTGAGATCCTGATGGGGTCTGTGCGGGGTGCTGTCCCGGCCACGTGGCCATCGACCTCTCCACGCTAAAGAAGACGAGGTCAGCTGACAGCCCGTCAACCCCCAAAACCTCCTGTCCTCAGAGTGTGTTGATGGTGGATGAGCAACAGGAAAGAAACGCAGACATGGCGTTTTCAACATTTTATCAAGAAAATGGAATTGGAATCATCTGAAACACACTGTGCCCTCTTTCCTCCTCCAACAGGATGTCTTGGAAATCCTCTGAGTCTAGCAGTGTCTCAGGGTCTGCTTTGAATCTACCGTGCAGGTGTGACATAATCTGTGCGACCATCCACTGGTAACAGGCACACCCTGTTTTTGTATCTTCTGTTCCCACAAGCGTCAGTGTACGTGTATCTTCGTGCACAAGTGCTCTAACCTCGGTCAGGTGGGTCTGGAGAGAGACTGGAGGGACCAAAGGGCACGTGTGTTTAAACTGCAACAAATAGAGCTAGACAGCTTTCCAAAGGAGGAGATGCCACGGGTGCTGCGTGTGCAGGGCATGCCCTCCCGCGCCGGCCAGCAGGGCTCACCACAGACTCCCTCCACCCGTGGGTGTGGAGCTCTTCCTCCTCGACACCCAGCACGCGCCTCTGTCACTGTTCCAACAAGGTCTTGGGTCGCTTCTCCTGTCTCCACAGCAGTGTTGTCATGGGCGTCTTTCCACTTATGGCAGCCCAGCCCCGATGTCCAGTGGGCCGCCTCCACATGCAGGTCCCCTCCCCGCCCTCAGCGTCAGTAAACCGTAACCACTTTAGAAAGAGACGGAACCACACTCCGCTTAGGCAAGAGAGACCTGGTGCGAGGTAAGGGGCTGGAGCGTCCTGGAGACGATGGAGCCACTGGGAGTCAAAGCTCCTCACGACCCCGGGGAGCCAGCTTGAGAGGCCGCCGTGCATTTCCTGCAACTCTGTCCACCCCATACACGTATAAGAGTACGTCCACATATATGGAAGTACATACACCCATCCATCCACATACACATATTAGGGGAGGCGGCTGCAAAGGTATAGAAGAAGAATAGAAATAAAAGTACTGTTCTTTTTTACAGCTCACTTATAAAAGCTTAGTGATTTAAAGCCTCAATTTCATGTTTGCTCATGACGTGAAAATACCTGACATGTTTACTTATATGAAGGTCTGAGAGATTAAAAATGCATTTATTATATGTAATACATAATTTTTCCCTTTCAAAACTCCTGGGGAAATAATTTATTTGGTGGGTTTCTGTTGTTTATTCCTTTATTTTTTCATCTCTTGTTAAGAGTGCAGTGAGGAAGAACAGAGGAGGAAAAGTGGAAGTGAGTGGAGGGTAAGGATGCAGGGAGGAGAGGGGGATGCAGGGAGGAGAGGGGATGCAGGCAGGAGAGGGGATGCAGGGAGGAGGGGGGATGCAGGGAGGAGAGGGGGATGCAGGGAGGAGAGGGGACGCAGGGAGGAGGGGGGATGCAGGCAGGAGAGGGGGATGCAGGGAGGAGAGGGGATGCAGGGAGGAGGGGGGATGCAGGCAGGAGAGGGGGATGCAGGGAGGAGAGGGGATGCAGGGAGGAGGGGGGATGCAGGGAGAAGGGGGGTCAGGAAGAAGGAGAGGGAGGTCAGCCAAGCGTGCCAGGCCCCACATGGTCACTCTCAAAGTTACATGTCACCCTCAGAGACACTGTGTGCATCTGCCTGGGCCCCATGCTACCTTCCAGCGAGTTCCAGGGCCTCACCTGAACAGGCACACGTCTCCAGGCAGCACCTCTGTGTTGGGTATCCACGCGCCTCGTGCAGCACGGGCTGGCGCTGGGACCCGGAGCGGGCTGCCTGCCCTGAACGTCCTCATCCAAACGCAGTGTCCTCTCTCACTCTGTCTGTGGCATCCAGGTGGGCTGCAAGCTGAGCCTGGTCTTCTTCCAGTACTGCATCATGGCCAACTTCTACTGGCTCCTGGTGGAGGGGCTGTACCTCCACACCCTCCTGGTGGCCATCTTCTCCCCCAGCCGGCGCTTTGTGGCCTATCTCCTGATCGGATGGGGTAAGGACTCCCCCCGACAGCCTACTGCCACCCCCAAACCCACCAGGTTCCTGATTCCTGTCCTCTCTGACCTATAAATGCAGATGCTTTCAGCTCAGAAAAACGCTGTGCCGCCCCTGTAGGAAGAGCTTTTCTAGAGCCAACAGCTTAGTATTTCTGGGAGCCAGGACCTGATTTAAAACTGCTCTGACTCTCATTCCTGGGGCGAACCCTGATGGTGGGCAAGTCAGAAGGAAGGGGCCTGGGAGGAGAAGAAGCAGGCAGACCATCCCTCATGAGGTCCCACTAACGTGCTCATGAGCAGGGCTCTGCCTTAGCTGCAGGACCCCCACCTTCACAGCGAGGGACTCCCCTTCAGGTCTTTGCCAAGTCTGAACACAGCCTCTCCAGCACGTTGATACCGACACCCAGAAACACAGAGATGCGTTTCAGGACCATGAAGCCTTCAAACACATACTCAGTTATCTTCACTGCTTAGTAAGGCACGAGCATAAGCCTGTATGTATTTATGAAGAGTTTCCACTTAATCTTTTCATCAGAAAGCCCTTGTCCTTGACCATCAGGCTAATGAAAGCTCCCACGTGTGCCCCTGCTGGGCTGGTCCAAGTACCCAGCACGGGGTTGTGGTCACCAGGTGTCTTTCTGCAGGCATCCCCACCGTCTGCACAGGTGCGTGGACTGTGGCCAGGCTCTCACTAGAAGACACAGGGTGAGTGCTATGCCTGTAAAGAGAGATCGAGCAACACTGAGGTCCTGGTATCACTGGTCTTGGGAAACCAGAGAGAAGCTTCGTATCTGGTCAAAGGCAGCCTTTGGACACCGATGGGGAGGACATTGAACTTCATGGGGAGGAACACGGGTTGGAGTGCTTGGAGAAGAGCCAAGGGACAGGTGGGGCTGAGCTGGGCCTGGCAGCGGAGCTGAGGTTGGGGTCAACCAGGCAGAGACGGAGCAGCCAGCCCAGCGAGGAGGCCGGGTTGAGACGGCCAGCTGGGGCGCAGCTCTCTGAGGTAGTGCGGTTGGACCAGGGCCCAGAGCGCTTCTGCTTTGTGTGCACAGTGAGCCAGACCACGGCCCAGACTCAAGCACCAAGAGCTCCCACGCCCGGTGCTGTGCCTCATGCAGGACCCCAGGGTCTACCAGTTGTCCACTACCGGTAACAAACCACCCAAAGCTGGGAGCTCACATAGTCCCAGTTGATTTGGTGTGTTTCTGTCCCTGGAACTTGGGGCAGTTCTCCTGGCCTCAGCCTGGCTCACTCACACGCCACAGGCACCTGCAGGGGCAGCCAGGGCCGTGGGTCCAGACGGCGTATGCTGGGTTCCAAGGACTCCACATCCTGCTGTCAGAACCAGCTAGGATCCAGGACGAGGGTGGGTCTCTGCGCCTGCTGGGAAGGGGTGTGGGTGACGGAGTGAGCCGGAGGCATTCTACAAGCCGCCCACCCCAGCTTCCTGCTGGAGAGAGCACATGGCAGTCAGGAGGGACCACCTGACCAGCCGCGTGAGTGAGAGGCCTCACGGTCGGGGGGTGCTTTGTTTGGCAAGCCCCCGTGTAAAGGGTGAGTCTGCAGTGTGCTTATCCTCCTGTGCTTGGTTTGTAGATGGAATTGGTGGTAGCGTGATTTTCCTTCTCTCTTTTCAACAGTTGCTGGGATACCAATGACCACAGTGTTCCCTGGTGGGTTATACGAACACCAATTTTAATTTCTATTATAGTAAGTCATTTCTGTATTGAAACGCGAGTTGCCTGCCGGGTTGCACACTTGGGCAGAGAGGGAGCCCGCTGTCTGGTAGTAAATATAAAGGGCCCGTTCTACTAGGTCTTCTGAGACAAGTACCCTGAGGCTGAGCTCTTGCATGGTGGGCTTGGCCCAGCTTCAGGACGAAGTCTCAGTGAAGCAGAGGGCGAGAAAGAGACAGTCCTCCAGGGGAACCTCGGGGTGTAGGGGGGGTCACAGTCAGGTCCCCCAGGTGTGCAGCCTTAGAGCAGAACTGGATTTCCACCTGCGGATTTCATGTCTCAAAATTAATTTTCTCAGCTCAGCTGCCTCAGCCTGGGGTCGGAACGTATGTGATGCAGCAGAGAGACACTGTCTGGCTCTGACTCGGGGGTGGGGCAGGGAAGAGCAGAACCAGGGGGGCAGGGCCCTGGCGCTTCTGAAACAGCGGTGCCTGGAGCCCCGTTTAGGGCGGGGCTGAGCCACACACATCCCGGCCACACCACCTCCCTTGCAGGGGGACTTCACACACAAACGTGTCGTCTCTTTTTTGTGCAGGTCAATTTCATCCTTTTTGTTAGTATTATACGAATTTTACTGCAGAAGTTGACATCCCCAGATGTCGGCGGCAATGACCAGTCACAGTACAAGTGAGTATTTGTTTAGATCCAGCTCTGAGCCACCCTCACCAACCTCAGGCAGCCTGGAAACTTTGAGTATATGTGTGGAGAGCAGAAAAACTGGGGTGCGAGGACCCTGCAAATGACCCCAGCTTTTCTCCTTTAGTTGCAGGAGTGTGCTCTTGGCCACTTTACAGGGACCCCCGGAGATGGACTGTCTTGTCCAAGGGCCAGCGTTGCCATGGCAATTATTCAAGCCGTGTTCCTCTCCTTCATTCCAGCGTGGATGTCCTCTAGAGAACAGCTTATTGAAGTGTGCTGCCCACTCTCCTGTTTTGTAATCAGTCTGACTCCTTTCTCCTTGGCCACACGTTGTTTGTATTTTATATTTAGTTCTTTCTTCCCCATCAGACCGCGGGGTCCAGGGGACACACCTCGTGTCGGGCCTTGTACTTAATAATAATAATAACTCAGCTGATGTTTGTTGCCTGGATGATAACGTGAAGACAGTTATCATCATCTCCCTCATGGGAAGAGAAGTAAATCACTCACAGTCATCCAGCTAATTAATAAGGATCTGAGAACTCTGTAAAGGAACTCGAAGATCATATAAATTTCTATCAAGAATGTGTAAAGAAAAGATAAAGCCCACAACTCGAGTATAAAATAAAGCTAGTTTAGTGTGGAGTGGTTGGTCCAGCTGATAGGAGCCTTGGGTTCAGGCAGATTGGGGTTGGAGTTGCAGCTGCAGAAGCTGCGTGACCCGGGGCGGGTTACCTGGCTGCCCCTGCAGGGCGGGCCCCCCTCAGCTGTCTCCTTCCCTCCCCTCCTTTAGACAGCAGGGTGGACCTGGGGAGACAGACAGGTGGCATCCCCTGTGGTCAGAAGCCCAGTGCTGGGTTATGTACCAGCTGGAGGCCTGGGGGAGGTCACTGCACTGCTCTGCCTTGGTTTCCTCACCTGTGAAGTGGAAACAATAATAATAATTGTCACAAGCTTATAAGGATTGATAGAGTTAATATTCAAAAGACATTTAGTGGCTGGCACCAGTAAGTGTTGCGATAGCGTTTGGTAAACATATACATATAACTGTGCCCTGAGGTGTGACAGTCTCTGCCCAGCCCACATTAGAGGTCAGGCCTAGAGATAGGAGTCCACGTCAGACCACAAAGGATAAAGTGGTTTCAGCCAGACCTTCCAAGTAGCATTTTTACTGCTCAGGTGAGAAGCCGGGCTGGTTCCTGGACTCACCCCACGCCTGCAGCTCAGGCTGCCCTGCAAGCTGCACTTGCAGTTTCTGCACGTCTCACTCAGGGCCACGCTGACCTTTCCTTTGGGCTTTTTGGGAGTGATCTTAGAGATGGATGCTTTTATTTTGGAAACAAAATAAAGTGGGGATGATAGAATCTGTCCTTTTTCCAGGATAACAAAAAGGCAGAGCACATCTTTTCTGTGTATCTGTCTGGTAACAGGAGTGGCAGATCTCCAGGCACAGGGCCCCAGGGGTCCAGCTTCTAAATCCCCTTTCTAGAGACTAGCACAACAGCAAATTCCAGATGGATCAATAATGAGAATCCAGGCAGGTTCTCTCTAACGTTTAACTAAAGGGCAGCTCCCTGCAGAATCCCAGCCTTCACTCACTGGGCTGACAGAGACCCGAGGTGGTGAAGGCAGCAAGTGCACCATGGGTGTTGCAAAGTCAAATGTTCAAAGCTGCACGTGGCGGCGGCTGGGTGGTCAGTGAGGCCTTCCCTGCCCACCAAGGCCCAGGACATGCTCACATCTGGTGCAGAGCGGCTGGGATTCAGAGTTTGTGCAGATCGCCCAGTACAGAGGAAATCTTGTTGTAAATGCCGCAGTGCCTCAAAAACATGTAAAGCAAATGGTGACTCTTTTCCAAGCGTGGGCTGGGGTCCACCAAGCAGAGGAGGTGGGGGAGGAGCACGGAGGCGCCTCCCGCCTCAGTTCCCACAGCTCAGAGTTGCCAGGATGAGGCGGGTCGTTGGAGCGGCTGCTGGTTGCTGGGGTCACCCAGGGGCCTGGACATGCACACGTACCACCTGGGGTCCCTGCATTTCTGACCAGCCCCCTGGTGATCCCAGAGCTCCTGATCCTCAGAACATGTTGGGCTTGCTACATCGAATATGGCCAGGTTGAGTCACCTGGGAAGATGCTGGGCCACCTGCAGAGACCTGATTTAATTGGATGAGGGGCAGCCTGGACTTGAAGAGGTTGAAAAGCCCCCCAGATGATTCTCATGTGCAGCCGTGAGAGTCAGAAGTGGCTTATAGAAGTGGTCCTCAAAGTGGGGTTCCAGACAGCAGCCTCAGCATCTCTGGGCACGTGATAGAAGAGCAAATTCTCAGGTCTGCGTTTTAACATGACCTCCAGGTGGTTCTGGTGCAGGTGGGGCCTGAGAAGCCCTGAGTTAAAAGAATGTGATCTGTACCTGCTCGGGGAGCGGGAGGGGCTTCAAAGGCGGGGAGGGGGGATTGAGGTCAGCTATTTTATTTTCAACACCAACGCAGTGAGAAGAACATCTGCTCTTTGATTAGGGAGGGTAAGAGCTCTTTGATAGGCAGAGAAATTAGATCTGGTCCAGGTTCCCCGATTCCTCAGACTCTGTGCGATCCAGAGCAGGGTCGCCTGCCAGGACCTATAAACAGACGTCTGTGGGAACACTTTCTGTCACGCTTGTGCTCAGGGGGCCACCCCAGCTGCGTCTGCTCTTGATCTGAAAGTCAAACTTGCCCCCATCCTCCAAAGGCTGGGGATGGGTCTCTGCTATTAAAACCAGTGGCACACGGGGCCGTCAGACCTGCTCAAACCAATGTCATCCTTGGCAAACTCGTCAGGATTTCTTGTAAGAGCTTTGCTGCTTTATGAGGCAAAGTGGTGGTCATCATCGCGTTTGCACGCTCTGCCCATAACGGGGTGGGGTGGTATTAAAGTCAGGGGGGCCCTGGGCTGGCCAGCAAGTGACCATCGGGTCACCGCGGGAGCTCAGGCCCTTCCTCTGCGGTGCAGGAGGCTCACCAAGTCCACCCTGCTGCTCATCCCCCTCTTTGGAGTCCACTACATGGTGTTTGCCGTGCTTCCCATCGGGATCTCCTCCAAATACCAGATACTGTTCGAACTGTGCATCGGATCCTTCCAGGTGCGTGGGAAGGGGCTGGGCGTCCCGGGGAGGGGTGCGTGTGAGTGAGCTCTGACCCACCACCCTTCTCGCTTGCAGGGCCTGGTGGTGGCGGTCCTCTACTGCTTTCTGAACAGTGAAGTAAGTCCTTTGACCTCCTTGGGAAGCACAGGTTCTCGGCTTGTGAGGGAGTCCCTGAAACGCCCCTGAAACCCCTGGGGAAGGCCCGCCCTGCTGTGGGGTCAGTGCCGTTGCCCGGCGCCCGCGGCGCTCCGCTCCGTCTTCCCGCACACCTCGGCCGCCCCCGCCGACCCGCAGCGTCCTAGAGCCTGTGCGCCTGCGAGCGCCCGGCCAGCCCCGCCCCCCGGCCAGCCCCGCCCGCCCGCTGCTTTGCCTCCGCCGCGCCCCGCATACCCTCGCCTCACCTGGGCGGTGGCTGCCTCTCCAGCGGATCGCCCGGCGCCCGCGGCGCTCGGCTCCGTCTTCCCGCACACCTCGACCGCCCGCGCCGACCCGCAGCGTCCCAGAGCCAGTCCGCCTGTGAGCGCCCGGCCAGCCCCGCCTCCCCTGGCGGCCGCGCCCCGCGTACCCTCGCCTCACCTGGGCGGCGGCTGCCTCTCCAGCGGCTCGCCCGGCGCCTCGCGCGTTTTCCTTGTCGCCCCGCGCGGTCCTCAGGGTCCCCTCCCTCCATCGCTTTCCTCGCCTCTTTCGGGGCTGCCAAGCGGGAGCGCCAGCCAGCATCGGCGGCGGGAGTAGCAGGAAACTCCCAGCCGAGGAAAAGCGCCGGCTCTGCTCTGTAAACGTTTCCCGTCCCTAAGCAGCAGCTCCGGACCGAGGGCGGCGCGGAGGCGGGCAGGGGACGCCTGGCTCCCAGCCGGCCCCGCCCCCTGCGCCGGGGTGTCCCAGGTCCCCCGTCCGGGCCCCACCCCGGCTGTGTCCAGCCCTCTCCGCTCCCCAGGAGGTGCGGCTTCCCCAGGCCGAGCCGGCGTCTGCTGCGTGCTCCGTGCCTCCCTGTCCCGTGTCGTCTGAGCGACTCCTGCACCTCCCCCGACTCGTTCTTTCCGGAACCCCTGACACCCCCCCACCGGGAGCCGGGGAGCAGAACCAGGACTGTAGGGCAAAGCGCCGGGGTCCCGGCTTCCACGGGAGGTCTTTTCTGGAAAGCCGAATTAGCCCTCTCGGGTTGTGGGTGTAGCAGCCACTGCCTCTGGATTGAAGCCTTGGGCTCCGTAGTCTGACAACCTTTCTCTTGGTCCCGCGTCTGGTCCCGCCCGCTTCCTTCTCCGCCTCTTCATTCCCAGGCCCGTCTGTCCCCGCCCCGCGCCCATGGATATCACACCCTCCACACCCAGTAAAGGGCCGAAGGGGAAGCGCTCATGAACGGGCATTCGCTCTAGGGGGAAGCTGGGGTCTCGGTTCCGGCTTGCCCGACCGCCTGAGCTCCGCCTGCTCTCGCCCCCGCCCCAGGTGCAGAGCGAGCTGAGGAGGATGTGGCGGCGGACTCTGTGCCCCAGCCGGTCCTCCGGCCGGGACTGCAGGCTGCACAGCTGGTCCATCTCGAGGAACGGCTCGGAGGGCACCCTGCAGGCCCCCCGCGGCTCCCGCGCCCTGTCCTTCCTGCAGACGGAGACCTCGGTCATCTAGAGGTGCCACCACACCGCAGCCCGAGGCCCCAGCCAGGAGTGCCTGGGGTGAATCAGCTCGGACCTACTGGAGCTGGGCTTGGCTTATCCCACCCATGGAACCGGCTTACCTTGTAACCGCCCGGGGTTTAAATCTAACGATTGTTACACTCCAGCATTTAGGTAGTTTTGTTCTTTATGTTGTTTGGCTGTGCAGACAGACCCATTTTCAAAGAGACCAGGAGAGATCAAGGTGGCAGTAACCCAGGACTTGGGTCCAGCGACTGTGGAAGAAAACGCGGGATTTTCTGATCTCAGTGCCTGTTCTCAGGGGGCACAGGCCTGAGCTGGGATGTTGGCCCTGAGTGACATGGTCACCCTTCCTCTGCATGACCTGCATCGCCGGCCTCAGCCCCCAGGTCCCACAGGGCAGCCCCTTGTGTGCAGGACACACAGGCGCCCGCTGAGGACTTCCGTGGAACCCTCCCGCAAGCCCAGGTGGGCCCCACCTGCCCCAGTCCTGCGCACACCGCCATCCGGGCTCTTCTTTCTCTGCCGCTGCACTCGGTTCTCCAACCCCTTTGTGATACTGGTCCCCTTTAACAATGAGGCCACAGAGTCTTCGTCCTGACGCATCACAGACCTGAGCGCAGGTGCCAGCTATCGGGATGACTGGCTCCAGGGAGCGGGGCCTGGCAGGCAGGGCCGGGCTGAGGAGGCGGGCTGGACGTCCGGGGACGGGGGGGTGGGCGCCGCGAGGCCGTCGCCCTGCAGCGTCCCTCTGGGGTGTGCACCCAGGCCCCTTGTGAGAGGAGCCTGGTCAATGAGTGGCAGCGTCCACCCGGAGCCCCCGGCAACCCGGCTCCCCAGCTCAGACGATTTGCTGCGACCAGATCTGCACGACCAACTGAAGAGCCAGCTCCCAGGGTGCCCGGGGCCATCGGTGGAGCGCGGGCGTCAGATGTGCACCTGCACGTCCGTCAGCTGCTGGGAGCCAAGGCCGCGGGCCTGGAACTGGGCGGTCTGGCCTGACTGACAGCAGAGGGGAGAGTGAATACCACTCACTGTTAGCAGAGGAGAGGGTGACCAAATAAAATGTTGCAAACGTGTGTGGAATATCCCCAAGCTGCCATGTGTGACCGCTTGAGTAAAACACATTTCGTGTCTGTTCGCTGGGTGACTCTGACCAGCAAATGCTGAGGCCCCAGGACCTCAAACTGAGGACATTTGGAGGAAATCCTCCCGTGTCTAAAGCGGAGCCTGGATGGCTTATGGGGTGGGGAGAGGGGCACGTGGCAGCTTGCGGCCTTTGGAAGCAGCCACCTCCCCCAGGGTACTTAGCCGCCTGCCTGGACGTGCTCCTTGCAGCATCTGGTCAGCGGTGGGGGTGATGCACGGGGCGCCCAGCAGCCCTGAAAGGGTGGGGGGCACCTGCGGCTCCCAACACACCCACCCCACAGCTCCACAGAACCTGAGAACCTGCTAACTAAGGCCAGGGCTGAGCACACGCGTGCTCACATATGTGCACGTATGTGTGTGTACCTTCTGTGAGCTAACCCCTAACTGCATTTGTGCCACAGACAGATAAAATCTATTTCTAATAAACTCCATGTTCAACCAAACTGCTTCATTCCAAGAGAATACCGCACACTGCTGAAAGTCAAATTCTCCAGAAGCTGACTTAGAAATGAGCAGACGGGGCCTCCCTGGTGGCGCAAGTGGTTGAGAGTCCGCCTGCCGATGCAGGGGATACGGGTTCGTGCCCCGGTCTGGGAGGATCCCATATGCCGCGGAGCGGCTGGGCCCGTGAGCCATGGCCGCTGAGCCTGCGCGTCCGGAGCCTGCGCGTCCGGAGCCTGTGCTCCGCAACGGGGGAGGCCACAACAGTGAGAGGCCCGCATACCGCAAAAAAAAAAAAAAAAAAAAAAAAAAAAAGAAATGAGCAGACGGACCAGCCTCTGGCGAGTTTCTGAGAGCCCCAGGCGCCAGGTGATGGTACGTTGTCAGCTGTCCACTGGTGGAAAGAGCTTCATGAGAATTTGCTTAAGGTCGGAATGCGTTGCATTCGCAAGGAAGGGAAGTGAATACGTGATGTCGGAACGGGCGTGTGCCCAGGAGCCGCGCTATAGATGGAAATAAGGAGCACCTTCCTTTCTTAGCAAGAATGGCGTTTTTTCAATGGTGCTTTTTTTCAGGTTTTCGGGTTAGAAAATCATACAGAGGAGTTACCAAACGTCAGATATTATATCCAGATATTACCCAGAAAGTGAAAAAGCTCTGAATTTTGTCCTCCATCTGGCTCTTACTGCTTGAGAAGTAAATATCAAGAGTGAATGATCTTGTTCCCAATAGTTTCCTCTACGTTATGCAAACCTCTCTCCCTCCCTCCTTGCTGCTCTTTCTTCTCTTTCTTCGTGGAAATTAGGTCATATTGTATAGGAGTTTCTGCAACTTGCTTTTTTAGTTAAGACAGGCTGTGTGGATCTTGCCTGTCTGCACACAGATGTGCTTTACTTGTAACAGCTGCATGATGTTCCATGGCACGGACGCTCTTGGTTTATTCCACACCTCCTGTTGATGAATGTTTGAGCACTTCTGCATGTGCTGGAGCATCCCCACAGAACAACGTCCCAGAAGAGGGAATGGGTTCCGGGCCTGCACATTTGGCTCTGGGCGGGTACGGCCCTGGAAGAGGTGGCCTCAGTGCCCCTCTCACCAAGCTGCGGTAGACACGAGCATCACTGGGCTTCCCATCTCTCTTCACCCCAATCTGCTGTCTTTAGTCTTGGGGACAGTGAGTGTCTCTTCTTTACAGAAAGCTTTCTCTTTAGTTCTGAGCCTCAGCCTGACCCACGGACGTAGACGTCAGGTAGCCAGGCCCCTGCTCCTCCAGTCGGCTGCCCCACCTGAATGCAGGTCCTGCTGAAAGTTTACAGATTAACTTTCTTATTCGTGGAAATGGGGACAAGACTCCGCAGAGGTTGTGGGCGGTGTGTCATCGCCATCTGTTTGCATCGCCAACCACCGGGCCCTGTAAGAGGCCCTGCTTAGCTTGGGGACGTCACAAAGGATTTAGGGCATCATGTACCGAAGAGTGTTCTTTGGAAGATGGAGAGAAAAGGGCCTGTCACTTCCATTATCTTCTCTAAAGGTTTAATGAGGAAAGTGGAGCAGGCACAGGCGGTGGGGGCCCCCACTTGTGACAGCAGCCCCACCTCCCCCTGCCCAGGGGCGCCCCTGACTGAGCCCTGGATAGCAGGCCTCAGCGCCAACGATGACCCCAGAGCTGTCACTGGGATCTTGGTTAAAGCTACTTATATTCATTATATTCAACCCCTGACACTGAAGGACCAACAGGGGGAAATAAACTATTGGAATATAATTACAAAATAATGAGGCCAAGTAGCACCAATCTCTCCTTTGGAGATTTAGGACTTTACAAATCCTTATATGCTGAATGCTACAGATAGCAAAGTATAAGAAGCAGCAAGTGAACTCAATACACCTGAAAAACACAAGCTTTCCTGGTTTTAATCATTATAATCATGAATCTAGAATATGCAAAATTTGTGATTTTCAAGTCATAACAAAAATAATTACAATTCATTCAGATTTAAAGGCACACAATATACTAAAACCCCGTCATAAGGTGACTCATCACTGCAGACTTTCACAGGCATGGGCACGTGTGTTCTCCCAAACCTGTCAGCCTGCTGTGAAGACCCGAGTACCATCTGTTCTTGGCTCTGTAGGAGCCCCATCTCTGTAAGTTTAGTCCCAGTCTCTGTGCGCGCATGAAATACACTCATGAATGCTGGACTAGGCGTTTCCGGAAGCAGCCCCGGCCGCCTCCCTGGGGCCTTTGGAAGGGGTTTTGGCTGGCTTCCCTCCTGCCCCCCCGCCCCCCAAGAGAGTCCTTCCTTGTCAGACAGGCTTAAGGCTGGGGGATGGAGAAGCTGAAGGAAGAGGAGGCGGGTGGAGAGCGTTTACTCTTGGGGGGACGATGGGGCAACTTAACAGAGCAGCGCTGCAGACTGCACGTCCCTGCGCAGAGCAGGGGTGGAGGGAAAGGGAGCTCGGGAGTTACCGAACCCACCAGGCGCCCGCTTGTACAGAAAGTAGAGAGGGGGCTTCCCTGGTGGCGCAGTGGTTGAGAGTCCGCCTGCCGATGCAGGCCCGGTCCGGGAGGATCCCACATGCCGCGGAGCGGCTGGGCCCGTGAGCCATGGCCGCTGAGCCTGCGCGTCCGGAGCCTGTGCTCCGCAACGGGAGAGGCCACAACAGTGAGAGGCCTGCGTACCGCAAAAAAAAACCAAAACAAAACAAAAAAAAAACGGTAATATCTCATTTTATAATTTTAAGATGGTACCATCATATTTAAGAGAATTCTTCTATTCTAACCACTGTACATAAATTAAATAATCCCGATGGATTTAGAGGTTCCGGTCAGTTCAGCTCAGCCCAGTGGAGCTGGCCTTGCGGGAGGCTGCTGCTGACCCGGGCAGTCGAGCGGACTCCGGGGCTCCGGGGCGGGTCCCGTGTGGCGGTCCGCGCTACCAGGTCCAGGTCTCTGGGGGGAAAGGGGAGCGGGGAGCTGGATGCGGGGCTGGGGAGCGTCGCCTGCACGGGGGTCGCCCTCTCTGGCCTCTGCTTTGCACTGTTCACTTCCACCCGTTTCAGACTCTGTTGGTTCCCGGGGAATTGACACGACACGACACGAGTCTCGTTTGCTGTTTCCCGGGACCGGTCGCGCGGAAGGAGCAAAGGCCTCGGCGGGCGAGCCGCGTGTCCCGAGGACGGAGCCCATACCCGGGTGGAGGGGACCCTGGACTGGACCCGCGAGAAACCCCCGGGGAGCCGCTGGGGTGGGGGGCTGCCGTGAGGGGCTCCCAAGAAGGTCACCCACGGGAGGCACCCACTGGACGCCGTCCAGGTGAGCGCCCGGACCCCCGACACCTCCCGACCCCTCTTCCCCCCGCGGCACTGGACACGAGGCGTGCCGGGCGCCGGGCTCCAGTGGCGCAGGAGGCGAGCACAGGGGGCCCGCGTGGACCCCACGGTGGGCGGTCAGGGCCCAACGCCTCCCAGCCCTCAGGTCGCGTCGCCCGGTCCTGGTCCTCAGCGGGATCTGGGCAGCGCCGCAGTTCTGAGGTGTAGGCAGGGCGCAGCGTCCTAACAGGATGATGCGAAGTTCAGGGCTTCATGAGAAACTCGGTGAACAGCGCCGGGTGCTGGCCTGCTGAGGGCGCCCCAGGCCCTGGGAGACTGACCTCTGCCTGGTCCCAGTTCTGGGGTGAAACCGTCCCATCGCTGGCGAAGCAGCAGCCACATGTGGCCCAGAGAGAACAAACCTGCCCCAGTGAACGCTCACCTGTCACTGTGTCAGTGACACTGGGTGTAGGCAAAGGCCATCACCCCAGAATTCTCCTGCCCTTAAGTCCCTATAACTGTACAATTAAGAGAATTTATATATTTGCATCATCTTTAGACAAAACTAATTTTTAATAATAAAGCATAGTGCAAATGTGTCTGAACAGACATCCCAACATTACCAGCAGAAGTCCAACAAAGTATTAAAGAAACACAGGTGGGAGGTCATTTCAGCAGAGTCAGTCCTTTAATTTAAACCTGTGAATATGTCATTTTACGTATGACTAAGAAAACTGTTCATTAAATACATCTTTATTTGGATTGTTTAAAAACCTAGTAATAAATGTTACAATATTTTAGAGCTGCTCTGAAAATCAGTAGAAATATTCTTGGAAAAGAGCATCCTACCTGGCTCTCTGTTGCCTTTGAAGTTCAGTATACACTAAAATGTCTGCTGTTTCCATTCAAAATTAGTAATTTATTTATGGCATATTGAAGTGACATTCTTGAAAAATGAATTCTGGCCACACGCCTTCTATCTACACGAATGTACACCCATCAGCTGTAACATCGGGGTCACCGCACGGCTTCCTCGCGGTGTCCCACCACTTACAGGGCTTCCCGCAGCAGCAGCCGCAGCCTCTGCAGCTCGTCGCCCACCGGGGCCACCCACTCCCGCCGCAGGTACTGGACGTCCACGTCGCCTGAGGCTCTGGCCAGCACCAGGGCCAGGAAGCCACTGCGGGTCTTCTCTGCTTCACCCACGACAGTCATGGCCACCAGCCTGAAATCGAGAAGCACACGCCGTGTGATCCTGAGTCTCCCAATTACCCACCTTCCCAGGGGGGAGCAGGAGGAAGAGAAATGCTGAAAGCATAGGAGGTTAGAGCTCCTTGACATCAGTCTGGGGATGATTTTTTGGATCTGACTCCAAAAGCAAAGGCAACAGAAGCAAACAGGTGGGACTACGAAGCAGCTTCTGCACAGCAAAATAAACCAGAAACAAATGAAAGGGCAACCTACAGAATGGGAGAAAATATTTGCCAATCATACACCTGTTAGGGGGTTACTAACCAAAACATAAAGATCTCATACAACTCAATAGCAAAAAAACCAAGCAATCCAATTACAAAACGGGCAGAAGATCTAAATAAAAATTTTTCCAAAGAAGACACACAGATGGCCAACAGACAAGTGAAAAGATGCTCAACATCATTAATCACCAGGGAAATGCAAATCAAAACCACAAGGAGCTATCACCTCACACCTGTCTGAATGGCCATCATAAAAAAGATAAGAAATAACAAATGCTGGAGAGGGTGTGGAGAAAAGGGAGCCCTCCTGCACTGCTGGTGGGAATGTAAATTGGTGCAGACACAGTGGAGAACAGTGTGGAGGTTTCTCAAGAATTAAAAATAGAGCCACCATACAATCCAGCAATTCCACTCCTGGGTATTTATCCAAAGAAAATGAAGCCACTATCTCAAAGAGATATCTGCACTCCCATGTCCACTGCAGCATTATTCACAAGAGCCAAGACATGGAAACAACCTAAGTGTCCATCAAGGGATGAATGGATAAAGAATATGTTATATATATATATATGTGTGTGTATGTGTGTGTGTATATATATATATATATATCCATATACATGTGGAATATTATTCAGCCATAAAAAAGGAAATCCATTTGTGACAACATGGATGGACCCTGAGGGCATTATGCTAAGTGAAATAAGTTAGAGAGAGAAGGACAAACACTGTGTGATCTCACTTCTGTGTGAAACCCCACCTCTACCCTGCACACACACACACACAAAACAGGCTCACAGACAGAGAACAGACTGGTGGTTGCCAAAGGAAGGGGGGTGGGGTGTGGACCAAACAGGCGAAGGGGTACAAGCTTCCAGTTATAAAATGAACAAGCCATGGGACGTAGTGTACACATGGCAACTATGGTTAATAACACTGTGTGGCATATTTGAAAGTTGATGAGAGTAAATATTAAAAGTTCTCATCACAAGACAAAACTTCTGGAACTATGTAGGGTGACAGACGTATCATAAGACAATATATGGGCTTCCCTGGTGGCGCAGTGGTTGAGAATCTGCCTGCCAATGCAGGGGACATGGGTTCGAGCCCTGGTCTGGAAAGATCCCACATGTCGTGGAGCAACTAGGCCTGTGAGCCACAACTACTGAGCCTGCGTGTCTGGAGCCTGTGCTCCGCAACAAGAGAGGCCATGATAGTGAGAGGCCCGCGCACCGCGATGAAGAGTGGCCCCCACTTGCCGCAACTAGAGAAAGCTCTCACACAGAAACGAAGACCCAACACTGCCCAAAATAAATAAATAAATAAGACCACATATTAATAAATAAAATCTTAAAAAAAAGACAATATATACAAACTTCGCATCATTATGTTGTGCACCTGAAACCAATATGTTTTACATCAATTATACCTCAATATAAATAAATAAATAAATGATAGATAACGTAATTCTTTGATCCTTAGACTATTTTGGACTAAATATGAAACAAACACACTTTAAAGTGGTTTTTTAAGATCTTACTCAAATATATAAATATAAAACTAATATTTAAATTTAAATATAAATAACCATACTTTAAAGTGTGGTGGCCTTATACATAAATTAAGCAACAAAGACCATCAGTGATGCTTCTGCAAAAAGTCACCGAGGAGGGCTCATCCTGAGTTTCATCAGACTTACCTGTCTGGATAGACGGGCTGTTTGGTGACAGGACCCAAATCGCTCTCCAGGAGGTCCCAAATATACACACAGGATGTGTCGTCCTGGACCAGGAACACAGCCGGTCTCGTCGAGGACCACTGCAGGCCAATGACGGCGCGGCCGTGGGTGCTCTTGTCCCACTGCAGGAGCGGGTGCTCGGCCGTCAGCTGGTGCAGCCTGATGCTCCCGTCAGAACAGCCGGCCTGGGGGAGGCGGGGAAACCTTATCACAGTTCTTTTCCCTTTTTTACTCAAGCTCAGTAGCCAAGGAAAATTTTCAGGACATCAGCTTTTTTTGTTGTACAGCAAAAATATTTGGTTTATATTTTGTTTTCCAAACATAAAATTGTAACATTATATCTTGTCCTCACAAATCACAAAGGTGAGCGTTTGGAGATTCTGATACACTTTGTACCCCCTGCCCCTCCCCAAAAGGGCTAATGATGGGTTAATTCAGTGAACATATAAATAGGTGTTTATTTTTAACAAAGCTGAATATTGCTGACTCAAGCATAGGACATTAAGATTGGTAAGACTGACGTCTTTTCTAAAACAATCACATACGTTTGCACATATAATACGGCTTTACATTCCTTTTGGATTGAAATTTCCATAAAACAAAACTCAGCTGGCCTAGTAAAAAACTAAATTTTTAGCCTAGGAAAAGGAAACTTAATTCCTTTTTACTCAATATATTTAATTCTTCACATATTTAATCTTTCAAAAAAAGCAGAGGCAAGATATAGCAATCACGAAAGCTTCTAAAGTAAATGAATAGATTTATGCATAATAGAGCCAGGTGTCCACTGTCGGGAGGGTGGAGGGGACCCTGGGCCAGCCAGGGAATAGGGTGTGTGTGCGACGCCCGGTGGGTGGTGCGTAGATGGAGACCAGAGGAGATCTCGATGTCGTGTCCTGTACACAAGCACTTCTGACTGCCCAGGTCTTGGTTTCTAGGTAATTTTCTCCTAACAGGAGCCAGGACTCCTTGGAGTAATGGCTGATCCCGAGGGTTCCTGTGCCAGAAAGCAAAGAGGGGCTCCCGGAATGATGTCAGAACCACCTTCAGGGACCCCTTCCCCCGGAGGGACCATCTGAGCAGTGGAATAAATGCAGGCAGCGAATCTGAGATGCACTGAAGACAGTGAAAAGCCTCGTGTCCACGTTTAGCCGAGAAATACACACGGAAGAAAGGCAGTCTTCTGACCAGCGACAGCTCCCATAGAATTAACGACAGGGCGACAGAACCCGCCTGGTGGCCGACATGGTGGGTGAGAAACAGCAGCAGCTCAGGGTCTGTGCGTCTTCCACCAGGCCCTGGCTGATCAGACAGGGAAGGAGGGGCCCCACGGTCAGGAAAGGCCTGCATCTAATTGTGAGGAGATGTCCCCAGACTCCACAGGGGACGTCCAGGCCCTCTGTGCGATGCTGAGGCCGGTCCCAGTGAAGGCGGTGAGCAGCCACAGTGACTGAACGGGACGCATGACCTGGGCCACGACACTGCTCACAAAGGACAGTCGGGACAGTCGTGGGCTTGCACTCAGACCTGCAGAGAGCAGGACTGACTGGGGCTGGCCTGGGCTACAGAAGACCAACACCCAGCCCCTGGGGTGGAGCGTCCTGGCCACGGCAAGTGTGTCACTGCACGCTCAGGATGGTGGGGGGGCGAGGGGGAACGCTCTGTGCCGTCCTTGTAACTTTTCTACAAGTCGAAAATGACGTCAGAATAAAACGTCTGAAGATCCAGACAACAGCCTCATGGAATGAGCTGTGCTGAGCACACGGATGGGACTTCAGGAGACCAGACCCGAGTGCTGTAGACCCCAGCAGACGCTGCAAAAGAATCAGTGCTTAAAAAACAGGCATTCTTACCAGGAATACTGGTTCTCCAAACGGTGAAAAGTCAATCACGTTCACCTTCACCGGCCTCACGCCCTGCTGCTGGGGCCTGAACAACCTGGGAGAGACTCTCACGTCTTGTCTGGTGCCATGACTGATGAGGCCCTGGAAGGGAGAGGAAGGAGGGAACCAGGCAGGGTAAAGCTCTTATTCTTGAAACAATTTAATCAACATTCTGATTAAAGCAAACAGTAAGTTTATCTCCAACAAAAATACTTACAGAATGAAATCTAGACCATTACTCACCATGTCTGTGCCAACAACAAAGCGATTAGGGTCTGAAGGCAGAAATTTAACGTTCAGTGTTTGTGTGGACCCCCAAAATTCATAACCTTTATGGGAAAGTCTGAAAAACAGCAAAGATGAACAGATGGGCAGTCTTGAAACTGTCAGGGCGGAGGCGACACTTAACACCGTCACCTGCCATCTGCCACTGGACGCGCTTCTAGTTCCTTTTCCCTTCGGTTACCATGCTCTGGACAGTTCCTTCAGCCCATCCTCTTGCTCACTCATTATTTCTTCTACTGTCTAATCCACTCTTTCATTCACAGACTTAAATTTCAGAGACAACAGCTCCATTTCGAGAAATGTCTTTCTGATCGCACAATTCTCTCTCGTACCCTGGTGGGTGTCCCTCACACGGCAGCGTCCGTGACCCCCCACCATGAGCCTGGCCGTGGACGTGCCCGCCCGCAGGCAGCTGTCCCGGTGCTGACAGCCCCCGGGCACTGGTCTGCCCCACACTCACTCCTCAGCTGTGAACCCCTGACCGCACCCCGGCTCGGCTTCTGGGATTCTCCCACTGGAGGGGCAGTGCGACCCAGGGTCCCGGGCAGGGGTCAGCTCCAGCTCGCTGCCCAGCAGGCCCGACACGTCCCTGGTCCCCACGGGAGCCAGCTCCCAGCCCCATCACCACCCAAAAGCCTGCAGGCTGACTTCAAGCTCCACCCTTATTCTGGCACTTTCCTCTCTTCTTTAAAAGACTGTATTTAGTGTGTTGTTGGTTTTTTACCTTGCACAGTGTTTGTATTGTAACAACCAGGGCCCAGGGCTGCTCCTGCCACGCTGCCCCGGTCCCGGGTCGGGGATCTGGCCCCTCAGTCTCTCCCCTCTCTTACCTCCGGCCGAGATCCCCGCCTCGGGGCCCGCTGCCCTGGTCACCTCCATGCTGGGTCGACCAGGTCCCGCCCTTCCCACCCCCAGGCCCCCTCTTCCCTCCTGGTCCTCAGCTGCATGGTGCCCCTCAGCTGAGCTGGACACCTGGGCGAGAGGCAGGCTCTCCCCGGTTCCTGGAACCAGCCGGCCACCAGGTGTGCTCAGTCCCACCCCTGACTGAGCCTGGCCCTCCGTGCCCACGAGTGCCGCCTGGTTCAGACTCTCATCTCGGATCTCGATCCACCCCCACGGCAGCTCCCGAAGCTCTCCCCGAGTCCCCTCCTCTGTTCCAAGCTTACACTGTTGCCAAGTTCATGGTTCTAAACCACAAACAAGACACACCCCTCCTTACGCAGAGATCCGAGATGAGTCCCCGTCACCCTCGAGAGAACTGTCTGAACCCTCGGCGCAGCAGACCCTCCTGAGGGTCAGGCCACTGACTCTACCCCTCTCCTGACAGCAATCCTACTCGAACGTCTGAAACCATCAGCGTCTTCATGCCTCTGGGCTCCCTCTGCCCGGCGCAGGCTCCCTGACTCTCATCCCACCCCCATCCCATGGCCGTCCCTCCTCCGAGCCCACACTCTGCGGGGCTCCCCCCAGCACTTCACGCGTGTGCCAAGCCACGGGGATGAGGAGACGTGCCACCAGGCCACTCTCAGGGGAGGCCTTGCTGCCCCAGGGGTCAGGGGCACTTCACCCAAGGTCCCCCTCCTCCCCGGAATGCCCGAGTTCAGGAAGGGAGGCTCAGGTCTGGCAGGGGGGCTCTGGAGAGCCGCTCCTGCTCTGAGCCCCCGGGCCAGGCAGCTGCCGGGCGGCCTGCCTCTCAGCCCAGCCCCCTCACCGCCACCCCTGCCAGCCTCCCTCTGCCAGAGGCCGACCCCAAGGCTGCAGCGGCTATTGGTCACTTGTCTGCACTTCAGGGCCCTCCCTGAGGGAAGAGGCACCACGAGGCAGCCGGTAGAACACACACCACTCGGCAAGTGTGCAGATACGGTCTGGACAGATGTTTGCTACACCCGGACCTGGGGGAGGCACTGCCAGCACTTAGCGGGGAAAACCTAACATCAGCTACAGGTGACACTTTCCTTTAAAGAGCGTATAGTTCGGTACAGGAGAAATGCATAGTTAAAAGATAAATGCAATGCACGGTATGAAGTGATACGGCCATAATGGAGACGAGAATGGTCTCACAGAAATTCAGTGAGCGGTCAGGGGGCCACCGTGGTGGGGTCTGCAGTGTATTAGATGAGTTTTTTCAAACATAACTCACTCCTTGTCATAATGATACTGAAATCAACGGCAGGCGATTTACAATCATGAAGCATGTATGAATTCATTGATACAACCCAGAAGTGTTCTGTCTGATGAGGAAAAGTCAGGCTAATATCAAAGCGTTTTCCAGGGTAAATCACAGGCTGATAGCTAGGCCCTGACTGCGGTGAAAAGATGAGAAAAGACATCTTCGGGAGATAAACTAACATGAAATATATAAATACCACAAACAATATTCATATATCTAAGATTTTTACATCATATTAAGTTATTTGAGTAAAAACAGAAACCTAATTTCTGAATAAAACTTTCATACCCATGTTTCTAGTTCCTGAAACTTGTCTATTTAACTTCAGGGTTGTATTAAAACTGGATGAAAAAGAGTCAAATCATACCAATTCATAAGATAGAAAATATTTTAATCAAAGAAAAATGTTAGCTCTATACCTGGCAATTGCATTTATTACTTTGATTCATTAATAATAAACTAAGTAGCAAATAAACTATTTAGCAAAAATACAACGGGAGAAGTTAGGGTTCTTCAGTGCCAGCCTGGCCGTGCCTTATTACCTAACGCTATTTCCTCCTGTGGGAAACAGGGCTTTGTGAGCAGGGATGTGGCTCAGACCTACCTGTCGCGCAGCTGAATCGCGACGCTGTGCACCAGCTTTATCCTCCCTCCAGGGAGTAAACCTGCAAACAGAGAAACCGGAAGTAAATGCACCTCTTAATATAAGTTAACCAAAATCCAATTACATTTGCCTGGAATTATTTTTCATTGCTTAAATATCTGTGTTAGGAAATAATATAAAAATGCAGATTGATGAAGAGTGTCCCGTCCCTCACGCAGGGGAGGTTCCTGCAATTGCCTTAGGATATGAATTAAGAATTTGCAGTTCAGGGCCTTAGGGGAAGAGGGTTGGTGGAATCAATATCAAAAAGCCTTTACATTTTTAGATTTGATTTAAAAAGGGAAGTACACTTAAGCAAAAAAAGAAAAAAAATCAATATTTAACAAACCTCCAATTCCCCACAGAAACCCTCTCCTGTAAATGTCCTCCCGTGCCGGTTTCGGTTCCCCATGCAGGTGGGGAGGCCCCCTCCGGCACCTCTAGCCCCGTCCTGCCCCGCCCGATGTCCCACACCCACAGCAGCCCCGGCTCACAGGGAGCAGAGTGGATGCTGCAGGAAGACGAGGCTGAGAAGAGAGGCCCCTCAGGATGGCTTCCACCGCATCCTTTCTCCAGGAGAGGGGGGTCCACAGCACCGGCCCCTCCTCATTTCAAGAAGTCAGAGTGACTCTGGTCCTATTTTCTGGCTGGCTCTATGGGGGTGCCCCCGGCCCAAACAAGGGGAAGGGGCCGGTCGTTAAATAAGCGGCTGGAGCTGCTGAGGAAGTACAGGCGGGCGGCCCCTCGGTGCCCCAGCCCAGGGCATCGGGACAGCAAACTGCCGGCCGCAGAGCACCCCCGCCCCCGGTGGCTCCAGTCTCAGAGTTCTTGGGGGTCACACACACCCAGGCCTTAGACACCGAGTCTCGGGGACGCCCTCAGGGGGCACAGAGCAGACGACACGCACGGGCCTCCTGTGACAAGGGCGTCAGGGGCCTGTTCAACAGCCAACAGGTTATAAAATACACAACTTAATCTTCATTTTCCATGCAGCTAATTACTGATTCTTCAAAGCGGTTATTGGTATTTTAATCTTTACTGATTTTAGCAACCGTTGATTAAACTCAGTTTTTATTTAATAGTTACCTAAGTCACTTATTGCACCTGCAGTATCTGCCTTTGCTAATTCAACCACCACCTGAAATAGAACACTGAAGATGAATATCAGCACGTGTAATAATCGTGAAACAGTCTAAGCAAAGCATAGCTCTAATTAAGGCACTAAAAATTTAATTCCTCCAGAAGAAAGACTAGCGTTTAAAAGTTATAAATCGCCTTCTTCGACCTGTTTCTCTACACTCTGTGACCGGTCAATGCCCTGTGCATCCTCCGGCCCTGACACTGCTCCCCTTTCACTCCCACAGGCATTCCCAGCAAGCCCGTCTTGTCCTGGCTTCCCCACCATAGCTGACTGCACGGTCGCCCCTGCTCTGCACGCATCTCCCCCTGCCACCCCGACCACAGACCACCGACCACCACGCAAACCCTGGGGCGAGCGCTTGCGCGTCCAACTCACCCACACGTTGAGAACCCCACTCTCGTCCAAGGAAGCGACATGGAAGGACAGGCCTGCTGGCTCTAGTGAAGACAGAACCGGGGAAGGACCGGCTCATAACCAGGAAACCACATCTCACAACTTGAGCTCAGGATTTTATGGAAGTGGAGGGTCACGTACCTTCTTGAGTAGAAAAAGGTGAAAGCACACAGCTCTGTCTTTTGCAGACAGACCCTGAGATGGGTTCTATCGCCTGGAGGGGGCTGCGGTGGTTTACAGACGTCAGGACACCATCTGGGGATGAAAAGCACATGCACCACAGGCACGTAGTGAGCCGTGGAGTACAGTTAACGTTGTGCAGGGACAGGCACATCTTCCCAAAGCACGAGGCCACGCACACCACGGTGAAAGGACACGTGCCACGGCGCTCAGCGTCACCGAGGAGCAGAGGCCACAGACTGCGTCACACCTGTGAGAAGAGTGGCGGCCCTGGGTCTGCACGGCGGCAGGTACAAGGACGGACAGGGCTGGGGGGGGCTCTCCACGGCGAGGGGGGTCACAGAGACAGCGCAGAAGCTGGGGCCTCCCGACTGCGGGGGAGCGGGGGGCTCACGGCCAGAGCGGCACAGGGAACGGGGAGTAGGGAGACTGGGAGCTGCAGGCTCATCCCCCACCAAGAGCAGCACCTTTGAAGAAACGACACCTCACAGTCCAATGGAACAGAGCTCCTCTGACCTGGCATATCCACCTACAAAATGTCCCGGAGTAGAAAAGAACAGACAAACTCCACACAAAGCTACCGAGGGAACTCGAGAGAAAATGCAAATGAAAGCATTTCAACCCATGAAAATTCCCCCTCCAAAAAACAAGCGTGAGACAGAAGACCAAAACCCAACACTCCAAACTACATCACATCTCTTCAAAAATACGTCTGGAAATGTGTTTAAAGCACATAAACAAACAAAAACATCTGAAATCAGAAATCCAGAACAAAAATGGATTAAAAAACATCAAGAAAGAAAATGAGAGTTAGGGCTGAACTCAGGAAAGAAACTGAAGACAAAGACAAAACGGTCTCAGGAATGAAGAATAAGTGACAGGGATTCAGATTCAGTGAACGTGAGGGAGGCCAGCTGAGGAAGGGGTGGCCTCTGGGCCTGAGGTTACTGAGGCTTTGAAGGTTTGAATGGCAAAAGGAAACGAAGGCAGCATGTTAATGGAGTAATTAAGTTTAAAAACTTAAGAGTTTTAGTGTTTTGAACACGGTGGTGAATTCAAAGGTTAATTAGTAATATCAGCAGCACTTAGAAAATGCACCTTCTTAAAAGATATCTTTTCTAACAGCATCCAACCCATAAGGTACCTATAAACTCATACGTTCTCAATAGTGGCAATTTCACCCCCAAAGGGGCAAAAATTGGTTGTTGGGAGACGAAAGAAACCTTGCCTTTTATGTATAAAACACAGATGTACTCCGAGAACGTATAGAGCTATGCAGGATACGTGCGGTGCCCCAGGCAGGGGCGATCAGTCCTGACACAGGACTGTGTCCAGAGCACACGAGGCCTCGAACAACGCACCAGTAAGAAGCAACAACTCAATTTACAGATGCGTGAGAGACCTAAGCACACCCCACTGAAGACAGACAGCAAATAAGCACCTGGAGACGCTCCGCATCCCATGTCCTCAGGGAAACACAAAATAAAACCCCGAGACACACCAGCACCCACCAGAAGGGCAGGAAGTCTGCCGGCCCCGCTGGCGAGGACGTGCAGCCTGTGGCGCCTGGGGTGCAGGCTCCAGTCCTGACCGCCAGCCATGGGAATTAACCAGGAGCCCGCCCACCAACGGGCGCAAAAACCCACGTGGTGCCCAGCAGAGGACCCTGCCCAGAGAAGGAGGGGGGACGTTCTGAGCCGCACACAGCCGTGAGCGCAGGCACGTCTCCCGAAGGGACGGAGGCCAGGCTCGGAGGTCTGGGCCCTGCAGGGTCCCAGCACTTGCCTTCGGAGAAGGTAAAACTACAGAGAAAACGCCGATCCTGGGACTCGTGAAGACGGGGAGACGCAAAGCCAGCTGTGGTGGTGGTGGTGGGGGGATCCCTGGGCAGGAACAGGGAGAAGGATGGTGAGAGACAGTCAGGTCTGAGCGCAGGCCCTGCCCCAAGGTCGGTGTGCTCATGGACGAGCCTCCCAGCCCTGAGCGCTGGCAGGTGGGCAGAGACGGGTGCTGAACAGGTCACGTCCACAAAGCACTGAGAGAAAACTCCAGAACACAAGTGCCTACCCAGGGTTGGGGCGGGGTGGGGTGGTGGTCGTGCTTGTCCTTGTTTGTGGTTGTGGTTATGGTCGTGATGGGCGGTGGTTGGAATTGTGGTTGTGGTTGGTTGTGGTTGTAGTTGGCTATGGTTGTAACCGGTTGTGGTTATGGTTGTGATTGGCTGCGGTTGGAATTGTAATTGTGGTTGTGGTTGTGGGTGGTTGTGGCAGCAACCGCATGGCATGAAGTATTCACAGGAGTCTAACTAGGGGTCCTGGCAGCTCCAGTGGTTCTGGTTCCTTTTGACCCCCGAGAGGCCACTACTTCTCTCCTTCAGCCTCCAGTGGGGCTGTCTGAGCCACAGGAGCGCACACAGCAACACACCTCAGACTGGTTTAAAACTGGGCGTCATCTCACTGAGGACCTGAAGTCCCCAGAGTTATTAACAGGACGGAGCACTCCCATCACCACTGCCGCTGCCTGAGCAGCTGCCGGAAGGAGGCCGTTTCTCCTGTTTATCACAGGTCTCTTTTGCTCTTAGGTCAGCGCTGTCCTCTGGGATGACCTACATGAACGATGCAAAGGGATTTCACGGCTGCTCCGGAAGACCCTGGGCTGGCGGGCAGTGTCACTGACCGGTGGAAAAGGTTGCGGTCCTGAACGTCCAGAAGCACCCACTCAGCTTCACGTAACGATGGATCCTGGCATCTTCCCTCAGATCCCACACGACCACCGAGCCGTGCACGGTCCCAGCAAACAGCAAGAAGGCTTTAAAGGGGCTAAAGCAGCAGCAAGTGACCTAGAAAGATGCAGAGAAAGCCGGGGGCTGACAAGTGGAGGCACCGGTGCCCATGGACCTTCCACCTGGAAGCCAAGGGCGCCTGCGTGTCGCCTCCCTGGGTGACGGGAGGGATGGCGGCTGCGGGGCGTGGCCACGGTGCCTCCATTCAGCCCCATCAGGTGGCCCAGAAGGGCTGAGCCCTCCTGCCATTTTATTTACATCCTGCATCACAGTAAGTTGTTATTTTCAAGCCCCCAAAACTGATACATAAAAGTTATCCTTCTCCACAGCTTTGGAGGCAATCGACGACTTTGAGGTCAAGGCGCACATGACTAGAAACACACGCGTAAAAGGGCAGCTCTGCCACTGTATCCACGCGGTCACCACACCACAGCCCCGCTAACCAGGGGTAGCAAACGCACGAGGCCAAGGACTCGGAAAATCTCAGGCACGTTAAGAAAGCTCTACAGTATCCGGACCAAGTGGAGCAAGCCAGGAAGCACACTTCTGGGATCCCAGGGGTGCCAGAGCCAACGTTTCCATTAAGTCACAGCCACAACAGTGCTGAAGGCCAGGGACCGAGAGGCTGCGGGAACCTGGCCCCTCCGTCGA
Organism: Mesoplodon densirostris; assembly: GCF_025265405.1. Taxonomy (NCBI): domain Eukaryota; kingdom Metazoa; phylum Chordata; class Mammalia; order Artiodactyla; family Ziphiidae; genus Mesoplodon; species Mesoplodon densirostris. The sequence goes on along the minus strand of NC_082669.1, from coordinate 113,806,077 downwards.
GCGGGTCCTTCCAACTAGGAGTTTCTGCACCTCGTCACCCTGCACACAGCTGGGGCGGCAGGGACAGAAAGCAGTGGCCTTGGACGCCCTCCTGGTGCCTGCCCTCTGCTAGTGACACCCACAGCTCTCCCAGGCTATACCTTCGACTCGCATATCAGGACCTTCTGGGGCCCCGACGGCTGCCAGATGTCCCACACGCAGAGCACGTATCTGCTGTCCAGCAGGGGCGCGAAGGCCTTCCCAGGTCTGCCGTGCACGGACACCACCATCCGCCTCTGAACCGGAGAGGCATGCAGGTAGGATACCCTCCGGTCTGAGGATAAGACAAGAAAAATGTTTCTGCATTTAGTGATCTGCCAGTGATCTGCCACGTGAAACGAACATACTTAAGATTATTCAGATACATTTCAGCTTAATGAAGAAATAAACATGGTCTTCCGAAGACGCCCGCACCTGAAATCGGGGTTTTGACAAATGGCCAAGCTCGACTTGAAAACGTCCAAGTTGGCCTCGTTTGCTAGAAGCCACCCTCCTCCACGCTCGGCACAAAGCGGCCTGGGACTCCGCTGTCCATCAGCTGCTCCCACGGGCCCATGGGAGCAGAGGTGACCTGGGTGGGGCATCACAGCTGCCCCATCAGTGCCTTCTCCCCCGGCAACGGGACCCTGCCTGACACCCATCTTCCTCCTGATATCCGTCCCTCAGATACACTGTCTGTTCCCCTCGTTCGGTCCACTTACAGAGGCAGGATTTCTGTCTGTCTGTCTGTCCACTGTGGCTCTGAGGCCTGGGACACTGCACACACTCCTGAGTATCGAGAAGAATGAGTGGGCCACCAGCGCTGCACGTTTCCTGGCAACGGTGGCATCGAGTGGACTCTGTGAGGGTCCCGTGTCACTCCCTTGGAGCTCAGATCCAGGTAACGTGAACCAGGCCCAGGTCAAGGACACCTGCCATCCCAATCTCCTCTCCCGTTACCTCAAAACTCACTTTACTAAAACAAAACACAAGAAAAACCTCCACTCTGCCCACACTCGGAACTAAGGGGCAAGTCCCAGACAACAGCCGTGCGTCCTCTGTCTCTACCTAAGGGTTCTGGAACAAGCACGACCCAGCCCCCAGCCCCGGCTCTGTGAAGCCACCATCGCTTATCAGCTCCTGGAGGAAAGCACTGCTTTAATTCCTGTTTCTTGGGCTGCAGGGGGAGGTGGTGGTGTGGACAGCTGTATTTTGAATGCTATAGATGCAATGATTTATTGTTTTTCTAACAGGATAACTCTTACCTTTTAAAAACAAAAATACCCTCAAACAACATGAGTTGGTTGTTTTGTTTTGTTTTGTTTTTTTGTGGTACGCGGGCCTCTCACTGTTGTGGCCTCTCCCATGGCGGAGCACAGGCTCTGGATGCGCAGGCTCAGCGGCCATGGCTCACGGGCCCAGCCACTCCGCGGCATGTGGGATCCTCCCAGACCGGGGCACGAACCCGTGTCCCCTGCATCGGCAGGCGGGCTCTCAACCACTGCGCCACCCGGGAAGCCCAACATGAGTTTTTTAAATTAGCAATGCCATTGGTGCTAATGGTCAATGCAGAGGTATGGATACAAATCTAGATCTCTACAGCAGGCAGGATAGAGGAACTTCTAGAACAAGCGGCATCAATGCACCGGGTCATGCAGGCCCAGAAGCACCCGGCAGGGCTGACTGCGGGGCCCGTGCACTCCTCGCCCTTCTCCACGCAGACCAGGACCATGGTTGCCACCCAAGCCCTCACCAGCCACTTGTTTTAAAAGCAAGGAGGCGACCTGCTTAAGCAATTTACACTTGGTCATGCACACGCAGTTTGTTTTGTTTATGACCACATGCAGTTCCACTCCACCTGTGATGACACGGGCTTCACTTCAGTGAATTTCATGCTCTGTAACCACGGATCAACTTAAATCTAAGTCAGCGCTGGGCTCAGTTAACCACACAACTCCCACCTGGACGCTCCCTCACGCTGCTCCCCCCGTCCCTCTAGCCGTGAGCGCCCGTCATTCCTGTGACACACGCGCTCGAGTCTGTAGAAGCTGAACCTCCGCTCCCTGTTCGGTAATCCCCCTGCTAACACAGGGTGTAGCAGTAATGGTCACTGTCTCAACGTGAGTGTTTACTTTGAGGACTGCTTACTTTGAAGGAACGGCAAGCTGGTGTTCAGCTGCGCGGAGCTATCGCTGAAACGCAGGGTGCAGTCCTGCGCCCGGGGCGTCCAGCTCGGCTCTGACGCCACCCGATCCTCCTCAAGCAGAACCGCAATCACCTTTCAAAGACACACGAGCAGTCCTTCTTCAACACTCTCAAATGGACTCATTTTATAAGATAAAACAAAGCACTACCTGATCTTACCTGTTTCTTAAAATAACTGCCTAAGTCCAGGACATCAGTAAACGGACAGAAGGAAATTACTTTCTCCTTTCCGCACAATAATAGAAACTACCCGGTAAAGTTCCATTAATGTAAACTCCAGAGCCATTATTTAACACTGGATGTCATTTTTCATAGTAAACCTTTTGCTAAAATAACGGGAGTGGGGAAAGGGACCCTCCAGCTTTTCTAGAAGAAACAGGGGCATGGAAATGCCACCTACAGCACCACGTCCTGCTCACCGGGCTGCGGTAAGGACCCAGTGTGACAGCAAATCACCGTCACTGCCCTCATGGGTCATGGGTCACGCTCAGGACGACAATGGGGAAGACAAAGGCGAGGTGGACTCAGGAGAGGCACCCGCTGAGAACAGACGGGACGGGGCGGGAGGCCCAGGGGTGAGATAAAGGTCTTTGACCCCCGGCCACCCCTGCTTCCTGCTCCAGCCCACCTTTCCTCCACGTCACCCGGCACCCGAGCGTGTGAACTCTCACTGAGAGTGGCTGACTTCACGTGCAAGCGTGTGAAAGCACGGTCGTATCTCGTAAAGCACAGACTCTCCGTAACGCAGCTCGGAGACCACCACCAGGCGTCCAGCACGGGGCTGAGGACAGTCTCATTCTGAATCTACATGTCGGATTCACGTGTATTATACTTATCGGTGCTTTAGACTTGAATTCTGAGCTGACGTGGAAACAGCACGAGATAGTGAAGAAACACAAACGCCAACCTTACGCTGGATGTACTAAGAAACATTACTGATTCTGATCCTCTTCCTCCAGGGGCTCATACGGAAACACCCATAGAGGGACCAGGACGGTGACGGTGGTTTGCTTGACGTAATTGAGGGGTGCGTGGTGGGGCTCAAGAGGTGAAGGGCTGCAAGCCGGGACCTCTGAAGCATGCGGCGGCCACCTGCCGCCCCTCGACCTTTGTACGGACTTTGAAGATTTCCATAACCAGTTTTTAAAGTCATGAGTTTACTAGTTTCAAATACCCTAGATGTGTGCTCACCTTGCCGACTTTGTATGTCTGTTTTTTAGTCTATATTCATTTTAAAATGCAAGCAACCAACATTACAGTACAGAATCCAAACACACAGACAGTGCCTGCAGCCACAGAAGCTGCTGGGGTCCCTGCCCAGGGCAGAGCGCACCTGGCAAGCGGCCCGGAGGAAGCTGCACAGGCGGGGCGTGTTGACCTTCGGGATGATGGTGGCGGCATCAAGGGGGCCTCTCCGCTCACTCCCTGAAAAACAGTGCACGTGAAACCAGCCAGCGCGACTCTCACGGTCACGGTCGCACACGTCAAAGGGCGTAGGAGCGAACCAGGAGCCCTGGAGGGGAAGCCAGGGGGTGCCATCTCATCCTCTAGATCTCCTCCTGATTTCTCAGAAGTCTGTAAACAGAATCCTACTTAAAGCATCAGTTTATTATGTATGTGTTACGTTTAGGTGTGTTATTTTCTTAGGATGAGACTTCCCTGAGGAAAGGGAGTAACAGAGGTAATTCCTCAGAATGAACAATCCACCAGTAAAGCAATATTTAGCACGTACGTAACCGAGGAGAACGCAAGGCAAGCACAACTCTGCATATTCCAGGGGCTTCCATCTGTCTTGATGTGACATACCTGGAAAATGTACTTAACGATGAAACTTCTCTAAGAATGAGAACACACTACCCCACATGAAGAGCAGAGGGTGTTTTAGAAGCCCATCTGCAAAGCGCTGGTTTGGCGTGTGGGCTCTTTCCCCTCCGTTTAGGAACAAGTGTTGTGAACCCTGATCAGGGCCCAGCCCAGGCCTCCAGCTCCGCGCAGGTGCTAAGGGTGGTGTTTGGAAGAGCTCTGGTGTTTCCACAGTCACGTGGTGACAACCACACTCGAGACGGAGGAAAGAACAAGAAAGGGAGGAAACACAACTCCCAGGGTCGAGAGCAGAGGCTGGTTACCCCCAGACACGGCCGCGCCTTCCCCCGGGTGCTGGGTCCACACTTCCTGAGTCTCAACCTCTTCAGTCTGGACGTCCCTGTCCGCGTTATCTTCATTATACTGAACATAAGCCTGAAAAACAAAGCTGGGCTGAATTAGCTTTGGATCTCAACCTCAGAGCCATTTCTCATTACTGAAAACAACTAACAATTTTTAAGTTAATGATAACAGTCTTCTAGTTTGTCAAAAGTAAGCATCATGGCATAAATAACCATCATGCAAAGACTGGTTGTGTCTTAAACGTTTGATAAATATGGGCCTAAATTTCAAAAGTGTTTTCAAAAAGTCACAACAAACAATTCAGCTCTGGTTTGAAAATACGATGACCTGGTCCACCAACACCCTATTCTCTTAGAACATAGCAGCTTTGCAAAACCAGACACAAATTTATTTATTTCAAAAATGTACATGCTTCAGTAAAGACAGTTTTGATACTAATAGCTTTAAGATGAGGAAAACAAGCAAAGAAGTTAGATAGTCTGCTCAAGGTCAGGGTGAGTCAGCTGCAAAGCCAGGGTTAAACAGTCAGCTTCTTAAATTTCCTCCTGTGACCTCCTCCCCAGTGAAAGATTACTGACTGATACATCCAAGAGCATGTTGATAGGTGCACCGTGGGGACAGAAGAAAAATGTCCCAGGAAATCCCTGACTCCAAGACTCCACCACGTTGGGATGTGGACTGTCATACAGTCAACAACTGGAAGTACTACAGGGAAAGACAGGGCTGTGTGGGACGTACTGTAGCAACCCTGGAGGCAGAGGACACTCAGTGTAAGTCATCAGGGAGGGCTCACCTAGTTGCCTAGAGGGCAGGACAAGGACAAAGAGCAACAGGCAGGTAGATGGCAGGAGAGGCTGGGTGGCCTAAGCCAGGTAATGGAGAAAAACAGGTAGATGACAAAGGGACCTGGCAAGAAGGATCCACAGGCAGGTGATAGGGGGGCCTGGGAAGGCAAGGGGGATCCACAGGCAGGTGTGGGGGAGCCTGGGAAGGTAAGGGGGATCCACAGGCAGGTGACGGGAAAGCCTGGGAAGGTAAGGGGGATCCACAGGCAGGTGTGGGGGAGCCTGGGAAGGCAAGGGGGATCCACAGGCAGGTGTGGGGGAGCCTGGGAAGGTAAGGGGGATCCACAGGGAGGTGACGGGGAAGCCTGGGAAGGTAAGGGCGATCCACAGGCAGGTGACGGGGAAGCCTGGGAAGGTAAGGGGGATCCACAGGCAGGTGTGGGGGAGCCTGGGAAGGCAAGGGGGATCCACAGGCAGGTGTGGGGGGCCTGGCACAGGAAGACCTTGAGAGGAGGGTGAGGAGAATGGAACAGGCAGGAGGGATATTGAGGTGAGCCCAGTGTCTTGGGATTTGGGAGGCTCTCGGTCGCTGATCCTGGAGTCCCTACATGCAGGAACATATGTGCAGGACTCGGAGGCAGTGCAGGATGCTACAGCCCCACAGGAACCCAAGCAAGTGATCCGAGGTGACTTCCCGGTGACCTTCAGTAAACTCCCCCTACTTGGGGCTGTCCTCAGGGCTTGGGAGCGATCCACATCCGTGCCCAGGAGCCTCCAGGGCGCCGAGGATGCTGGCCCGACCTCCAGGTGACGAGCATGTGATGCCTGCGTCCCTCACAACCACTCTGAGGTCTAACGCCCAGAACAGGACACAAGCCACACAAACTCCTGCCAACGCACTGTACTCGCACTTGGTAGATAACCTTGTACTCACCTGCTTGGTGTTTTTTCTCCCAAAGTTTCTAATGTACATGTCGTACTCGTTCACTGGTGGGAGGTCCAGGAGGGAGAAGGTGAAGGAGAAGTCCAGGTCGATAAGCCGGAGCAGCTTTGTGCTGCGTGTCCTGGAAACGAGATGACGTGACATCAACCACGTGCAAAGGGAAGAATGGGCCGGGGGAGGGAGCCTCAGGAGGAGCTGGCGGCTCCGGCCAAGGGGCTCGTGAAGCTCTGTCTAGGTGGGAGCCTGAGATACGAACAGTCACTAAGGTGGGAACTCACGCGTGGACAGCGAGGCCCCGGGGCTGAACCCCCAACTGCGCTGTCGGCACCCTCAGGCCCCCATCCCACCTGCCCGCCGCCCACCCTGCTCTGAGGGACGGAGCCCTGGCCACTCCCAAGGGACGCGTGCAGCCAGGTGGGCTCCTGTCCACCCTCACCCCCACCTTCATCTGATAAGACACTGGCAGAGCCGTGCTGCCGCAGAGGTTGACGGCCGTGAGACCCGGGGGAGGGAAAGCCCGCTCCGCCAGTGCGTCTCCCTGGCTGACCCCACTCTCTCTAAACCTACCGCGTCCATCCCAGATCTGGGTGGACTCTTGCATCTACTCCCAGACTGTATTGGGTTTAGTACAGCAGACCACGGGCTGAGATTCTGTTCTCCACTTTCATGAATCTAGGAATTTTGCAAATTTCTGAGTTCACAGTCGTGCAAGCTTGGACTCTGACACCTGGTGGCCCGGGCTGCTCAAAGCTCACATCCACCTCCACCAGAGGCTAACCTGGAGCCTGCGCTTCGTTGTCTACACGACTGGCCTGCGGCACCCACGGAGGACACTGACACAGGAGTCACAGCGCCCGGGCACCTGGCGGCAGAGCCAGTGTGGGACTCTTCACCCACGAAGCCCCAGCTTCCTCACGCGAGAAACAGAGCGCTGGCCCTGAGTGACGCCAACGCCAGGGCAGGAGGGAGCAGCACCAGAGGCGCAGGCTGGGCCAGGCCGACCCTCTGCTCACGGGTTCCGGCCACCGGCCTCATGGGCCCCTGACTGTGACCCTGCCGCAGCCGTGACATGGGGGCTCCCAGGGCGCCCCAGAACTAACACCAATGCTAGGGCCGAGCTTGTCTACAGCACTGCACACCCGCACCAGGACACAACATCTGGACACAGGGAAACGGAGCACAATGAAATCATGTGCCTGAACGCCAGCAGTGAAAACAAAACAAGAGCTAATTTTTAAGGGTACGTTGAAGAAAAGTGTATTAAAACTCCCTAATTCCTTCTGCAAAGTTCCCAACACACCTACTTTTGCTTAAGGGCCTGAGTCCGACTCTTCTGGCGGCGTGAGGCTGTCGCAAAGTCCAGGAAAATCCCACAAGCAGGGGTTTCGGAGGGGGAAACGTCTGCAGCTGCACACACACAAAAAGCGTTTTCGTGACACTGAAACGTTTCTTCAAGCAAAAGAAATCAAGAGCAAACCAACTAGAAGCATGCAAACCAATTACGTCCAGTAAGGTCTTTACACATAACTAGTGTTAAACATCTTCTACAAGCATTCAAGAACCACTTCAGCTACCGTCATCTAAAACTCTCAGCAACAAAGCAACACTTCCTACACATGTGCCAATCACACTACGTTTAGAAATATTTAAGAAGACACGGGTTTCCCTGGTGGTGCAGTGGTTGAGAGTCCGCCTGCCGATGCAGGAGGCATGGGTTCGTGCCCCGCTCCGGGAAGATCCCACATGCCGCGGAGCGGCTGGGCCCCTGAGCCATGGCTGCCGAGCCTGCGTGTCTGGAGCCTGTGCTCCGCAACGGGAGAGGCCACAGCAGTGAGAGGCCTGCGTACCGGAAAAAAAAAAAAAAAAAAAGAATACATATACAAGGCAGTCCTCCACTCCCGCCCCACTCTCCCCCTCCCCCTCCAAAAGGTGTGTCCTCTGGTAAGGGAGCTGAGACGTGAATGCACAAAACAACTGAAGAACAGAGACAGATGCAACTTAATGCTGGATCAGCCACTCACTGTGGCAGAGAGAAAACAGGCAGATGCGGGCAGGGGTTCATCAGTTCACAGGGTGCAGAGGTCGCTGGCCTGGTGACCCACCATCAACTGCCAAAAGCTCCCACCAGGACGGACAGCTCGGGCCCTCACCCTCCCATGCAGACAGCCTCCGTTGCCTCTCTCCCCCAGGGATTTCTGTGCTCCCCATGCAGACGGACCCCCATCTTTGTCTACACATTTATTTCAGTTGTATCTTAGTCTGTCTTCTCATTCCTCTTGGATACATGTTTGAACTCCTGCAAAGAGCGTGCCCTCTCCTGCCGTCTTACAGCTTTATCAGACCCGCCAGGCACAGCCGGATCCCAGCAGGGCACCGCCTGGAGGCCGCGAGCAGGGTGCTGACCGAGCGCCTCCTGTTTCTCATCCCTCAGGACACCTGGCACTCAGGACAGACAGGAGCGTTTATGAAAAGAACTCTCCGACCCTTACAAGTAACCTGATCATACCCAGATGCCAAGAACTTTTGAGCAAAATACACTTCCAATCTCCTAAAGAAAATCGCCGGGAGAGGACAGCTCCCTAGGGAACAGACCCTGTGCTGCCACGCTGCCCCTGACACGCCCGGGCCTCCTGCCGACCCTCACGTTCCTCTGCCAGAAAAGCAGCAGCCTGTGCAGCTGACAGACGACACAGCGCAGGGAAGGAGCAGCGCTGAGCACCTGCCGGGCGCCGTCATGGAGCAGAAGGGCTGGGAGCGACGCGGGACCAGCACACACTCACGTACCCGGCCCCGGCCCCCTGCCACGCTCCGTCCGGCCTTGCTTCTCAAACGGCTTCGAGAACAGCTTGCTGACCCGTTCGTTTTCTGCGTGGATGGCTTTCTGAATCTCCTGTATCTCCCTCCTTCTGGCCGGAGGAAGCTCCTCCGCTGTCTCTCCTGATTCAGGATCATGTGCAGCATCGTCATCGTCCCCGTCACAGACCTCAAAGTCATCCTCGTAGTCCTGCAAACAGTAGCAGACGCACACAGGACAAAGCACACAGCTTACAGCCTGAAACAGAGGTGGTCCTCAGTGTGGCTCAGGGCGACTTCTACAGCTCACAGATTTCAACATCACTGAATCACAAATCTGTACGAACTGCTGCGTTTGTTTCTCTGCATCTGTATAAACTCTACAGAACTACGTACACTGAGAGCTCTGAAAGAACAATAATGTGCAAACGCCTCTGTGCTGAGAATGGGAGTGTATGTGCACATAAACATGTGTGCTACATGTATACTCCATGTAGACGTACACATATATATGAATACACACGTGCACATATACGTACACATTTGATTGCGTTTGATTGCAGTGCACTAACAATAGCTTAAATAGAAAAACCACTTAATTACATCATATTGGTCAGCAGTGGTAGACATATAGCAACCTCTTTATAGGTGCCAGACCTAAATCAAACAGCTATGGAGTATTGAGAGCAATAAAAAGAGAAAAACACTATTAAGTTACTGATTTTAGAACAAATTATCTTTAAGCTGAGAAAATTTTAAATTTTTATACCTACTTCAAAATCATCTTCAAAACTGGCTGCATATTCATCAGCTCCAGCATTTTCTAAGTCAAGGTCTTCCTTTTCAATTTCCTAGAGGTAGAAATCAAACATATAATTAAAATATTCAATCATAAGTTGACTCTTGCAAATAGGTTGGGAAAATACATGTTTTCTCAGATTCACTTGACGTTGCTAACTTTAAAATGCAAATATTTATAAAACTAACATAACCTAATTACAACTCTTAAAGAAATACCCTAACTTATAAGTATAGCCAGAAAGAGAAAACAGTGAACAATCATAATTTTTTCGGGAAACCTCTATAATTCTGATGGCTAAAGAAAAAAGGTGTGGTACTTCCCTGGTGGTGCAGTGGTTAAGAATCTGCCTGCCAATGAAGGGGACAAGGGTTCGAACCCTGGTCCGGGAAGATCCCACATGCCGCAGAGTGACTAAGCCCATGCGCCACAGCTACTGAGCCTGCGCTCCAGAGCACACGAGCCACAGCTACTGAAGTCCGTGTGCCACAACTACTGCAGCCCGTGCACCTAGAGCCCGTGCTCCACAAAAATAGAAGCCACCGCAATGAGAAGCCCGTGCGCAGCAACGAAGACCCAACGCAGCCAAAAAAAAAACAAAAACAAAAACAAAAAGCCAATGGAACAAAATTTTAAAAAGAGAAAAAGAGAGAAGGTATTATACAAATAACCCACAGACTGGCACTCAGCACTGCCTTCCCCACTGTGCCTCTCACCCACGATCACAGCCCGGCATCTGCAGTTAAGGACAGACACATGTGCTCAAGCACACACCAGCCAGGTCCCGTGTGACCCACCACAGCTCCAGTGATCAGGACCAGCCCACAGCCCTGCCCCACAAGCAGGCAGATGGGCTGTTCTGCCCCTGGCCCGGCCATCACTGACCACCGCCAGCCTCCGTTTCTCCCCTGAAGTCTGAGTAAGTCCTGCAGTGGACATGTGCTCAGTCGTGCTCTGCAGGTTTGGGGAGCTGCACGTGTCACCCTCAGACCGACCCAGTCTGGGTCTGAGGGATGAGGAAGAGGGTGCCGGGAAGACGGAGCAGAAAGACGTTCCAGGTCTCCAGGCCAGGAGGTGGCAGAAATGAAATACAGGTTCAGGAAACTCACACTTTCCCCCAAGGCTGTTCCTTCTCTTGTCCACCTCCGCTCCCCCTCACCCGATTTACTGGTGACAGGGCACCTCCACCACGCACAAGCCAACACACCAGGAGCCCGCCAGGACCCCGCTCTCCCCGCCCGCCAGCCGGCCCTCTGCCCCAACCCTGCCACCCACCAGCCTAGCCCCTACCGTCCCTGCCATGTCCCCTCTCGTGCCCTCAGAGTTCAGAGACAACCTTCTGAGCGGGAAATCTGATCACACCACACCTGCTTCATACCCACACAGCTCCCCAGCACCCGTGGTGGACACCCCAAGCACCACAAATTCAGTCACCGAAGGGGCTTCCATCTCCATCCTGGAGGAAGAAACAAAACATGCCTGGCGTCTGCAGGCAGGACAGACGTGGGGAGGTGAGACCCACCCGCAGGGCTGGTGCAGAGGTGGGCACTGCTGATCTGCCCAGGGGCAAGGAGACGACTCGCAGGCTTTCGGGTTTCAAACAGGATAGGTGTTGGGGATGGAGGGCAGAGGGTGAGCCTGGGGAGCGTGGACCATCCAGGAGGAGGGGCCGACAAGCTCGGAGCTCAGGAAGGAGGCGGGAAGGGCTTCATCTTCTCTCCAGAACCTAGTGCCCTGCTGTGTGGTGACCAGTGCCAGGAAGTCAGTGATCTGAGCCACAGAGAAGCCAGCTGAGCCTCAAAGTGGACATTCGGTTCTGACCCTGGGGATGAGGACATGGCCCTGCAGGCCCAGAGGACCAAAAAGCTGCCCCACGAGAAGGTGCTTTTGGCACATCGTCATACAAAGTCACCGTACGTTATGGTGAGTGACATGCCACGTGTACGGTACCAATAAACAGGACCCTGCTGATTGAGGAGAGAAACTAAGACAGACGTCACGCAGGAGTTTTAAGCAAAACTCACAGCATCGCAAGCTCACCGTGTGCCGACAACTCATCACTCGGCAAACACCCACGGCCTCACGGTGCCCAGGGCGCCCGTCAGGGGCAGACAGGAGGACGGTGCCAAGAAAGTGTTCCTCCACCTTCCACGGGGGCCCTGAGCAGACAGTCTTCTGCTTCACGCCCCAGTTTTGGAGAGAGTGCCTTGGCGTCACCAATGGCCTCTTACAGGAGGAGAGGGCCATTTCCTTTGCCTCTGGTTTGGCTTTTATTTCTGAAAATTATCTGCTACGTGGAATGTGTCTCACTGACGACGGCCTGAATTGTGTCTCTGTGATGCCTCTGTCCAGTTTCTTCCATTCTCCCCAGACCTGCTTTCAACGCAGAGCAACAGCAAGAAGGCTGAGGACTCATCCAGCCCACGCTCCTCAGGAAGCCGCACACCCGAGGGCAGCGCGGGGCGAACACGCACCTCCCCCTCCGTCCTAACGTCCTGCTGCCTAAAAGGAGGAGGGGCCACCCCCAGAAAACACACCGCGAGAGCCGGGACACGAGTGACGGCGCGCGTTGGGACAGAAGCAGAGACACGTCCTCTCCTTACCAAGGCCTCTTCGCTCCCTTGCCTCCGGGCCAGCTTCCACGTCGAGGGGCCCTCTTCGCGGCCGTGCTGGGGGACAGAGCACAGCTGGTCAGCGTGGAGGGACGGAGGGGGGGTCCCAGGGCAGCCACAGGGCCCACCCCCCTCCCATGGGGACGCAGGTCCTGGCTCAGAGGGCCACTGGCGGTGCGACTTCACATAGGAACTCAGCCTCTCTGGGCCTCGGTTTTCTCTTCCAAGAAGTGGGGAGAACTGTGAACCCTCTTCCTTGTGCTAGTGAGGCGGCAGGTAAAACGGGAGAAACTGGCCATCCCGCTGTGGTCCCTGGCCCCGGGAAGGCACAGCTCTCAGACGTCACTGCCCAAAACCATTTGGTGCAAAAGAGTGGGGAGTGCACGGCGTATCACCATGAAGAAAATGAGCAGTTTTCCACATGTCCAAACAATTATTCTGGCATATTGTGGGCTCTCCATAAACGCTGAAGCATGTTGATGCTATAAAATATATGACCCAATCATAAGCCAGAATGAGCTGCCAAGCATCTTCAGAATCACTTCTGGGTTCTCTTAGGGGGCAAGGACATCACATATTTTGCTCCTTCGGCAAAAAAAAGAATGTAAAATGTCTCATTCATAATTTTTTATATAGGTTACATGTTGAAAGAATAATATTTCAGAAATGTTGGATTATATGTGTTATTCAAATTTTGTGTTCCTTTTTTAAGGTGATTTACCAAAACTTTAAAATTACAAATGTGGCTCACATTGTAAGCCTAGTGAACAAGGCTAACACTTACCAAAAAAATTGGGAGACAGAGGAAAACATTAAAAACTATATATTTTCATCCAGTAATTCCAGTTCAAGAAATTTAGGGCTTCCCTGGTGGCCCAGTGGTTAAGAATCCGCCTGCCAATGCAGGGGACACGGGTTCAAGCCCCGGTCCGGGAAGATCCCACATGCCGCGGAGCAGCTAAGCCCGTGTGTCACAACTACTGAGCCTGTTCTCTAGAGCCCGTGAGCCACAACTACTGAGCCCATGTACCACAACTACTGAAGCCCGTGGGCCTAGAGCCCGTGCCCCGCAACAAGAGAAGCCACCGCAATGAGAAGCCTCCGCACCGCAACCAAGAGTAGCCCCTGCTCACCACAGCTAGAGAAAGCCCACGTGCAGCAACGAAGACCCAATGCGGCCAAAAATAAATAATAAAATAAAATACACAAAAGCCCTTCTCTAAGAAAAAAAAAAAAGAAGAAAGAAAGAAAGAAATTTATCCTCGAAAAGTAGGAGGGAGATCTGTATCATTAGAACTGGAGGGGTTTCCACAACAAATTAGGAAAAACAGTATATGCTGCATGGGGTGTATGTGTATATAAAACACAAAAAAAGGCATTCAAATCCCCCAAATATATATATCAAAATAGGATTGTGAAAGATAATATAGAAAAAAAGATTATGTGGGAAGAATTATTTGTAAGGCTAACTTTTTTTTCTAAGGTGTGGCTACAGCTAGACAGTAAGGGATCCAACCACTGCCCAAAACTCAATGAATAAAACATCCTCACATCAAACAACACATGCTGCATGACCTGATTTATGAAAGATTGCTGTGCTTTTGTGTATGTATATGGAATAAAGACCTGTAAAGACATGGCACAAGATGCTAAGGACAGGTATCTCACAGGCCAGGGTTTCAGACAACTATCAGAGAAAGAAAATGATTATTCTTCACAAGTAACAGAAGCCAAAATCTGCTTGCCACATTATCTATAACAAAACAAAAACCTAGGATGTGGTTTGATAATAATTTTAACACCATAGTATACAATTCTAGAGATACTAAATAATCATTATGAAGACTCTTCTGATGATAATTATGAAAGTGGTATAAAAGATGAAGACTGGGGGGCCTCCCTGGTGGCGCAGTGGTTGAGAGTCCGCCTGCCGATGCAGGGGATACGGGTTCGAGCCCTGGTCTGGGAGGATCCCACATGCCGCGGAGCAACTAGGCCCGTGAGCCACAACTACTGAGCCTGCGCGTCTGGAGCCTGTGCTCCTGCAACAAGAGAGGCCGCAATAGTGAGAGGCCTGCGCACCGCGATGAAGAGTGGCCCCCACTTGCCACAACTAGAGAAAGCCCTCGCACAGAAACGAAGACCCAACACAGCAAAAATAAATAAATTAATTAATAAACTCCTACCAACAACATCTTCTTTAAAAAAAAAAAAAAAAAAAAAAAGAGATGAAGACTGGGAGTTGTGGTGTCCTGAGTGACACCGTATCACCGACACCTGCTTCTCAAGTATACACACACGCACACGTGGTCCAGAACATGAAACTATTACACCTTATGACTTGCATGTGTTTCTCGAGTATACACACACGTGCTCGCACACCTAGTCCAGAACATGAAACAACTACGTAAGGAGCGGGGCCGTGAGGGCGTCAGTGATAATAACAAATGTCGCCAGTGAGGTCATCTGAGCCTGGGTCGCTTTGTGGAGAGATTTTCTACACTAACACAATTTTGTTACTAACCACAGATCTACTCGGACTTTCTGTTTCTTCTTGAGGCAATTTCACCAATTTATATCTTCCAGGAATTTCCCTTTCATCTAAATTGTCTAATCTGTTAGCATGAAATGCTGTCATTCTATTAGTGAAAGTGGGTGCTAAAGTCTCAATCACTGTTGAATTTTCTATTTCTCCCTTTAATTCTGTCAGTTTTTGCTTCTCGTATTTTGTGTCTCTTTTGTGAGGTGCATGTTCATTTATAATTGTCACATATTCCTGCAAGCTAATTATTTTATTACTACCATACGTTCCTCCGCCTCTAGTCCAGCCTCTCAAGCTCTGTTACAGCTGCTGTTTGATGGTTTACCTTGTCCATCTTTTTACTTTTAATCCATTTGAGTCTTTTAATCTAAAATGTATCGTATGTGCCTCCTGGAATTGCCACTCAAATAAGCCATCTGCAAACAAGGCCCGCCTCGGGGTCTGAGTCCCAGGACCACGCCCACTGCATAACAGAATCAGTGTGAAGTGTCTTACCTTCCTTCTGGAGTCTTTATCTTTCCCATTATTCCTCTCTAAATTCTCTGCATGCCTAGGAAGCAAATATGATCAAAATCAAAATTAATTTTAAACGAAGACTTGAAAATTAAAACATTGACATCCCAGTGAAGGCTCAGCAATTGATGGGATTAAGAATGGCAGTAGCGGGCCTCCCTGGTGGCGCAGTGGTTAAGAGTCCGCCTGCCGATGCAGGGGATACGGGTTCGTGCCCCGGTCTGGGAGGATCCCATATGCCGCGGAGCGGCTGGGCCCGTGAGCCATGGCCGCTGGGCCTGCGCATCCGGAGCCTGTGCTCCTCAACGGGAGAGGCCACAACAGTGAGAGGCCCGCATACCGCAAAAAGAAAAAAAAAAAAAAAAAAAAAAGAATGGCAGTAGCTTGATGCTATATTAGAACTATGAATACTAAATCCTTTTCTAAACTATTTTTACTATTTCAGCAGTAGTACAAGATAGGAAATATCTTCAGTAGAGAGAGAAGAAACTATGTGGTTTAACAAACTTGTGTTTGTGTATGAATCTATATCCTTATAAGAGTTCTAGAATATTCCTGTAATTTTATTAGAGAATCTCCCAAATGTTATTTTGTGTTTAATATAATATTTGTATTTCCAAAAGAAAGATTTATCTTGAAATATGTTCTATTCTTTAATCATATTTTATATGTTTACCTGGGACCTAAAATAAAGGCTTTCAAAATTGCAAGTTGATTCTCAATTTTT
Organism: Mesoplodon densirostris; assembly: GCF_025265405.1. Lineage (NCBI taxonomy): Eukaryota > Metazoa > Chordata > Mammalia > Artiodactyla > Ziphiidae > Mesoplodon > Mesoplodon densirostris. The sequence continues at coordinate 113,789,974 of NC_082669.1, read as the reverse complement.
GGAACTTACATTCATACCAATTCAATACAGCATATGTTTAAAAACATACAGAACCAAGCAAAAGCTTCACTGTGCATTCCAGCAGATCTGCAATATAAAATCCAGGAATCTGCACCCCCAGGTTTAAGTACTAACTTAGTTCAAACTTGTAAGAATTTGGGCAAGGCGTTTAACCTGAGTCTTCCTAATCTGCGAAAAAGAATTACCAAATATAGTTGTCACAAAGAACAAATTATAACCCAGAGCTCATATATAAAATGAGGGTTTACACACAAACTCTAATCTGTAATCTTCATAAACTGCACAAAATAGGTATCATCCGAGCTTCACCAGAAAAGATGAGGCTCCAAAGGGCCACCCAACATCCCAGGGAAAATGCAGATGTGCAGCGGCCAGGCCAACACCCTTGCCTTTGTCTGACTTGCAAACACTGGGCGGCGGGGGTCTGCGGGCGTGTCTGCGCTTAGCGTTTAGGGGACATGAACCACAGGCCACCTGCAGACGCTCTCCCCTCGCAAAGCGGAGACTCCCAAGCTAATGATTCATTTATATAACAAGCTTCCAAGCTCCACGAGTACTCCAAAAATACAATTTAGAGGGCTTGCATTGAGAGTAAATGAGGTGTATCTATAATTTATTCTCACTTACTGGCCCTAATCAGGCCCAACAAGAAAAATTCATTTTGAAGCATTGTGTGAAAACTGTGTTGTAAACAGAATAATCAACCAAAGGACGAATATTCCTTACTGGCTTCCAGTCTCATCTCTCTTCGAACTTGCACCTTGATTTCTGCGTTCACCATTCTATCAAAAAAAATTCCATAACCATTAATTAGTATATCATAATGAATTAACCATAATTAGTGAGCTCTGTAAAAGAAGTCATGGGCTCAAAATTTAACAACAGCATCGATGTTACAGGCATCTCTTAAAAAACCATTTTTACAACCTCTCTTTAGTAAATAAGGGACTTGACATAAGGGAGATGAATAAGGTACACCAAAAGGTGGTTATTTGTTACCTGAGTAATGTTACCTAAGTAAAAGAAACTTATACTTATCAACTTCACATAATTTTCAGAAAATCAAATGAGATCCTTACACGTTTTCAAACTATAAACTTTCAAAAACATATGGAACATGGCTATTTCACAAATCCATGCACCTATAGAAAAATATTTAAATGACTTTCTCTTGAATTAAGTGAATTTTTAAAAACAAAATTAAAATCGACGTACAAAGGTAGGTCGTTTAAAAAGAGAGCCATCTGCTGAGTAAGTACTGGCCAGAAACACGCTTGGCGGGAGGGGCAGGCCACTCGGTGACAGGAGGGTGCGGGGAGGCGGCGCCACACCTCTCCCGGGCAGTGGGGCTCCAGTGGGGGGGGGGATCCATGAAAAGCAGAGTGGAGCGGAAGAAGGGCCCGCAAGCAGGGCAAGTAGCAAAGACACCTTAAAAAAGTTAAAACTATTCAAACACTTTCTGTGACCAATAAATTTTACTTCTAGGAAATTATTCCTAGAAAACAATCAGACACGTATTAAGAGTTTCAATCTGTCATCACAGAATAATTTATAATATCAAAAAAATTACTGACCTTAATGTTCAATATCAGGTTACCTGTAAATAAATGAGGTTATGACCACAACAGAATACCAGACAGCTATTAAACGTCCCAGTGTTAAACAAGTATTTCCCAGAATAAAAAGAAAAAAGAGTGTAATTCCAATTTTGCATTTTTAGAAAGCTCATTTATGTATAGGAAAAGGACTGCAACTAAATACACACATATTACAAAATGGATTATCTCTGAGTCTGGGGTCATGGATAATTTTTACTTTTTTATTCTTCCTGTATTAAAATAATCTTTCCAAAATCAATTAGAAAAAAGTATAATTGCATGTTTAACAGGAAGAACAGTCTGGCATCAGTCTATAAAATAGAGTGGAATGGAAAAAGAATGAAATCGGGAGTGCTAGGTAGGAAAAAATGACTTAATGACTATCTAGATATAAAAAAGGAGAAAAAGTAATCAGGTTAATTGTAAGAAATACATTTAAGTGAAAAAGGAGACCCAGCACTGGTGGGGCCTGGACCCAGGCTGCACATGGGCTCAGGTGACACAGCAGGGAGGGCCACCCCATCAGCACAATTCCTGGTTCCAGCTGTATGGGCTGGTGGGGAGGCTTCTGCGCTAGAAGCAGACGCCCACAGAAACATGTGAAGTCACCTGCCCAGGAGCCCAGGAGCACAGCAGCACTCGAGGTTCAGGGGATGGCAGTGCCCCAGGTCATGCTGGATTCTTCCACTAAAGAAGTCATTCTTGGTCAGCAACCTCTAGAAGGCACTCTGTTGTATTTATTATACTTAATCACACCCTCTCCATCCCTAATCAAAAACTGCAGCAGGCACACATTAAAAGACACATGTAATGAAAGTAATGAATCAGAATCCATATAAAGTGAGCACTTGCTCAGGGGAGCACACATCCCCGGGAACAGTCCCCGTTTCCACCTGCCGTCCTGGTATCATTATTACCAGTGCTTCCCTGCACTTCATAGTCACCTCAGCGATAATTACACCAATCACCAGGCTAACACAGTAACTAAGCTTGAAAAGTATATTTTGAGTACCTGAAAGCCAATACAAAGAAAATGCTAATTATACGATGCTCACCAATCACTCCTGACATTATTATATCACCTACTCATTTGTTTATTTCTTTATTGCATGGCTTCTTCAATGGAGTGCAAGCCCCATGGAAATAAGAACCTTTGTTTTGTTCACAGCTGTGTCCTTAGCACCTAGAACAGTGGCCGGCGCACAGCGGACCGTCAACAAATATGAACAAATTGGCTAAAAAGGAAGTTTGTCAACCGTCCTGGAACTAACATTATGTTAACCCTTATGTAAGGAGCACTATTGAGGCATAGATTTTATAAAGAGGCAGAATAGTGTTCTTTGTGGGACCATCTCTTATATCCACCTTTAATGAAAGCCAAAGGTATACACATGACATGTCTAAGAAAGGTGTTTCTGTGGGGAATGAAGCATGTCATTTCTAGTAATTAAAGTTGATCAAGGGAATATAAAAATAGGCAGGTTCAATAAAATGCTAGTGGTAGGATCTAGGTGGTGGAATTTCTGTCAACTCTGCTGGATGTTTGAAAATGTTCTTAATAAAATGTTGGGGGAAAACCCTGAAAAGGTTTTGATCTATGAAAAGAGATGCAAAAGACAAGGGGAATAAACACCTGTCCACAAGGTTCTCGTGCTCAGTCACCGGCCCTCCGCCTGCTGGCAAGGCAGTGGTGAGGAACACGAACACACCGTGTGGCTGATCCAAGGCAGGCCCGGGGCTCAGACCACGTGTGTGTGTACGTGTGACACACGGTGCTGTCCTAGAGCTGCTAAGAAGCACGACCCACGTCCTGGGCCAAAGGAGGGCAGTGGGCTGTGGGCAACACAGTGGGTTCTGGTCCCACTGCAAAGAAAGGTGTGGTAGAGGCACTGGGGCTGCAGGCGCAGGATCAGCTGGGGGGGGTCATGAGGACAGGTAGCACCCACAGAGGGTTCTCGGGATCTCCTAACACAGATGTTCCTCCATAAAGACATTTTCATGGACAAGCACTAGCCCATCCCAAGCCTCAGGCTTTGGATGAGCTGCCCACTCTCTGCTGCAGAGGCCTGGTGCTCACAGGGGACCACCAGGCTCTCATGGGGAGACCACCTGGCCCTCATGGGGGGACAGTTTCCATGTGGAAGGCAGCACCACCAGCAAATGGGGGGAATAGGGTCACGCCCACTTCAGTCCAGAAACACAGAGCAGCACAAAATGTATACACAAGAACAGATACACCAAAATGACTGCAGGAAAATATTAAGCAATTACAGTCATTATATGTGGAAGGGAAATCAGACCCTCTGCCATCAAAAGTTCTATTTTTGTGTTTTGGTTTTTTTTGTAAACTTAAACTACCAATTCTGGTTGAAACATTTTGCTAAATTATTCCCTTAATTTCCACTTTAAAAAATATCAGTTTATTTTTTAATGTTAAATTTCAAAATGTTATGATAGATTTCTGAATATATGTTAAAATTACATTCACAGGGACCTCCCTGGTGGCACAGTGGTTAAGAATCTGCCTGCCAATGCAGGGGACACGGGTTCGAGCCCTGGCCTGGGAAGATCCCATACGCCGCGGAGCAACTAAGCCCGTGCGCCACAACTACTGAGCCTGTGCTCCAGAGCCGGCGAGCCACAACTACTGAGCCCACACACCACAACTACTGAAGCCTGTGCACCTAGAGCCCGTGCTCTGCAGCAAAGAGAAGTCACTGCAGTGAGAAGCCCGTGCACTGCAACGAAGAGTAGCTCCCACTCGCTGCAACTAGAGAAAGCCTGGGCACAGCAACGAAGACCCAATGCAGCCAAAAATAAATAAATAAATAAATGTATAAAAAATATATATATATTCACAATATAATCCAAAGCCTCCACTTCACACCTCTCAGAAGATCAGTAATCTCCGCACATTGATCACGTAACACAGACCTGAATCACGTTTTCACCAAGGTCACTAGCTTTAGGCAACAAGCCCATCACCTGGCTGCGTCCAGATGTGCCTAAGGGGGCTGGACGCGTCGGGAAACGGTACCTTGGCCTCCCGCCTCCTGTGCTCCTTCCTGTCCACGCTGCTTCGGTGCTTCTCCTCGTCCACACGGAAGCCTTCTTTATGGCGCTTTTCTTTATGCCTTTCTTCCCCTTCCTTGTCAGAGAATGAATTGCTTTTTTCTTTTGAATAATTCTCTCTTTTCTCCCTTGTGCTGCTTTTTTCTCGATGTTTCTTTTCTCTGTCTGGTTCTTTCTGCTTCCTGTGTCGTCTTTCACCTTCTTCTTTATAGAGCCAGTACTTGAGAGGGTTGTCTTTGCTGTCACCATACTGCAACTTTGGATGTGACATTGAAAAACACATGAGCGTATAAAACAGACGCCTGCTGTCTTATATACACATTACAGCAAACACAGGGGAAGACACAGAGATCTCCCCTGGCTCTCGCTCCCCTGTTCTGCCACGGGCACCTTCTCATACTCACCTGGCGACGGGAAAGGAAACCGCGCAGACCACACACACACACACACACACACACACACACACACACGACAACAGACACCACAGCCAGCAGCCTCGCCCTAAGGAAGAGCATCGTCCCAATTCCTCCGCATGGCGGACACCCTTGCCCTTCCTGCCGCCCTCTCCTCGACTCCCCCGCGTCCTGAGCGCTACCAACACGCAAGGCCCTCCTGAGAGAGCCATGTGACTTGTCTGGAAGGACATCCGCTTCCATGGGCGCACGCTGCGCCTCTCTTCATGGCACACAGCTCACATGTCTTCCCCCACCCGCAGGGAGATGGTTCAGCCATCCCTGCATCCCCCAAGCCCCCAGGGATGTCCAGGGACCACGGGTGTCGAGGCCACAAGGCAGCGAGCTGCAAGCTTGTACAGTGGGTCATGAGCGCCCGGTTCGGGGAGCATCACCACCATGTCTCAACTGGACCCAAACTGAACCGTCCTTCTCCGTTCACTCAGGGCCTCCTCCGTCTCTGTTCCCCGTGGTTCCATCCCCTCCAGCCCCCACCTGCTCTGCTCATGGCCACCAGGATAACCTTCCCAAAGAGAAACATGGAGAAGCTCCTCAGGTGTGAAGTCAGATTCCTGCACACCCATCACAGACTGAATTCTAAGGGAATTAAAGATTTACCGTTAAAAAATTATGAGGACCCAGGGCTTCCCTGGTGGCGCAGTGGTTAAGAATCTGCCTACCAATGCAGGGCACATGGGTTCGTGCCCCGGTCCGGGAGGATCCCACATGCCACGGAGCGGCTGGGCCCGTGCGCCATGGCCACTGAGCCTGCGCGTCTGGAGCCTGTGCTCCGCAACGGGAGAGGCCACAACAGTGAGAGGCCCGCATACCGCAAAAAAAAAAAAAAAAAAAAAATTATGAGGACCCAGACAGAACAAAACACAGGCAACTCCTTACATGACACGAGTGTGGGGAAGAGGGTTCTCCAAGCATCACAACAACGACAGAAATAAGGAAAGACAGACCTGACTACTTCATAACTTTAAACGTACTTATAAAAATAACGATTGCAGGGCTTCCCTGGTGGCGCAGTGGTTGAGAGTCCGCCTGCCGATGCAGGGGACACGGGTTCGTGCCCCGATCCCAGAAGATCCCACATGCCGCGGAGCGGCTGGGCCCGCGAGCCATGGCCGCGGAGCCTGTGTGTCCGGAGCCTGTGCTCCGCAACGGGAGAGGCCACAGCAGTGAGAGGCCCGCGTACAGCAAAAAAAAAAAAAAAAAAAAAAAAAAAAACGATTGCACAGAAAAACAAACAGAACACTGACATATATAACTAGCAGAGAGTTCACCTTTAAATTACTCTTAAAGTTAACAATACATCCCACTAGACAAGTACGCAGACATACACAGGTAGCAACTAATAATAGGACAATAAACCCTTTTATAAAATGCCCTTTGGGGACTTCCCTGGTGGTCCAGTGGATAAGACTCTGTGCCCCCAATGCAGGGGGCCCAGGTTCGATCCCTGGTCGGGGAAATAGATCTCACATGCATGCCACAACTAAGAGTTACATGCCACAACTAGGAGCCAGCGAGCCACAGCTAAGGAGCCTACCTGCCGCAACTAAGACCCAGCATAACCAAATAAATAAATAAATAAAAACAAGTATTTTTTAAAAATGCCCTCTGTTTCTGAATCAAATTAGCAAATGTTAAAAATTATGATAATGCCCAGTTGCTGCTTAGGACATGGGGAATCACACTCTGATGATATGAACAATTACAGCCTAATGTAAAACAAATGGGGTAACACTTACTTTGATCTAGCAAGTTCACTTCCAGAAATTAATCATAAGGAAATAATTGTGAATAAATGCAAAAAGTTTACACCATGGATGTCTTTATAATACAAAAAAAAAAAAAACTTAGAAGCAACATAAGTATCCAAAAAAAAGCAGATGTGTCCAGAAAACATCAATGAATACTGTATTATGCAGCCATTAAAATACTATAGACAGGGCTTCCCTGGTGGCGCAGTGGTTGAGAGTCCGCCTGCCAATGCAGGGGACACGGGTTCGTGCCCCGGTCCAGGAAGATCCCACATGCCGCGGAGTGGCTGGGCCCGTGAGCCATGGCCGCTGAGCCTGCACATCTGGAGCCTGTGCTCCGCAACAGGAGAGGCCACAACAGTGAGAGGCCCACGTACCGCAAAAAAAAAAATACTATAGACAGATATGATAGCTTAGAAAAAATGTTCAAAATGTATTAAACAGTTATAAAACAGTAAAAACAGTTATAAAACAGTAAAAATCCAACTTAAGAAAATAAAGTTTCCACGTACATATCCAAACACATACACATATATGAATATATGTACATAAACCTATAGGATATATATCTAAACATTATCAGTAATTATCTCTGTTTTTTATTTTTTCTCTTATTATTATTTGCATTTTGTAAATTTTCCAAGATAACCAAGGTTTACTCTTGGAATCGGAGAAACATAATTGCCTGTGAGAACTTAGTGCCTGAGAACTGTCTTAGGTCTTAGATTCCGTTTTACACTATTTTCCAGAAGCTCTCTAACACCCCTGCCTGAGCACCCTGGGCTTTGCAGCTGGAGCCCCTCCCAGGCCTCGCCCTGCATACCTTTCTTTCTCGGTATCTTCTTTCTCTCTCCTCATCTCCTCTCTCAGAGTCTTCATCTCTCCGTTCCCCCTCTGCAATTCTTGCTTTACTTACTACAAAAATAAAACGGACTTTTAACATTCTCAAACTTTAGCACATCAAAAATATCTTCTAACATCCTGCTGCAGTCTTTACTGTAGATATCACACAATAACACATATGAAAAACATATTCTTTAATTAAAACACATTCTCCAATGTCAAGAATGGAAATTTCTAGAATCTAAACTTAAAATGGAATAAAGAAGAAGGAAACCTGGAAAGCATGTCAGAGGAATACCTGGGAACCCGAGAGGGGCCCCAGTCCAAACACAGGCCTTTGGAGCTCCTGCCCTGGGCTGAGATGCTCAGGGAAGCAAAGTCCAGTCCAGCTGGGCAGACTGCTTCATTCATCTGCAGGGAAAAGTCGGCTTCGGATGCCTGGGGGACTGCCCCCTGCCCCAGGTCTCCCACAGCCCCGCTGCCTGGGGCACATGGATGCAGGAGGCCCTGTGATGCAGGTGGGTGCACCCACCCCACCCCATGATCTCTCCCTGCCACGGGGGAACCCAATAGAGCCACCTCAGTCACTGGTGACTCCTGCAGCCCCGTTCAGTAGTGAAAAACTAGACTTTCACTTTTGAATTTGTACCAAGTTATTAGGCTTACAACTAAAAGAATCCACATTTTTAAAGGTGAGGACAAAATTCAACATACAGAGATCATTGAAACAAAGTTCATTCACTCCAAAAGTATTCACCAAACCTGACCACTTTCTAGGAGCCTGGGGTACAAGAGATCAAAACAACTGGTGGGGGTCCCCTGGGGGGACACAGGAGTGAAGGTGGAAGAGAAAGAGTGGGGGGTCAGGATGGTCCCCGGGATTTCTGACCTAAGGAAGGAAGGGAGGGCCCCGGGGATCCAGGGGAGACACAGAGGAGATGAGGGAAGAGGCACGAAAACAACCAGGGGAGGAGGGAGGACCGTCAGAGTCTAGTTGTACAATGAGTCTCTCCAGAGCAGCACACTCAACACTGCACTGAAAAACCAGATCAGGCAGCAGACCAAAGGACTGATCTGAAACCAAAACAGACTGTATTACTAAAAAGTACCAGGCTTCCCTGGGGGCACAGTGGTTAGGAGTCCACCTGCCAGTGCAGGGGACACAGGTTCGAGCCCTGGTCCAGGAAGATCCCACATGCCATGGAGCAACTAAGCCTGTGCACCACAACTATTGAGCCTGTGCTCTAGAGCCCGCGAGCCACAACTACTGAGCCCGTGAGTCACAACTACTGAGCCCACGTGCCACAGCTACTGAAGCCCGCACGCCTAGAGCCCACGAGCCACAACTACTGAGCCCACATGCCACAACTACTGAAGCCCATGTGCCACAACTACTGAGCCCACATGCCACAGCTACTGAGCCCGCGTGCCACAACTACTGGAGCCCATGTGCCACAACTACTGAGCCCACAGCCACAGCTACTGAGCCTGCGTGCCACAGCTACTGAAGCCCACATGCCTAGAGCCCGCGTGCCGCAACTACTGAGCCCACGAGCCACAACTACTGAGCCCGTGTGCCACAGCTACTGAGCCTGCACTCTAGAGCCCGCGTGCCACAACTGCTGAGCCTGCGCACCACAGCTACTGAGCCCGCGTGCCACAGCTACTGAAGCCCGCACGCCTAGAGCCCACGCGCCACAACTACTGAGCCCATGTGCCACAACTACTGAGCCTGTGTGCCACAACTACTGAAGGCCAGGTGCCGCAACTACTGAGCCCGCGTGCCACAACAACTGAAGCCCATGTGCCACAACTACTGAAGCCCGCGTGCCTAGAGCCCATGCTCTGCAACAAGAGAAGCCACTACAATGAGAAGCCCACGCAGAGGAACGAAGAGTAGCCACCGCTCGCCGCAACTAGAGAAAGCCTGCGCACAGCAACGAATACCCAACACAGCCATAAATAAATAAATTTATTTTAAAATAAAAAATTAAATTAAATTTAAAAATACCAAGAACATCAAAATAATAATCCTAAAGAGAGGCAATGGATAGTAAGGTAGTCAGTGTTAAACTTAATTAGAGATAACCCTCTTAACCCCAGCCCTGCCCCAGCACTCGGCCCGGCAGAGATGCACACTCGGGTCCTTGGGGCCTGAGCCCCTGCACAGGAGGGACACACGCCAACAGGGACCACGAACCGAGGTCCTGGTCCCATCGTGTTCACAGCCTGAGGATTCTGAGATTCACTACATGCTCTTCTCATATGTTCCGTTTTTGTTTATGTTGGCTAGTTTGAATTTTTTTATAGGACGCAGACACTATTTGCATAATAAAATAATGAAGATACTTATTTCCATTTTGGGGAGGAAAAAGTATGTACCTCTACCTTAGCATTCCTAGGAATTTGGACAAATAATATTTAAATACGGCTTAAATCTGACACTTTTGAGGAATTCTTTTTATCAAAGATTTTGTTTATTTACAACGTGGATTGCGATCTATTGAGGTAATAAACCTAAAATATATTTCAATAGTAAAACTCCAGCAAACCATGAGAAAACTGTTACTCCTTCTGTTCACTGAAATGAGTGTTAAAAAAAACCCGAAAGAAAAGAGTGCAAAGTGCACACACATGCACCACCGGGGCCTCCGACTTCACAGCCAAAGCCGAGACCTTCATAAAAACCAGGAGAGAGCTGTGACAAAGCGAAAGAGAGGCATGGACATATATACACTACCAAACGTAAGGGAGATAGCTAGTGGGAAGCAGCCGCAGAGCACAGGGAGATCAGCTCGGTGCTTTGTGACCGCCTGGAGGGGTGGGATGGGGAGAGTGGGAGGGAGGGAGATGCAGGAGGGAAGGGATGTGGGAACAGATTTATATGTATGACTGATTCACTTTGTTATAAAGCAGAAACTAAAAAAAAAACAAAAAAAACAAAAAAACAAAAACAGGAGAGAAAACAAGTGGGGAGGGGACACCTCCAAGGAGGAAAGTGCCCCGGAGTCACAGACCTGCCCGCCTGCGCTCGGGCCTGTCTCGGTCCCGGTCGCGGTCGCGGTCGCGGCCGCGGCCCAGCAGGCTGGGGTGCGCGGCCACCTGCCTCAGCTCCTCCGGCCGCGCCCGGTCCCTCTCGCGCTCCTTCCCTCGGCCGTGGGGCTTCTCCGCGTCCCGCTCCCGGTGTGTCTCCTTTGGCTGGCCCCTGTCCTTCCTGCTGTCCCGCGGCTTGTCCCTGTCCCTGTCCCCGTGGGGGCGGCCCCTGGCAGCCTGGCCGTCTCTCTTGGCCGCGCTCTCTCTGTACTCGGCATCACGGTCTGGTGCGCTGGGTCTGCGCTCTTTGCGGTCCGCCCGGTCCGCCTCTGACTCCCTCCGCGGCTTCCTGGCTCTGGGCCTCGTCTCTTCCGTGGGACTGGCTGATCGAGCGGCCTGCGCAAGAGAAGGACAGAGGGTCTCTGAACCCAGGCTCACACTCACTGAAGGGCCCTAAGAAGCACTGGCGTCAACTGCTCCCTGTCCCGGCAGGACGGGCCGGGACGCAGACTCTGGACCCCTCAGAAGCGGGGTCAGCTTGGCAGCCTGTGCCTGGCGAAGCGCCCACTTACAGGGACGTCTCCATGTGCTGGCAGATCAAACCTAAATTGCTACGTGGGTCAGAAAGAAAAGAATGGGGCGCTGAGGCTGTGCGGGAAAGTCTCCAGGACACTATCCGCCGGGGCCCCCCTCAAGGAACAAGGACCCTTGTCGGAAACTCTCAGGAGGTCTTTTTTTGGCCATGCTGCGTGGCATACGGAATCTTAGTTCCATGACCAAGTATCGAACCCGAGCCCCCCGCACTGGAAGCACGGCGTCTGAAACACCGCCGGACCTCCGGGGAAGCCCCCTCTCAGGAGGTATTGATCGCAACCCCTCAGCCCCGCACACACATGCACACAGACCACACGCGCGCACACGCACTCACACACTCACAAGGCCCGAGCTCTAAACGCTGACAGGAACCCGACTGGTGGCATGCTGGGCCGAGCTGGGACGGAAAACCCAATCCAAGAGGGTTCCAGAGCAATTAACCGCATGGCTTTATCTCTGAGTCAAACCACCTCTGAAATGAGCCACATGTAAGCAAACCTGTGCAGAGCTGAGAACCCGGTAACACTGCGCAAGATTACCATCCAGGGTCCAAACAGACCCCAACTCAAACCTTTTCTCCCAAATCTTTAAAATATATTTTTACCCAAAGGTGTTTTCTGAGCTCGTGTTCTTTCCAAGTATCATCTTTGGTTCTTCTCTAAAAAGAAAAGTACAGAGTTAGAATTTTTAAAGTTTAAAATACCCTAACTTTTTTTTTTTTTTTCTTTTTTTTTGCGGTATGCGGGCCTCTCACTGTTGTGGCCTCTCCCGTTGCGGAGCACAGGCTCCGGATGCGCAGGCCCAGCGGCCATGGCTCACGGGCCCAGCCGCTCCGCGGCATATGGGATCCTCCCAGACCGGGGCACGAACCCGTATCCCCTGCATCGGCAGGCGGACTCTCAACCACTGCGCCACCAGGGAGGCCCAAAATACCCTAACTTTTTACGCTCCAGTGAGCTGCTTTTTCATCAGATCATTTTAGTCAATGGCGACCCTCGGTGTGCCAGAAGTTACCGTCTGTCTACAAGAAGAAAAGGCAATACGAACGCCGACTCTTTAAAATTACTCACAAACGATCACAGGCTACTTCATATTCATGCTGCCCCGAGGCTTGGGCCCACCGCAGGCACCCAGCCCCACCTCCCCTCGGTGGGCTCAGGGCAGACTCCTCGGTGGGTCTGTGCCGGGCAGGTGCCTCTTCAGGTGCTGAGAGCACACAAGCCCACAACACGGGGCTCCAGCCACGTGCGCGGGGTGATAAATAACAAAAACCACCAAGGATGGTTTCCCATAGAGAACAAGAGAAATCTACCCTGACTACCTCATTTCCCTTTGAGAAACTCTGCCTTAAGGGCACAAATACAGGGCGATTTGGTGTGTTTAAAATTTAAAGCAAATGGAGTACAAGTGAAAATGAAAACATATTCACGGATCAGCCACCCAAAATTTTCCTGTTGATGTGAAAATGAGGGAAGCAGAAAAAAATTCACAACAGCTCATAAACACTCTAAGGAGAAATAAATAAAAAGCAACCAGGTCAAGAATCTACCAAAGTACAACCAGAAAGTGCATTGTGCTCTGCTGTCACTGGAACACGTATTCTTTTCTGATAAATTGGTCGATTTAACAAAAGGGGTCCACAGTAAGACATGGTGAAGATGGTCAGTGGCAGTTCGCATAGCTATAACTTGCAGCTGCTGGACTTTAAAATGTTTTCTTTCAAGTTAACTGCTCTTTAGAGAGGTTTAATGCGTGACTGTTTCCAAACAAACGGCCCAAACACGACAGAGACCATGCGCTGCTTGTGGAGCCGGTAGCCTCTGTGACGAGTGTGTGGGAAATGGGCTCTTAACGGCTGTGATTGTATTACTGAGGCCAGTAGAGTAAAAACACCTGAAGGCAACAGATCACCAGAGACCCCAGGACTTCCCGGTGGCCTCTTCCGTTTTCACCAACAAAAACCCAGCTTTGGGCTTTACTTCATCCTGAAGCTTTTCTTTCTTTCCTTTCATTTTTCTCTGTTAAATTTTTTTTTTTTTTTTTTTTCTGCGGTATGTGGGCCTCTCACTGTTGTGGCCTCCCCCGCTGCGGAGCACAGGCTCCGGACGCGCAGGCTCCGGACGCGCAGGCTCAGCGGCCATGGCTCACGGGCCCAGCCGCCCCGCGGCATATGGGATCCTCCCAGACCGGGGCACGAACCCGCATCCCCTGCACCGGCAGGCGGACTCCCAACCACTTGCGCCACCAGGGAGGCCCTCTGTTAAATTTTTTAAGCTGTAAAATGATACAGAGTTCCTTGTGCCCATCACAACCCCACGTGTCACACGTATCCCCAGAAACTCCACGCACACCCCATGTACGTGAGACCACAGCACTTCAGACCAGGAGCCCCTGCCCTGTGCCCTCCACTCAGCCTGGGTCCTGCCCCGTGAGGCAGGCAGGCAAGTAACTTAAAATTGACCCTCCAAGTAGGCAGGCAGCATTTCCTCCTGTGAGAGGAATAAACCCCACCCTGAAAACAAAAGAAAACCCCAGAAGAGCTGCCTGAACAGCAGAACCTCCAACCTCCTTAGCTAAGGGTAACCTAAATACAGACATACCCCTCCCACTTACCTGTATATATAGGTATATACGTGTTCACATTGCTCGATGTCCTCCTTGATCCAATCTCACTACACAGCTCTGCAGTGAACGCTGCTTATATAATCACCATATGATAACTGATGACAAACCGACATTATAATGGAGTGATCCCAGTTCAGGCAAACAAAAAGCGGTGGCCATTGAGGATCTGGTCTCAGACACGTACCTGCACCACTGAGAACTTGAACTTTTCCTGAACTGCACCAGACCCAAGAACACTACCGGTCATCAAAACAGCACCTGCCAGCTGCAAGGACCCCAACCAAGCCATCAATTCTTCCAAGAGCCAATGATAATTCTTGACAAACAACTCATGTAGCTAACCGTTTTGCCTTTATAAGCCTCCCTCACTTTGCAGCTGAGAGAACACAGTTCAAGAGCTTGAATCTGTGTCTCCCAGGCTGCAGTCATAACAAACGCCAAATAAACACGTTTTTATCTCAATCAAGTCTCCATTTCTAAAATTTTGGTTACCACAACTTTTAAAACATCCTATAAACAAATCACAGAAAACTTAAGTTATGGAATAACTTATGAAAATGTAGAGAGATTGGTTCAAGATGGCAGAGTAGAAGGACGTGCTCTCACTCCCGCTTGCGAGAACACTGGAATCACAACTAACTGCTGAACAACCATCGACAGGAAGACACTGGAACTCACCAAAAAAGATACCCCACATTCAGAGACAAAGGAGAAGCCACAATGAGATGGTAGGAGGGGCGCAATCACAATAAAATCAAATCCCATAACTGCTGGGTGGGTGACTCACAGACTGGAGAACACTTATACCACAGAAGTCCACCCACTGGAGTGAAGGTTCTGAGCCCCACTTCAGGCTTCCGAACCTGGGGGTCTGGCAATGGGAGGAGGCATTCCTAGAGAATCAGACTTTGAAGGCTAGCGGGATTTGATTGCAGGACTTCAACAGGACTGGGGGAAACAGAGACTCCACTCTTGGAGGGCACACACAAAGTAGTGTGCGCATCGGGACCCAGGGGAAGGAGCAGTGACCCCATAGAGACTGAACCAGACCTACCTGCTGGTGTTGGAGGGTCTCCTGCAGAGGCGGGGGGGGGGGTGGCTGTGGCTCACCGTGGGGACAAGGACACTGGCAGCAGAAGTTATGTGAAGTACTCCTTGGCGTGAGCCCTTCCAGAGTCCGCCATTAGCCCCACCAAGGAGCCCAAGTAGGCTCCAGTGTTGGGTCGCCTCAGGCCAAACAACCAACGGGGAGGAGACACAGCCCCACCCATCAGCAGACAAGCCCATTAAAGTTTTACTGAGCTCTCCCCACCAGAGCAACAGCCAGCTCTACCCACCACCAGTCCCTCCCATCAGGAAACTTGCACAAGCCTCTTACATAGCCTCATCCACCAGAGGGCAGGCAGCAGAAGCAAAAAGAACTACAATCCTGCAGCCTGTGGAACAAAAACCACATTCACAGAAAGATAGACAAGATGAAAAGGCAGAGGGCTATGTACCAGATGAAGGAACAAGATAAAACCCCAGAAAAACAACTAAAGGAAGTGGAGATAGGCAACCTTCCAGAAAAAGAATTCAGAATAATGATAGTGAAGATGATCCAGGACCGAAAAAGAATGGAGGCAAAGATCGAGAAGATGCAAGAAACATTTAACAAAGATCTAGAAGAATTAAAGAACAAACAAACAGAGATGAACAATACGATAACTGAAATGAAAAATACACTAGAAGGAATCAGTAGCAGAATAACTGAGGCAGAAGAACGGATAAGTGACCTGGAAGACAGGATGGTGGAATTCACTGCTGTGGAACAGAATAAAGAAAAAAGAATGAAAAGAAATGAAGACAGCCTAAGAGAACTCTGGGACAACATTAAATGCAACAACATTCGCTTTATAGGGGTCCCAGAAGGAGAAGAGAGAGACAAAGGACCTGAGAAAATATTTGAAGAGATTATAGTCAAAAACTTCCCTAACATGGGAAAGGAAATAGCCACCCAAGTCCAGGAAGCACAGAGAGTCCCAGGCAGGATAAACCAAAGGAGAAACACGCTGAGACACATAATAATCAAATCGGCAAAAATTAAAGGCAAAGACAACTTATTGAAAGCAGCAAGGGTAAAACGACAAATAACATACAAGGGAACTCCCATAAGGTTAACAGCTGATTTCTCAGCAGAAACTCTACAAGTCAGAAGGGAGTGGCATGATATACTTAAAGTGATGAAAGGGAAGAACCTACAACCAAGATTACTCTACGCAGCAAGGATCTCATTTAGATTCGAGAGAGAAATCAAAAGTTTTAAAGTCAAGCAAAAGCTAAGAGAATTCAGCACCACCAAACCAGCTCTACAACAAATGCTAAAGGAACTTCTCTAAGTGGGAAACACAAGAGAAGAAAAGGACCTACAAAAACAAACCCAAAACAATTAAGAAAATAGTCATAGGAACATACATATCAATAATTACCTTAAACGTGAATGGATTAAATGCTCCAACCAAAAGACACAGGCTTGCTGAATGGATACAAAAATAAGACGCATATATGTGCTATCTACAAGAGACCCACTTCAGACCTAGGGACACATACAGACTGAAAGTGAGGGGATGGAAAAAGATACTCCAGGGGCCTCCCTGGTGGCGCAAGTGGTTGAGAGTCCGCCTGCCGATGCAGGGGATACGGGTTCGTGCCCCGGTCTGGGAGGATCCCATATGCCGCGGAGCGGCTGGGCCCGTGGGCCATGGCCGCTGAGCCTGCGCGTCCGGAGCCTGCGCGTCCGGAGCCTGTGCTCCGCAACGGGGGAGGCCACAACAGTGAGAGGCCCGCATACCGCAAAAAAAAAAAAAAAAAAAGATACTCCATGCAAATGGAAATCAAAAGACAGCTGGAGTAGCCATACTCATATCAGAAAAAATAGACTTTAAAATAAAGAATGTTACAAGAGACAAGGAAGGACACTACATAATGATCAAGGGATCAATCCAAGAAGAAGATATAACTATTATAAATATATATGCTGCCAACATAGGAGCACCTCAATACATAAGGCAAATGCTAACAGCCATAAAAGGGGGAATCAACAGTAACACAATAATAGTAGGGGACTTTAACACCCCACTTTCACCAATGGACAGATCATCCAAACAGAAAATTAATAAGGAAACACAAACTTTAAATGACAAGATAGACCAGATAGATTTAATTGATATTTATAAGACATTCCATCCAAAAACAGCAGATTACACTTTCTTCTCAAGTGCACATGGAACATTCTCCAGGATAGATCACATCTTGGGTCATAAATCAAGCCTCAGTAAATGTAAGAAAATTTAAATCATATCAAGCATCTTTTCTGACCACAATGCTATGAGATTAGAAATCAATTACAGGGAAAAAAACATAAAAAACACAAACACATGGAGACTAAACAATACGTTACTAAATAACCAAGAGATCATTGAAGAAATCAAAGAGGAAATCAAAAAATACCTAAAGACAAATGACAATGAAAACACGACGATCCAAAACCTATGGGATGCAGCAAAAACAGTTCTAAGAGGAAAGTTTATAGCTATACAAGCCTACCTCAAGAAACAAGAAAAATCTCAAATAAACAATCTAACCTTACACCTAAAGGAACTAGAGAAAGAAGAACAAACAAAAGACAAAATTAGCAGAAGGAAAGAAATCATAAAGATCAGAGCAGAAATAAATGAAATAGAAACAAAGAAAGCAATAGCAAGGATCAATAAAACTAAAAGCTGGTTCTTTGAGAAGATAAGGAAAAATGATAAACCATTAGGCCAACTCATCAAGAAAAAGAGGGAGAGGACTCAAATCAATAAAACTAGAAATGAAAAAGGAGAAGTTACAATAGACACCTCAGAAATACAAAGCATCCTAAGAGACTACTACAAGCAACTCTATGCCAATAAAATGGACAACCTGGAAGAAATGAACAAATTCTTAGAAAGGTATAACCTTCCAAGACTGAACCAGGAAGAAATAGAAAATATGAACAGACCTAAAACAAGTACTGAAATTGAAACTGTGATTAAAAATCTTCCAACAAACAAAAGTCCAGGAACAGATGGCTTCACAGGTGAATTCTATCAAAGATTTAGAGAAGAGCTAATAACTATCCTTCTCAAACTCTTCCAAAAAATTGCAGAGGAAGGAATACTCCCAAACTCATTCTATGAGGCCACCATCACCCTGATACCAAAACCAGACAAAGATACAACAAAAAAAGAAAATTACAGACCAATATCACCGATGAATTAGATGTAAATATCCTCAACAAAATACTAGCAAACAGAATCCAGCAAGGGCCTTCCCTGGTGGCGCAGTGGTTGAAGAGTCCGCCTGCCGATGCAGGGGACGTGGGTTCGTGCCCCGGTCGGGGAGGATCCCACATGCCGCGGAGCGGCTGGGCCTGTGAGCCATGGCCGCTGAGCCTGCGCGTCCAGGGCCTGTGCTCCGCAGCGGGAGAGGCCACAACAGTGAGAGGCCCGCGTACCGCAAAAAAAAAAAAAAGAATCCAGCAACACATTAAAAGGATCATACACCATGATCAAATGGGATTTATCCCAGGGATGCAAGGATACTTCAATATATGCAAATCAATCAATGTGATACACCATACTTACAAATTCAAGAATAAAAACCATATGATCATCTCAGTAGATGCAGAAAAAGCTTCTGACAAAATTCAACACCCATTTATGATAAAAACTCTCCAGAAAGTGGGCATAGAGGGAACCTACCTCAACATAATAAACGCCATATATGACAAACCCACAGCAAACATCATTCTCAATGGTGAAAAACTGAAAGCATTTCCTCTAAGATCAGGAAAAAGAAAAGGATGTCCATTCTCACCACTATTATTAAACACAGTTTTGGAAGTCCTAGCCATGGCAATCAGACAAGAAAAAGAAATAAAAGGAATACAAATTGGAAAAGAAGAAGTAAAACTGTCACTGTTTGCAGATGACATGATACCATACATAGAGAATCCTAAAGATGCCACCAGAAAACTACTAGAACTAATCAATGAATTTGGTAAAGTTGCAGGATACAAAATTAAAGGACAGAAATCTCTTGCATTCCTACATACTAATGACGAAAAACCTGAAAGAGAAATTAAGGAAACACTCTTATTTACCATTGCAACAAAAAGAATTAAATACCTAGGAATAAACCTACCTAAGGAGACAAAAGACCTGTATGCAGAAAACTACAAGACACTGAGGAAAGAAATTAAAGACAATACAAACAGATGGAGAGATACACCATGTTCTTGGATTGGAAGAATCAATATTGTGAAAATGACTATACTACCCAAAGCAATCTACAGATTCAGTGCAATCCCTATCAAATTACCAATGGCATTTTTTACAGAACTAGAACAAAAAATCTTAAAATCTGTATAGAGACACAAAAGACCCTGAATAGCCAAAGCAGTCTTGAGGGAAAAAAAACAGAGCTGGACAAATCAGACTCCCTGACTTCAGACTATACTATGAAGCTACAGTAATCAAGTAAATATGGTACTGGCACAAAAAAAGAAATATAAATCAATGGAATAAGATAGAAAGCCCAAAGATAAACCCACACACCTATGGTCAACTAATCTATGACAAAGGAGGCAAGGATATACAATGGAGAAAAGGCAGTCTCTTCAATAAGTGGTGCTGGGAAAACTGGACAGTTACATGTAAAACAATGAAATTAGAACACTCCCTAACACCATACACAAAAATAAACTCAAAATGGATTCGAGACCTAAATGTAAGACCGGACACTATAAAACTCTTAGAGGAAAACATAGGAAGAACACTCTTTGACATAAACCAAAGCAAGATCTTTTTTGATCCACCTCCTAGAGTAATGGGAATAAAAACAAAAATAAACAAATGGGACCTAATGAAACGTAAAAGCTTTTGCACAGCAAAGGAAACCATAAACAAGACAAAAAGACAACCCTCAAAATGGGAGAAAATATTTGCAAACGCATCAACGGACAAAGGATTAATCTCCAAAATATATAAACAACTGATGCAGCTCAATAGTAAAAAAAACAAACAACCCAATCCCAAAATGGGCAGAAGACCTAAATAGACATTTCTCCAAAGAAGACATAAAGATGGCCAAGAGGCACATGAAAAGCTGCTCAACATCACTGATTATTAGAGAATTGCAAATCAAAACTACAGCGAAGTATCACCTCATACCAGTTAGAATGGGCATCATCAGAAAATCTACAAACAACAAATGCTGCAGAGGGTGTGGAGAAAAGGGAACCCTCTTGCACTGTTGGTAGAATGTAAATTGATACAGCCAGTATGGAAAACAGTGAGGAGGTTCCTTAAAAAACTAAAAATAGAATTACCATAAGACCCAGCAATCCCACTACTGGGCATATACACTGAGAAAACCATAATTCAAAAAGACACATGCCCCCCATTGTTCATTGCAGCACTGTTTACAATAGCCAGGACATGGAAGCAACCTAAGTGTCCATCAACAGATAAATGGATAAAGAAGATGTGGTACATATATACAATAGAATATTACTGAGCCATAAAAAGGAACGAAATTGAGTCATGTGTAGAGACATGGATGGATCTAGAGACTCCCATACAGAGTGAAGTAAGTCAGAAAGAGAAAAATAAATATCGTATATTAACGCATATATATGGAACCTAGAAAAATGGTACAGATGAACTGGTTTACAGGGCAGAAATTGAGACACAGAAGTAGAGAACAAACATACAGACACCAAGGGGGGAAAGCGGCGGGGGTGGTGGTGGTGGGATGAATTTGGAGATTGGTATTGATATGTATACACTGATGTGTATAAAATGGATGACTACTGGTAACTGACTACACTGCTGAACTGAATGAATAAGCATTTTCAGAACTCTAATGGAAAACTGATGAATTCATAAAAGTGCTAACAAAAGATCAAGATAAAAAAATTAATTACATGGGACTGAGTGAACTGATGAGGATGATTATAATTTTTGTGACTTTCTGTTTGAATAAAAATCAAATCCCACAAGGACTCAGAGGCAAAAAATATACAAATCAATTTTCACTGCAAAGTAAAGGAGCTGTTACAGTGGAGGATTACTGGACTGAATGTCAATATTATGACATAGTATGAGTGTGTTTCGTGTTTGGTAATTGCAATCATTGTTGCTTTTGTTGTGGTCATCCATTTACAATGCTTGGTGTCAGTTTATTTGTCTCTTGTAAAAATAAAATACAGTGTGTGTGTGTGTGTGTGTGTGTGTGTGTGTGTGAAAATAAAATAAAATGAATGACTACTAAGAACCTGCTGTATAAAAAAATAAATAAAATAAAATTCAAAAATTCAAAAAAACAAAAGGAAAGAAAATGTAAGGGGCAGGTGTAGAAGATGACAGCGGTCAGGAAGTTGGTGAGCTTAAAAATAAATGGAGGGCAGCCAGGGCACTAACTCCCTAATCCATATTATTAACATTATAAAAGTGCATGATAGAAAAAAAAAAAGGAATAGGAGGGAAGGTACGAAGAAATGCATGCAAACTAAATTCCTCGTCTTTTAGCGGGGATCCACAGACAAGCGGAACGACTACAGTTCACAGTTAGTGAGTTAATAACACCATTCTAAGCACTTTTATTTGTAGAACCTCATCCAATCTTACTAGTACTGTCCCGATTTATTCGCTGGGAAATAGACACGTCGGTAACTTTCCCACGGTCTCACGCGCAGCAAGAATTCCAGTCCCGGCCCTGGTGCGACCTCCGCCCGCGAGGAGGTGGACGGTCCCGGCGGGGACGGGCTTCCCCGCGCGGCGTTCACACCCACCTTCCCAGGTTCCATCGCCGCGCGCAGGACCGGGCGGCTGCGCTGCCCTCAGCAGGGCCAGGCCCCGGGAGGAGACGCCCCGGCACCCGCACCCTTGGCCGGGCCGGCGTCCCGCCTCCTAGCAACCGGCAGGCTGGACAGACGAGCGCCAAGCGACCGTCGACCCAGCGTGCCCCGCGGCCGCCCCCAGCGCGCCTGCGCCTCCTCGCCTCCTGGCAACTGGTAGGAGGGGCAGCGGAGCGCAGAGCAACCGCCGGACCGGCATGCCCCGCGGCGCGCCTGCGCCTCCCCGCCTTCTAGCAACAGACAGGCGTGGCAGTGGAGCGCCGAGCGACCGCCGGCCCGGCATGCCGCGCGGCTGCCCCCAGCGCGCCTGCGCTGCCCCGCCTCCTTGCAACCGACAGGCGGGGCCGCAGAGCGCTGAGTGACCGCCAGCCTGGGACTACCGGGAGGCCCAAAGGAAGCGGGGGAGGTGCAGAAGGAGGCTCAGCGCTGCGGGGACTCCCGCCGGGTGGGATGTGTGTTTCAGGGGCGCGGGGTCTCCCGCCTGGTGTGAGGCCCGGCGGTGCTCGGGGCGGGGGAGAAGCCGGGCTGAGCCCGCGGGCTGCCGGCAGGACCGGAGCTGCGGCAGGGAAACAGGCAAACCCGCCTTTCGAAGCGGGAGCGGAGGGAGCTTTCCTTCCGCGGAGGCTCTCGATCCTCGAGTTACTTTGCCCGTGGTTGTCGTTTGGTAGGACACACTCTGCAGGATAGGTAGGAATCACAAAGTATCTGAAAATGTAATTGTTGAAAGACGCAGCTTTTATACAAATCAAGAGAGGAGAGGACTGAAATACTGAGACACATGGTCTGCATCTCACATTTATTTTACCACAACTATTTTCTTTAAAGCTTAAAATAAAAGCCAGCCTTAAACATGCAAGGCTGGAGAGGTGTGGGTCCCACTCCCGTGATGCACGTTATAACTGACATTTAGCCCTGATTCTGCAAACTGTTTCGCGTCTGTTTAGCCTGCAAATGTTACTTAGAAAAGATTCCACTTACCGTTTTCACACGAGAGAGAGAGAGAGAAGGCTCTCAAATCGTGTGCTAAGGAGCACATCGGTGAGCGTGTTATTAGGGGTCTGTGCTTTTGATGTCATGGTTTTTCTGTAGACACACTATTTTGCAGACGTTGTGTTTTTGAGTCACATACTATTACGGTTTATGGATCAATCTACTTTCCTCCGGATATAAAAGCCATTTACTCAGCTCCTTGCCTTAGAGAAGTTAATAACAGTTCCAATCGTCCTTTTATATTTAATTGTGCTCTGGTTTTGGAGTTTCCACTACTACCCTTTTCATTTTCACTCAGCAGGGCTTAGGAAGAACCAAACAGGAAAGGAGCGTAGGAAAGGTAATTTCAGTGATGGCTATGATTTCTTTAGGAACTGCTCCAAAGGAGGCACCAAACTGAAACCTTCCCCTTGGTAATTCATTTAATTCTCATAGCGTCCCTGTGAGATCGGCATGTTACTGTTTTTCAGATGAGGAGACTGAGGGCCAGAAAGATTATTTCAGTTGCCTAAACTCAGAAAGGTAGGGTGGTGGATGGTCTGACGCCAAAGTCCATTCTCGTAACCACTGGGTCACTCTCTGTCAGCTGAGAAAACAGCTTGTATTGGGAAAGCTTCAGACTGTTGACTGTAATGACAAAGTCATCAGCCACAGTATTAGATTAAGTCACGGACACGCACATTGCATGAATGAGCTGGGCTTGGCCCTGGAACCCTCGGAACCCTTCTCCTTCCCCTCCCGAGTGCAGTCAAAACTCCTGTCAAGATGTGTCTTGAGTCTCTTCCTCATTTTTTTCCACTCCAGCCCCACCCATCCATCCTCTGTTGCAGGCAGATAATCCAACAGGTGACTCACCTCACCCCCTGCTTCTGTCTCCACCTGGCTCTCACTCAGTTGCACTCTTTTGTCACCAAACAGAATGATTTAGGGTTCCCCAAATGCACCATATTCACAGGGCTATCTCCTCTCTCTCACCATCCCCACAATATTTGCCGCAAAAATGTCAATAGAGGAAGTTAAAACAATCTTTTTCTCCTTGGACTTCTTAAAACAATTATTTTCTAAGTAACTTGTTTGCCAATCACATTTTATCTTGTGATGTTTCTTCTATCATCTTTATTCAATAGATGACTCACAAGTTCATTTGATGACATGGGGACTGTTAGAGTGCTGGAGACATAAATAAAACACTTCCTGGACCTCTAGTCGCTCATAATCGCCAGGAGCAAGAAATATGCAAACAATTATTAAATAATGTGAAAGTGTAAGAGCTACTCATAAAATGCAGTGCCTGAGGAAGTGGCAAAGTGTGCCTGGAGGAAAGGAATGAGGATGGGAAGGGCCTCATTTCAGGTGGACCTTGAAGCACAAAAAACCCAGGCAGAGGGCTTCCCTGATGGCGCAGTGGTTGAGAGTCCACCTGCCGATTCAGGGGACACGGGTTCGTGCCCCGGTCCGGGAAGATCCCACATGCCGCGGAGCGGCTGGGCCCGTGAGCCATGGCCACTGAGCCTGCACGTCCGGAGCCTGTGCTCCGCAATGGGAAAGGTCACAACAGTGAGAAGCCCGTGTACCGCAAAAACAAACAAACAAACAAACAAAAAACCCAGGCAGAGACCTGCAGAGAACATCTTAGGGGAAAAGAAATATGGGTGCAAGTGCAGAGGGAGGGAGAGGTTTGGAGAGTTTAGGAAATGTAATAATTGTATCTGTAACAGTGCTGTCCAGTAGAAATATAATACGGGCCACAGGGTTTATTATAAATTATCTAGTAGCCACATCTTAAGAAGTGAAAGGGGCTTCCCTGGGGGCACAGTGGTTAAGAGTCCGCCTACCAATGCAGGTGACACGGGTTCGAGCCCTGGTCTGGGAAGATCCCACGTGCCGCGGAGCAACTAAGCCCAGTGCACCACAACTACTGAGCCTGCGCTCTAGAGCCCGCGAGCCACAACCACTGAGCCCACGTGCCTAGAGCCCGTGCTCCACAACAAAAGCCCCCGCAATGAGAAACCCACGCACCACAGCGAAGAGTAGCCCCTGCTCGACGCAACTAGAGAAAGCCCGTGTGCAGCAACGAAGACCCAACCCAGCCAAAAATAAAAATTAATTAAAAATAATAATTAAGGGCCTCCCTGGTGGCGCAGTGGTTGAGAGTCCGCCTGCCGATGCAGGGGATACGGGTTCGTGCCCCGGTCTGGGAGGATCCCATATGCCGCGGAGCGGCTGGGCCCGTGAGCCATGGCCGCTGAGCCTGCGCATCTGGAGCCTGTGCTCCGCAACGGGAGAGGCCGCAATGGGAGAGGCCACAACAGTGAGAGGCCCGCGTACGGCAAAAAAACAAAAAAAAACAAAAAAAAACAAAAAAAAAATAATAATAATTAAAAAAGTGAAAAACAGATGAAATCAAATTTAATAAAATATTTCACCAAATATATACAAAATATTATCATTTTGTCATATAAAATATATTTACAATATTGAGGGTTTTTTTTTTTTGCAGCACGTGGGCCTCTCACTGTTGTGGCCTCTCCCGCTGCGGAGCACAGGCTCCAGACGCGCAGGCTCAGTGGCCATGACTCACGGGCCCAGCTGCTCCGTGCCATGTAGGATCTTCCCCGACCGGGGCACGAACCCACGTTCCCTGCATCGGCAGGCGGACTCTCAACCACTGCGCCACCAGGGAAGCCCCTATTGAGTTGTTTTATACTTTTTTAATACTGGCCTCAAAATCCGTTGTGTATTTTGTACTGACAGCACACCTCAGTTCAGACTGGTCCCATTTCCTGGGCTCACAGCCCCACGTGGCCAGTGACTTCCACACTGGGCAGTGCAGGTCAGAACACAGGGTGTGTGAGTGGAGCGGGATGGCGGGAGACAAGGCTGGAAAGGGGGACCGGGCCAGTTTGTCAAGGGCCTTGGAAGGCTCGATGTAAAGACTGAAAGTGTTAGGCTGGGCAGTGATACGTCATTAACGTGGGAAGAGAAGGCTGAGGCTGAAGGGTGGGTGGGTGGAGAAGTCCTGAAGCCCAGAGAGTAGGTGGCGGCTTGGTGGCCTTTGTGCAGGCTGCTTCTCTGCCCGGATCCCTGCAGCTTTACCCCTGCTCACGCCAGAGCCTCCTCTGCTTCGCCTGTGTCTGATTTGCTTGTCACAGTCTCCCATATCCTCTTCCATGTAATTTAAAAATGTATGTCCAACTCCCTCACTAGACTATAAACCAGTACAGTTGAAGGTTGTGATAGAAACAAAAGTGCCTTTTATTCACAGTAATAAGTAACTTTGTTACAAAAGTCACATCACGATAGTGTCACTGTAGTGTGTGGATATGAAACCTACCTGCCATGTTAACTAAGGGCTGGTGAGAAGTCACTAGCAGTGTTTTACTGCCTGCAGTAAAAGTGGGAATTACAGGGCACCTACTCTGTAGGCATTGTGAGGACTGAAGGGGTAATTCTGTAAAATAGGAGCATTTTGTGTCTGGCGCAAACTGAACTGTCAGTAAAAGTTAGTTATTAACACTTTTATTGTTGTTGTTCTTATAGGTTATCGCCTCAACTATAAGCATTTAGAGATGAAAATGGGTGGGATACCAAAATTATCGGCTTCCTTTGTAAATTCACAAATTCTCCACTACTATATGAAACCATAATTGGAGCACATTTTGGAATTTCAGAGGGCCCATCAACACCCCTTTCTTCTCTTAACCCACAGAGACTGTAATGGCAGAACCCTAAATGCCCCTCAAGTCCGTGGTCCACTCTCCTTGAGACTGTGATGATTTCACGCCTGAGACTAACTTACTGATCAGTTAAGTCAGAAAGGAGATTATCCTTAGTGGGCCTAACACCAAAAGAGGTGATGCTTCAGAGAGATACTCCTGCTGTCCTGGGAGAAGAAGCAAACGGCCACATCAGGAGGGTTCACGTGGAGGGAGCCGAGGGGGACCCCTGACTGTCAGCCCCCAGAAATCAGGACCTGAGTCCTACAGCTGCAATGAACTTGGGAGAGGATCTCAGGTGAGAATCTCCAAGAAGACCACAGCTCAGCCAACGCTTGACTTGCCTTTCTAGGCCTGAGCAGAGGGGCCCAGCCAGGCCGCGCAAGTATCATCTTCATTATCGGTGAACACTGAAATAGGGCTTGTGACTCAGTACTCGGCTCCAGCTGGGGACTCTAATATGAACCGCCTAATTCAGACTCCTCCACGAACATCAGGGCTCCCCTCACAGGCACAGAGCTGCTTCGGGGCTCCTGAGGCCTGAGCTGTACTCAGTAGATACGTTTCATCATGGAGACAAGCCTAGACAGGATTAACTCACTGCCACAGAAGGCTTCCCACAGGTGGAGACATACAAACCAGGTTTTGAAAGATGCATAAGAGTTTTGCATAAGGAGAGAAGGATAGTTCAGACACAGAGAACAGCAGTGCAGGTGCAAAGGCACAGAGAGAGTAGACAGAGTGGTTTGGGGAGAGTGGGAAGCAGTGCAACCGTGCAGGGCACAGACCCTGGTGGGGTGGGGGTGGGTGTGAGGTGAGACGCAGGGTCAGAGCTCTGCTTGTTCTGCAACGGATCTTTTTAAAATTATTATTATATTTAATTTAGTTGGCTGAGTTGGGTCTTAGTTGCGGCACGTGGGATCTTCGTTGCAGCGTGCAGGATCTTTAGTCGCGGCATGCAAACTCTTTAGTTGCGGCATGTGGGATCAAGTTCCCTGACCAGGGATCGAAACTGGGCTCCCTTCTTTTGGGAGCATGGAGTCTTAGCCACTGGACCACCAGGGATGTCCCTGCAGATGATCTTTAATTTCACAGCAGAAGCAAAAGAAACAGTTCATAAGCAGGGAAGAGAGTCAATCAAATCTGCATTTTATATTGGCCATTTGATAGAAATAGGGACTTTAAAAAATAATTTTCCAAATACTTTCAAATTTAGAGAAAATATTTGAGTACAAAAGTCTCCATCACCCAGATCATACAGCATGTGCTTCCACTCGCCTGTCCCTGTCTCACATTTATCATTTATCTACACACACACTTAGCCATCATCACTGGTCTTTCTCTGAGTTATCTGACAAAGAGCTTCAGATATGATTACTCATCACCCTGAAATACTCCAGTGCCTGTTTCCCCAAAGCAAGGACAGCCCCTGCTCCACAACCCTCCCAGTCCAGAAGTAAAGGTTGATGCAACTCTGCTGTCTAATGCACAGGCTGTCCCCCAAATATTTCTTTTCCTTTGTGGCCCAGATCCCACTCGGGAACATACATTGCATGTAGTTGTGCCTCTTCAGTTTCCTGCGATCTGGGGTAATTACAGTTCCTCAGTAAGAAAACAGGGGCCCCTAACACTTCACCTGTCCAGTGAGCCCCCAGGCCACACCTGGATCAAGCTTTCTGGCAGAAACGCCCAGACATGCTGGTCTACTCCTCTCAGCTCGTGGAGTCAGGACGCAAAATCCCAACGTGTCCCCAGCCCACTGGCAATATGTAGCTGGGTCACACCTGCCAGCTTTTCCCTTTGGGATTGATGAGTACCTAGTAGCAAGTATTAAAACCTCCACCTACCATCCTTAGCCTCCACTGATAACTCACTCCAGCCCTATGATGACTGCTAAATGGCGATTTTCTGCTTCCGTCACTCCAATGATTTATTTCGCTTGCATTCCTCACTTGCTCGTCCACCTACATCGGTATGGACTCGTGGGTTCCTGTTTTACTCACTGGGTTGTAATCTGCCAACATCACCCTTGATTTTGCTGCTCAAATTATCCCAGATTTAATCAGTGGGCACCCCTCCCGTTGCCTCCTATGTCCTTTGGCATCATGTGATTCTTTGATAATTTTCTTACTTTCTGGCACAACAAAATATTTCAGGGTCATCTTGCACTTTCACTGCTCCAGCCCTGAAGTCAACTGTTTCTCAGAAGATCCCTGGCTCCTTTGCTGGAGAATGGTATTTAGAAGCAAGATCTGGAAACGACATGTACGTCTACCTGTACACTTACATCAAAACACACGAGTTCATACTCCCTCCAACTCCAATCCAACACCTCAGGGCTCTTTCCAGCCTCCCCCTTTGCATGCTTATGAGATCTCCAACAGCAAGAAGCCTGAACTGCATTATCCTGGATAATGCATTATCCTTGCGTTATCCAGTGTATGTGTCTATTTGTCAGTATAACCAGGCTGACTGGTCACCAGTACTAGGCCTAACACTGTCTCCTCTGTGCTGGGGAGCAAAGGTCTCTAGGGAGCTTTTTAAGAGGGCAAGATTAAAGAGATACCAATCAATTAAGAAAATGTTGTAGTAATCTGGGCAAGCAAGCAAGGACCAAGCTTTTCCTGATTCCTCTAGTTGCACAGCAAAGAGACCCACTAAGGTGGCTCAGGTAAAGAATGTGTGATTGTGTCACCAAAGAAGCAACTGAGAAAAAGGAACAGGAGTCTTGATGAGTCTGGGAAAAATGAGACTCGTTGGTAGTGCCAACTAAAAATTGTCGCTCGCCATCTGCCTCTACAAAGATCGCTGGCCTTCCACACCCCCTGAAAGGAGTTCAGGGCAGAGATCAGGAATGAGGCCCTTTGTGCTCTGCAAAAACTGGCAGAACAGGTCTTCAGATAGTTAGATATTTTCGGGAGACCATGTTATGAGCCCAATTTCTTGCATCTTCTCACAGCTAGAAGAGCACTGAAATCATTAACAGAGACATCTGCTCCTCGTGACGAGCAGCCACCTTCTGCCAAAATGTGTGCTCGACTGCATATACCTCCTCCACCAAAATCATCACACATATACTGAACAACCCTCCGTTCCCACCCTGGCCTGCTGTTTGGAGCATTTCCTCAGAGCAGTCTGAGAGGCTGTCTCCTGGGCTATGGTCCTCATTTTGCCCCAAATAAAACTTAACTCACAACTCTCACTTTGTTCATTTTTTTCAGTCGACAGGAGCATGAAAGGAAGGGAGGCAGACCGTGCCCCTCCCGTCTGCACTGAAGCCCACGTAGAGGTGCTGGGGAAGGAGCTAGGACAGGGAGAGGGGAAGAGGTGGACAAAGGGTTGATAAGGCCCAGTCCTAGGCAGGAGGGGATCTAAAACAAAGCAGAACGGATTGAACTTAAACTGAAGGCAGCACTTTTCTCTGAAACTAGAAAGGAGGAGTGCAGAGGCTGAACCTTTACAGCTCTGCACGGGAACACTCACAGTGACGCTCTTCTTTCCTCTGAGAAAGCAGTGCCTGTCACTGGAGAACTGTCCGCAGAGAAGGTAAGGCAAGAGGTAACATGGAGAGGTCACAGGAGATTGGGGTAGAGTAAAATGTTAGCAAAAGCCTAAGAACTAGGCCGGGCCTGCCAGTAGACTCAGCAAAGGATGAGATGGGTTCTGCCTTGCTGGGAAGTGGCCAGAAGTTCAGTGGGGTCACAAAGGCAGCAGAGGCTGGAGGCTGATTGGTGCACAGCATGGGCCTGTCTCTTCAGTGTATTTTACATCCCTAGACCCCGCCCAGGTCAAATGCTTTATCACAGACATGCAGGATTTCTTGTGTGGCTCATGTTCACCCAACTCTTTATCTATAGGATGTGATGCTACAGCTTTTTAGAGGAAAGACCGCAAGACAGAAAGTCTCATGCTCCTTCCTGTGTTAACAAGGCAGCTACTTGTTTTGAGGTTGTAACTTGGTCTTGAGTGAAAGGTGGCATTAGAGCTTTAAGCTGTTGTGTAGGAAAGGGGGTAAGACTCATCATTTTACATATTTGCAACTCACACAATGTAATCGGGGGAAGGAAAACCATTCCTTTCCTTGCTTATGGTTTAGTGCCCTTGCCCAAAGTTGACTGTTCTAGCCCCTGGAGCAATGTTTATGAGATTATATATATATATATATATATATATATATATATATATATATATATCTCCATAGCCACACACACATATATGCATACATAATTACATACAGACTGACAGATGAGGTGAGGGGAGGTATCCTTTATTCATTTAGTACCTGCTGTGCCAGGCACTGTGCTATCGTGAAGATATGATGATACACATAATACAGTTCTTGCCCTCATAGACTTAAAGCCCAGTTGAATGATTAATGAGACTTTGGCAAAGTTACCAATGCACGCAGATGCTTCCCTTCCCACTGCCCCCAAAAGTTCATGGGAGCAGCAAGTCTTTCACTCACTGCATCTAACAGGGCTGTGATTGCAGTTGTCTTCAGCTGGTGGTCCTCTTCATCTTTCAGCCTTTCACTCTCCTGTCTGCACAGCAAAATGGTCTGTGGGATATCACTGTTTTGTCCTGAAAATGGCAGTCTTTGCCCCTGCAACTACTGCACAGTTATCGTTATTCCAGAATCCCTATAATATGGCAGGGAAGGGCCCATGTGACATGAACACATCCACTAAGAACTTAAAAACATGTAAGCATGCTATATTTCTCTCCAGTAGTCCCTGCCCCTCCTAAAGATGATCATGCAAGGCTCCCAGTAACATAAAGATTTGAAGAGCAAGAGAGGGGAAAAAAACTAGCCCTATTGTCACAAACTGAATTAAAATATCCTTGGAACTCACTTAATATGCTTAAAAAACTTACCCAGGCTGTCCTCTGCAACTGTTTGGCTTTAAGGAGACTACAAAATAAATATAATTACCCTGATTGAGTTTAGTGGAAAGCAAAGCGATCAAGAGCTGTCTGTGCTTCTAGAAGCGATTCAGAAATCGCGGGCAGGATGTCAGCGCCCGCAGTAGAAGCTCTCGGGCACGGACAGCATCCTGCTCAGTGAGCGGGCGCTGGGTCCCCGCTGTCCCGCCGGGCGAGGACAGTTCCTGTCCCACGCGCACACAGGAGCCTATCCCGCGCGCTCCTCACGCCTCCAGGACCGCTGAGAGAGTTCCATCAGGAAAACGTCTGCACGCTGTGGGCTCTCAGCACAGCCGCGGGCCCACAGAACCACTCGGATTTTCTAACAACTTGGAAGTGCCTTTAACAGTGACACCCTAAAACTTGGCAAGTGTAGCGCAAACTCAGGAGCGTGTACTTCTTCCACAGCAGCCCTGCACGAACCGCGACCCAGGTGACGGGGCGAGCTGAGCCCTCACGGCCCGGGACTCCCGTCCCAGGACTCCCGTCCCAGGAGCTGACCCTAGCCAGCCACCCAGCCTCACACCCTGCGGCCAGTGAGTTCCGCGCCGTGACGTCCACGCACGCCCCGCCTACATTCGCCTTATGGGCGCCCCGCCCCGCGTGTGGACTTCCACGCAGGACCCGCCCCCCTCGCCTCATCGGCGCTCCGCCCGCCCGCGCGATGACGTCACAGGGCCCTGCCCCACCCGCCTCAGGGGCGCTCGGCCAGGCCTGTGGGGTGACACCCACGCCGGCCTCGCCCACCCTGTCCAGTGGCGCCCCGCCCGCCCGCGCGATGACGCCACACACCAGTCCCGCGCACCCGCCTTCGCGGCGCTCCCGGGTCCTGTGGGATGACGTCCCACGCTGGCCCCGTCCACCCAACGTTAGGCCGCGCCCAGGCCCGGGGCCACGCCCGACCGCCGCAGTAGAAGCCCCCGATCCCTCGCCGCCGCCGCCCCGCCCGGCGTGCTGACGTAGCACGGCGCCGCGGGCGGAAGCGCGGGCGGGCAGGGTGGCTGCGCCGTCCCCTCAGAGGGGCGCTGGCGGGCGGGCTGAGGCGCGTCGGCCCGCAGCGGACCGGAGTGCTACGCGGCGGAGCGATGAGCGGCGCCCGGGCCCCGGGCCCCGAGGCCGGCGCCGCTGGAGCCGAACCCCCCGGCGCGGCGCTGAGCGTGGACGTGGCGGGGCTGCTGGTGCAGCTGGCGCGCAGCTTCGCGCTGCTGCTGCCGGTGTACGCGCTGGGCTACCTGGGCCTGAGCTTCAGCTGGGTGCTGCTGGCGCTCGGGCTGCTCGTGTGGTGCCGCAGGAGCCGCGGCCTCAAGGCCACCCGTCTGTGCCGCGCGCTGGCGCTGCTGGAGGACGAGGAGCGCGTCGTGCGCCTGGGGGTGCGCGCCTGCGACCTGCCGGCCTGGGTGAGTGGGCGCAGCGGACCCCGACACGCCCCCGGCCCTGACCTTCCTGTCCGCCACGACAGGCGTCCCTGCCCGCCCCAAGTCCTCCCGGGTCTGGGGTCCGCTCACGCCCAGACCACCCGCCCACGTTGGGGCGTCCTGACCAGGGGCGACACGTCCGCCTGGGTGGGCGCCGGCGTCGGGCCTGGCCCTATGTACCTTGCGGGGCCTTGCCGCTGTCGCCGGGCCCAGCCGCCCGACCGCTCTCAGCCCGCGAACCCCTTTGGGTTGGCGCCTTCCCTCCGCCGCGCGGGTCCCGAGCAGGGCCGCACAGGTGAGGCGCTCTCTGCGCTGTCCTGCCTTGGCCACGTCGTCACGCCTCGCTGTGCGGTGCCGTGACTCCCGCCTGCGGAATGTGAGCTCGCGGCCACCGGGTGCCCTGCGCGGGCCTGGACGCCACTCCCTGACCCCTGCGGAAACGGCGGCCAGCGGTGTGGGGAGAAGGGCGGTTTCCTCCTTGCCTGCGAAGTCTCAGCCGTTCTTGGTGGTTTCTGGCACAGTTGAGGAGCAGTGGGGGTCCCCCAGAAGATTTGCTGGTATGATGATTTGGAGGTGTGTTCCAGTTCTTTGGAAGTAACGTTATAAGCTGAGTAACTTTTATGTAGGGTGAACTCGAATCCCAGGTGAATTTGGGGGTGGGTGGGGCAGGCGTGGTATTGATCGTTTGTGCCCCAAACGGTTCTCTGCATATTTTACTTAGGCAGCGTGGAAACTAACGGAGTTGGTTCCCTCGTTCTTTCTTAACCGTGAGTTGGTGCCAGAGTTTCAGACGGTAGGAAACAGTGCTTGTTTTAAGATAAATGATGCTCCTGTTAGGCTTGATGTAAAGTTCTCGGGAAGATGGCCAGCCAGTGAGTTTCAAAAGGGTCGTTTTCTCTTAGAGGAGAAAAGGGCTTGGAGTACGCTCCCTGTTTCCAGTCAGAAGACACTTGTGAAGCGAGGCATGGAGTGCATGACACAAGGCAAACAGGTTGCAAAGCAGGAGTGCCCACGGCCAGGAGGAGCTCAGTGGTTACTGCCTTGTGGTGACAAGTTGCAACTGCAGTAAGAACCTCACAGTCAGGGACTTGGGAAATTTAAAATTCCGTCAATACGTGGTGGACGTGTGACACAGGACTACTTGGAACAATCACAGTAACCAGCGTGGTGTAGCTTTTTGCCAGAAGCAGGAAAGAGGAGGGTGGTGTAGAAAACGGGAACTCAGTAACGGAGGTGCGAAAAGCCAAGAGCAGAGGTGCATTTTGGAAACGCAGAAGGACTTTCAGGTGGTGTCTGGTATCTTGTGTCACACCGAATTAAGTGATTCCAGAAAGTAGCTAAAAACAGGGAGTAGGGACATTACCAAAACAGCAGACATAATCAGGGCAGAGATTCACAGAAACTGGGGGTGCTGACATTCATAGATGCTTGGTTATGGAGCAGTTGGCTAACATCAAATTTGCTTGTAAAAGCTGTGAAATGCACACTATTTTCACATAATGAATTAACAAGTATCGTTGTTACCATATTGAAGGACGGGGCAAATTATTATGATTATTTTTAGCAGAAGAAAAGGGTGATTAGCCAAAGCTTCCTTCCTTGGGTTTCTCCTTGGTGTGACTTAAACTCATGAACCGTGGTGTTCATCTTGTACAGTAAAGAATTTATGTTTTTTCCAAAATTTTTCACTTGTTCATTCCAAATTTGTGTTTGCTCATGTCATACAGATGTATACTTAAACATGCCTGTATTGCTTAGAAAACTACTGTGAGGATTCACACGAAACTTGACGGTGATCATATCCAAGAAAAGCACTAGGAATCTGGGGTTTGAGGCAGATTTTTTAATACTTTTTTTTATTGTAATACCCATGTGTTGTTTTCACGACAAAACCAGTGAATTACACTGTCTAGAAGTGGACCTGCTGTTCTGCTGTAGCCAGGGAGTCCGTGCATAAGAAGAGTTAAGTTTTCTGTTTCAGTAGTTCTTTGATTTTTACTGTACATACGTAGGTTCTTGGGGTTCAGAACTTTGGGCTGATATTTTGCTTTGAACAACATGATTGTACGGATTTCATAGTGTGTCATTGACAGCTGTGATTGACAGCAGGGTAGAAGCAGAGCAAAGCTCATGTGCTCACTTCCTAACCTCACTTTTGAATATGTTCACTGACAGTTTTTCTTCTGTTTATTTAGTAAAGTAAAAATTTATACTGGCTGTAAAATGAGATGATTAACAAATATGAATACTTGGAGAAAAAATACATATACTGTTTCAAATTAAGGCTATTAGGATATGAAAAATGGCTCTCAATGTGAGAATTCTGTAAGACCTTGATCCTACAGCTTTAATGTATACCACATTACTGTTCATTCTTTACTCTTCCCACCGCCCCCCCCATTAACAGGGAAAAGGCCTGCAGGTTTGAATTGATAGATTGAGGACTGGCCTTTTTGTTGTATCAGTGGTCTCCCCTTGTTAATTGGACCCTGTAAAATTAGACTGTGGTTGAAGAATATTGTTGAAGAGTTTTTATAGACGTGAGTAGGGGTGATTGTCCACTGCTATTTTTGTTTATTTGAAAAATTAGAACTTGGTGTGAAGTCCGTCCTTTTCCTGCTTTCACTACTGCCAATAAATGCTGATTCCATGGCTGCAAATAAGTAAGACCCAAACCTGTCATAAATGACAACTAGTCTTTTATTCCTCTAATACTTTGATGATTGAGATTTAAAGCATAGTGAACTTCTGTGTTCTGCTGTTTTTATTATTATGCACCAGTTTTTTTTTAGGCAGAGCTTTCTTCCCATGGTTCTTCTGGTAAGTTCAGGAAAATTTAACTCTAGCCCAAATTTAATATGTATAGGCTAAGAACCAAATGGACAAAAGAAAAGAATACACTTTGGTCTCATGTAAAGGAAGGGCAAGTACTTTTATTCTCAGTGTTAATCATTGACTTATAGTTTAAAAAATTTTTGTGAACACTTGTAACAGACTTGTAGCTAAATCAGGATCCACAGTTTAGCTATTTTAAACTGTGGTTGCAACTTTAGCATCTAGATCCTAGAGCAGTTATGTGCTTTGAGAAAATGTTAGAACCTCCTCAAAGCTGTGAAGGGGATATGGATAATCTTTGGGTTTCTTGTTTATGTGCACACTACTGCTGTTTTTCAAAGAGAAAAAGGACAGTCACCCTCAACATCGCTGTTATGCTGTCTAAATGCTTCATGAAGTTAGAGCAGAAGGCCCCATCGTTGCTGGACATAAAGCAGTAACTATTTGTTTTTTAGTTTAAGCTAAAAACTGGATTTAAATTTAGGATATATATGCATCCATCAGGTTGTGTGCTCTGGTTTTTCTGCATCAGATGAACATTAACCTCACTTTATATTCAAGATGGGAGCTAGGACTGAACTATATATAATTTAAGTAGATACAGGAATTGAAAATATATGTAGTATATTTCTGTTAAATTGTATTAAGTTAATACATGTTGTGTTAAATTACGTTAAATATGTTTATAAAATATAGACCTTGATCCTGTGAAGAACCGATGATGAACAACTGACTTGAGAGTTAGTTTTCTCCTTAGGCCTGGTGGACCTCTTTCCTGTTTTCTCTGTGGGTTTTCATGATTTCTAAATTGGTTGCAGCATTTAACCTTGAATGATATCACAGACATTGTGAATAGATTAAAAACCATTGAATTGTACACTTTAAATGAGTGAATTGTATGGTATCTGAATTATATCTCAGTGCTGTTAAAAAATATAGACATTGAATTTCTTTTAAAAATAAAGAAGTGAAACAGGTGAACAGTTATAGTACAAAGTAAGCCATACAAACCTTGCTTATGGAATTCAGCTAAAACTGATAAAATTTTTAAAAATTATTGTTCCAATATAAATTTGGAGACATTTACATTTTAAAGAATATTTAATGAAAGTGGAGGGCTTATGAATGAAAAAAGTAACTAAGTAAATGTTTTTACCTTAAACCTAATGTTACTTTACGCATTGATACTACATTAGCTAAACAAACAGAAATTGTGCTTCAAAGATATACATAGCCTAAATGTGTGTTTTTTGTGTGAGTTACTCTAAACTCTTACTTTAATTCAAGTACTGATATGTAATTACAATGTGTGTTTGGGAAATTTAACCTATAAATTGGTTTGTTTTCTATAAATGTATCCTATCATGGCATTATTTTGTTTATTTTTTTAAAGGCCCACTTTAAAATTTTTTTTAATTTAAATTTTTATTTACTTATTTATTTATTTGGCTGCACCGCTTGGCATGCAGGATCTTGGTTCCCTGACCAGGGATCGAACCTGTGCTCCCTGCAGTGGAAGCTTGGAGTCCTAACCACTGGACCGCCAGGGAATTCCCCATAGCATGATGTTAGAATGTACTGTTTGTAGTCTCTTGCATTTTGTTATGTTTTGTTAAATCATTACCTTTTTTGGTTTCCATGACAATGCTGCCTCAGATGAATTTTCCTTCCCCATTTAAAGATCTGAGGACCCACTATCCACAGAAGTGTTAGAGGTCACCTTGCCTTCATGTGTGTACTTACTTCCCAGTAGATACGAGGTGGGGTGTGATGGCCGAAGAGTGCCCTGGTGGGTCAGAAGGTGGTCAGTGGTGGGGGCGTGCATATAGACACACTAAAGGGCATTGAAGAATAAGTGGGAACAGCAAGATAGAAGTGCAGGATTGGGAAATCAGGCATCTCAGGGGGTGAAAGCATCAGAGCCCAGTAGGACAGCAACATGGGGTGGGGGGTACCTGGGCCCTGCCGTCGGGAGGGAGCTGTAAGGAAGGTGAGGAACTGTCAGCTGGGCCCAGAGGTGAGGAGTAGGACTGGGGCCGGGCCACCTCTCAGGGCAGCGCTCGCATTTCCCAGGGAGACTTGACGTGTTTGGACGTGGGAGGAGGGGGACATCGTGATGTACTCAGAACCAATTTGTGAAGTCAGAAAGTGGAAGCTCCTGTGCAGTGCCGATTACTGCTGGATTGCCCTGCTGTACACCCTTGAGGTCGCTGGAGACGCCTGTCTACCTCCCCCAAATAGACTGTTTTATTTTACTCTGAAGGGTCTTATTGTGCCATAAACACTGCGTCATCCCCTGCTCTTTTGAAAGTGGGTGGGCGTAGTTCTTACATAAACAGTGTCAGTAGTTGTGTTGCATGGAGCCATTTTTCCATTTAACATGTTTTATTCACAAGTTTTCTCATGGTCTTTTGCCCTCTCAGTGGTTTATCTTTCTTAATTTTTTTTCCTTAACTGTTAAAAAGTCCTGTAAATTTTTTAAAGAAAACCATCTATTTTGGTGAATTTTTCCTAGAGTAGATCACATTTTAAGGGACAAGCCTAGCTTAAGTGCAGGGATCAAAAATGGGCTTTCATTGATTCATCTATTCACTCAGCCAGTATTTATTGGACCTTTCCTGTGTTCTAGGTACTGTGCTAGGTGATGAGTTAGACAAGGCCTCAAACTCAAAAATTTACTAGCTGGTGATAACACAAATCTAGGGATAATCCTAGTTTTAGTCATAGTATGCTCTGGTAGTTTTTTTCTCTTTTTAAAATAAAAATAATACATATTCATTTTTGTTAAATGCAAAAAAGTATATAAAAACATTATTCATAATTCCAAACCACCCATCATAGTAGTTGGTAAAAACTATAATAACTTTGAATGGAATTGTTACTGTGTATTCATCTATTTGTACTGATAAACCATACTAAAAATCATTTGTTCAGAAAAATACGGTTTAGCGTTTAAAAGTTTTCTAGACTCTTAACTACATGTGGAAAAAGAAAGGCTGACCTTTTTTAGGTCTTTCACTTGGTGAAGTGGTATATTCATTTTTTAAAAAGACTATGCCTTTTAGAGCATTTTGTACATTTATTGAAGTAATAGCTCAACTCTTTAAATCAGTGTATTGTAAAAGATTTTACTGATGAGGATTAAAACTTTTTTCTAGGGTTTGTAGATCTAGCTGTGCGTATAAGTTCAGTTTTATGCTATCCTGTCATTCCTATTTTGTGAAAGGCAGTCTTATGATTACTCATAGTGGACGCCTCTGAGACCTGTAGTTCAATATCTGGTGTCTTTTTTTTTTAATTAATTAATTTATTTATTTTTGGCTGCATTGGGACTTCGTTGCTGTGTGCGGGCTTCTCATTGCGGTGGCTTCTCTT
This sequence comes from Mesoplodon densirostris, assembly GCF_025265405.1. Taxonomy (NCBI): domain Eukaryota; kingdom Metazoa; phylum Chordata; class Mammalia; order Artiodactyla; family Ziphiidae; genus Mesoplodon; species Mesoplodon densirostris. Next base: position 113,750,789 of record NC_082669.1, on the reverse strand, counting down.
GTTGCGGGGCACGGGCTCTAGGCGCCCAGGCTTCAGTAGTTGTGGCACGTGGGCTTAGTAGTTGTGGCTTGCGGGCTCTAGAGCTCAGGCTCAGTAGTTGTGGCACACGGGCTTAGTAGCTCCGCGGCATGTGGGATCTTCCCAGGCCAGGGCTCGCCCCATGTCCCTTGCATTGGCAGGCAGATTCTTAACCGCTGCGCCACTAGGGAAGCCCTATCTGGTGTCTTTTTAATGGACTACAGCAGGATGTCCAGAGGAAAGTATCAATGCAGAGTAATAGCACATCTTAAGTGCACCCCGTGTGTCAGCAGCAGTGACTCCCTTTTTAAAAAATGCCATTGTTGTACCTGGTGACCACACTTGAGAATGGGTGGTAACCACACAAGTGGCAGATGTGGAAATGCTAGTATGGAAGTTTTTATTATGCTTTCTTTTTTATTATTTGTAAAAATGTCCTTGAAGTTGATCTTGAAGTTCTTTTGTTTGTTCACTTAGTGAACTTATCTTTCTGCTTTTAATGAACATGCAGTCGTGTTTGCCTTTATTTCTTATGGCTAGACAGGTTTTAAAAACATGATTTTTCTGGTATGAAAAGAACACTTGCTCATTGTAGAACATTTCAAGCTTTGGAGAATAAAAAGGAAAAAAGCTACCTGCAATCCTACTAACCAGTGGTAGCCTTTATTAACGTTTCGGTGATTTTCTGAATCTTTAGTATGTCTGGAGGTACGTGGATGTTGTATTTGCCTACACTAAGGATTATGTTGTGGACGTTATATCATTATTCTTCAGAAATATGACTCGTTTTTTGCAGTAGTATCTGTTTTATTTGAATTATGTCTGGTGGACAGATTCCAAAAATCAGATGGTTAGTTACTATATGTTGAGAAAAGGTAAAACTAGAGTTTGAGATATTTAATTTTCTACTCTTTTCAGTTATAAAAGATTATTTGCTTGAACTATTTGTCAGATTGTCCAGGATATATGAACTATTTTTGAACTCATAGGAGTAGCATGATAATTTTATAAACAGAAGTCTAGCTTTAGGGGGCAGTGTTTTTGAATGGTACGATGTTAAAATAAGCACAGTAGATTTATCCAGACCCCCTCTTACGTAAATAACCTTTGGAAGAAGAGAGTTCTCCCACGCAGAGTCGCTCTTCCAATGGCTTTTCTTCCTCTCTGCTGTGTTGGGATGTGAGAGTTGGTTAAGTTGAAGTCATGGCTTTGTACACAGCGTAGCACAGTGTTGGGATTGTTGTCTGGAGATTGCTGAGAAGGCTCACTGCGTTGTCCTTGATCTCGTCTGAAAACAGCAACCGCGTGATTGGTGTTGTCAGTGTCACTTGGCAGCCCTTGGGCACTGAGTGATGTGGGCCACCCTCGTGGGTACCCCTGTCACACGTGCCGGCATGGCTGTTTGGGCTCTGGATCTGATAGATGTAGGTTCCTGTCTGAGACCCACCCACTCCCAACTCCATGCACTTGGGCAAGTTGGTCACACCTTTTAGAACCTCAGTTTCCTCATCATTAGGTGGGCATTGAAATGAGCCGGACCCTGTGTTGTGGTTGTGAGGCTGGAATGAAGAAAGGCCCAGGGATGTGGCAGAGGTGGCTAGTGGTACCCTGGGTTAGTGATCACAGTACTGATGCTTCCTTTCAGCTGCACGGGTGTTGACGGCCAGCTTCCTGCTGCCTGTGGCGCTTCTCTGACTCACCTTGCCCCCTCCTCCCCGCTTCAGCCGGAGGGGGCAGATGAGATCGGAGCTTCTCTTTTACTGTGGTTTGTTTGTCTGGTGTTGTTGCTAAGAATTTATCTGCCGTAATGCTTTGTTATTAGTCACACTCTAAAGTATTCCTTGTAATTTCTTTCTCTTTTTCTCTGTATATTCCTAAAGTAATTACCCCTCATCCTTGCTGCTTCTTCCTTAAAACAAATTCTGTCCTGAGGTTGTGGTTAATCTCTCCTTGCTCTGCTTGCAGCAGCTGCCCTGATGCAGTAGATAACTGTAGTTAGTTCCATTATGACAGTATCATGTTGTAAAATTTTTAAATTCTTGTAGTCTTTTCCTTCATCTTGTGAATAAGTGTTGGTTAGGGACTAAGGTGGGGATTTGAAAATGTATATCCTATTTCTGGGTCAGTTGTAATAGTTTAAGTTAACCTATATTAGATGTGGAGCTGTTTTCCTTCCATTTGCATCCGAGGGGTTGAGATATGTTTTAGGTTTCCCAGGGATGGTGGATCTGCAGAAGATAAACCCAGTAATGTGGGAAGAGAACATCGTCCACCTTGCTTCATGCCATAAATATTACACTGGAGTACACGTTATATACTGGTTTTCGGGTCTGCCACTCATTCTGAGATACCAGCATGAGATTGCTAAAACTATTCATCTGGGTGATACTTGTACCTTCTGTTTTCTTACAGAACTTTGCTTACGTATTTGTTAAATCATTTAGTTAAGTGTGCTTAGTCCTGTAATTGTGTGTAGGATCAGGAGTTTGAAGACAGGGACTTTTTATATCTGCCATAGCATCTAACAGTATTTGCATGGAGTTTGCACAGTGAACCTAATGAGTTGTGGGAACAGTGAGCTCCTAATTGCTTGTTTTATTAGGAGTGTCTCTACCCAATTATAAATTGTCGTATGATGCCTGTGTTGCCATTATTACACATATTTGAGGTGAGCTGCCTACTGAGATCATTAATTTATTTCACTTGTGCTATAAACATTTAAATGTCTAGCAAGCAAACACATAAGATCTGTTAATACTAAGTTAATGTCTGAGTACTGGGTTTTTAAAACCAAAAACCCAAATATAATCTGAAACAAAAATGAGAATACAGTCTCAATTTTTTCACATACATAAAAAAAGGTCTTGAAATTTATCCAGAGCTATTAGAAAGTGTTGATTTTACTTAATAGCTTGAATCAGATTGTGGTTTTATATTGGGTGAAATGGAGTGAACACTGCTGTATGTATGAAGGATGGTTTTAACAGGAATTATCTGTGGATTGTATCTCATAGTGGATGGTGCAAGAGGGGAAAGGCAACAGCTCGTCTTTGCTTGCTGCCTGCACTGGGGCCACTGTAAGAAAACGCGGCAAACTTGGTGGCTTAAAAAACACAAATTTATCATTTACAATTCTGGAGGCTAAAAGTCTGGAATCATTTCCTTCGGGCTGAAACCAAGGGATCAGCAGGGCCGTGCTCCTCTGGAGGCCTTTCCTAGCTTCTGGAGCTGCGTTCCTGGGCTCACGGCCCTTCTGCACCTTGAAAGCCAGCAGCTGCTTCGACCATCACGGCGCTTTCTGTTTCCTTTCTGTGTCATTTCTGCCTCTGCTCCCTCTTGAAAGGATACGTGTGATTGCATTAGGGCCCACCCAGGTGCTGCAGGATAAGTTCCCCAACTCAAGATCCTTAATGGATCACATCTGCAAAGTCCTTTTTTTTTTTTTTTTTTTTGTCTCATAAGGCAGCACTCACAAGTTCTAGGGAATAGGACATGGATCTCTCTTGAAGGGCCACCAGCACTGCCCTACATCTTGGAGTATCAGGAGCCCAGGTGGCTGAACACAGTGATGACGGCTCAGCTTTGTTTCATCAGTTCTGAAAGGCACTTTCCCTCCACTTAACTTCTCTGGTCTCAGATTCATCTCACGACTGCGTGCGATTCAGTTAGTGTACTCTTTCCTTCTTAGTGGCACAGAGGTGGTGGTGTGTCTTATCATTGGTCATTTCTTGGATTCAACACTGTGGCTGTTCCCTTTTTCTGCCATAGCCCTGGTGCCTGAGAGTTACGTGTGGTCTTGGAGAGGCAAATGGGGGAGAGAGAGGAGCTGAGCTATTGGATGAAGGGTGGCCCACTTGGGCCAAAGTGTTTGCACTGGGAGATGAGGAGAGGCTCCCGGGGAGGGCCTTACGCCCTGGGAGTGCAGGCGTTTGGGCTTGATCTGGACGACGCCCGGAAAACACCAAAACATTTAGAAGAGTGGTGTGTCCCGATTTAAAAAAGGCATGTGTAGCAAGATAAATCTGGCAGTGATGTCCAGGTGGACTGAGGGGACTGAGAGGTGGCCAGATCCAAGCACGAGAAAGGAAGGAGTCACCCTGGGAGGATCTGATGGGGTCACACTGGGAGGGAGGGAGGAAAGGGGCGGGATGCGGGAGTGAAAGGTGACTCCAGGTCGCTTGCTTGGCTCCTGGGTGAGGACACGATATTTGCCAAGAATGATTCTATAGGAACAGTAGTTTGGAGGCCTAGAGATAAGGATGGGAAATTGTTAATTTTGTTTTATAAACGTTGAGTTTAAGAACCCTAAGCGAGTTCCAAGAGGAGTTATCCAAACAGCAGCCAGCGGCTGGTAGGTGAGATCTGGGGGACACACCCAGACACTTTCAGTTCCTAGGTGACGGGTGGCTGAGATCACGCTTCAAGTGGAGAAATGGAGAAAGCATGTGTAGACAGCATAACAAGACCAGAGGGCCCAGGACAGACCTTTGCACTCTGGAGGAAATCAGGGGATGGAAAATGAGGGGAGGGAATTCCCTGGTGGTCCAGTGGTTAGGACCTCAGCGCTTTCACTGCTGTGGCCCAGGTTTAGTACTTGGTTGGAGAACTAAGATCCTGCAAGCTGCAGTGTGGCCAAAGAAAAGGAAAAGAAAGAAAGAAAATGAGGGAAATGGTTCATTCATTCAGTGCTCACTGTGTGCAGGTTCTCTTCCAAGCACTCTGCGTAGACACCTGTTACCCTCATTTTACAGGTGAGGGGACCACCCTAACACTTGTCTTTGGTCCCAGGGCATAGTTTGAACTGGGAAGTCTCTTGGTGGTGAGGAAGAGACTGGGAATTAGACATTGTCTAATCTAGTTATTTTGATAATTTCTACTTTTCAGAGGAGGAGGCTAGGGCCCAGGGGTTCAGCGGTCACTGCAGTCACACGGAACTGGAGGCAGTGCCGGGCTGGGGTCTTGTCCCTGCCAGCCACGCCCTCTCCACTGCCCCTCGGCCCAGCTCACTTGGTTATACAGCGTTAGCCTAGCTGTCTCAAGTATCGTGTTAGGCAGCGGAGTATGCTGTCAGTGTTTTCAGTCTCTATAATTGGGACAAGTCCTTTTTCCATTTCCAAGTTTTTGTCTGGGATCATTTTCCTCCTGCTTGAAAAACTCACTTTAATATGTCTTTTAATGCAAGTTGGACAGAAACAATTTTTCTCAAGTTGTGTTCATTTACAGAAAAATCAAGCAGAGTTCCCATATCCCACCTGCATCTAATTTCTTGTATTAGCGTCTTGCATTAGTGTGGTACATATGTTGTAATTATTGAACCAGTGTTGATACATTATTAAGTTCCTAGTTTACATTAGGAGTCTCTCCTTGTTTGTAGAATAGTTTCACTGCCCCCGCCTCCCCCCCAGTCCCCTGAGTCTTCCCTCCTCCCCATCCCCAAACCTCTGGGTGGCCACTGATCTTTTTACTCTCTGTAGTTTTGCCTTTTCCAGAATGTCGGAGAGTTGGAATCATACACTGTGTAGCATTTTCACATTGGCTTCTTTCTCTTAGCAACATGCATTTAAGATTCCTTGTTTTTTCCTGGCTTGAGAATTCATTTCTTTTATTTTTATTGCAATAAAATTCAGATAACATAGAATTAACTATTCAGTGTCATTTAGTACCTTCACAGTGTTGTGCAACCATCACCTCTGTCTGGTCCCCCAAATTTTCATCTCCACAAAACAAACCCTGTATCCTTGAGGAGTCACTCCCACTTCACCCGTACCCACGTGCAACCACAAATTTGCTTTCTGTCTCTATGATTTTACGTATTCTGGATATTTCATATAAATGGAATCATTACAATATGTGACCTTTTGTGTCTGGCTTATTTCACTTAGCATAACATTTGAAAGATTTTACCCTATAGCATGCTTTGTTTCTTTTTTATGGCTGAATAATGTTCCATTGTACAGATAATACCCCAATTTGTTTATCCATTCATCCTTGGAAGAACTTTTTGGGTTGTTTCTGTCTTTATGAGTTGTTTCTGTGCTATTAGGAGTAGTGTTGTGAACATTCATATACAAATTTTTGTTTGAATACCTGTGTTTAGTTTTGTAGGGTATATACCTAGACGTGGAATTGATGAGTTTAACTTTTGCAGAGCTGCCAAACTGTTTTCCATAATAGTGGGAATATTTTATATTCTCACCAGCGATGTCAGAAGGTTCCACTTCCTGCTGATGCTTGCCAACACTTGTCACTTTCTGTGTTTTGATTCTGAGTCATCATAGTGGGTGTGAAGCGGTGTCTCATGGTGGGTTTGACTTGCATTCCCTGACGACTTATGTGCATTTCCTCTCAGCTCCACATTTAGTGAGATTTCTTTGGTAGCTCGAAATTGGCCATGGCGGGAATATTTACACCCTGGACGTTGGCAGTCTCACAGAATTGGTTGTGAACACGTAGAGCTAGAGCAGCTGGCTCTACCACTGCTTGAACGATGTCTGTTCCCCTCCTCCAGAGAGGGTGCACTCCAATCTCTAAAGGCAGAAGGGGAACAGATCACTGTAACCTAGTAGGGTTTGAGCTGGCCTGAGGTGGGTTGCAGGGAAAAGCTCTCTCTGTTCTGGACCCATCCATGCTTAGGGTTTCATCCAACAGAGGCTGTAACTGAAGACCCGCCGTGTTGACTGAGTGCCCCCTCAGTCCACCTCAGAGTCCAGGCCGTGCTTTCTCAGTGCAGTAAAAGCTCTATTTTGCTTTTTATAGGCTAGCTTCTTGCCCTAATAGCTCAAGAATTTGGCAAATGCCTAAAGGGAAGCTCAGCTGGCTTCACCTCCCCCTCCCAGGATCTGGGCTCTCAAGTCCGGTCACTCAGCTGACCCGAACTCCAGTTCCTGTCTACCTGCTCTGGTGAGGTTTCTGTAAGCTCAGCTGGCTTCTTAGCCACATTTCTCTGGATTTCTCAACCTCTGGTACCACAGCCATGGGGGAAAAACAGCCATAGAATGTCACACCATCGCCCTGCGGGGGCTTCTGCCCTGCGTTTTCATCTTTCACGCCCTGAGCTGCCCAGTGTCCTCTCCTGGGCTGGTGAGCGGGTCTCATCTGGCTTTTCTCAGTGTTCTCAGCAGAATGGGTTGCTGCAAGGTGCTCTGATCATCATAGCTGGAAGCCAGTGTTATTTTTAGGGAAAAATAGATTTGAACTCCTAGTGTATTTCCCTGTGAAAGTTAGGAGAACAGATACTTCCTGTTGTTGAGTGTACACTTTGGACGGGGAATGGGGAGACAGGTTTAGGAGAAAGAGGGCAGGTGTTGAGTGTTACTTGTATAATTTATTTCAAAATGTTTCCCTGGGTAAATATTTTAAGTTTAGGTGGGTTTCATGGTTTGGGGGGTTTATTGCTATTATTGTTGCTTTCAGGAAAATACTGTTACTGTTAAACACAATGTGTGAGGTGATTTGTAAATTTTAAGCAGTGGAGCTTGAAGTAAACAGCTGTAGAAAAATTCCAGTTAAGACTTAACTTATTTTACCTGTGAAATGTCACCTGACAAGTCAGGTAAACTCTGGAAATACCTGTTCAACATGACCGTGTAGTGAACTTATCTTTTTATGAGTGTTGAGTATTATTTGTTTCATTCATTTTATACTTTATAGCTTCAGCCTGAAAACACTGGGAGTGTTATAAATAGAGGAGAAAAAAGGTTTTGAAAAATGGATTTTAAAACTTTTCACAAGAGCCCCCTTCCTGTGTAAGGAGGGTCAGGAAATCTGGCCGCCCCACGGGACAGTTTAGCCCAGCACTGCCTCAGGGACCCCAGGAGTTGGCCTGGTGCAGGCATTAGATCTGGAGTCCAAGGCCAGTCTCAGCGTGGCCACCCGTGCTCCATGGCTAGTGCCTACCTCGTGGGACTCAGACTCTTCACCTGCTAAGTGGTGAGGAAGTGCAGTGATTGATCTGTCGGGTCCCTGCAAGCTCCTAACAATAAAACAAAAAATGAGCCAGGAGCTGGCCCTTAAGTGAGGGGTGGGGGCAGGGTAGATGAGATGAGAAACTGCTCTGAAGTGGGCAGTGAATGTTGAACAGGGTAGAGGAGACTGAAGCAAGAGGTTGGGTGGGCAGGAGTAGGTTGTAGGAGGGAAACGTAAGCACTGGTCGTTAAATACACTATATCACACGATAGGGCAGTTTATTCATGGCTTTTTATGGCCTCACCAAATATTTTGGTTCCGATGTTTATATAGGTTTTTAATTTCAGAAATCATCTGGGGCCCACAATGGCATGACTCTGCTTTTCCTTCATCAGTGAGTGGCCCAGGGGCCCTTTAAGGCCAAATACATCACTAATGTGTCCTTGTTTGTTGGCTAATTGACTAACAGCTCTGAATCGAGCTCCTAGTTTACCTTGAGGCCACTGGAGTTACTTATTTGGTCTGTTATTATTTGGGGAAATATCTGATCCACACGAGTGCAGATACTACACGATCCGCGGTTGGTTGGGACCGAGGATACGGAGGGCTGACTGTAAATTATGTGTAGAATTTTGGCTGCGCAGAGGGTCAGCTCCCCCTAACCCCCGAGTTGTTCAACGGTCAACTGTATACAATTCAGTGTTTTTGGTATATTCACAGGATTGTGTAACCATCACCAAAATCAAATTTTATAATAGAATGTGTTTGTCCATATGCACTAGCACTCACCCTCCATTCCCTCCACATTCCTCATGCCAGCCCTGGGCAACCACTAGTCCACTTTCTGTCTCAAGGCTTCCCTGTTCTGGACATCCCATGCACATGGAATCAGACAGTATGAGGTCTTTGTGGCTTTGACTACCTGTGTGATAGATGATAGAGATTGGTAGATAGGTGATAGAAAATGAGAGAGGTGACATGATTGATAGATACAATGGTGATGGATTGATAGATCGATGACACCCCATCCATCTCCTGCTGTGATGTTGTACTGTAGCTGTATAAGATGTAACCATTGGGGGAATCTGGGTGAAGTGCACACAGGGGCTTTCTGTGCACTTTTGCAATATCTGTAATTATTTCAAAAGAAAAAAATTTTGAGGGTGATCTTGTGATCTAATTATTGGTTTCTCTATAGAGGTATGCGTTTATAGTAAGTAAACTAGTGGGTTTTCTAGGAAGAATTGGAGAGAGTTTGGGGTTTGATCAAGAGATGTACAAAAATTTTTGTAATTTTTTCCTGAGGTACCTTGTTATTATTTACTCTCTTGTATGGAAAACGAAGAAAGGTAGCGTAAGCCATAGTGTTTCTCCCTGGATCATCACTGTAACACCAAAACTGAAGGGTTTCTTTTTTGTTTTTGTTGTTGTTTTAGGTATTTCTGTATTGCATGATCACAGTTAATGACAAACAAGCACTATGGGGGATGTACTGGAACCTTGGTCTCAAACATCCAGTAAAGATAAATGATTATATTCAGGAAAAACGTCTTAATGTTTTCAAGTGCCTGATTACCTATTGTTTCTCCATTGCATACAAATAAAGGAATTAAAGGAGAAAACAAGATTTTTTTTTTTTTTTTTTTTTTTTTTTTTTTTTTTTTTTTTTGCGGTACGTGGGCCTCTCACTGTTGTGGCCTCTCCCGTTGCGGAGCACAGGCTCCGGACGCGCAGGCTCAGCGGCCATGGCTCACGGGCCCAGCTGCTCCGCGGCATGTGGGATCTTCCTGGACCGGGGCACGAACCCGTGTCCCCTGCATCGGCAGGCGGACTCTCAACCACTGCGCCACCAGGGAAGCCCTGGCATTAGTATTTTCATGAAGGGATGTCTAATTGTTCTGCTGGGTAGAAGTTAGATGTATCCCTCTTTTGACCCTGCCACTGACTCTTAGTCCTGGCTTAAATTTTCTTTTCATTCTATGCATGCACTGAAATTTAAGTCCACCTTCAAAAATAAATGGATGGATGAATAGTATATCTAACATAGCAGATATATTATAGAAAGCCTCATAGTAACATTCCTTTTTAGCGAATTAGAAATAAGAATTGGTTTTCACATAATTTGGACAGCTCTGTTAGTTATAGGAGGTATGCTGGGATAAGCCTAGCTCCACGTGGCATGCAGGATCTTAGTTCCCCGACCAGGGATCGAACCCATGCCCCCTGCAGTGGAAGTGCAGAATCCTAACCACTGGACCGCCAGGGATTCCTCAAGGCTAGCTTTTTTTTTTTTTTTTTTAATTTATTTTAGGCTGCGTTAGGTCTTTGTTGCTGCCCGTGGGCTTTCTCTAGTTGTGGTGAGCAACTCTTCGTTGTGGTGCACGGGCTTCTCATCGCGGTGGCTTCTCTCACTGCAGAGCACGGGCTCTAGGCGCGTGGGCTTCAGTAGTTGTGGCTCGCAGGCTCTAGAGCACAGGCTCAGTAGTTGTGGCGCACGGGCTTAGTTGCTCCGCAGCATGTGGGATCTTCCCGGACCAGGGCTCAAACCCTTGTCCCTTGCATTGGCAGGCGGATTCTTAACCACTGCGCCACCAGGGAAGCCCCCAAGGCTAGCTTTTTAATTTTTATTTTACTGTTTACCGATTTGCAAAAAATAGTGGTCATTTATATAACAAAGAAATAGTAATGAATTATTGGGTGATAAACATGCTCTAAACAAGTATTTGTCAACAATTGTATATAATTATTTCCCCTCTCCTGCCACCTCTGCCGTCCTTGAGCCAGGAAGAGCCTCGGGGTCCACGAGCTGTGGCTCCCCACTGTGGTTTCAGCCATCTTTCCTCGTGTCAGCAGCCAGTTCTTAGAAATGACAGAAGAAAGCAACAAATTTACCCTCACTCTGGTGGTTTGTAGTGAGCAAGTAGGAGAGGTCCGGTCACTCCCTACCTGTGGGTTCAGGTAAAGACGGCAGGAACAGTAGTGCTTCTTCAGACTCCCTAGTGAAATTTCTCATGAACGAAAAGGCACCTTGGAGAGAATTTTGAAAGTGTTTCCTGGTAGGAAAGGCCTTAAACAAATGGCTTTTCTAGTTTTATTTTAATGTCTTTGTACTACAGTGTTGTTCTTGGTGTATCAGATCACCCTGTTACACAGTAATCAAAGTCTACATAAAACTGGTAACAAACCACTGGGAAAATTGTAATGCTGTGGATGTTGAAAAATATAAATTGCTGTATTTACTGTGTGAATTAATTGATTGCCTACTTTTTATGTACACTAGAAATGGATAAATCCAGTTATTTTGTGCAATTTCTTTTTACCATCCAAAGGAGTAACTTGGCCGTACTGTTACGGCCGTACTGAGAGACGTTCCTCTCTCACCTTTTTAGCCTTGAATACTTTTCTTCTTTAGAGAGTAGCTATTAGGAGGAAGCATCCCAGTATTTTAGAAAACATATCCTATTAAGACTTCCTTTTTTTTTTTCTTGTGGGTAACATTTACAGGAGACCTTCAGCTCTCTTTTTTTTTATAGGAAAATAAATTTTTTTATTAGTTTCTGCTTTATAACAAAGTGAATCAGTCATACATATACATCTGTTCCCACATCCCTTCCCTCCTGCATCTCCCTCCCTCCCACTCTCCCCATCCCACCCCTCCAGGCGGTCACAAAGCACCGAGCTGATCTCCCTGTGCTCTGCGGCTGCTTCCCACTATCTATCTACCTTACGTTTGGTAGTGTATATATGTCCATGCCTCTCTTTCGCTTTGTCACAGCTTATCCTTCCCCCTCCCCATATCCTCAAGTCCATTCTCAAGTAGGTCTGTGTCTTTATTCCCGTTTTACCCCTAGGTTCTTCATGACATTTTTTTTTTAATTCCATATATATGTGTTAGCATACGGTATTTGTCTTTCTCTTTCTGACTTACTTCACTCTGTATGACAGACTCTAGGTCCATCCACCTCATTATAAATAGCTCAGTTTCGTTTCTTTTTATGGCTGAGTAATATTCCATTGTATATATGTGCCACATCTTCTTTATCCATTCATCCGATGATGGACACTTAGGTTGTTTCCAGCTCCGGGCTATTGTGAATAGAGCTTCAATGAACATTCTGGTACATGTCTCTCTTTGAATTATGGTTTTCTCAGGGTATATGCCTAGTAGTGGGATTGCTGGGTCCTATGATAGTTCTGTTTTTAGTTTTTTAAGGAACCTCCATACTGTTCTCCATAGTGGCTGTACCAATTCACATTCCCACCAGCAGTGCTTGATCCTATTTTTCCAATTTCCATGCATACTGAGTTTCTGGAGAAGGTGGGAGGTGGCAGATTGGAATTGGGGTTGTGAGGAAAGATGGAGATGGTTTAATGGGTAAAGAAATTTTAATGTAAAAAGGTTGGAGGGCACAAATTTATGTTGGTGCCAGTTTACATTTGAGTCGTTTTCTCCTGACATGCTCCCCAGCCAGTCTTGAGGAATGCTCAGAGCTCCCCACTGCGGGGCCACAAAGAGGTAGCATGGATGCTGCAAGATGCTGGTGGCTTAACATTGCAACTTTGTTTAAATCCTCTTACTTGGAAGTCTTGTCCAGTGTCAGTATTTATTAGTGTTTCTACTGATTTTTTCCCATGATAATTACATAGCATGAAGAAATTGTAAGGGGCTTTCCTCTAAGCCCCATACAGATGCTCCCAGGTCCCCCTAGTTTATCTCAGCAGATTGTATACACATGGTTTTCTGTGTCTGTCATGACTGGGAAGCACTGGCATAGAGAGCTATAGATGGACGGTTGACCTGAGGTCGAGAGGGTGAGAACGACTCTCTTTCCCCATCATTGACAGCAGCTCCCAAATCCTGGGTTCTCCAGGGAGTCCTTCTATATGTTGGAACCTTGGACTCGCTTTGAATTTTTCTGGGCAATTTTAACTGTCTGTGAGTCTTTCCTTTCCCATTTGCACTGATTTTAAGACTAATCCATATGCAGACAAAGGAACATTAAACATTTGAAGATTTCTAGTTCGTCTCTCCCCAGCCTGTGAACTCTTTGAATGCAGTCAGGTCTTAAGTATACTGCAGTGTACTTCCAGGTGAAGATGTGTTGATTGCTTAAAGGCTTCCTGAAAACAGTTTCTTTCTTTCTTTCTTTTTTTTTTAAAAAAGTGGGCCTCTCACTGTCGTGGCCTCTCCCGTTGCGGAGCACAGGCTCCGGACGCACAGGCCCAGCGGCCATGGCTCACGGGCCCAGCCGGTCCGCGGCATGTGGGATCTTCCCAGACCGGGGCATGAACCCGCGTCCCCCGCATCGGCAGGCGGACTCCCAACCACTGCGCCACCAGGGAAGCCCCTGAAAACAGTTTCTGTTGTGAGATGATAAAGTACAGGCTTCTCATGGTTTCATAGAACCTGTGGTTCGATTGTCCTAGTCTTGCCTCATCTATTCTTTTTTTTTTTTTTTTTAGTGGCTTAAAACACAGTTTTTATCTCTCATGGTTGTGTGGGTTGACGGGGTTCATCTGGCCCATTCTTTCTCGGCCATGCCTCATCTATTCTTATTTTTGAGATGTGAGTGTTAATTTTAGGCAGGAAAACAAAACTCCTGCTTATATCTTTTCAGCTTGTGGACTTAGGTAGAACTCTTCGCATAGTGCAGGAAGATTGGTGTTAGGGGATCGACGAGAGCGGGTGACACTCTGGTTTGCTGGGTGACCAGTGAGGTAGCGCCTGGAGGGCCGGCTGCCCAGCGGGGAGCTCCAGTGGGCTCCAGGGCACACTCTGAGCAGTTGTCCCAGATGAAGTGAATTCTGCCACTGGGATTTTTGATGTTGGTTTTTTAGTTTTTGTTTTTTTTGAGACACTGCCTAAAGGAATGTAGAAATGAGCAAAGCTCAAATCCTTCTTGGAATAAGGAAGAATATGAACAAGTGAACTTGACTGGCCAGTTTGCTATTTGAAGTTTAATGACATTTGGTTTCCAAAATGATCATTTTATCCATTATCTTTTGTATTTTACTTAAAGACATTAAATCAGTAATGCTTCAGGTGAAATAGATATGTTATCTTCACTTGTATTTCCCAGATGTTGACTACCTTATTTTAGATTTCTAAAGTAAAGGGATGGGTTAATTTGCACTGCGTGTTTCACCACCACTGGTGGTGGTGGTGGGATTTCAGCAGGACTCCCTGCAGCCGCACTTGGTGTAGTTGCCTCAGACTGAGCAGGGACGTTTGCACAAGTGCCGACTATTAGCAGGGTCTTCAAGGGGAATGCTGTTTAAAGAAAGGCAGTTCTTCTGTTTAGCTTCAGTTCTAAACATTATCCTGTGTTCAGAAGTGGGTGAAATATGATTTAAGTAGAAAATTTTAGCTATGTATAAATTTGTTCCATCTTTTATACTTTAGGGAGGACTTTAGAGCCCTGTGGGTCTGGGCCTCTTCCCTCTAGCTCACTTATTCCCCTGTGATTTTAACAAATTATCCTACAGGTGAGTCTGTTTCCTCATCTGTTAGGTGGGGCATTAACTGTGGACAAGGTTGTTGTGAGGATTAAACAAGACATTGTCTGTAGGTAGGGTTCTGGCGCACAGCCAGCGCTCTTGTCTTCTGTATTTGGTTTATTTTTTTCTAAACAACTTTGATAATATCAGTATCATATTAGAATCCAAAATACGCCTTTGTTCTTTTTAAAGAAAAGATGAAAAAAGATTTCTTGGGTAGTGTCAACTCTTAAAAATAATCAAAATTTCAGTACTCATACAATGGTTATTTCTAGTTTGTAAAGATACTATGAATAATAAATATGAAAACTTGTTTCATAATTAGACTTGTAGAGGAGATTTGAGTGGGTTTTTTTTTTAATTTTTATTTTTTAGGTTTTGTTTTTCAGCTGAAAAATTAAGTTTGAAACCGAATGACATGTGTTCATCATTCCTGTATGCCTTAGGAACACATTTTCTATTCTCCCTGTACATCTCTACCTTTCTCTGTGATGTTTTAGCTACTTTAAATTCTGTTTTGTGGAACATAAACAAGTGTTTATGAATATGTATTAGTGAAAAGCAGATTTTCGACTTAGTGAACAGAATTAAAATTTGGTAACAGATTTACTGTCTTCAGTTTTGATATATTCTTTTTCTTTGGCACTTTGAAACCATCCCTTACAAGTTAAAAACCTCAGAATTATTGAATGTCCTGGGATTCTCCACTAAGAGATGGCTTGACTTTCAGAATTCATCTCACATAAACTTTAGTGATGTGAGCCAGTTCACTTGTACTGGAAGCCTACTTGTGCAGATGGTTTCTCTGCCCTCTCCTCTGGTAGTTCCAGAATACGTTTCCTCAAATATTAATCTTACATAATTTCCCTCCTGAAAACTCCAGCATTGACCCATTGCCAGTAGAAGAAAATCCACACTCCTTTGCGTGGCACAGAAGGCACTTTAGGCTGGTTTTGACCTGATTTTTCAGCTTCAGCATCTACCATTCCTCCCTTCTCTTAATCCAGGCAGAGTAACTTGCATGCACCATTATTTCTGCTTAGCGTATTCTCTTTGCATGGCAAACCCCAGCTAACCCTTTCAAACCCATCTCACGTACTGTCTTGCTGAGTCTCTCGTGGACTCTTGGGGGCAGCATCAGACCCTCCTCAGCCCGCACTGTTCTTTCTTCCTAGGCTGGTGGTCATACCTCTCCACACCCGTCCACCCGCCAGCATGAGCCTCCCAAGGACAGGACCACGCCCAATTCCGTGTCATGTCCCTGGCTTTGGGCACAGAGCCAGACCCAACTAACTGCTCGAAAAATGGCTTCTTCAGCCTGTTTTTCAAAAAGAACAATCTATACGTTTGCGGTAGATTAAAGCACAGTGACGAAAATGCAGTAACAATCAGAATTCACACCAGGCGAATTGTATTTCTGTCCTGGTGCATGATGGTGAGTAGAGAAGCTCTATTATTACATGTAGGTGACTCGTGGTACTGGTGTGTGTCTTGCCTGAGGTGTGACAGGATGAATAGGAATCTCTGGTGCACTGGCAGACCTAACTTGAGAAATACCCGTGAACTTAGAGAAATCAAATACTGTTAGGGAAGGCGAATATTTCATTTTGGAATATTTTTTACAGGAGTCATTATTGTTTTGGGTCATTAAAGTGTTTGTTTTAACATAGTTGTACTTTACCTTTAAAACTTGATTCAGAAAAAAAAATTTTCAAATCAGATCTGGAGTAGATTACTTATGTTATAAGAGTGTCTTGTTTCTAATTACCATTCTTGCTAATATAATTAAAATGTAGTTTGTGAAAAGTCTATTGTCACATAATTTTAGTCATTTATTGTATAAAGTAGTACTTCTGTGTTAGAAAATTCTTAGTTTTAATCGTAAATTACAATAATAACTAGAAAAGTAGTTTATGCTTCTTACAAGTAATTCAAACATATAGAAATAGAGGAAAATATAAAAGCCTCATTCCCCTCCTTGTATTTTTTTAAATTAATTAATTAATTTATTTTTGGCTGCATTTGGTCTTCGTTGCTGCGCGCCGGGGCTGCTCTTCGTTGCGGTGCTTGGGCTTCTCATTGCGGTGGCTTCTCTTGTTGCTGAGCACGGACTCTAGGTGCGTGGGCTCAGTAGTTGTGGCTTGCGGGCTCTAGAGTGCAGAGTCAGTAGTTGTGGACCACAGGCTTAGTTGCTCCGTGGCATGTGGGATCTTCCCAGACCAGGGCTCAAACCTGTGTCCCCCTGCATTGGCAGGAGGATTCTTAACTACTGCGCCACCAGGGAAGTCCCCTCCTTGTATTCTTTTTTTTTTTTTTTTTTTTTTTTTTTTGTGGTACGCGGGCCTCTCACTGTTGTGGCCTCTCCCATTGCGGAGCACAGGCTCCGGACGCTCAGGCTCAGCGGCCATGGCTCACGGGCCCAACCGCTCTGCGGCATGTGGGATCTTCCCGGACCGGGTCACGAACCCGTGTCCCCTGCATCGGCAGGTGGACTCTCAACCACTGCGCCACCAGGGAAGCCCCCCTCCTTGTATTCTTGCAAACTTTTTCTGTACATTTATAAACTTGTATAACTTATATAAAAGTATATGTTTATATGCACACATACAAACATAACAGTATTTTTAAGAATATATGGCCTCTACTAATAAATTTTCATTAATTGAAAAGTCTGGCGATGTTTTCTATTACCAAATATAGTAGTTTCTTGTAATGCTTTAATTGAAAGTAGAAGTTCATTTGATGGTATTTGCACACATGAATTTGGTATGACGTACTGATTGAAAGAGAGAGGGACTAATATGGGCCCAGGTGGTAAATTAAATCACTTGTTTGGTATCAGTAGGAATTCTCTGATGCTGGGAAGATGAGAAAGGAACCACTTAAGTGTGCCAAAGATTTTAAGAGTTGGACTTGGAGGCGGGAGGTGAGGGCCTGCCCCTGCCCGTGGTTGTGTAACCCGAGGCCTGTCTGCGTGGTCGTGGTTGTGGCTGTGAGGACGGCTGGGCGTGTTCCCACACAGGAGCAGAGCAGGGCCCCCTCCAGTGGGGCTGCACCTGGCGCTGGGCAGGGCTGGGGGGCTTGACTCCACCTAGGGCTCTTCTCAGGCGCTCATTTCTGCTACCCTGTCCCTTTCTTCCCCGGGCAACAGTGTTTTAAGTTTTTGTTCATTTTTTATTAAAAAATTTTTAATATCCCCTCCCCCCCTCCCCGAGATGAAGCCAGTTGTACCTGCCTTTCTCCATTTGTACTTTCACTTAAAAATAAATCCTGGGGGGCTTCCCTGGTGGCGCAGTGGTTGAGAGTCCGCCTGCCGATGCAGGGGACACGGGTTCGTGCCCCGGTCTGGGAAGATCCCACGTGCCACGGAGCGGCTGGGCCCGTGAGCCATGGCCGCTGGGCCTGCGTGTCCGGAGCCTGTGCTCCGCAACGTGAGAGGTCACAACGGTGAGAGGCCCGCGTACCGCAAAAAAAAAAAAAAACGTTAAAAATAAATCCTGGGAGTTATTCCACAGCAAGTATTCAAGCAATTCTGGAAATCACTGCTGTGGAGCCCCTCCCCACTCCTGTAGCTGCGCAGCACTTCAGGTGTGGGTGCAGCGTCTGTTCCTCCCCGCGGTCCTGGCCGCTTCTGCCACGGGCAGTGCTGTGCACGCATCGTCTTTTCTAGAAGAGATTCTCAGAAATGGAATTGCTGGGTCACAGGGTGGTTGGATGCACATGGAATTTTGTCATCACTACTTAATTATTAATTCGTGTTGGTGGATACTAGCTCTTTCCTAGGAAGGAGTTTGAATGTTGAGTGAAACCCGTCTTAAATCGCTCTCTTCTTAGTCTTGGGTGGAACACTGGGTCTGGTAACAGTGTTTTATTGTGAACTGCTATTGTGTTTGCTGAACTTTGCCATCGGCTGTTTCAGGATTTGTGTAACCTCTGGAGTATAGACGAATCACTATTAAACACAGAATTTTCTACTTCTGGCTGGCACTCAGGACCCCGTACATTTAAGGCATGGAATCGGAGTTTCAGGCTCTGCTGTGATCGGAGTGTGTCCTCCTGAGGGCTCAGCGAGCTCCACGCACTTTCCACATCCCTTAGTAGCAAAGTGGCCAAGAGCATGAGCAGACCAATCTGGTTTTTCATCCCCATTCTGTCACTAGTAGCTACCCTGTAAATATGGGATACTAATAGTTTAAATTTGTAGATTTGTTGTAAGAATTAACTCAGGTACTATGTGCGTGACTAGCTTAGCACAGAACCTGCTGCATAGATAGCAATTCATACTCAGTAAATGGTAGTTACTTGTATTATTTACACAAGTATAGTTTGTAGCTTAGTCATGTTGCCCTCATTGATCTTCCAGAAACCTAGTTCAGGGGAGATTTACAATCTGTCCGTCGGCCGTCCCTCGGCATCTGCCTTCCCTCACCTTCTGCTCCTCTGAACCTTTCAGCTGAAAGGCCTTGAAGAGAGCTCACCTTCATCAGCCACCTCATGCCACGATCTAATCCTCTTGTGGCCTAGCCCAGCCAGTCTGGTAAGCCCTCCAGTTCTCCCCACCCCCAGCCCCAAATGCCTCCTGCCTTTTGGGGGAAAAGTGCAGTCCAGTTCCCTTCCGGTTGAACCTCTGCAGTGGCATAGCCTCCAGATCTGAGCAAGCTTCGCCAGCAGTCCTTTCCTGAGCCTTTGCTTCTTGAGCGTGATCTTTCTCAACTCTTGAGCCTTTTCTTCATTCTGGAAGGTTGCTATCCATTTGGTTTTGTCCCAGGATGGATTCAAACTAACTTAATTTAGAAAAACTTATTTGTCATGCTAGCCCACCCTCGGGTTCAAGCAAATTAAAAGCTTCACATCCGGGCTTCCCTGGTGGCGCAGTAGTTGAGAGTCCGCCTGCCGATGCAGGGGACATGGGTTGGTGCCCCAGTCCGGGAAGATCCCACATGCCGTGGGGCGGCTGGGCCCGTGAGCCATGGCTGCTGAGCCTGCGCATCCGGAGCCTGTGCTCCGCAACGGGAGAGGCCATAACAGTGAGAGAGGCACGCGTACTGCAAAAAAAAAAAAAAAAAAAAAAAAAAAAAAAGCTCCACATCCTGCAGCGTAAAGGTGTAGGTCTGCTCAGGCACGTGGACGTGGGGTAGTTGGAACCTGCTGTGGCCTCTCCATGAAGCTGTGTGACCACAACAGACATGATGACGGTGGCCTCTCCAACCTGGACCTGGCTGCTTCTGGCCCCATTCTGCGGTTTGTGCTTAGAGGCCAAGCCTGAGAGTGGAGTTGGTCCTCAAAGAGGCATCTTCTTGGGGACACCCCACCCCACAGTAATATTCCCTGACCAGCTCCCCTCAGCCAGAGGATGGGGTGGGGCTTGTCTTTTACTGGCTACAGTATCTGTGTTACTTAGGAAGGTAGGTGTGGCAGTTCCAGACCATGTCGCAGTCACCGGTGCAAACCTGCCTGAGATGCATCGTGCAGCTGTACCAGAACTGCAGTTTTCAGGATGTTAGTGTGGCCAGCGTGTTCTTCTTTCTTCAAGGGGTGGGGGAGTACGGAGCACTTCTCAGAGGAGAACTCCCTGCCCCAAACAGCTTTAGCCTTTTTCTGCAGCGGTTCTTTTAACACCAAGTAGGTTTTTTCCTACCTCTGTGCTTATTTTCTCCAGTATACAGGCCCCATCATGGAGAACCATTAGAATTCTAATCCTCATCTGGGAGACGGTGTGGAGAGGGGCCGAACATGGAAGATTTGTGCCGGCTCCTTTGGGCCAGAAGGGGAGGGAAGGGTGGGCTTCTGAAGCTCTGAGCCTAGGTGCTGCAGGCAGGGGCCGTGCTGGTGGCGAAGGAGGAGCTTGAGACTGCGCGCTCCGGGAGCCCCTCGGCCCAGCAGCGAGGTGGGCAAGGGCTACAGAGTGTCCTTAGAACGTGGAGAGCCAGGGCCGCGCGGTTCTGTGTAGGGCTTCCCAGTGGCGGGCTTAAACAGCATTTTACGAACAGTAGATATACAGGAAGAACACTAAATGGCCTGCGTGGCGTTTTACTTAGAGTTGTCAGGAGATTGTAAGTCGTATGTGTGTTTTTCTCCTAGGTTCATTTTCCAGACACTGAAAGAGCAGAATGGCTAAATAAGGTAAGAGAAGAATACTGAACACCAGATATCAGTGGGAATTAGAGGATGACATGCCATACTTCCATATTTGGGGATTTGGACGCTGACAATATGTGAACGCATTCGGACTTAGCGGGTTGGCTTCTGCTCTCAAAGGAACTCGGTCATAACTGAGACGTTACTTGCCTTTTCTAAACAGTGCAGACTGTTTCTTTGACATGAGGAAGTTAATGATATATTCATAGTTGGATGTTTGGCCCTGTGTCTTCTTTCCTGATCAGCTACTGCTCAGATCTCTTTTATGATAGTCATAAGCGAAAATTTTGGAACATTATTGTGAAGAGGGAAATAACTCCCAAGAAATCTAGTGGTAGATAATAATGTTTCTTTTAAAGGTTATGTTTTTAGATCATTATACTTTGAAGTAGATCTCTTTTATCTCTATGTTTTATATATCCTTAGAGTTATATAGTAAAAACGAATGTGAATCATGATTACCCAAAAAGTAATCGCTAGAAGTTAGTCCATCCTTAAAGAAATCTCATTAATGTTGAGAATGATACAGTTTTAGAAAGTTGTTTAGCAGTGAGTTGAAACCACAGGATTTTCTGACCTTTTAGCAATGATTAAATGTGCTGATATGATTAAACAGCATATTTAACTAGAATAACTAATTCCTGCAACATATTGGTTGGTTAATCAATAGTTTACTGTTGTAATACATTTTAAAATTTTAGGTGCGTAGCAAAAAGGACGCCCTCCCCACTTTGCTTTTCAAAAATTCTGGTAAACTATAGGAGCATGATTTTCCATGATGACTTAAGTACTATACCATCTTGTTTAACCTGAGCTCTTTCTCCTTTTCAGACTGTAAAACACATGTGGCCTTTCATTTGCCAATTTATAGAGAAGTTATTTCGAGAAACCATAGAGCCAGCTGTGCGGGGAGCACACACCCACCTCAGCACCTTCAGCTTCACGAGGGTTGACGTGGGGCAGCAGGTTTGTTTCTTCTTAAGTGTTCTCACCTGTGCACAACTGAAAAGAGTGGTAAACTACCTGAGACTGTCTCTAGAGAAAGCTGCTTTGCGGAAGGCTGGCAGTGTGTGTGGGTCCTCCCCAGGTCTGCCTCCCATGGTGCCCTCTCCTCCTCTGTTGGGGCCTCGCCTCGTTCGTCCACTGTGGTTTCTCGGCCAGTCCAGGTCTGTCGGAGGCCCCCTCAGCCCCAGAGAGTCTCTGCCCCATGTTCTTCTGTTAGAATTACCTGTGTACAGGGCCTCCCTGGTGGCGCAGTGGTTGAGAGTCCGCCTGCCGATGCAGGGGATACGGGTTCGTGCCCCGGTCTGGGAGGATCCCATATGCTGCGGAGCGGCTGGGCCTGTGAGCCATGGCCGCTGGGCCTGTGCATCCGGAGCCTGTGCTCCGCAACGGGAATGGCTACAGCAGTGAGAGGCCCGCATACAGCAAAAAAAAAAAAAAAAAAAAAAAAAGAATTACCTGTGTACAGCTTTCTACCAGCTGTCCTGCTGGAAAGGGAGTTTGATGTGTAAACTCACTAAGGATGATGAGACCGACGCCAGCTGGAGGCGCCCGCTCCACCTCAGCGTTCACAGCAGCAGCTCGGGCTCCAGTGCTGGGCTTGCGGTGTGGCGGTAGTGGCACGGGGGAAGGGAAGGGCAGGCTTTGTTGTTGGAATTACGTTATATACAAAAGCAAGTCACTAATTCCAACACTGCTAGGAAGCCTCATGACCACCATTAAGGGCAAGTTTCCTTTTTTATGTTTTTAAGTCAGTGTTTACAATAATTAGCAACAGTTGAAGGTAATATTTTGTCTGTTGAGGTGTAATTGACACATAACATAGCATTAGTTTCAAGGTAACATTGTTTTTTTTTGCCTAATAAAAACGTGGAGTTCAGTAGTACTTTTAAACTCACACCCCAGGGCAGAGCCCGACAACCCACTCTCACCACGCACTGTGTCCCGATGTCTGTGCTTCAGCCTGTCGGGGTGTTAGTGGATGTGGCTGAGGACCATCTGACCCCCATCCATGTCACTGCCCCCAGACTCGTTCCCATCCCACACTCCCCAGGCTGTCAGTCACCCTTCCCCATCAAGGCCCATTTTCTGTGGGCAGAGAATGCTCATTCCCTTCCACGGTGCCTCAGGCGTGTGTGTCCTGCCGAGCTGTGTCGTGCAGGCCGTTTGCCTGCTTGGCTGTGAGGTCTGCAACACGCTGCAAGTCGGGGTGTGGGCATCCTTTTGTTTGAGCACACCGGGCCAGCACAGGACCACCATGGGTCACTACCTTTAATTTTCACTTTACCTCAGTCACCTCAAACGATCACGACAGGTGGGAAGACACAGCTACAAGCTAGAATGCACGTGACTGTGAAGGGCGGATGGTGACTGGCTTAGGCCTCGAGAGCCGTGTAAGGTCTGGGAGGCGCGTCCTTCCCCTGCCTGCCCCTCCTCCTCCGGCCCTGCAGTCACTGTCTCCCTCTGGCTGGCGTTTGTGTCTCCCAGAGTCAGGTAAGCTCATGCTTGCGCAGATTCCAGCTGGGTTTGTCTCAGGAAGAATTACATTCCTGTTTCACATGCGCTTCAGTTTGATGCTATGTAAGATCATCATCGGAGGAGACGGCAGGAATGCAGAGAGTGGTGCGGGTTCAGTCGGCATCGCCGTGGCTGCAGGGACCTCTTTTGGGCACACAGGGCCCAGGCTGGTTGATTGAAGGGGCAGGAGAGCCCGAGCAGAAAAGCCCGGGACCTGGGACGGTAGGAAGTGCAGACTTAGAGTTCCTCCTGCAGCTGGTTGAGGAATAAGGTTTCAGGACACCCACACTGTCACAGTGAGCAGTAAGACTCCAGAGGTCCGGTAGTTCTTCAGCTTGAGTTTTTAATGCTCAAATGTCATGTTGAAAACTTTCTTAGGAGGGGTCTCAAATCAATTAACGGGAAGAAGGTTTTGAAATGATGTTGAAATACAGCATTTATTGTAGGTCTGCCTTTTCTTTTTACAGAGTCATTTGATTGTGACCTTGTAGCATGTATTCGGTGTTGAAAATATAGCTAGTATTTTTGATTCACTCAAAAGCCCCATTTGTATTAAAATCTTAAGAAATGGAAAATTATGACATAAAGAAAAAATGAAAGGAAGTTATATTTTAAACAATTAGTAAGGATGGAGTAGAGGGCAAGGGTCAAAGTCATCTGGAAGAGACAAGGGCCCAAAGCTCCTGGGAAGGAGCGAAGCAGGGTCCTAGCAGAGCTGCGTCTGTGGCCCCTGAGCACCTGCTGTGCCAGGCCGTGCTCCTCGACCCGCATGGTCCTGTGTCCTGTAGCCTCGCTATCGCCCATGTGGAGCTGCCCTCCTGACCGTGTTTCACAGATGAGGGTGCTGAGGGACAGAGGTTTCACAACTTGCTAGAGGTGGAACAGCGAGTACATTGTGAAGCAGAGTTTTCACTCCTGTGGCCTGATGCTGAAGCTCGTTGTCTCAGCTCTGCTATGTCACAGGGCTTGGTTTTTCTTTCACCCTTCCTACGTTTTAAGTAAGCCAGTTCTTGTTTCAGCCCCTCAGGATCAATGGTGTTAAGGTGTATACTGAAAATGTGGACAAAAGGCAAATTATTTTGGACCTTCAGATTAGGTAAGTTTGTATTTATGTCATAATTAATGATGTGTGATGTCACTTAGCTGTACCCATAAGGTGGAGGATATAATGAGCACATTTCTTACCTGCTGTTTGATGGAATTGGACTAACTTCTTGTTGAAGACCTAAATTTATTTACTTTCTGGTTTTAGTTCCTGGCAGCCTAGATAATTGCTATCATTCATAAAACATGTTAAATAAAAGAAAGTAAAGGCACTACAAGAAAAGAAAACGACAGACCCATATCCCTTGTGAACACCGATGCCACAATCCTCAAGAAAGTGCTAGCAAACTGAATTCAGCAACACAGGAAAAGGATTATATACCGTGACCAAGTGGGATTTATTCCTGGGATGCAAGGATGGTTCAACATAAGAAAAGTGATCAGTGTAATGCCCCACATTAACAGAATGAAGGGGGAAAAAAAACCCTGCATGATTATCTCAGTTGATGCAGAAAAAGCATTTGGTGAAATTCAACACACTTTCATGATAAAACACTTAAAAATGAAACAGACAGAAACTACTCCAGCATAATAAAAGGCATATATTCCCAGCAAGCGGCATGCTCAGTGGTGAAAGACACACCTTTTCCTCTGAGATCAGGAACAAGACAGGGATGCCCGCTTTCACCACTACTGTTCAACATGGTACTGGAAGTTCTTTTAGAGCAATTAGGTATGAAGAAAACGAAGTGAATGGCATACAAGTTGGAAAGGAGAGAGTAAAATTATTTTTGTACACAGGTAATATGATCTATGTAGAAAACCTGAAAGATTCCAGAAAAAAAAGCTTTTAGAACTAGTAAATTAATTTAGCAAAGTAGAAGGATACAAAATCAATGCAAAAAAAAATCTGTTGCATTCTATACCCTAACAACAAGCAATCCAAAAAGGAAATTAAGAAAACAATTTCATTTACAATAGAAACAGAAAGAATAAAATACGTAGAAATTAACTTAACCAAGGAGGTAGGTGGAAGACTTGTACAATGAAAACTACAGAACATTGCTGTAAGAAATTAAAGAAGACATAAATACATAGAGATACATCCCATGTTAGTGGTTTGGAAGACTTAATATTGTTAAAAGTCAACACTAAAAGCAATCTGTAGAAGCAGTGTAATCCATATAATCATATATCTGATAAGGGATTGAGATCCAGAATGTATAAGGAACTCCTACAACTCAACAGCAACAAAAAAACAAATAACCTGATTCAGAAATGAACAAAGGACTTGAATGGACATTTCTCCAAAGAAGATACACAAGTGGACACAGGCACTTGTGTCCTGTGAAAGGGTGCTCAACATCACTGTTAAACAGGGAGAAGCAAAACCAGACTGCAGTGAGAAACCGCCTCACACCCATCAGGATGGCACCTATCAGAAAACAGATTAATGCGGAAGTGCAGGAATTGGAACCCCTGTGCACTGATGACGAGAATGTAAAAGGTACAGTTGCTATGGAAACAGAATAGTTGTTCCTCAAAAAATTAAACAATTACTGTATGACCCAGCACTTCCATTTCTGGGTACATCCCCAAAAGAATTGAAAACACGGTCTCAAAGAGGTATTTGTGCACTTGTGTTCATAGCAGCTATATTCCCAATAGCTAAAACATGGAAGCAACCCAGGTGTTCATTGACTGTTGAATGGGTAAGCAAGGTGTGTTATGTACATACAGTGGAGTATCATTCAGCCTTTATAAAGAAGGAAATCCTGCAGTGTGTAGTGTCCATCCTGCTACAACAGGGATGAACCTTGAGGACATTATGCTAAATGAAATAGGATAGTCACGAAAAGACAAATCCTGTCTGATTCCACTCATGTGAGGCCCCCAGAGGAGTCAGATTCACAGAGACAGAAAGTAGGATGAAGGCTGCAGGGGGCTGGGGGAGGCGGGGTCAGAAGTTGTGTAATGGGTATAGAATTTCAGTTTTGCAAGATGCAGAGAGTCTGGAAGCGATGATGGTGGTGAAGGTTGCACAATAATCTGAATGTGCTTAATGCCACTGAGCCGTGCACTTAAAAATGGTTGAGATGGTAATTTTATGTGTATTTTACCACAGTAAAGAATAATTGGGGAAAAAATTACTTAGGGATCTGCCAGGTGCCTTGCCTGCATGGTAGAGAGGTTTTCTCTGGCTCTTGTCTTCACTGTTCATGAGCCTTTTTTTCTTTTTCTTTTTTGGTGTCTTATTGACTGCCAAGATTCTGGCTTTCCCTGAGGCCCCGGCCCAGCTGTGTGCAGGCCACTGCTGAGCTGCTGCTGACTGACACACGGCTCCGCAGGGTTTGGTTTGTTGTTTTGGCTAAGGATCATTTTATTTTATCATGTCATCTTTGAGTTTCTAAAGTGTATTAATATAGTAAATGAACAGTCAGTACCAATTACCTTTATTCTAGAAGGGAGCATAGAATGTTGTGATGATGTAATACGGAAAACTCTGCGTCTTTAACATATTTGGAACTACTGCAAACGTTGGTGCCGTCAGTGCAGTAGAAGAGGAAGCCCCGCGTGTGTCTTCGGGTCAGCCGCACCCCGGAAGGGCTGTCCACTAGGCTGAGGATGGGCTTCAGGAGCGTGGGAGCCTTGTTCTCTTGTTCCAGCACCGAGGGAGCACTTCATACACATTCATTAAATAAGCATCGGAATGAATCTGCTACCGGACACCATTTTGAAGATGCAGCCTGGCTTTTGTGGTTTCAGCAGACATGACGGCATACGCAAGTTATGCAGCTCAGATATTTATGTCTCTAAAAAGTCTGCATTCTGCTTTTTCCTGTGTTCCAGATAAGGACCGTAACTAGGTTACTGGCCGTGGAGTTGGGGAAGGAGTAATTGAGAGCTATGAGGAAATAAATGATCAAGTCTTGGTGTGTGTGGGCGAAAACCTGTCGTTCACCATCTGCCTCTACAAGGGTGAGGCCACCAGCCACTGCAGTTGCTGACCTTCCACACACCCTGAAAGGAGTTCAGGGCAGGGATCAGGAATGAGGCCCTCTGTGCTCTGGGAAAACTGGCAGAACAGGTCTTCAGATAGATATATTCGGGAGACGATGTTATGAGCCCAATTTCTTGCATCTTCTCATAGCTAGAAAAGCACTGCTATCATTAACTCAGATGTCTGCCCCTCGTGGCTAGCAGCAACTTTCTGCCAAAATGTGTGCTTGACCGTACGTCCTCCCTTCACCAAAAGAACCTACAGGTATTGACTTTTACATCAGGACTGTGAATATTGGAAGACTTTCATCCCAGACGCCTTTTGTCACTATTTTGCTCATGTGCTTAGTCTCTCTCATGGTTATCAAATTGCCCCCCGACGCTCCCACGCAGGAGTGGGAAGTCCTGCTTCCAAGAGTCAAGGGTGGGAGTCAGATCATATGGATCCCATGCAAAACGTAGTGGTCGTGCCATGTTCACAGTAAAGATGGGTGCAAGCCTTACATTCAGCATCAGGCTGTATTCATGTTTGTTTCACATTAATGATCAAAAAGACTTAATTGTTGAGTAAAATTGATACCTCGGATGGGTGTTATGTCTTTAACCTTTGACATCAGAGGGCCCTGAGCACTGCTAGTTTCCTCAGTACGGGGAGCTTGGGCACAGCATTTATTTGTGGTGAAACATAATCTCAGCATTTTTTATGTTTTAAACAAGCATAGTTGTTTATAAAACAAATGAAAACTACGCTCCATCAAGAGACTGCTCCAGAAGCCACACTTTGAGAAGTGACATTTATACCAAGGCCTCTGGCCAGGCTGCCTGCCTCGCCACCCATGCGGTGGTACTGACTGGTGTCAGTGACCGCTCCAATGTAGGCACTAGAACACTCTGGCATGGCCAGGCTGCAGGTTACAGCTTTGCCTACAGTCTAGTTCTGGTTGCTTTACTATCATTGTATTCAGATTATATATCTTGCAGGTCTGTGGTGATTAAGAGAATGTAATACAGAACTTTTTCTTTGCTAGTTTTGTAGGAAACTGTGAGATTGATTTGGAGATCAAGCGATATTTTTGTAGAGCTGGTGTGCAAAGTATACAGGTAAGGTTTTTTTTAAGTTTCTTAGTCTTAAATTCTCTGTGATCTATTCAGAAAGAAAATCATGAAGTTTTTATTAACAGAATTTCTTTGATGTTAAGTTTTTGTTTATAGGTTATACTTGAGAGAAACCTGAAGTCAGATGCTCAGGAATCACTGAGAGGATCCTGCATCCTCCTTCTTGTGTCTGTAATGGCCTGTGGAATTGTTTTCTGTTAAAGTTTCGGTTTTCCATTTGAATTTAGATTCATGGTACAATGCGGGTGATCCTGGAACCACTGATTGGAGACATGCCCTTAGTGGGAGCTTTGTCTATCTTCTTCCTTAGGAAGCCAGTAAGTCAACGTTTATTTCATTCTTTTCTCCCCATTCACTGACAAGAATGTGTACCTATCGAAGAACAGACAGAGTGGAGAAAAAGAGCTTAACTCACTTTATTCCCTTTGGTGCATGAATCCTGCGTGCTTTCATCTCTTTGTGCCTTAACAGAGGGCTTCACATCTCTCGATAGACAACTTTTTTCCTCATTATAAAAATAATATGTTTGCTGCAGAAAATTTGAAAGCAGACCTTAGAAAGTATGGGTTGTAACTAACATTCAGCGCCTGTCACTGAGTATGGTATATATTTACTCATTCAATCCTCATAGCTCTGTAGTTAAATACTAACACTAAATACTTTTGCTGACCAGGACCTGAGAGTCTGATTTGTCCAAGTCACAAAACCAGTAAGTCTGGGATCTGCACCTGGACCTGCCCTGGTCTGGCAGAGTTGCTATCCTCATACTCACCCTAAGTCTCCCTGCAGCCATCCCCCACCCCGCCATTCCCTGCCTCTCGGGTGTGTTGAATGTAGCACACAGTATGCTGTGTTTTTAAGAGTCACAAAGATTAATTTTGACTAAATTATATTTTAACACTTGGATAAGCCATGATATTATTATTTCACATTCCATTTTTGGTTGTAAGTTGTCAATACTTATTACTCATTATTAGCCACAAAAGTAAGACAACAAACATGTCACCTACCTAGACTCTCCCTCACTGAGACCCTTTCTCCTCGCCGAGGCCCCTCCCCTCACTGAGACTGTCCATCCTCAGCTGGGTGGCTCCGTTCCTACAAGGCTCCTCATCTGGGCTTCTGCAGCCTCTGGCTCCCTGCCTCGGCCCTGTCCTCAGTGGACTTCACCGCTAGGGGTCTTGCCCGGCAGACTGACCCACCAGGGGCCGACTCTCACTCGCAGACGGTCATCTGTCCAGTGCAGTGGTGGTACCACCCCCACCCCCTCCCCCATCATCCCTGCCACCTCCCTCCTCCTCTCTCCCTCCTCTCCCAGAATGCTTCCCTTCCCACGACACGGGCAGCCAGGTTCCCTCCTTGTCCCTGTGCCTCGCAGCACACTTCTTAATCTTTGGAAGCCACAGCCATATCTGTCTCCATACAGTTCAGTAAATGTCTGATGAATGAATGGATCTGTTTCTCAGATACCTCTTCACAGTGTGCCATTTTTGTAACCTGCGATGAGTCCTTTCTGGAGGTGTCATTAACATCATGTGTAGTGTAAAATGGGGGTATTCATTTGAATAATTTGGTTCAAATAACTTAATACAAATTATTGTTGCTGGTTTTTAAAATACAAGTTTATCTAGACCAAACAAGTGGTGCTTTTCTGTGTAAAAACATAAGAAGTAAGTGTCATCACTTTTTGTTACCACTAAAATTATTATTCTCATTTGCTTTTTGTTGCGTAAATAATTGGCTTATTTTGAACGTATCTTAACGACACAAAACATGGTAAAATTCAAAAGCTATTAAGGAACATCTGTGTTAAATTTTAATTTATTAAAATTTTGAGAAATGAAGAAATCTGTAAAAGATTCAAATTTCATGGGTTTTTTTTTTCCCACATACAAGTTGTTGAAAAGACAGTATGTTTAAGAAAATTCCTTCATTAATGAATATAAAAAACTAATCCTTAGCAAGTTGATAAGTATTTTTAGTTTGCAGGGAATTTTTAACAATTTAAAGAAAGTTTTTTATTCAGCTCAGAATGTAACAAAATCCAAATCTTTAAATCTTCCTCAAAACTTTGTAGTATTCTTCATCGGATCTTTCTTAGGTATACTTAGTTTAAAAATAACATTGTAGGGACTTCCCTGGTGGTCCAGTGGTTCGGACTCCATGCTTCCACTTCAGGGGGCCCAGGTTCAGTCCCTGGTCAGGGAACTAGGATCCCACAAGCCGTGCAGCCAAAAAATAAAAAATAAAAAAAAAACATGATAATATTAATTTCCAAATGAAATTTTAGTACTCAGAAAAGCAGGATGAGGCTGTGAAAGGTTGAGGATCACTTGTATCCTTATATGGTGAATTACAGTCACCAAGCACAGGCTTCAGAGAAAAGGGACTTTTTCAGTCGCTTTCATCTGGAAAATGTAAGAGCAGAATTCCCTGCTGGCTGCCAAGTCCTTCCTCACCCCAGTGAAAAACAGAAAGATTTGGGGTTTTGACCATCCAGATGATTTAGAAGCATGGCAACCTTCAGAAGAATATGAAACTTTCGCACGTTTTTTTTGCTCGTTGATTTGTTTAGATTAGTTCTGATAATGTGCTACTTGTTTTTAAAAAAATAACCACAGGTGTCTGCAGTGCTGACCTCATTGAGCACAGTGGGGGCAGGGCGGATGTACTGTCCTCTTATTTCAGGTTAAGTGACAGACGTGAGTCCCACACAACCTCACTTTCCGCTCCTGGTTCTTTCTCTTCTTTGAACTGCGTGCTTTGAACAAATTACCATCTTCTCCCAGTATCCACAGGGGATTGGTTCCAGGACTCCCACGGACCGAAATCCGTGGGTGCTCAAGTTCCTTATTAAATGGCATAGCATTTGTACATAACCTATGCACATCCTCTCATATCCTTTAAATCATCTCTAGATCACTTATAACACCTAGTACAGTGTAAATTCTGTGTAAATAGTTGAAAGTCCAATGTAAATAGTTGCCCTAGTGCAGCAGATTCAAGCTTTGCTTTTTGGAACTTCTGGAATTTTTTCTTTCCTAATACTTTTGATCCGTGTTTGGTTGAATCTGAGGAGGCGGAACTGGAACCCTCAGGTACGGTGGCCCAACTGTATTTAATTTCTGTAAGCCTCAGTCTCCCCATCGGTAACATGGGGAGTACACTAATACCTCCCTCAAAAGATTAGAGGTGACGATTAAATGTAAAACACTTGGTATAGCACCTGGCACATAGTGAGTCTTCAGATGTTTCAGAAATTAAATATTTTCCTATACGTAGGGTTAGCATTCTGGTGGGGTCCTGACAGCAGAGGCCGAGCACTGGTAAGCACAGAAGCTTGGGTTAAGGTTCTGGTACGAGCCAGGGCGACCTACTCTCTGCCCTTGGACGTGTCCCAGGGAAGTGGTGGCCACCCACTCGTGCTAACTTGACAGTTGTTGGGATTGCCTCTGGCATGCACTCTTAAGAGTGTTTCAGAATCCTTAGGTCATTTTTAGGTTTGTCTCAGGAGTATGGATTAGAGTGGACTGAGTCAGGAGGTCCTTTCTAGAACTTCTCCAGGAGATGGTCTGGGGCTCACTCGGAACGTGTTTATCCTGAAGGGCTCCTCCCAGCTAGCAAAGGACATGCCTGCTGAGTCTTTGATCCACAGATTGAGTTTCTTCACCTATAAAATGGAAATAACATCTTTCTTTTAGAGTGATTGTGAAAAGAAATCGAATCCTACTAAGTAGGACTCCAGCAATGGAGGTACCTTAAGCAAAGGAAGGGGGAGAGGGGAGGCTTTATTTGAACACAAAACGAGCATGTATCGATGTCTCACGAAACCCATGCAGGGGCTGCGGTTGGGAGTCAGGAACAGGGCGGAATGTGGAACGTGGACGCCGTGGCCACTGTCTCTTGTGCCTGGTCTGCCTCAGCTTCGTTCTTCTCTCGCCCTAAGACCAGCCTCCTCTGGTCCTTCAGGCCACAGGCCAGAAACACTGGCTGCCGGTGCCCCCAGGAGCGAGCCTCCTGGTCTTCCCTTGGTCCTTGCCTGCCCTGTTCCAGCTGCATCAGATACAGACCCTTAACCCCGCGACCAGGAGTAGGAAGGTTGCAGCATTTGAACGAGGCCCCCAGAAACCGATTCCTGCAGCCCTGTGTGGGAGGCGGCCATGAGGGGCGAGGCTGGGCTGGGCTGGCAGGTCCGTGGAGCCCACTGGACGACAGAGGCCCAGTCTTAGGCCACACATTAAGCCACTGGGGAGTTGGCGGCTGTTCATCCCGCCAGGTGTTCTCTGCATTTCTTGGAGCTGGGGTTTGATATCTTTCATCATTTTGGAGCGTCTTGCCCCACCACCGTTGTTGTGCTGCTCTTTCAGTGGCCCTGCCCCCTCCCCGTGACTCTGTCTCTGGAGGGTCTTGTGCAGGAGAGAGTGTCGCACCCGCCCCCAGCAATACTGGATCTCTGGTCAAGACATAGAGGGTGAATTCTGTTCCTGTCCTCTGAGTGGCTGTGGGCCCTCGCCTCTCGAAGGCAGGGCTTCTGCCCTTCCTGCAGCAGCTGTGCTCTCCCGGGCCCGCCCTATTTCTGTGGATTTCACAGGGTTTTCTCTGGCTCTCCTGCCCTGGGACGGCCCTGTCGCCTCAGCTCCCCATGCATCCAGGAGTGACGCTCTTCCCAGTTTTCTACATCCCAAGTGAAATCTGGAAGTCCTAGGAGCTTTAAGACATAAGAAAAATATTCGTGACCTTTACCACCAGCCGAAATCAGAAAATGCAGAAACTCTGGAGAAGGGTGGAGCCATCAGTCTGTTTTGTTTTGTTTTTAAATATTTATTTTCTTTTTGGCTGCATCCGGTCTTAGTTGCGGCACGCGGGCTCCTTGTGCCGCGCAGACGTCTCTCTAGTTGTGGCGCGCATGCTCAGTAGTTGTGGCGTGCAGGCTTAGTTGCTCTGCTGCATGTGGGATCTTAGTTCCCTGGCCAGGGATCGAACCTGCGTCTCCTGCATTGGAAGACGGATTCTTAACCACTGGACCACCAGGGAAGTCTCCACCAGTCCATTTTTAACAGACTTCCTGTGTAGGATGCCTGGCATGTCGTCAGTGCTGAAATGAGCAGTGGCTGTTGTCGACTTTCCTGCAACCCGCAGATGGCACGGAGGGCAGAGGGCAGCTGGCTGAGGTTCCCGTGAACACATGCTGCACTGGTGGGGTTCCAGTTGCAACGTGCCCACCTTACTCACTGTTCCTTGGCAGCCCAAAGAGCTGATTTCCTGTCCTTTGGAAGCACGTCTCACTGGTTCTTCAGTTTCCCGAAAGGAGATCCCAGTCATCCAGACTTGGGGGGGGCACTAATTTTAGTTGCTTTCCCAAAGCGCTGCCTGGATCTGCCCCTCGCGGTGGCTCCCCGCTGTGCCCCTGCCCTCACACCTGTCCACCTGCTCACACACTCACTCTCGTCCTCCCACACACAGTCACTCACGCTCCTCTCCCACCCCCTCAGCTTGGCTCTTCTGTCCCCTGGCCTCCCTGTGTTGAGGGACAGGCCAGCTCCCCCTTCAGGGCCTTGAACATGGAGGCCCTTCCCCTGGGGCCTTCTTTCTTGCATTCAGATCTCTTCTTTTCAAACCCACCTGAGTCTGTCCTCCCATGAATTCTGCTCCTGCCTCCCAGGCATTTTGTTTCTCTGAATTTGGGTAGCATTCAGGTATATCTTATCATTTTGACAAGGGTCCTGTGAGTAGGCCCTCTGTCACCTGAGAGTTTGTAATCTAGTTATAGTCCCTTCCAGGTGACCGCCCTTTGGGAGGGCCTTTGAGTGCTTCTTTACTCCTGATTCAGCAGGATGCCCCAGGCTCATGTTAACAGTTTTTGCCCCAGACCTGGAATCAGCCATTTCTTCAAAATCCCCTGTTCCTTTTAGTGGAAAATGTGTTTTAGAGATCATAGTCAGGGTGCTATACTGAGTCCTAGGGAGGTTAGTGCTTCAGGACTTTATTAAAGTTGTTGCTTTTGAGTTTTGCTCTGTCCGAAAGAATCTTGACCCTTCCAGTTCATATTTATAACCACCTACTCCCCAGCTTTGTCACTCCAGCTATATGGGTAGTAGAGGTCATGCAATTTCACTTAGCATCTTCTACAATATAAAGCACAAGCAATTTCATTATGTGCAGTATCCATCTTGACAGGAAAAGCAGTGTTTCCAATCAGTACTTTTTACCTGTCCATATCTGTTTAATAGAATCTCAGCCAACTATATAGGAATTATTCTAAGATAAATACCCACTAGAAAAATGAGCAATAAAATACAGATGTTGAATGAATGAATGGAACATGTCCCACTACTATCAGGAATAGGCAGACTTACACAGTGATAAAGTACTGCTTAACCGCTGGGTAGACTGACTTTTAATATAGGCGTAAAGTACGGTTTTTAATAGGGTGTAAAGAAAGGACATTTTATACAGTGTTGACGGGAATGTAAGTTTGTACAATATTAGGGCAATTATGTAGCATCTATCAACATACAAAATGAACATGTATCTTTGACCAGAATTTCCACTTTTTGAGTGCTAGTCTCCATGTGTATGCAACAACACATGTGTACAAAGATATTCACTGATTCATTACTTACAATAAAAGAGAAATTGTAAATATTCTAAGTGCTCATCAATAGGAGGATGGGTATATAAATAATTATGATTTTACTGGAGTAAATTATGACATCAAAAGAACAAAACAACAGGCAAGGTATCTATACCAACAAGGGACAACGGCCTTGATGTTTTACAAAGTGAAAAACAAGGTATAGGACAGTATTATGTACTAACCCATTTCATTTATAAAGAAACAAACCTGCATGATTTGATATGATAATTGGAAATAATTTGCATACTTAATATTTTTGCCCTTTTTTTAAAACAGCTTTTAGAAATTAATTGGACAGGACTGACTAATCTTCTCGATATCCCCGGATTGAAGTAAGTACTCTGTCATGTCCTGTGGGTAGCTTGCTGGTGGTGTCATGTGTGTTTCCAGTGTCGCGAAGACGACACAGATGTTTGAGGGCTGTGTCTCCCAAGCACAGTCCGTGCTTTCTGGGCGGGCCCTCTTGGGCTGTGGTGTTGTCGCCCCGTCTGAGGCTCTGGGTCAGAGCTGCATGAGAGCCCTGT
Source organism: Mesoplodon densirostris (assembly GCF_025265405.1). Classification (NCBI taxonomy): domain Eukaryota; kingdom Metazoa; phylum Chordata; class Mammalia; order Artiodactyla; family Ziphiidae; genus Mesoplodon; species Mesoplodon densirostris. The sequence goes on along the minus strand of NC_082669.1, from coordinate 113,715,389 downwards.
TAGGACTAGATGGAGCCTCTTCATTAGTCATGAGGTGTCTTTCCGGTTTTGGGGTTTTTATATCCCAGAAAGTTAAAGAAAACTTTAGAAAGTTTTCAAACTTATGTGTTTCAAAACTAGCCCTTTCTGGAATCTTTTCAAGCTGTGCTGCGCCTTCCCTTTCTGCCTTCTGTGCCTTGACCCGCTCCTCCCCGGAGGGGTAGGTGTCAGCCCTGGACCTGGGAGCTGCCTCGTGTGGCTGGGAGGCCCTCATTGTTCTGTGTGCTCTAGTGTCTGAAACACGAGGAAACCTTCCACCACGAGCATGTGAAGCCCTTCAGGGCATGTCCCGCCTGTGAGAGAAGTGAGGCTTCCTAGTCGCATCACAGTCCATCTGTCCTCCGAGGTGGAAGGCGGTGGCGGCAGACCTGTTAGCCACCACTGAGCAGGAAGGTCTGAGGCTGCAGCTGCCAAGCCTGCTTCTGCTGGTTTCACTGTTGCATTTGAAGGTTAAAGTGTGTTGCTTGTTGGTTAAAGTTACATATGTTTCCAGTGGACACTGCTAATCTGTGGGGGGTTTTCCCCCTAAAATAGCTTAAAAATTGAGTTATGAAAGCCTTGGTTTCGATCTGTTTTTTCTCTTCCCATGTATTTGTTTATGCCCTTGAAATGGCCATTAGAAAGAATTTTATTTTGTTTCATTATCAGGGAAAATTTAATACTACACTGAGGCATAGTCATAACAATAAAAGTCTTTTTTAGGTGCTGTGGTTTATTGGATATAGAAAAATACTGTTATCTTTAAAAGATTTTTGGAATGAAAGGACAACTTTAAAAGAGTTTTGTTAAAGTGTTGATTAGGATTCTTGCTTGCAACAACAAACCCAACTTACCTGGTCTTCATTAAGTGAGTAAATAATTGAGTAAACAAATACTGTTTTTTAGAGACAGTCTATTCACTCATCTGACAAATGGGTACGGAGTGCCTGCTGTGAGTGCCAGCCGTGGCCGTGAGCAGAGTGGAGCCTGCACCCTCGGCTGGTGTCGCTGAGAGGCCTGCGGCCCTGTCGGTTAGCCAGGCACAGCCAGGTGCTGGCATCCACAGGACGGCTCCTGACTGCTTTTCTGTGTGTGGCTTTGTTGCCAGGCAGGCTCTTGCTGTGAAGTAGCAGCTTCTAGCTTCTATTCCACACGCTCAGCAACCTCAGTTGGAAGAAGAACCTTTTCCCACGAGTTCCAGCAAAAGTTCTAGGGTTGACTTCTGTTTGTCTACCTGTCCTTGGACAGACTCTCCTGGTTCTGAGGGTCAGGTTCTAGGGTTGACTTGTCTGTCTGCCTGTCCTTGGACAGACTCTCCTAGTTCTGAGGATCAGGTTCTGGGGTTGACTTGTCTGTCTGCCTGTCCTTGGACAGACTCTCCTGGTTCTGACGGTCAGGTTCTAGGGTTGACTTGTCTGTCTGCCTGTCCTTGGACAGACTCTCCTGGTTCTGAGCATCGGGTTGGGCCTCGTGCCCACGCTGAGAGGAGGCAGAGAAGTGCTTAAAGAAGCTCCAGTGAAAGGGGGTGGGGGGGCCCCCCCAAGGAAGGGCTCCAGAAGTTGGAGGAGAGGGTGCTGCTTAGCTGGCAAAAACGACAAATCCCTGCTGTCGTTTAGTGTAGAAGAGTGTGGTCTGCTTTCCTCCCCTCTGCGTCGTGGGAGGGGTTTGTCGAGCATCTGCCCTGCAGGCCGTGTCGTGCTGGCTCCCTGTAGAGAGCCAGAGGGCGGGCTCTGCCGCCTGAGCCTGCAACGCAGCTCGGGGTCAGTCCCAGAGCTTTCAGTTGGAAGGGAGAAACGTATGCACGCCCGCACGACGCACACATACAAATACAGCGCCAGTTCATTGCGTGATTTTATATGAAGGCAGGCTCTTTGTGTATAGTAATAACTTCCAGCTGTTGTTTTATATATGGGTTTTCATATATACAATATATAAAACCTATTCTTCCGTATTCATTATGTATAGGATTGCATTTATCATTAAAAGTATCAATATATACTCATATATATTAGAAATACAGACGGAAATAGACACACGATTCAAAAATGAGACTATGGTATAAAAGGGATATGGTAAAATACCCCTTTTATATTATATATATTTATATATGATACATAATTATGTAAGTTTTATGGGATACAATATACGCATATCTACTTAACGTAAAACTTGGGCTACTATTTCTCAAAGATTTTGTCAAACAACTCACAGCTGTGGCAAGCCTTGTCTTATAAAAATAGATATTTAATAACTTTGAACCTAACATAATGAAATCTTGCGCCAAGCTTTACAAAATGAACATCTACATGCCCTATCCATTGACTACAAAACAGAATCCAAGGTATTATAAAGTAGCAGTGGTGCCTGAATCACTTTACTTTACCACAAGTTTTAGCTGTCCTTACCATTTTTCAATGAAGAGCCATAAACTGAGTGTTGAAGGGATGAAGGTTGTGACAGAAACAGAAGTAGGGTGATGAGCAGGGTCGGTTCCAAAGGACCAGAAGGGTGGGACCCAGGGGAAGCTGTTCTGTGTGCTGAGCCCCGGCGTAGTCAGGACGAGCAGAGTGGCTCAGGGGATGCCCAGCCCTACTTGGGAGCCCACGGGTGGGGCTGCCTAGCTGAGCCTCGTGCTGGCACTGTAGGCGTTAGAGAGAGGTGAGGCAGTGGCCGACCACCATAGCAGCTAAGGGATTCTTGAAACATTTATGTCATCAGTGAGAGGTCTTCTGTTTCAACAGATTTTTCAATATAAACAAAACTGGTACTTCTGCAGGGAAATGCCTGAAGTAAGACTATGCTTGGTATTAATGCTTTGAAGGGCCACCTCATCCTCTGCTTGGTGAACACTGATCCAGTGTCTGCTGGCTTAGACCCTCTGAGTCCCCCTGGACTGCTAGTGCCTGGCCTCTTCAGCAGTAGAGTGGAGCTGTCTGTGGGTGTGTGGTTTGTCTTCTGCCCACGTCGGACTGAAAGGTGCTGTGCTGAGGTTCCGCATCTTGGCCTTGCATTTGGACCCCCAACCTGCAGTGAGGCTCAGTTGTCACTCAGTGAGTGACGGCACTTTCACTGTGTCCCAGTGGATGTTCCGTGTGTAGTTACTTTACATCTGTGTGTTCATAATGTTAACATCTGAGAAGTACTGGCAAGAAGTAAGGTTCTTTTAAAACTTTGCACTTCTGGCTAAAGGTGTTCTTCTATAGCAGTGAAACTTGGTTTACGTATGCCTTCAAAAGTGCCGTCACACGTATGTTGCTTGATTCTCACATTTACACCAAAGAATAGACAAAAAGCATATTGAAAGTACATTTGTTTCGTTAGCCTCCACAGTTTTATTCTTGCTACTGAGATCTCTGTGCAGTGGTGTATAGTATTTCAAATTGATTACAGTATTCAGTACCCAAATAACGTGTGAAGAAAGAATGAACTGTAAATTCCTTTACTTCATTGGGACCTCTGCATATACATCAGGAAAGATAAATTTAATGTAATAAACATGGAATGAGTGAATAAATGGATGCTTGTTTTGGTATTCTCTGTACTTTCATGGGTGTTTGAAATAGTTTATGTTAAAAAAAAGAAATTTATTTAAATGTATCTTACTTATTCAATATTAAATCAATGATAAAGTTATGTGGAAATGTATGAGATGTTATTTAGGACATTGTGAAATATAGCCAGAATAGTATCTTGTGTTCTCAGAATAAATCCCACAGAATCGTCACTGTAGCAGTACTGCATCTAAAGTATTAAACTGCTGGCTTTAAATACTGTGTTAGAGGGGTTAGCTCCACGCTGTCAGTGGGATATTGTGTCACGTCTATGCCAAGTTGACTGTTAACAGGAGGTAACTAGTACTGAAGTGTCTGATAGTTGGTGTGTTTGTTTTTTACCTCCCGCCTAACAGTGGTTTGTCAGATACTATCATTTTGGACATAATATCAAACTACCTGGTGCTTCCCAACCGAATCACGGTTCCTCTCGTCAGCGAAGTTCAAATAGCACAGCTGCGGTTTCCTATACCAAAGGTAAGCATCATCCGATCCTTAACGCTTACAGACAGGCTGGAGGAACTCTTCATATACTTGGGTGTTGTGACTTCTTGTGTTTCTCCTAACAGCAGCCTTGCCACGTGGATCTTGATGCAGTAAAGGTGGTCTGTCCTGCCCTGTTCCTTAGGAGATTGGCTAAGGGGCATCTGGCCGAAAACTTTCAGAGACTTGAGGACAGTTCTTAAACCTCAGCTGTGAACCTCAGAGCTGCTCATAGGGATTTAATTCTGCAGATATCATTGCAAGTTGTAAAGGACAGCTATGACCACTTATTTATTGCCTCAGAAAGCACTTCCTGTTTGCGTGTATCAAGATATAACAGTTCAGCCTAAGCTGGGAATGTTGTACAAGCCTCCCCTCAGATATGACAAAGTGGGCATCTTTGGAGTCGTTCAGTGAGGGACGTGGCAGGCGCGTCGTTAGTGTTGCAGCTGCTCTGGATGGGATGGAAGGGCACGGCTGGGGCTGAGTCACAGCCCTGGGGTTAGGCAGCAGCTTCACTTTGGGAGCATATTCCTTGGTGTGTCTGGGCTGTAGTTTCTTCATCTGTAAGTTGGGGTGATGCCCTGCACACAGAGGCGGGTCACACATGTTGGAGTCACCTTCATTTGAGTAAACTAAACAACCTCAGTCTGAGACCGTGAGAGCCTGCTGGCCAAGGACGTGGAATCTTCTGCTGGGCACAGAGCTGGAGGGTTGGCCCCAGTTAGCAACGGCTTCTCCCCGCTGGGCTTCACCCCACCTGTCTGGTCTGACCGACCTTGGGCTCCAGAAGTGGAGTGGGCAGCCTGTCAATGGTGTCTGGTTCTAGTTCAGTGTTTGTTTCCTGAAGTAGAAGTGGTCAGCCTTTCCCCGCTGCCCGTTACTCTTTCTAGGTAAATTCGATCTCAGTAACAGTGCGCAAACCAACAAACGTGCATGAGCATTCCTGTAATTTTTCAAGTAACAACACCCCAGTCATTCATGCCCGAATTAGTTACATTGTTGGCATTCGGCAGATGTGATGGGACACCACGTATGAGACAGGGATGTCTTTTTTCCTTAACTTAGGATTCTCATCTCTGGAAACGCAGGCCTGCCTTTCCATATAGAAATCCCCATGCTCCTAGGCCATTAGGCTTTGTATTCTCTGAGTGTAGGTGACCATCTAAGCCTGCCCGGATCCAGCCTCCCTGCTGCTCAGATATGTTTGTTGCCACATTATCTAAGCTTTAGACCTGTGAAAATATAAGCCGGGGGTTTTGTTTTGTTACGGTTTTAAAAGCGTATTTATCTGTAAAAATGTCTATCTTTCTGTGCTGATTGGTTCAGAAATATTACCTGGTAATTTTTTAAAAAGTGTTTTGTGGTGTAGAATGCTACCCTCCAAAAGGTAACTTTACAGGTTGTGTTTGCCTTGAAAGAAATATGAGTGGAGGTTTTTAATTTTATCAATTAAGCAACATTTCTGGAAGAGATAACTGTGTTAAGTCTGTGAATCGTATGCATCTAGGATTTTCAGTCTCCTACTATCCATGAAATAGGGTTAATGACGGTATTCCACAGGGTCGTTGTAAACATTCAGTGAGGTAATTGGAAAGTACTTGCGTATCAAGGACTTGGGAACAGCCTCGTGCATCCTGTAGTACCAGTTGTCACCAGTTATCACTGCAGTTACCACTAATGTTACAACGACCAAAGCACAGGACTGTTTGGTGACCCGTGAGGCCCTGTGCCATCTGACCTCCTGCCATCCTGCACTGCCCAGGTTGGGCTCCTGGGGTCCCTGGGACACAGTGCCGCTCTGGGACCCCCCGTCCCAGAGAAGTCTGCAAGAGATGGTGGCTCACACCAGCCCCTCCTGTCTCTGGCTCCGGTCAGACCCCTGGGACCCCGTCACGCTGCTCCTGAGCATCATGTGTTTGCCTTTTTTGCTCAGGGAGGAGGAGCTGCTTGGTCCCTGTGCACAGGCTTCGCTCCGTGTCTGTTGGGTGAGCCAGTGAGCAGTCTGCTCTGTCTTCCTTCTTTCCAGGGTGTCGTGAGGATACACTTTATTGAAGCTCAGGATCTTCAGGGAAAAGACACTTACCTTAAGGGACTTGTCAAGGGGAAGTCAGACCCCTATGGAGTGATTCGAGTTGGCAACCAAATCTTCCAAAGCAAGGTCATCAAGGAGAACCTCAGTCCAAAGTGGAATGAGGTGTACGAGGTGAGGGAGTGGGTGCTGCTGCCGTCCCCGCCTCCACATTCCTGTTCCACTCCTGCTGCGGGGTCGTCGTGTGCTTACTTAGTTCAGGGTAATCTCAATTCTCTTTGCTTTCATTTTCCGTTTTTAAAACTATTGTACCTTGTATCCCTACCTCACACAAAATTTTAAACCTTCATCGCATCAAGCTATCACGGTAAATAATTAGCCCTTAATACACATAAACGTATTCCAAAATGAGGTTGGTTATTTACTGTTTTGTAAATTTTCATTTAATACATCTGGACGTCTCTACATGTCAATAAATAGAGCCGTTCACTTGAGTAGGTACCATCATGTTTTTCCTCAGAGAGATCTGGGCTTTTGGGTTCATTGTCACCCGTGCTGTATGAGTGTCGTGGGTTTTCTGCATGTGGCCAAGTTTTCCCCAGATCACGCTCCTCAGAGTGGAATTGCTGCACTACAAGGTAGGCGGTTTGGAAAGAACGGAGAAGTGGTGCAGTTTATACCCCATCAGCTTCCCGTCCTCCCAGCCTGGTGTGTTGCCAAATCTCTCATCTTGGAGTGGTGGGGAGTGGGGTACTTGTGGCCACCCTGCAGCCAGCACTGGCCGGGGCCGCTGCCGGCGTGGAGGGACGTCCAGGCTTGTGGCCCCCGGCAACTGGGGACAAGCGCGGTGGCCCGTGCCGTGTGTGCGGGTATTTCACGGGGACCCTGCCGTCCGGAAGCGTGTCGGGTCCGGCAGTGGGGGCCTCGGTGCTGTGCCGCTGCAGACACGTACTCAGTAGACACGACGCTCGGGACTGTGAGGTAACCGTGAGCTTGCTACCTTTCAGGCTCTGGTCTATGAACACCCCGGACAGGAACTAGAGATCGAGCTCTTTGACGAAGACCCAGACAAGGACGACTTCCTCGGAAGGTAAAGCCTGCGTGACTGAGGAGAGCGTAGACTCTGTTTCTTTGATAATCACTGTTCAACGTGTAATATAACTTCAAAAGCAGGATGATGTACATATTATGTGTATTTTAAAATGGCTCTTAGAGGTAGCGTTGCTTCACCTTAGATTTCTTAAAACACGTTTTGTTCCTAAAACATTCACATTTAAGTAAGAAAAGGAGAGCTGCTAGATCTGTGTCCATCATAGCAGCCACATGTTGCTATTTAAGTTAAATTGATTAAAGTTAAACAAAATTTAAAATTCACTTTCTTAGTTGTGCTGCCCCATTGTAAGTGCTCAGCAGCCACGCGTGGCCCCAAGTCCAGCCCAGCTCTCCAGCCTTGACACCACGCAGGCAGGTGTGCTCTAGGTTATAGAAACAGGTTTTTTAACTTTTGATTTGTTATTGGGTGATGGGGGCGGGGAGTAAGTAGATAATAATTTATATTGTGCTTATATACTGAAAAAGCAAATATTGACTTGTTTGCTTAAATTGAACAACGTGTACAGCTGAAAAAAATATCAAAAAACACACTTTAGCCTAATCTTCATTATTTAACTGAATTTCTTGTGGCAAAAAACATGTAAGGATAGATGACATTGGACAGGTCTGGCTTCATCAAGAATGGCCTGTGTGTTAGGCTGTGACCTCAGAATTCATTCGTGAGACAGTTTAATGAGGAGCAACCAAAAGATTTCAAACAAGGCAGCGAACAGATCAGACTTGCATTCCAGTAAAGCCACTGTTAGGTTAGGTTATCAGGGATTGAGACTGGGGACTGGCGCCGGCCAGCCTCCTTCAGGAAGCTGTTGGGATAGATCAGGAGAGAGATGTCAGGTCTGACCTGGGGTAGAGCTCGGGGGCAGAGAGGAGGGGTGGCTGCGGAAGAAGGGGGTGTCACCGTCCCGTCCTGGTCATCTCTGGCTCGGGGGGCCGGCTGCATGCTCCCAGCAGTGCAGGATTATTGGGGGAAATGGAGCGGGCTGTCGGGGGCATGCCGAGCACGAGGCAGAGGCCTCTGCGGCCACAGAGATGTTGGTCAGAGCTGAGGAGCGAGTCTGGGGAGGCGGTCAAGGCCTAACTGAGCGCACAGGTGGCCGAGCCGGAGCGATGGGCGGCAGCTCGGAGAGCACGCCAGGCCCAGGGCGGAATGTGCCTGCACGTTTGGGGTGCGTGTGAGCAGCTCCGTGCGGGGAAGACCAGCCCTCCCAGCTCTGACCACAGCTGTGCCTCGCTGAGGGTTCCCACCTCCCCGCTCTTCCCTACCTCGCTTCACTCTCGTGGTGGAAGCTTGGGGAAGCTTTTGGAAGAAGTCTGCTTCTTGATACACTAGCATTTTGTTGCATTTCTGGAGTACCTTTTCATAGACTAATGCTTAAGGTTATTTCAGTTGTAAGAAGTGTGTTTCTATGTTCTAAAGTTGTTGTATTGTTATTTCTATAGTCTTATGATTGATCTTATTGAAGTTGAAAAGGAGCGCCTTTTAGATGAAGTAAGTTTCCTTTGAGTATCGTTCTATTCCATGAGTGTTGACAGAGCACCTGCTGCCACGCCACCTGACGGTCTGAGAACTTAACATCCGCTCACAGACGTTGAGGACTTAGGCCTTCTAGTGACAGCAAAGTGAAAAGAAGTCAGCACCCACCAGACACTCGAAATTCCTGAGTATCCAAACACACACCAACTTTGTTTCAGGCAGGCACGCTCTCCTTCGGAGTCAGGGCAGAATCTGGGAGAAACTCCCCAATAATAGGCATTTTAAAGATAGTTGGAGTTCACAGCAGAGCTGGCACAGTGCAGTTGATGAGAAATTGTCCCATGAAAGATACCCACAAATACAGTGTGAATTGACAGCAGCAGACGTACTTCAAGCAAGATATTGCTATCAGAATAAAAAGGATAAAAAAGGAAGTTTGTGGTGGCTTCTAAAAGATGGGTAAGATTTGGATAAGTAAAGCATAATTAACCAAATCACTGCTGAGATCTGCTTTCAAAGTAACATGTTTCCCCTCCCATGCACGTCAGCACACACTCAACAGGTATCTGCAGTTTATCATGTTGTTGTGTGCCAGGTGCTGTTGTGCAGTGACGGGCAGAGCAGACAAAGCCCTGCACTCGGGGCAGTCTCTTCTTAATACTGAGTGTTTGGGGACCATCCTCGATTAATTGCTTTGTGGCTTTTAAGCTGAAACAAGTGTATACTAATTATTAGTATACAGTGATGAGGAAAAACAGACCTGTTAATGTGTCTGATATTGAAATTCAGACTTGGGATCGATGTTATATTCTCTCTTGGCCCATAAATTCTATGGAAGTCCATACGTAAAAGCCTGACAGTGTTGGGTGGTATAAGAGGACATTTGAGTCCTTGCGTGTGAATCAGGGGTGGAATTGGGAGCCAGTGAGTTAACACACGCAAAGCGGCCACTGCTGTCAGTGTCCGGGGCCAGCAGCTGGTTCTCAGGCCTGGAGCTAAAGGTGACAGGACTCAGGCCTTCTGTGTTTGTGGAGACTGTTCAGTTTGCATGTCTGATCCAGGAGGACTTTGGCTGAACTGTCTTGCTTTCTCTGCAGTGGTTCACCCTGGACGAGGTCCTCAGAGGAAAGCTGCACTTGAAACTGGAGTGGCTCACGCTCATGCCAGACGCTTCAAACCTCGAGAAGGTGCTGGATGGGGTCCCATGACAGCCTGCACTCCTGATCGCTGAGATTAGTACCTTTAAACTGTGCTGCTACTCGCTTAAAAAAATACAGCAATAATTTTGACTCCTGTTCTGTAAATCACTACAGTAGCATCAGGGCTAAATTAGAGATAATGGAATTTTACAGGTCATTCTCACCTGTTTTATGAGATCTTTAAATTTTGTACTTGATTATTGTATAGGGATTTGAAGAGCCACAGGTCACCTGAGTGCTTCATTTGACCTGAATAGAATCTTATGTTCATTCTCTATGTATTGCGTATATCAGATGCTTATTTCTCCACTTTTCTTATTTTCTTGAGGATTATAGACATAATCAGGAAGAAATAGTCAGGAACCTTGGAAACCCACCTGCTGAAGCTTCTTCCTTTCCTTGTAGGTGCTGACAGACATCAGAGCTGACAAAGATCAAGCCAATGACGGGCTGTCCTCCTCGCTGCTCATCTTGTACTTGGACTCAGCCAGGAACCTCCCGGTAGGTGCCTCTGCGAGAGCCCGCTGGGTGCTCGTTTCCTGGTGGTGGACCCTGCTGTGTTCAGCCGCACCCACGCCGTGTCCCCATTCTTGTTGCTGTGTTTCCACCTCACTCCAGTCCGAGAGAGCAGCAGTGGAGAGGGATACGTGTGCATTTCCGCCATGAGTGTAATTTTATGTTTACATCTTATTGGTTTATCCAGGATGGTCAGAATTATCTTACATGTTCTCCAGTAGTAGTTAGAGAAGAAGATTTTCTGTAGAGAATCACTAGTTATTAAAATTTAGTGCCTAAAGATGAAAATTATATCCCTTTGGCATCATCCTGCGTGATCCCCTGCACACACGGCTTCTAGCCCAGAGCAGTGCTCCTCCTATGGGCGTCAGAGTCTTTTCGCTCTTAGAAAAACTGTAGAGAACAGTTTTTATAGATAACGACTAGAAGCGTGGAGAAGGGTCGATCAAGCCCTGGTGTGATGCTTGCCTCCACACTGAGGGTAGTGTGCTCGTGATCAGTGTTTATTGTTTTGATAATGTTTTGTTTTTGTTTTTTTGTTGTTGTTTTTTTTTGCGGTACGCGGGCCTCTCACTGTTGTGACCTCTCCCACTGCGGAGCACGGGCTCCGGATGCACAGGCTCAGCGGCCATGGCTCACGGGCCCAGCCGCTCCACGGCATGCGGGATCTTCCCGGACCGGGGCACAAACCCGTGTCCCCTGCATCGGCAGGTGGACTCTCAACCACTGCGCCACCAGGGAAGCCCCGATAATGTGTTTTGAGTGCCCATTCACTTGTTCAGTAGATGGCCTTTCTTTTTCCATTTCACTGTTGGAGGCCAGTTTTGTTGAAGGAAAGACAACTACCTCCAGATGAAGGGTGTTTCCTCCTGAAATGATACTGGTTCCAGGTCACCCAAGTGCACCTGTAGACAGTCCCCCAGGGTGTGTCCTTGGTGCGGGTGGATGTCTGGGCATCTCACCTCACTGTGATCACACCATGCTGTTCCTTTACCTCGTGAAATGCACACACTGATTCTGTTTAGCACCTCTCAAGGGTTTAAAATTGTGCATTACTTGGGCTTTGCTCACAAGCAAAGTCAGTGTATTTTGGGCATCTCTATGTTTTATTTAAAATTTTTAACGATTAAAATCTGATCATGTATTTTTTTCATATTGGGAAGATGTAACAATTGTGTGTGTAAATGTATATAATTGTACTCTTTCTTTCAGTGAAGGTTTAACCTTTCTGCAGAATTACTTGTACGGTAGAACTTTTTGCTTTTAACCACAATAATGTTTTAAAGTCTTTCATAATGCCTGATGGAAGTGAATTTGTTACGTATTTTAGGATATAGAGCAAAGTAATGGGGAATTGGCCTCTCTTTAGAACTGTGTGTTTTGTCACATTAAATTAAAATTGAGTAACGTCATGTAAGCAAAAGACAGAAAGAAAAGTGATTGTACTAACCTTCTGTTAAAAGGGCACTTTGTGCATGAAGGTATGCTCTGGCCGTCAAAGGCAAAGGATCTTTACAAAACAACTGCCCGGTTGGGCCTGTTTCCACGGGAGTGCGTGCCGTCTCCTGCGTTTCTGCGTGATTCTTTGACTCTGCCTGTTGCATCCTGGTTATTAGTGCTCTTGTGCCTTCATTGACCACAATCCACCATTCTTTGCTTTCTTCTCCTGTTTCCATTTTCCCAAGAGTATCTACGAGGGAAACTTGGGGTGTGGCTACTTAAAAGAGAGGCGAGCGTCGGGACTAGTGTTTTGTGAGACTACCTCAGTCTGTAGAGCGCTATTTGTGAGTTCTTGGTGTTCCTCCTTCCTCCTGTTCGGTGGAGACTGCTAGAATGTGCACTGGGACTTTAATGCCATGTGCTCAGGGGTGGAATGACGTGCATGCTTTTCCAGTGTCTTGCATGATTTCGGTTACTGGGCATGTTTCTTTCGTGCTTGTTTTGTGAAACGTAACACTGCTGTAACTAATGTTGGTGACTGCATCTGATACCGAGGTGGACAAACCCCATGAGCCATGGAGGAGCCTTGGGCTCTGACGCTGCTCCTGGCCCTTAAAAAATTAAAAAAAAAAAATCATCTGAGGAAAAAGTAGTGAAGCCATAATGATTAAACTGGATTTTCTTATGGTTCATCTCAATGTGAGATGTAAATATTTCTTTGAAAGCTTTCAGAAAACTTGCTTAAATCTACTTTCTCCTCCTGACCAAACACAGAAGTGTCAGAGCTTGGCTTTCCATGAAGTCCCCGGTGGCCTTGGGGACAGTCAGTGAAGACAGAAACTCACTGCTGCCCTGAACACGTGCTTTCTCCCTCCCCATTTAACCAGAGCTCCTAGGGTGAAAAAACATGTTGAGTTTATGATTGACTTCTTTTAAGGAACTTAAAGAATTTCCTGGGGTGGATAATTGAGCATTTCTACCTTTATCTGGGAAGCTGATTTTCATCTCATACATTTCCCTGAGGCCTTGCTCTGGTGCCTTGATTCCTGGCACTCTTCTTGGTCCTTTTAGCAGTTATTTTCACTTGCTTTGGGGTCAGAGAAAGCCACCGATGGCTTAGTCATTAGTCTAGAAACTAATTATTGATTTAATTCAATAACTAGGGAGATTCTTAAAGTTCATTTGTTTCATTTTAATTTGTTATTTCTATTTCCGCATGCATTCTCAGTTTATTCTTATTTAAAAAATAAAAAAGGGGGAGAGCAAAACTGAAAGAATAGGAATTTTTGGCCCATTTTATAGATGAGGACAGTCAAGCCCCTGAAGAGTGGGTGAGCTGCTGTTGCGTCTCCTCACATCCCCTGCCCACCTGCTGGGAGGTCAGAATGAGGGCAGTCATGCATATCAGCAGCTGTTTTCTGTCACTTCCAGGTGTTTCCTAGTGGAAATCTGTGTTGTAAGCTGCTGTAAATGATAGTCTTGCTCAGCTGCATGAGTTACTGTTTTCTGTAACTGCTTCTTTTAAAGGAAATATTTCTGAACTTTTGTCAGGATTTTTTAAATTGCTTTGTAATATTTAAGACGTGGCTGGGTTATCCAAACTAGCTTTCCTCCCACATGACCAAAACCACATGCCCTGCTTGATGATTCAGGTATAGGAATCAACAAAATGTCCTACAAAATAAATTCGAATAGATTGACCACTTTTCTCCCCTTTGATTGTCAGTGTGAAGTGAGATCAGTTGTCACTTGTCCCTAAAGGCTGAGCCTGTTGCTATTTCCAGTAGAGGTTTTGGGCCGCTGCCAGCCCGTCGCTCTCTTACCTTCTGCTGCTCAAAACTCTCTTCATGTTCAGCCTCACCAGTGCATTTCCACCAGTGGTCCCATCTGGAAGCCTCAGCACAGCCGGACTTTCTCCCAAGCTGGGAACGGCCTCTTTATCCTGTGGCCTTAGCACTCGGGCCTCCTCCTTTTGGCCAGAGGAATGAGAGGGTGATTTCTGACCCCCGGAGGCCAGCTTCAGACCCTGAGGCCTCCATGTCCACATGCATTTCCCAAGTACTTTCCAAGGGCTCTGCGTGCACAGCTCATTGAGTCTCAGGCTGGCAGGATCCTTTCTCAGATGAGGCGCCAAGATTAGAGACCCAGGGTCACCACTAGGAAGCCACAGAGCCAGGATCTGAGCACAGCTGTGTGACCCAGAGCCCACATTTTCCACCCTCCTGTCTGGTCCATCATTGTATAAAGTGAATTTGTTATCACTTCATTAAGTTTGTAAGTTCATAGTGCTGTATATGGAGTTTATCTGAGGGGAGTGGTGTTTGCACTAATGTCCACTTTATACATAAAAACGTTGGCTGTATAACATGGAGACCCTTGGGTGTGATGCTTCTAGGTGCTCTGTGAAAGCGATTTTAGCTCTCAGTTTAAAAAAGTGCAGGTTACTGTTACTGCCCCCGCTTACGGTGAGCAGCCCCAGAGTGGACGGTGCAGTGATGTCTGGAGGCCCCACACTGGGCCCTCACCGAGCACACCTGAGCAGCCTGATCTGTCTCACCCCAGGCCGGTGCGGCTTCCCACGCCCAAGCTCACAGGCTCCTCTTGCACCCCTAACACCCACCATGGCTTCTCTCTTTGTTTCACTTCACTTGATGCACTTTGAATAACATGTGCACAGTACAGGTCACATCCTTGCAAAGTTAGCTACAGGAGAGGTTCCTTGATGCCCGCAGATTGTCGGTCCTCACAGCTCAGGGCAGCAGTTCCCAGCCCGGCCTGGCCCCACCCTCCAGGGGCATCTGCTGGGGCTGGTGTTTCAGGCTGCTTCATAAAGAATAGAATTCAATTTGAAGTTAATTACAACTAAAGTGATCAAGTGATCACTTGATAAAGTGATCAAGTTTTTCATCTTAAATGTTAATCCTCAAAGGATCTTGCAAAACAACTCAGTCTTGCCCTTTTGAGGGCAAGAAAGTAATGAGTTTTTAAAAATCAATAAAAGTAGGACATAAAACCTGTAATAATAGAACTTTAAAGCGAGGAGGAACTTTTGAGGTGATCTAATCAGCCTCTGCATTTTGTGCTTGGAAAAGAATGGGGGACGAAATAGATCAGGTCCCATCTCTGCTGTGGTTTTCCACTAGAAGGTAAAGTTGAGAAGGAGGAAAAGTAGGGTTTGGTGTTAGAGGATATGATTTGGTTTGAGAGCAGTTGGGGCATCTGTGGCCCATTCACTTGTACTTCAGATAAAACCTTTAGGTTAATTATGGTTGATATTTTAGGGGTTTGTTCAAGCAAAGGACAGTAAATAGAACCCTCTCCTCAAGTTTCACTCTTGGATTTTTCAAATCCCAAAGACGAGGGGTGGGGGAGTAAAAGAACAGTAATCATAGAGGGTAAGGAAATATGTTTTGATATTTATAAAGGTTTAGTCTAAGATAAAATCTTGGGCATAAAGAATACTTTTACAAATGATTTATACTGGTTCTTTGTGTAATTCTCGGTGGTTTTTGTTTAAAGATTTGTTGTTGTTGTTGTTTTCGTAAATTTTCATGTCATTAACCTTAACATAAACTCCTCATTGCATGTTTTATTAACCCTTGGTGTATTCATTTTCTTCTGACTTGAAAGAGTAACCCATTAGAATTTAACCCTGATGTCTTGAAGAAGGCTGCAATTCAGAAAGCTTTAAAGGTAAACTAATAGTTTTCCCTTTGAAAGTTAATTAAAACATATTGAAAGAGATGATGCTCTAACCTTTATCGGTTTATTGACAAATTCTTCCCAAAGTAATAGAGTAATTACTTGTTTAGTTGCGGAGAGCCTACTTTTGTTGTCAAAGAATTAGTAGTTAGAAGAATTTAAGTCGATTTTGATGATAAATTTTACAAAATACCAATATGGTAAATTAGACTTTTGTCCTGTTGGCCTTAGGCAGCAGTATCTAAGGTGGTTTTAAATCATCTGTACTTAAATTGGATTTGTATTTGTGAAAATGGTGAAATAGAAGTTCTGTTTAAAATCTTAACCAGTTTTTAGATTGTGATTAAAACATATGCCCGATGCACTGTGACTTTCCATTAAAAAATCACCTCTTCCAATATGCTGAGTCAGGGCTGGCTCTGAGTCAGTGACCTCGTCGTGGCTTTTGGTGCTGCTAGTTTGGATGACAGATCTTTTAAGAAGCTTTAAATCTCATTAAATGAGGTATATTGAAAACTAAGCTCCACTCCCGAAAATGACATGAGCATGTATTTTCTGGCTAAATTGTTAAAGGTTTTCTATGACTTACAAATGTTTTATTATTTTTTTCTAATTTCTTTGAGCATTTTAGACTTAAATATTTTGGGGGGTGAGGGGTTAAATGTAGTTGCTTTAAGAAACTATCCAAAGGAATCAGGAATGGTTTTTAATCAGTTTCATCCAGAAGAATAAGTTAAATTTCAGAAGTGAGGAAGACTAGCATTCTGCTTTGATGCAGTATTTAGTAAGCCCTTAACCCCACCCCACACTGAGGAGGTGAGGTGGCCTACTCCTTTGGAGTACTAGTTAGTTAGCAGAGTAGTCGAAATACCTGTTTGGATAGAAAGCCCAGAGATAAACCCACACACATGTGGTCACCTTATTTTTGATAAAGGAGGGAAGAATATACAGTGGAGAAAAGACAGCCTCTTCAATAAGTGGTGCTGGGAAACCTGGACAGCTGCATGTAAAAGAATGAAATTAGAACACTCCCTAACACCATACACAAAAATAAACTCAAAATGGGTTAAAGACCTAAATGTAAGGCCAGACACTAAAAAACTCTTAGAGGAAAACATAGGCAGAACACTCTATGACATAAATCACAGCAAGATCCTTTTTGACCCACCTCCTAGTGTAAGGGAAATAAAAACAAAAATAAACAAATGCGACCTAATGAAACGTAAAAACTTTTGCATAGCAAAGGAAACCATAAACAAGACGAAAAGACAACCCTCAGAATGGGAGAAAATATTTGCAAATGAAGCAACTGACACAGGATTAATCTGCAAAATATACAAGCAGCTCATGCAGCTCAATATCAAAAAAACAAACAGCTCAATCCAAAAATGGGCAAAAGACCTAAATAGACATTTCTCCAAAGAAGATATACAGATTGCCAACAAACACATGAAAGGATGCTCAACATCACTAATCATTAGAGAAATGCAAATCACAACTACAATGAGATATCACCTCACACCAGTCAGAATGGCCATCATCAAAAAATCTACAAACAATAAATGCTGGAGAGGGTGTGGAGAAAAGGGAACCCTCTTGCACTGTTGGTGGGACTGTAAATTGATAACAGCCACTCTGGAGAACAGTATGGAGGTCCCTTAAAAAACTAAAAATAGAACTATCATAGGACCCAGCAATCCCACTACTGGGCATATACCCTGAGAAAACCATAATTCACAAAGAGTCATGTACCACAATGTTCATTGCAACTCTATTTACAGTAGCCAGGACATGGAAGCAACCCAAGTGTCCATTGACAGATGAATGGATAAAGAAGATGTGGCACATATATACAATGGAATATTACTCAGCCATAAAAAGAAACAAAATTGAGTTGTTTGTAGTGAGGTGGATGGACCTAGAGACTGTCATACAGAGTGAAGTAAGTCAGAAAGAGAAAAATAAATACTGTATGCTAACACATATATATGGAATCTAAAAAACAAACAAAAAAAGGTTCTGAAGAACCTAGGGGCAGGACAGGAACAAAGAAGCAGCTGTAGAGAATGGACCTGAGGACACGGGGAGGGGGAAGGGTAAGCTGGGACAAAGTGAGAGAGTGGCATGGACATATATACACTACCAAATGTAAAATAGATAGCTAGTGGGAAGGAAGCAACTGCATAGCACAGGGAGATCAGCTCGGTGCTTTGTGACGACCTAGATGGGTGGGATAGGGAGGGTCGGAAAGAAATACCTGATCCTCACCAAAACACTGGGAGGAATCATATCCATAACCTTCACTCACCATTTCTTTGATAACTGAAGATTATTGACCCACAGAGCGTGATGGTTAGAATGAAGGCTCTCCAGTTAGGCTAGACTGTCTGGGCTTGAATCCCAGCACAACTGCTCGTCAGTGGGACCTGCAGCAGGCTGCTGAGTTCTCCCTGGTTTGTTACTCAGAGTGGTAGTGATATTCTCTCCTGTATGGGAGTGTTGAGTACATTAACTAAGTACATGCATGTAAAAGTGCCCAGTGTAGCGAGCATAATATGTATATTTTTAATTGCTATTATATTATTTAAGCCTAACAGCTGAGCTCTGGAAGTGGTATTATGCCCATTTTATAGATATGAAAACTGAGGTTCAAATAAATACGTAGATCTCAGTAATCAAGTGGTAAAAAGCTAAGATTTAAATTCAACGCAGTCTGACTTAAACGCTTATATTTTCATTATACCTTGTGTGTCTTACTTGTACTGATGCATTTTGAATATTGCGTCCTGATAGAAAACTTAGTCACTGATTTAACCTTACTTCATAGAATCCAAAACATCATCCATTTTAGGATGCAGGTTTTGCATCCACGGGTTCAACCAACTGAGGATCGAAAATATCCTGAAAAAATCTACAGAAAGTTCCAAATAGCAGCATTACATTGTGTTTACAACTATTTACATAGCATTTACACTTTATTAGGTATTATATGTAATCTGGAGATGACTTAAATTATATGGAGGATAACACCAGGTCATTTTATAGATGGGATTTGAGCATCCTCGGATTTTGGTATCCTGGGGGGTCTTGGAACCAACCTCCCACAGATGCTGAGGGACGACTGTACACCATTATTTTATGAACTGCTAAGAAAGAAAGTAAGGTGCTAGTTAAGGTTTGATAGTGTTTATTTTATACTTACTGAAAGAATTTTTAGACTTAAGATAAACAGATTTTTATCATGTCACATGCACACACAAAAGGAAAATATACGCAAAATAAATTGAAGAAAGCAGTGATAACTACCACTCTACTATAATCTGCCCTCAAACAGGCATTTAAAGTCATCAATTGTAAGTTTCATTTTGTTTTCAGTGATGTTAGAAAGTTTAAAAGGGGGGGGGTATATTGTAACTGATAAGCTACAGTAAACCTCTGTGAATGAATGGCTACTTTTTCAGAGATTAAGTAAGTGTATTAGTTAAACTCAGCTTCTGTATCAAAGACTCATGAGTAGCAGTAGCTTAAGTAAAGACAGAAGTTTATTTCCCTTGAATGTCACAGAATTCTGGCCTGTGGCTTTGTGGTACTCAATGCCTCCAGCCAGAAGGGGGGCACAGCAAAGGCCAGACCTCCCCAGACTGTTACAGGGCCACACCTGACTACAAGGGAGATTCGGAAATAGACTCTGTGTCACAGAGGATTTGTGCTCAGCTATGACTCTGGGACTCTCGTGTTAAGGGAAGAAGGAGAAGTGGATTTAGGGGGGAAGTTAGTATTCTCCCACGGCAGTCTGTAGCCTTGGATTTTTTTTAACAACGTTTATTTCATTTTGCAGAATTCATTCACATCAAAAAGATGAACCAGAAACTAGATTATCGCAGTAGGTTTGGGCTAGTAATATTTTATTCCAATAATCATGAATTTGACGCCTCTGTCATTGTTGCAGTGTTGAGGATTGACTCTAAAGTTATTTAACTTAAAAACATTTTGTGACCTTCTAATTAATTTCCACTAACACAAATATTTAACAGCATCTTCTGTGGGGCTAAGTTATAAATAAACCTCATGTCCCATATATGTTGCATTTTACTATGTATTCTTCTATCAGCTGTCTGTGCTAAAGTATGCTTCTTACCATTTTTTCTTATTCCTGAATTTTTCTCATTGCATTTGTATCTGCTTAAATGCGATTTAGATTGATGTTTATTCTTCCAGTCAAAATTACTTAGCAGCTGGTAAGCAAGGTTCGATAATCTGATAGCTACATGTTTGAACAGAAGATACTAAATTAAAAACATAAAAATGTGCCTCTGACACTTTATTATTTTTACTATTTCAACCAGAAGACTGTTCTGAATCACACACTCTCACATTTGTCCTTCCTGTGCTTTTCTGTTTCCATTTGTTGCACTTTATTCATTTTGTTACCCTAGTAAAATAAGTTTTGAGAGCTGGAATTAACATTAAAGATTTTCGGAAGATTCCACTTTTCCAAAGTTGCTTGCTTTAAGAAATAAAAGACCTTAACGTTTTAAAATTGTTTGCAAATACAAGTTTTCTTGATTTATTTTATGTAGATACAATTATGGCTTTGGGGTGTGTTAGCAATTAATTGTTTTCCAGTTAAATTGTGCCTAGATACTCCCTGTAACTGAAGTATCAGAAGTAAATAGAAATGACTGTTAATATAAGCCAATAATTCTGTTTTTAGTAATCCCCATTTCAAGATGTGTTTATTGATTTTTATCTGTTTTTTGTTTTTGGTTAGTCAGGGAAGAAAATAAACAGCAACCCAAATCCTCTTGTCCAAATGTCAGTTGGTCACAAGGCCCAGGAGAGCAAGGTAAGGCGCCGACAGTCTGACTGGGGCGCTCCCTGTGACCGTGCTGTCACTGTCACCAGTTGGGGGTGGTGCAGGCATCAAGACCATTGATTTATGAGTCTTTCTTTTGTTTTTCTCAAATCAGTTGTTTGATAACCAGCTACTTAATTTGGTATCAAATATATTCATTTAAAAGTAACATTAAAAAGTGACATGAATATGTTAATTATACTTTTGCTTGATTTCATGGGTAGATGACATGGGACAAATTCTAAGTTTCCTTTGAATGTCCTATTAATATTTTGTTTAAAAGACAACCAGCAGTGCACAGTAAGTCCCCTACATACGAATGAGTTTCTTTCTGAGAGTGAGTTCGTAAGTCCAATTTGTTCGTTAAGTCCCACAGAGTTAGCCTAGGTCCCCAACTAACACAATCGGGCGGCTATATAGTACTGTACTGTAATAGGTTTATAATACTCTTCACACAAACAATACATAAAAAACAAACACAAAAAATAAAGAAAACATTTTTAATCTTACAGTACAGTACCTTGAAAAGTACAGTAGTACAGTCCAACAGCTGGCATCCAGGGGCTGGCATCGAGTGAACAGGCGAGAAGAGTTACCGACTGGAGGAGGGACAGGAGGGATGGTCAGCAGGAGGAGCCAGAAGGCAGAGGCTGCAGTTTCCCTCAGCCTGGCGTGGACGGCACAGGCTCTGGTTCCTCTCTGGAGCCGGCTACACATTCGCATCTTTGAAAGTTCACAGCTTGAAGGTTCATATGTAGGGGACTTATTCAAAAAATATGATTCTGTTCAAAAATTGAGAGAGGGCATTGCTGTTGCTGTAATATGTGCTACTTTCAGGAAACATTTCAGGAATTCCTCCCTTTTTTTAACTGCTAACCATTAATCTAAGAAACTTCCTGACGTGCAGCACTCCGCCGGCCTGGGGAGGTCGTGGAGTGAGGACCACACGTGCAGATGGCGCATTGTCATGGGGGCTGGGACCTGGGCTGGGAGCTGCTGGCAGGTCATCTGCTGACACACTCTGGACCTTCCACAGTTAACTCATGATAGGACAGCCCAGAGGATAGGTGTCATCCTTAGCTTCCAAGTGCAATACTCGATAAACACAGTGTGGTAGTGCTTTTCCACAGAAACTATCCCAGAGCTGATTTTGGATATTTCTTTCAGATTCGGTATAAAACCAATGAACCTGTGTGGGAGGAAAACTTCACTTTCTTTGTCCACAATCCCAAGCGCCAGGAACTCGAGGTGGAGGTCAGTGATTTGCATGTTTACGTGGTTGTGTTTGTATCTCTGCGTCACACAGTCAACACGGGGAGAACCGCCATCGTGGGCCCACCAGAGGGGTTCATGTCCTAAGTGTCGGGCGGGGGGCGGTCAGTTTTTAATTTTTAACCTTTGACTGACTGTTCCTGGCGTCCAGAGGTGCAGTGGGTGTTGGTGTCCACATGTCGGCACCACTGTCAGCCCTGCTGGACGTGCTTATTCTAGTCGCTTCTGTGTGGCTACCTCAGGGTACTGCTCGTAATGACGCTTCCCTTGCTGTTCCTTCCTCGCTGCCAGCCCGGCCTCGGCGTCAGTGGACACCTTTGCCTCCTTCCAGATCCTAAGGGCAAAGCCTTTGTGTTTCACTTCCTTCTACTCCTCCTGCCTGTTTGCTGAGTGTTTTTGTCATGAATGGGTGTTGACTATTGTCAGAGACTTTGCTACAAGATGATCACGTGATTTTCCTTTTTAAGTTTGTAAATATGGTGAAATGCAGTGTTGACTTTTAAATCTTAAATCTTGCAAACATTTACTGGTTTTCAAGATTTAACGTGAGAAAACCTTGCAAACAAATCTTTATTTGGGCGTAACCCCACTTGTGATGTAGTATCCTTTTTATGTGTTCAATTTAATTTGCTAAAATTTTAAGAATTTTTGCATCATAAGTGAACAATAAAGTTATATTGTGCAGCACAGAGAACTAGAGCCATTATTTTGTAATAACTTTAAATGGAGTACAGTCTATAAAGTTAATGAATCACTTTTATATACCTGAAACTAATACAATATTATAAACTGTACTTCAATTTTAAAAAAAGGATAAGATCGGGTAACCTTCAAAACAAAGAATTTTTGCACTCCTCTTAAAATAATCTATAGTAACTGGACCTTAGATTTAAAAAAATAGTTTTTAATGTTCTGTAAACTTAGTTATTTCATTAAAAAATGCTTTTGCGATTACAGTTTAAACAATAAGCAATCAGGCTGTTCGGTTTTCACGTGTAGTTAACTTATTTGATCATTGCTGTAGAGCCTATGAAACCACCAAAGTTCTTACTCCTTTTGGTTAAACTACCTGTATCGCAGCAACCTAACAGGAGTGATTCCTGTTGCAGAGGCAAAGCTGAAGGTTATTATTCAGGAGCCAGAAATTGTCGTGCAGTTAAAGCAGATATTGTACATTTCGAGTAGAAGTCTTAAAAGAAACTTGGAAATGGGTCTTCTCCATGAACAAGTGTCACCCCTGGAACGTGGCACACCACCAGGCGTGTGTATTGTCACCGTGTTCACAGGACTGGAGACATTTCCTTCTAATCTTCAGATTTGTGTGGACTGCCGCCCCTCAGCTCAGGGTCCTTGTAATGGATTCCTCGAACGGGGTTTTCTCTTTCTCGTGCTCATTATGACTATGTGATTGGGAGATGACAGGCCCTGTGACATGGCTACACTGTAGCATTACTTGTTGCCATGTTTTGAGTCTCCCTGAGGGGATTTCCTACTGTGTTGTGCATGGCGACAGGACGTAGAAGGAGGTGGCCGAAGACGGGGTTTGGGGCCTTCCTGCGTGTTCTGTCTCCATCCCCAGCGTTGAGCGCTCTGTCGTGTTTGGCAGGTGAAAGATGAGCAGCACCAGTGTTGCCTGGGGAACCTGAGGATCCCTCTCAGCCAGCTGCTCACCTGCGAGGACATGACCCTGAACCAGCGGTTCCAGCTCAGTAACTCAGGCCCCAACAGCTCGCTGAAGATGAAGCTCGCCCTCAGGGTACTGCCGTCTCCAGAGCGTGGCTGGGGGAAGGGTCCTGGGTGGGCAGTGCTCATGGTGCTCACGGTGCTGGACGCAGGGCAGGGATGACAGGAAGGTGCTTTACGGGGAGTGTGAGTTTTCACATTGCTGCTGGCTGTGTAGCTCAGGGGAGAGATGGCCAGGGCTTGGACTCCGACACCGACAGCAGCAGTGTTTCCAGGTTGCTTGAGCAGGCCCGGAATTGTTCCTTGGGCTTTCACATGAATCCCACCAGCCTTTTTTGTTTGTTTGTTTTTTAATCCTTTTGTCCAGAAAGTATTGCTATCTGGATCAGTAAAGTTTTCTGCTAATGTTAAATTTTCAAAGGTCATTCAGAAAAAAAGAATTAAAAAAAACTCTGCAAGACGGTAGAGATTACAGGAAAAATATTGTCCAAAATAGATGATGATTCATTTGTAAGTACCTAAGGAAATGCTGAAAATAAAACTGGCAAACATACGGGAAAATGCTAAGACTCTCTAATTTTTAAAATGCAAATTAAAATGCAGAACCAACTTTTTAAAAAAGTAAAACAGACTTAGTCTGTGGAAGGTGTGGTGGAAACGGGCTCCTTGTGCCCGGTCACAGCCGTTCCAGAAGGGACTTCAGCGTCTTCAGTTGTAAATCACAGAGCCCTTTCTCTGGAAACCTGACTCTTGGTAATAACACAGAACTGGGGGTGTTGGCTGCAGCTTTACTTGGTAAAAGCGGGAAGAAGCTTCAGGCCGTCGGGATGACCCCCAATGCAGGGTGTAGACTGCTCGGGGACATGTGCACACTCAGAGCTAATGTGAAAGGAAGCAAAGCGGGGAGGTGTTGCTCCCATGTCGACCCTAGGGGTCCGGCAGCCTCGCCCTTCCACGGTCGCTGGTGGAGACGGTAGGATAGGGGTCAGTGTAGGATGGGATTTGTGGCTCGGGCTCTGCCACTGTCAAGCTGTCACCACTGTGCAGAAGAGTGGCCAGGAGGAGGCCCGAGAGAGATGCACAGAAGTGAGGCTTGCACCATGCGGTGCTGTGACGGTTACCTGCATGTGCCTTTTTCTACACTTTCTGTAATATGGTAGGATAGCTGAACAGAGAGGCTAGATTGTTTTTCATGTTTTGTGCCAAGCTTTAAAGAAACGTTTGCAAATGGGTATCTCTAAAGCTATTCATGTATGAGGCTGTTACCAGTGTCACCCGTTTTAATTTTGTATCTGTTTTCACCTCTAGGTACTCCACCTTGAAAAGCAAGAAAGGTCTCCAGACCACCAGCACTCAGCTCAAGTAAAGCGACCCTCTGTTTCCAAGGAAGGGAGAAAAATATCTGTCAGATCTCAGATGTCTGCATCGCCAGGCACTGGTGAGAGCAGCCCAGCCCCATCCACGCCGGTCCTCGGGGGCTGCGATGATAAGCCGGGTGTGCAAGAGAGAGCCCAGCCCGCAGACGCCAGCCCGCAGGGGCCGCGGGACCTGGGCAGAAGCTCCTCCAGCCTCCAGGCCGGCAGCACCGGCTCCCCCAGCCACATCTCTGTCAAGGAGCCCACCCCAAGCATCGCCTCAGACATCTCGCTGCCCGTCGCCACGCAGGAGCTGCGACAGAGGCTGCGGCAGCTGGAGAAGTAACTAGACGCCCCTTGCTTTTGCTGAATCGGCGCTTGACCCGCCGGCTGCGGGGAGGGAACGCGGTCCTAAGCCAGACAGCTTTCAGGCAGTGTGGTCCTTTCGCTCACCGAGCCTTTGGCTTTCAAAGTAAACCCGCCATTTTCCAGGGCCTAGTATTTGGCTTAGGAACAGTGGAGAGATCCTCAGACCAGGAAGGCAGAGTCTAAAGCTGACCTGACGCGGAAAGGCTTGGTGGAAGCTGGACATGTTTGTCACATGAGAACAGGCCCTGCTCTTTTATGCTTGGCCCCCACACGTTTCACCACCCAGCGGGTTTGTCTTGTCTGTGGATGTTTGTGTGGATTTCTCACTTATGCCCCGTGAGTCATGGGCATGTCCGTGGTTTCCTTAGATAAGGACAAAGTCCGCAGTTACCTTAAGCTTCCGACGTGAGCCTTTTCCTCTCAGCAGGGGGAGTGGGTTGCCCTTTGGGGCGGTCTCCTCTTTGCTGCCCTGCGGTGTGCTGAGCACGAAGCTAAGGCCGAGGTGTGGAGCCTGTGGCCCGGGGCTCAGCCGGGGCAGGCGGCCGTAACCCATGCGCAGAGCAGCTCTGCTCGTGGCTGCGATTTCGGGAGAAAGGAAGCAGTCCCTGTCTCTCCCTTGCTCTAGAAAGAAATAGAATTTTAAATAAGAAACCAGTTTTTCTCAGGAGCTAAATTTGGGGAGAAACCCAGAAGATCTTGGAGCTGAGTCAGAGCCATCATTGGTTGTCCTGGAGCTGGTGCCTCAGCCTGAGACGGGTCTGGAGGGGAGGGGGTGTGACTTCATCAGACGACCCGTGAGGGGCACAGCGAGGGGCTCTGAGAAAGGAGCGCAGGTTTGAGCAGTTCTAGGGTAGACATAGCTTCAGAAACACTGAAGAGTTGATGTGTGTAAGGAGACGCCTGTGTCTTGTTTTCACTTTGGGCCATGGATTTTAGTAGTTGGGTTATGTTGAACCCTCGGATGAAATATGAATGCAGCTGGTCCGTTTATACCCAGAAGTTCAGACTAGGTTCACGTTCGTGGGGACTTTGCTTCCCTCCTGTCTGAGTGAATGAACGTGCTCACAGCCTCTGTGCTGTCTGAGGAGTGCTCTCACTCTTGGCTTTGTTTCCCCAGTGGGACGACCCTGGGACAGTCCCCGCTGGGGCAGATCCAGCTGACCGTCCGGCACAGCTCGCAGAGGAACAAGCTGGTGGTGGTCGTGCACTCCTGCAGGTGAGCTGGGCTCTCGGCCCTCGCGTCACGGACAGCAATTTGTTTCATTCACAGACGAGAGCAAGTAGGCGGCGCTGCAATTAGATGCTGTAGTCCTGGTTTTCAGGTTCTTAACCTTGTTTCATAACATTTTCTGTTACCAACCATTTTGGTTGCTTTGTAACACTCCCTTAAACTGCCATATTGTAGTTTATGAGACATTCCCTATGGTTGAACGTTTACAGCGCTATAATAAGCCTAGTTTTCTTTTATTGAAGTGTCTTTTGGGGATTCACTTTCCAGGAGTAGATTTATAACAATTCAGAGAATTCAGTCAAGTCTGGTGGGTAGTGACAGGAATAGCTGTCGTTGTTTGGGAAGAGCAGACGAGCTCTGTTCCCCACAAGCAGGACCATTTGTACCGGTTCAGTAAACGTAACGTGATCTGACGGTGTTGCTCCAGTTTGTATTTGATGAACGTTGATGGTGTGGAGCTGATTATTTTCCTTTATGTGACTTGATTGTCTCACTAGTAGCTGTGATGTAAATATGTGATAGAAATATTTGGATGTTATAAAAAGGTGTGGAAACAGGAAAGTAAAATTAGTAACGTTTAGAAACATGATTATATAAATGTCGAGTTCGCTTCACTACCTATTTATTGAGCACTTTCTATGTTCCTGCTGCCGAGATAATTACTATGCGAGATTCCGGAGCAGCAGTCCGATTCAGAGGACTCTCCCTCATGGGCTTTCGGTCCATCAGCAAGTGAACAATTGGAAGTGGTTGCAGGGACAGCTGACCCTTGAACAGCACGGGTTTGAGCGGCATGGCTCCACCTACACGTGGAGCTTTTCAGTAGTAAATGCCACCACCCTACACGATTTGCAGTTGGTTGACTCCAAGGATGCGGAACCATGTATGCAGAGGGTTGGAGCCCTTAACCTCCATGTGGTTCAAGGGTCGGCTGTAATTAAATACTAGCATGTTTGGCCCAGTTGTCCGAGGACAAGAGCAGCGTGAAGCTGCATGAAGGAGGTGGGCCTGCGTCTCTGAAGCGTTCGGGTGGACGAAGGGCAGAGGGTGGGGTCCGTGGCCTGAGCAGGAGCCGGGGAGGGGTCTCCCGCGAGGCTGACCGTGTCCCCTCACTGGGAGGGGACAGTGAAGCAGTGTGGAAAGGTGATTCTCTGTGGGTCAGAACATCCCCCAAACCCTGGGTGCAGGAAACGGGGCAGAGGCCACCTCTGCAGAGCCGCCGAACGAAGTGTGCGTGGGAAGGAGGCAGTCACGGGATACAAGTAAAACCAGGTAGCAAGTTCCAGTGCGGTGCTCCTTGTCATTTTACTAGATTCTAACACCGAGCATTCTCTGGTCTGTGTTATAAGAAATCTCATTGCCTTCTCCGAAGACGGCTCTGATCCCTACGTCCGCCTGTATTTGTTACCAGACAAGAGGAGGTCAGGAAGGAGAAAAACACACGTGTCAAAGAAAACGCTGAACCCCGTGTTTGATCAGAGGTACGCGTCCACTCAGTGGGGTAGACAGTTGTGTTCACCACTCAAGGAAGGCCTGGTGGTGCCTTGGAATGACTGAGGCATTTACACCAGTGAGAGCAGGAGTGAGAAACGCCTCCCCAAGAGCGGTCATAAACTTGTTAACATAAATAAATACACAGGCATTTGAGCATCACATCGTGAATCCTCAGGCCACACTCCACCAGGGAAATAGTAAGTCGATTGGTGTTGATATCTAACTCAGTTACTAGTTGCCTAATCATGGTTTCTCACCAGTGACTTTATTTACACGGAGGTGGGAAACCGATGGGCAGGCACCCAGCCCTGGTGTGGGTGTGTGGCTCAGCCGCAGCCTCTAAGAGTTCCTGCAAACCTGGGGTTCAGGCTGCTCGCTCTCGGGAAGGCCGGCCACGTCCATGTGTCCCCGCGTCCCCACAAGGCCTCCGACCTTGTCCTCTGCTTTGCCAGCTTCGCTTCTGGAGGCTTTTGTCCTGCAGCATCCGGTTTCAGCCACCAGAAGATGCCTGCAGATCCCCTCCTCCGTGAGGCTGCTTCTCGGACACCCTACTTCTGTTCACTCACAGGCTTGGAGCTCACTCTCTTTGGGGGAGCGGACTGGCCTGGGCTCCCTGGTGTGTCTCACACACCACGGCCCATGTTTTACACCGGGAGTCAGGCGTCGTGTCCACACGGGGGAGCCACAGGGTCAGCCTTTCGCATGTTTAGGATTCCAGTCTCCTCTTATGTTTGGAAAATAATGGAAAAAAAAACTTTGAGTCTTCCTGAAGGGCCAGGTCCAAACATGTAGCAGGAGAGATCAGTTTTATAATAAAAAATGAACATCACATTTGGAATGGTCTCCTAAGCAGCAATGTCATTTTTTAGTTACAGTAAAACAGAGCAAAATTATGGAGAAATTTAAGGATGATCCTCTTTTTTCCACTTCAGCTTTGATTTCAGTGTCTCGTTGCCGGACGTGCAGAGGAGAACCTTGGACGTGGCCGTGAAGAACAGCGGTGGCTTCCTGTCCAAAGATAAAGGGCTTCTCGGCAAAGTAAGTTCGAAAAAAAAAGTCCTACGCCTTGTAAAAATTAAACACTTAACCCAGAGTACTCTTTTTAGACTAGATTTATGTACATGGACAATCCACATCAGCTAAGCTGCTGTGAGTGGTTTGTGAGCCGGTATCGATGTGAATTATCCCCCCTGGTACTTTGTCATAACTTCCTGTCAAGACTGTTGGATACAGGAAGGGCCTCTTGGGTATAATTGACCATATAGGTCATGGGTGGATCATAAGGGTAGAAAAGTTGAAAAGTGAGAGGCTGAAAATGAGGGAGAGTGTGTTGCCAGAGAAGATCGGAAGCGATGGTGAGAGGCCTGAAACCCACTGTTGGAGGCCTTTTCTCACCACAGGTCCTGGTCGGTCTGGCATCTGAAGAACTCGCCAAAGGCTGGACCCAGTGGTGAGTGTCCCCCAACAGACAGATGCAGAGCCCCGTGCGTCCATTCAGGAGCGCTTCCCCTGTGACCGCGTGTCTTCCTGTGTCTCAGGTACGACCTCACGGAGGATGGGACGAGGCCCCACGTGGTGACGTAGGCTGCGCTGGCCGAGGAGCCCCCGCTGTATCTGCCAGTCCCGTGCCGACACGCAGCCCACACAGACGCACCCATGCTCTTTTTATAATTTCATGTACTTGGTTACTTGTCCCTTAGTGGTTTTATAAAACATTGACGTTTTAGGCGTTATTTGGCCATTATTAGCATTAAGTTTTGTATGTTTAATTTCCTCTAGTATTTCACCAGTTTTTTCGGCGTGCATAGGACAGTGGTCAACCGTTGTGTGCGTAAAGCTGTACGTCAGTTGTCTCTCCTAGGAAGCCGATATATGGTTGTGCTTTTTTATTGCTTTGTTTTGTATATCACTGAGGTGCACTATGCTGTGTAAATAGACTATTTTTTATAACCTCTACATGCTGGTTTGAATTCAGAAGAAAATGGATCAAGGAAATATATATATTTTTTTCTTCTAAAACTTATTAAATTCTTATGACAAATAACCGTTTTTGCCTCTGCAGGAAAAAGCTCTCAGTGACCTATTTTGTGGTGTTTCTTTTTAAAAAGAAAAGCTGAAAGATTAGTAAATATTAGTATATTTCTGCCCATTATGAATGATGAAAGAATGTATTCGAAGTATTTACACTTTCATAAATATAAAGATGTATTATTGAGAAGTCAGTTGAAGTGCTTATAAAGAAAAATGTCATATAACTGAGTTATATAAAATATTAAGAGAGTTGTCATGGTTCATAAATCATAGTGCACTAATCTGAAATTTCTTACATAAAATGGAATGTCTTAAGTTTATTTCTAGTTGCTTGTTGTAACTTATTCATGAAACAGTGCAGACACATAATCATACTTTTCCTGAAATGTAATACAGACGGATTTTAAATGTTAGCAGTTAGTCTGTTGTGAAATTTATAGTGTTTTTCAGCCCGAAAAGAAAGACAAACTCACGTTGTCCCCGTAGAGGCTGTGAGGTAGGTCGGGGTGAGTAGCGAGGAAGTCGCGGCGGGAGCCGACTCCGGCCCGTGATCGTCAGCGTGACGCACGCAGAGGACAGAGCCTCCGAGCGGCGCCAGCCGCCACCGCGGTCCCCGGGCTCCGGCGCGGCGGCTGCTGGTTGTAAAGAACCCCGTACTGGGTTTCCTCACTTTAGGCCATGACTGACCTCAGTATTGGGATATTGTTATACAGCTTTTATTGGGGGATATTTTTCTTCTTAGGTTATGAAAAGCATGTTTTAGATACTTAAAGGCCCCAAGCCTCTTAGGAGATGAGGCTCCATAGCCGCGCGGTAGCTGTGCATGCCCCGAACACAGGGTGCACGTGTGCAGAAAGAGCTTTAAGGATTCTAAGGCGTGTGATGCAAATGACTTCCTTAGCCAGAGGGCACCCTACGGTTATGTAGTAATCCTGGGGAAAACAGAGCTGTGAGATTGAGTCAGAGACCTCACTAGGGCCCCCGCCATGGACCTCCTGGGCGTGACTGGCCTGCCCAAGTGCCTGTGTGGACGCCACTGCTGCTCCTGCCCTCTGGCGGGTTTCAGTTGTGCCCATCGCACACTGTGAACCCTGGGTGTGCGTGTGATGGGGCCTGTAGCCTCGCAGTAGGTCTCACGCAGTCGTGCAGACCCGGTGCTCTCGCAGCTTCCTGGGTCACGAAGCTTCTCCGAAGCCCCAGCAGAGACCATCTCCTCTGTCAGCGCGCGAGGGCGTTACGAACGTGGTGACACCCAGGGGTGTGTGCTCGGGAAACACCTAACTCTGGTATTGCAGCAGCGTGAGGAAGGCAGGTAATTCCTAAATCTAGTTGCCTGCCCGTGGTATTAGATCTTTGGAGGTTTTTTAAAAATTAGGTTTGTTGTGGGAATTCCCTGGTGGTCCAGCGGTTAGGTCTCGACGCTCTCACGGCCA
Source organism: Mesoplodon densirostris (assembly GCF_025265405.1). NCBI lineage: Eukaryota > Metazoa > Chordata > Mammalia > Artiodactyla > Ziphiidae > Mesoplodon > Mesoplodon densirostris. The sequence continues at coordinate 113,684,138 of NC_082669.1, read as the reverse complement.
GGGGCCCGGGTTCGATCCCTGGGCGGGGAACTAAGATGCCACAAACCATGCGGTGCAGCCAAAAAAAAAAAAAAAAAAAGTTTGTTGCAGGGCTCTGGCAGTGGTCCCCAGCCTTTTCGGCACCAGGGACCGGTTTCGTGGAAAACAGTTTTTCCGTGGACTGGGGGTGGGGTGGGGGAAGATGGGTCAGGCGGTAACGCCAGCGATGGGGGAGTGGCAGGTGAAGCTTTGCTCGCTCACCTGCCACTCACCTCCTGCTGTGCGGCCCGGTTCCTAACCGGTCCTCCTCCCAGGGGCTGGGGACCCCTGGCTCCTGGCATATTTCTAAGACAGGAGAAACACTCACTGAAATGTAGCATACCAGTGATTTCTACCAACATCCCCAGCTTTTGGGTTTTGTAGCCACGTGGTTCACCTATTCAACGTGTATTTTACACTGTGGAATACTTTAATTAAGCAATTAGGCAAAATAAATGCCGTGAAAGGTACAAAACCCAAACAAAGCCAGTTAGCAGCATGATGCCCACCCTCTGTATGGACGCTGGGACTGGACACAGACCCAGCAGCCAGCTCCATTCTCTTTGAAAGGAAAGGGATGACTCTGAGGTCACTGAATTACCTCCCACGTAGGATTCTGTCTTGATGGCCGATGGGTGTTTTGGGAACCTCTTGTGTCCAGTTGGGCAGCTGAGAATCAGTATCAGGCCAGACCCCCGGCCGGGCTCCAGGATCCTGGTGATGGACACTCCGTTCTCAAAACCTTCATGGCCGGTGGTTCTGAATAATTGATTCATCTGGGAAAAGGGAACTTTAGCTTTTCTACCTTGAACCAAACCAATGGAGGGGAAATTAGTGTTGATTAATTTGAATTGTTACTTTGTTGCTTATCCTGTGCCTTAAAGTAGGAAGTGTGAGGCGTTGCTTCAGGTTAAAACAGAAGGAGCCTTGCAGCTGAATTCACCAAGTTTATTCCTCATCCAGAGGTCAGCCCTCCTTTGTCAAGCACTGAAGCCAGATGCAGTCAGCGTGTGTGTTTATATTGTGGTTGTTGCTTTAACTCCAGTCTAGCTGGATGGCCCGCTGCGGATGCAACACAGCAGAGGGTTTATTGTAGAATGCCCTTTCCGCTCAACTAATTTTACACGACAGTGCATGTGTTTATTCAATAAAACGTTTCTGTTAGCTCACTTGTGATTTGTTCTTCCTTTGTCTTTTGGAGTAAAATTTTTAGTGTGGAAGCAGATAATTTGAAAAGTGGTTACAGTATTGTATTTATATTTGCTAGTTGTGAAGTCTTTCATTTTCAAAAGAACTACCTCAGAGCACTGATATTACTCCTTTTGTTTCCATCTTAATTTGACTATTCTCTGCCTACCTCAGACTCTGAGTTTTGAAAACAGCTCTTCTGAAAGATAATCATGAGTAGAAAAAACAGTCTTTAAAACCAGAGCACTGAGAAGTAATGAAAGAGGGTCTGGTTTGAACAAGTGGAGGGGAACCACTAGAGGTGCCACTGCTGTTGGCATGCCCTGCCGATGGTCGGGGTGACTGAGGCGAGTCTCAGGAGTCTAGCGTCAGCCTCCCTGTTAATCAGCTCACTCAGCACCATCACAGTAGCATAATCCCAGTTTAGCTTTATTTAAAACCATTTCCCGCCTGGACTGTAAGTGTCCAAAGCAGAGGTTATGTGGGTGTTATTTAAATCTTTCCCAATTGTTTATCACTGTTCCTAGCACACAGTTGGTGAATAAATATCAGTTGAATAAAGGATGAATAAACCTGGCAGACCTTAAATAACATTAATTTGTCCTAACAAGTTTCCGTTTAAGGAAAGGTAGACACCTATTGATATTTCTTAGTTCCAGCTAAAGAGAAAGGTACTGGTGAACATAGTAAAGAGTACACCCTATTGAGACAAAGGCCATAGTCTGAGAAATAATTGAGAAACAATTGAGGCAGAAAAGTGGGAAATGAGCCAGGAAGTCTGTCTGTATTTAGTGTTAATCTGGAAATCCTGGGCAATACGATAGGGAAAGAAAAAGATTATAAATTTTGTATTGGGAAAGAAGGTCATTTTCAAATACGAGATTGCCTATGTGAAAAACCTAAGAAAATCATCTGAAAACTTTTGAATCGAACAAGTATTTAATAAAGGGTCAGTTATAAAAACCTACAAATTTCTGTGGCTTATACACTAATATTGACAGCGACTAGAAAATATAGTGGAAAAAAATCATACAGCAGCCCTGGAACCACAATAGCAGTGAAAACCTGCAGCGATTGGGAGTGGGCAGGCTGGGTTCAGCGCTTCCCAAGAGCCCCGTCCCCAGAGAACTGCCACTATTTGGCTTAGCTGGCTCCTAGGGAAACCATGTGGAAAACAAACAGTGGCAGTTGTTTAACACAGCAGGTCCCTGGGGTGGCAACACAAGTTGGGACAACAGGAGGCTGACCAAAAGATTTTAAAGGAAAACGTGGAAAATTGATGTCCGAAAGGGGCTTGGGAAAACTGGCATTCCTGGGGCTCTAGAAAGATGTGCACGTGCAGGGCTGTACACGTGTCCAGGAAAGGCCCGTGCGAGTGAGCCCGGACCTGTCACCTCCAGCTGGTGTTGAGGCATCATGCAAGCAGGAGGTGAAGGCTGCGGCAGAGGTGTCAACCGCCTGACGGGATGTGAAAACAGACTCCCCCCCCGCCCACACACCACACACACACACACACACACACCCCACACCCACCACCACCACCACCACCCCCAGCCCTCAGCAGATACTGGGATTTGAGTCCAAAGTACTAGAGAGACCTCTGCCCAGTCACTAGCTGACCAGGTCGGCTAACTGAGCAGAGACTTCAGAGTCAGCACAGAGCAAAGGATATAGCTTTTAGGGGACTCATCCAAGAAGGTTACTAAGTGAAAAATACCTAAGTTAGTGGGGAGGGCTCTTACAGCATTGCCACGGTATTATTTTAAATGTTCGGTTTTCAACAACAGAACATGAGACATTCACAGAAACAGGATAGTATGGGCCACACACTGGGAAAAAGCAGTCATGGAAAGTGCCCCCAGGAAGCCCAGATGTAAGTAGACGGAGACCTTAAATCAGCTGTTACGTAAGTGTGTTCAAAGAAAACTGTGTCCAGAGAATTCATGGAAAGTATGAGAATGATTCTCAGCAAAATAGAGAAATTATCAAAAGGAAATAAAAATTCTGGAGTTTAAAATACAGTAAGTGTAGTGTACATTTCACTAAAGTTCAACGATAGATTTGAGCAGACAGAAGAATCAGCAAACTTGAAGATGAGTCACTGAGACGATCTCATCTGAGGACAAAGAGAACAGAATGAAGAAGAATGGACAGGGCACCAACGCACACACAGTGAAGTCCCAGAGGGGAGGGGGGAGCAGGGCCAGAAATTACATGTAGGAGCTGATGGGCAAGCATGCTCGGATTTGATGGAAAACGTTACACATTAAAGAAGCTCAGTGGACTCCAGGCGGGATAAACTTGGGCCCACGCCAGGCACGTTTCAGCCAAAGGGTGGAAAGTCAATCTCAGACCATCTCCCACAAGGATTCCTCCATGAGATCCTGCTGACTGCTCACCTGAAACCACAGAGGCCGGGACGGGGGTGACGATGCAATGTGGTAGAAGACCCCCACCTCCAACAAGACTCCTTCAGAATGAAGGAGGGTGTGGGTATCCGCAGGTTCTCTTTTTTCACTGTTGCTGGCCCACCTGCCTTGTAAGAACCACTAAAGGGACAGATGTCTCTGCATCCATACATCTCGTTAGATGTCCCCTTGTTTCTACCTGGAGTGGCCCAGGGGCTAAGAGTGAGGCTCCCAGTCAGACCACCCATGCTCAACCCGCCCCCGCCCCACGTGACCTGGAGCAAGTGTATCATACATGCATGTAGGAGTGGGCACGCATATGTGTGTTGCATGTGCATGTTGAGTGTGCATACATATGCCTAGTATTGTGTGTGTGCATGCGTGTGTGGATATGTGCTTGTGTGAATGTATGTACTGTGTGTGCATATGCATGTTGTGTGCCTGTGTGTATGTGTGAGTATGCACGTGTATGTTTAGCTCCTCCAAGACCATCTTCTCAAACCCAGGGTCTCAGCCTGTATCCCCCTGAAAATAGAGCCTAAGGCGAGGCTTGGGTTCATGTGGTTATTCGGAGTGTGGGCCCGTGAGGGAAACTTCTTCCTTTTGTTCTAGTCTCTGAAACAGTTTGCATAAGATACTGATCATCTGTTTCTTAAAAATTTGGTGAAATTTGCCCACAAAAATTTCTGAGCCTGATGTCTTTTAAGAAGATTTTGATTACCCTTTCATTTTAACATTTTATATTAGTTTATTTTCAATTTCTTATCAAATCGGTTTTGAAGATTATCTACCTCATGCTTTCCAATTTATTGGAAAACTATTTCTTATGAATTTAATCTCTATTATATTTGTAGCTGCATCTCCTTTTAATTTCCTAACATTGTTTATGTGTACCTTCTACTTTTTTCTTGATTAGACTTGCTAGAAATCCATTTATCTTACTAGTTTTGTAAAGACCTTGCTTATTATTTTATTATATCAATTGTTTTGGTTTTGTTTTTGTATTAAATTCTGCTCTTGCCTCCCTTTCTGTCTTCTTTGGTTTACAGAGTTGACCATCAAACTTATTTTCCATCTTGCTTATTTTTTATTTTTATTATTTATTTATTTATTTATTTGCGGTACGCGGGCCCCTCATTGCCGTGGTCTCTCCCGCCGCGGAGCACAGGCTCCAGACGCGCAGGCCCAGCGGCCACGGCCCACGGGCCCAGCCGCTCTGTGGCACGTGGGATCCTCCCGGACCGGGGCACGAACCCACGTGCCCTGCATCGGCAGGTGGACTCCCAACCACTGCGCCACCAGGGAAGCCCTCCATCTTTCTTTTAAAACAGTTACGTTCATTTAAGGCTAGAAATTTTACCCTACATCCTGCTCCAGCCTCACCTCCCAAGTGTTGGTAAGTACACACTTTCATCTAGATCTAGGCATGTTCTACTTTCTATTGAGATTTACTCTTCATTCCTTGAGTTACGTAGAACTCAAGGAATAAGTTTCAAAGCATGATGCCCCGCCGCCCCCCTTTTTGGTGTTGGTTATGAATTTGATTGCACTGAGGTCAGAGAAGATGTCTACATGACATTGATTCTCTGGGGGGAGATTGAGCTCATCCCCTTGCCCCTGTCTTTGCCCTCCTGGCTCCTGGTCCAGAGCAAGTCTTAAAGGATGTCCTGAGACCCCACTCCGTGGGGAGAGTTGAGATTTTGAGATAGCAGTTCCTGCGACCAAATGAGAGAGGGACTTGACGTGGCTGCTGGTCGGGAGCTGCGTCTGGGTCCGTGGCTCCTGTGCCAGACGCACTGGGTTTTGAGCCTTTCTGCTTCTTTTCCTAGGCAGGTGGGTCTGCCTGGCCCTTGGCTGCAAGCAGACATCCCAGACCTGGTCTCGGTCCTCCGTGGGGCACGCCCAGCCCACTTGCCCGGGGAACCGCACTCACTGCACCTGCCTGTCTGTGGCCTGCACCCCCGTGGCCTCAGGACCTTGTTCTGCATTCCTGTTCCATTTATGCTTCACTGGCACAGAGATGCATTTTCGGTTTTGTCTGTTTGCATCCTATCTCCCATAGCTGCTAGGAGCAGGGGTAGTGAGCAGAAGCATGCACTCACTGCGCACCGTAACCCACAGCACTCTCATCTGTGTCATCCTGCGAGAAAGGAGTCGCCTGACAGTCTTGGGCTGGTGACTGACGCCTCCTCTCCCTCAGGAGCCTTGGTCCCACCAGGTGGCGCTGCCACCACTGTGATATCTTGCAGCTTTTAAAGGTTCCGTAAGGAGCCATTTCATTCATTTTTACGTGTATTTTATTTTATTTTATTTTTATTTTTTTGACGGTACGCGGACCTCTCACTGTTGTGGCCTCTCCCGTTGCGGAGCACAGGCTCCGGACGCACAGGCTCAGCGGCCGTGGCTCACGGGCCTAGCCGCTCCGCGGCATGTGGGATCTTCCCGGACCGGGAAGGGGCACGAACCCGTGTCCCCTGCATCGGCAGGCGGACTCTCAACCACTGCGCCACCAGGGAAGCCCCTTACGTGTATTTCAGAGCCAGAAGGAGCCGCTAGTCGTTACAGCTCTGCCTCCCATTTTCCAGGCGAGGAGCCTGGCTCTCAAAGAAATTGATTTGCCCAGGATCTCATAGCTAATTGCCAGAGCCAGGTAAGCCCCACCAGCGTGTTTTACAGGCATCTCAGGATGACAGACTTGCCGAATAAGGAGGCTTCTTCTAAACTAGAGGTATAGCCAAATCTAAATACAACAAAATACTTGCAGTAAAATTATTCTTATAAGATTAAATGGGTCGATGGCCCATTACTTCAGTTATTTTACTAAACTATCTCAATATCACAAAAATATTTAGACCATCCCTTGAATTTAGTTTTTCAGTAGCAGCCAATAATTTCCGTTTCTTTACTCTTTCACAGATGGACTTGTAGGAAAATATCCAATAGAAATAAGATAAACAGAGTATATGGTATAAAGTGATTTAACAAGATAGATAGTTAATGTTAATTTGGATAAGACAAGACTAACCTCTGAGCCGTTTACATGCTCTTAACATGTGTATTCCTGGAAAAGGCTGTGAAAGGCAATCGTCACTTTCGTGCAGACAAAATGCTATACAGAGGGCTCTGCTCCTGACTAAGTATTTCATAGAAATTGCTGGCAGACTTGGCTGAGTGTGAGTGACACATGGAGTAGCCCCCGCAGGAGGAGCTGTGCTCAGGGGCCCCTTTCCCATCTCCGGGAACTGGCCACCCCGTGCATCTGCTGTGCAGTGAGAGAAGCAGACACAAAATGCCACATAGCATGTGATTCCTAGGATATTTTCAGAACAGGCAGATCCACAGTGGCCTTGGGGCCAGCTTCTGTTCCTGCCTTCTCAACACTCTCCCCTGGGCCCCTGGGTGCACGCGGGACCCGTCCCCACCTCCAGAGAGCCTGAGCGGGCTGGTCTGGGGAGGCCCAGGCTGGATGTCAAGGACTCCAGGGTGACTGTGGTGTGACTCCGGGGTGAGAACTACTGTTGCCGGGTGCGGCTCCCTTCCGGAGGCTTCCTCAACGTCCTGCTGCCTGTGTGCACTGCCCACGGGTGTGGGCCGTGCAGATATTCCCACACCAGCCCTGCCTTCCCACCCGAGTTAACTCGGATTCGAATCCCCAGCTTGGCATATCTGTGTTGGTACTCACGCTGGTGAAATTTGTTTATAACAGCTTTATTGAGATACAGTTCGTATACTATAAAATTTACCCTTTTAAAGTGTACAATTCGCTGGTTTTTAGCATGTTCATGAGGTTGTGTGCAACCATCACCACTGTCTGATCTCAGTTCATTTTCATCACCCAGAAGGAACCCTGCATCCATTAGCAGTCACCCCATATCTGTCAGCCCCTGGCAACCCCTAACCTACCTTCTGTCTGTGGATCTGCCTGTTCTGGACATTTTGTACGAATGGAATCACTCTGTATAGCCTTTTGTGTCTGCTTTTCTCACTGGGCATCGTGTCTTCAAGCTCATCCACGTTGTAGCCTGTGTCAGAACTTCATTCCCTCTAAGGCTGAAGAATATTCCACTGTCTGGATGGACCCATCTTGTTTGCCCATTTGTCTGTTGGTGGACATTGGGTTGTGTCCAGTTTCGGTGGTGCTGGTGCTCTTTGAGGGGACAGTGATCACGTCCTATGTTGGACATCTATCTGGCTGGGAAGGATGCTGGCAGGGTGCCTTCCCCCACCCAGGCCAGGCTCGCTCACCGTGGGCTCAGCACTATTGGTTCTATGCTCGTGCCACTCAGGTTTCCTCTTTCTCCATCTTTTCTGCGATCGACTTCTAACCTGCACATTAGGATCACCTGGGGATCCTAATATTAGTTAAAAACACTAATGCTCGCTGTGTCCCCCAATCGTCTGACTTAATTGGTCTGCACAGGTATAGGTTCATGGTCTCATAAGCAGCTCACTAAATTCCAAACTGCAGCTTGGCTGAGCATGCTTTGCTTGGGCCATCTATCTCGCTGTCCTCTGAGTTACCCATGCAGGAGACCCCCACCCAGCTCTGCGGTGGTCTCCCCGGGAAGAGCTGCCCCGCGCCCAGAGCCGGGAGGAAGATGAAGGCGGACAGCTCCCCTTTCCCCTCATCTTCCCAAGGTCATCATGGCAGGTGGGTGTGCAAATGGCGCCTACAGAGGGGCGCCGTCTTCACCGTCCCCCCTCCCCAGTGTTTCACTCGGGTCTCTCAGTCTGGGGCCCAGTCCCCAGGGTAGGGCAAGGGTGGGCATCGGGCTTCCAGTTACTTCTGCTTTTTCTTTCACTGTTGTTCAAATACATCCACGTTTCCCAACCTCAAACTTTACTGACAGAGACAGTACAGTACAAAATCACAGAAAGAAGGACGTATTTCTGCACGTGCCTCCTCTTTAGCCCTGAGCCCGCCCCCTTTGGGCTGTGGCTTCAAAACCGCCTTGTTTTATCAATCTACCCAGGAGACAGGACCACGAAGAGTGGACACAGGGATGGAAAAAGGGAGGAAAGGGAGCAGGTTCGGCGCCCGGGAGGGCGTGAGCACCCGCAGCCCGTCGGGCGTGCAGGCAGCTGTGGGTTCCGAGGCGGGAGTGGACGCCTAGGACAGGGTGACCGGCTCCAGAGTGAAGAGGGGGGCCTGAGCTGGGGCATGGCATTCGGGGACCGCAGGGAAGCCGGGGCTGCGAGGAAAGGCGGCGGGGTGGGGGGAGGTGGAGGGGCGCGCTAACCGCCCGGGGACACGGCCGGCCTCTCCACGCGCCCGGTGGGGCCCTCCGGCCTCACTGCTGCAAGCTTCCTGACAGACCAGGACCACCCCCAAAGTCTCTGCTTTCATGTTGTTGAAATGACAGTATTTTTGATCTCATGGGTTTAATGAGGTACGTGGTTAAGTTCATTTCACCTGTTTGTTTTCATTTTTGCTAGTGAGGTCCCTGGGGTCACAGCTGCAGCTGTGGCTCCCGTCATTTTGCCATTGGACAGCACTGTACTGGGTCAGCGGTGACCATCCTCCCCCTCCCCAGACCGCCAGTTAGTCCAGAATCCCCTCCGGACCTTTCCAGCCTGAGGGAAGGCGGCTGCAGGGCTGCATCCTCACAGAGAGCGGCTGGGCAGGAGGGGACAGGGTTTTGCTGCGAGGGCCTGAGGGTTCCAGGGCACAGCGGAAGGATTTCTGACGTTGGGGTGGGTGGGGAAGGGCTAGCACGGGGCCTCGTGGGGACCGGGGCTGGGAGGTGGGCTGCAGCTTTGCGTGGCGGCCGGCTTGAACAGGGCAGGGGCCCAGGGCACCTGCATCACAGCCAGGCCTTCACAGCAAAGCCCAAAGCCTCAGGACACGGGGTGATGGGCTCATGCTGGACCCCTGGGGACAGTCTTCCTCCAGGGCCTGACTCCAGGTGGAGGACAGGCCTGGGGTGAGCCTGGGGCCTTTGTTCCTTGACCCTGGTGTCCGAGTGGGCCCATGGCCCCCATCTTAGAGATGCATTCTGTATTCCTCAGTAGTTTATAAACAGTTCCTGAGACTTTTCCAACACAGTTCATTCTTATTTGGCTGATTGGTGTAACGGTGAGGCCTGGATTTATGGATCTGATTGTTTCCATAAACTGAGTGAGTGCAATCTGCAGCTCTTCAAGGTGTGGGAGAAACATAAAGCAAGCAATAGAAGATTTTATTTAAAAAAATTGTATTGGCAAAAGAGCCTTGAAATAAGAGTAACTGATATAATTAATAGCAATTCAATGTATCTGGCTAAAGGTTTTTTGGAAACAGAGAAATGATTTTAAGTGACTGGATAAAAATTCTTTTTGAAATTCAGGTGGTTTCTAAGTTTTTGAACAAAAATTGAAGGAAAGCCCAATCAAGTTATTAGCTGATACAAGTTAAATTCAAAGAAATTGATGATAGATCAGTATGTGATTTTTGGCATTTATTAAAATACATTCAAGGAATAAGGTACATTGCTATTAAATTTATTTTTCATTTCTGTCTGCTTTTTTAGGTGTGAACAAGTTTTCTCAGTATTTACATCTATAAACATAAAAAATCAGAATAGAATATTTATTCTTAGAAACATAAATTGATTGAAAAAATAGTCTTAACCATAGCATTAAGAGGTGTGTTTCAACACAATTTTAGTTTTATATTTGATAAGTACATATCAAATTTATAATCAGTTTATATGGCTTTGATCTATTTTTATCCCTAATTAATAAAAGTGTGAATCTAGGGCATTTTGGTCACGAGATATTAAATATGTATCTGTATATACGTATATGTATTTATTTATATATATATTTGCTGGAGACATGGTCCATAGAAGCTGCGTAGCAAAAGTAGATACTACGTTAGGACAGAATTATGTGGGAAACGTGGAATTGACATATGCGTTCACGAACACTCATCGTCCAATTGCTAGAGAATTCCGACGTCGCTTGATATATATAAAGGATGATGTCACAGTTCTATTTTGAGTCAATCTTTATGTCAGAGATTGCATCCATTTCAGTCATTTAAGGCAAGACAAATTTTGATGTCAGACTAAAATGTGTCAGGTTCCAAGCTCGCGTAGAAGAGGCGGGGCCCGGGCCCGGGCCCGGGAGTGGTGGGCCTTGGGGGAGGGGCTACGGTCGGGGCAGGGCTCGGGCGCGGACTGGGAGGCGGGGGCGCGCGCCCTCCGGAGGCCCCGCCCAGACGCTTCCAGTTCTCGCGAGGGCGGCGCGTGATGACGCGCGGGCTGGCGGAGCGCGTTGAGGGCGCCGGCGGGCGGGTTTGAATCTGGTCCGAGAGCGGGAAACTGCGGGTCCCGGGGACGAGGTGAGCGCCGCGGTGCCGGCCCGCGAAGGGCTGGGGGCAGGGGCCCGGGAAACAGCGGGGTCGGGCAGGTCGGGCCCCTAACACCACAGCCTCCGCATGGGCCGTGGTCTGAGCCCGCGGCCCGGCTGGCGGCTCTGAGGTGGCCGAGGAGGTGGGCACCGGGGCCGGGAGCGCGCCACACTCCACGCCTTCCCTCCAGGACTGAATTTAGAGGATATCCAGCCTGGACCCGGGACTGCCACTGGACAGGACCCCCAGCCTGGGCTGGGAACTGACCCCGTATGGGACTCCCTGAGCCCTGGACCTGGGACTGACCCCAGACGGGACCCCCCGAGCCCTGGACCGAGGACTGACACCGGACAGGGCCCCCAGTTCTGGACCCGCGACTGACCCCACACAGGACCCCCTGAGCCGTGGACCGAGGGCTGACAGCGGACAGGACCCCCAGTCCTGGACCCGCGACTGACCCCAGACAGGACCCCCTGAGCCCTGGACCTGGGACTGACCCCAGACAGGACCCCCCGAGCCCTGGACCAAGGGCTGACACCGGACAGGACCCCCAGTCCTGGACCCGCGACTGACCCCAGACAGGACCACCAGTCCTGGACCCGCGACTGACCCCAGACAGGACCCCCAGCCCTGGACCTGGGACTGACCTCAGAGAGAACCCCTCCAGCCCTGGACCAGAGGCTGACCTCAGAGATCAGTTCCCTGAGCCTCCGTGCTCTGGGAAACCTGTCCTCAAGTATCTCTCCTACGTCTGAGATGAATGGTTTGTTCCAGGTGACGAGGGTTTTCCATGGTGACAGTGTGACAGGGATCTCTTTTTAAGGCTCATCTTAATTCAGTGCCAGACCTCCTGTGTGAAGAGCGCAGTGCCATGGGGACGGTAGCTGCGTGCTGGGATGATCTCACCTAGACGGCAGCTCTGGCTGGAAGGGTGAGGTCTTGTGCACATGGTAGCGCATCACTTTGAGAGAGAGAGATTGCGCGTAAGTTAAGAAACTAGTAACCCTTGAAGAGCTACAGTCAGAGAGACAGTGGGGAGTGTGACAATAAGTGTGGTAGTCTAGTGGCAGTGGATTACTGTGGTTAAGACCAACATGCCAAGAACTACACTTGGAAATAGAGCAAACCAGAAAAGTTAGCAGAATCACAAAAAATCAAGGAGGGTCCCCAGTTTAAGGTATATGATTCCATGCAGTTGATTGCACCTTTTTGGAATATTGTTTATTTAAACTCTTGAATTGGTACTAGCCATTATCACTCATCAGGCTTGTTGCTGGTGGCCCTCCTGCCCGCTTAGCCAGTCACAAGTTATGCTCATAGCTCAGGCATCTGAGTTGAGGGCTGAGGTTGCCACACTTCAGTGGTGCTTATGTGGAGAAGTTATTTTCTATCCTTGTTGGTTTAATTTAAATGCTAAGATCTTGGGGTTCTGTTTTTAAGATGACTCTATCCCCATAATTATTGCCGTTGGTACCAGTAATTTTCCATATTGCTCTCCTTATGACTGCAGAAGGTTTTCACTTATTTTTGAAGTGAGCGTACTGTTACATGTATGTTCCATCATTTTGCTATTACTTCATTGGGCTGATGTCTTTCAAACCGGGGACTGCTAGCACTAGGTGGTGTAAATGGAAAATAGGATTTGTTAGGGGAAACACGGGCCTGGAGGGAGGTTGCACACGGTCCCTGAGCTATCGTCCCGCAGGGGTGGGGAGGAGGGTGCTGTCGTTGGGAGCACCTGGTGCGCACCCTAACGAGCTCCCAGGTGAGCCCAGGGCCACAGTCTGCGTAACAGTGTGACTGTGACAGGGATTTTCTTGATGGAGGAATGGTGCTTTAGGAAGGAGAGTCTTCAGGACTTAGCAGCTGGGCCCGGTCTGTTCTGAGCTGACTCAGACCTGAAGGAGCATGTGGCGAAGGTGCTGAAAAGGGGGAGGAGGTGAGCCTCCTAGAGCTGTCGGGTTTCTCTTTCCTTGGCTGATAACTTCGTTAACATTCGAAAGAAACACCATGTTATGTTGATACTATTCTCAGTAAAGAAAACACGGAAGTTATTTATTTTTTAAATTAATTTTTATTGCAGTATAGTTGATTTACAATGTTGTGTTAGTTTCTGCTGTACAGCAAAGTGAATCAATTATACATATACATATATCCACTCTTTTTAGATTCTTTTCCCATATAGGTCATTACAGAGTACTGAGTAGAGTTCCTTGTGCTATATAGTAGGTCCTTATTAGTTATCTGTTTTATACATAGTAGTGTGTATATATCAATCCCAGTCTCCCAGTTTATCCCTCCCTCCCCTTTCTCCCTTGGTAGGAAAATTATTTTTTAGATATTATAACTTGTTTATGTCAGAATATTGTTAGAAACTGTCTATCATAGGTGGTACAGGGATTTTCTTGCAGTTTTGGATACTAACTAATGTACCAAATTACATCTTGTAGGAAAAGGTATATTTGTGAATGCAAGTTTCAATATGATTGTGTTTTTTACTAGGGTTACAGAATAAATGCCATATGAAAAACAGTTTGATCTGTCATGGAAAAACGTGAGACATTTGTACAAGCAGTGTCTAAGGAGCTGATTGGAGAATTTTTGCAATTCATTCAACTTGATGTAAGTTTTATGTTTAGCTTTATTGTGTTTGTGACTGTTAATGTAAGACATTTTCCTAAAATCATTATATCCACAAATGAAATATAGTCATCTCAGTGAATCCGTAGGGACCAAGGTTTGTTTAAAAAAGTAACACAAAACTATACTCAGATAGACCTGCTGATGGGCAACTACTCCCAAATGGTATTCCCTCCTTTCTTTTAAGAGAGTTGCTGTAAGGATGCTAAGTGGTGTAATGCAGTGTGCTTCTAATTACTTAAGTCTTTGCTGACCTCTTGCTACGTGCGTGACACAGTGAGGAAGACATCCTTTTTGTCCTCGGTTATCTCCCGGGTTGTGGTGGATTCAGGCGTGAAACTACAGCAGGGTAAGGGCTAAGCTGGGACAAGGATGGGGAGGGACAGGGTAGTTTTATCAGGGATCTGAATGGGCTGCGTGGAGACTGGGGGAGAGAATTCTGGACAAAAGGGAAAGACAAAGACCCTTGAGCAGCTTGTGTGAGCAGAGGAGGCTGGTAGGAGAAGTGGCCTTGGAGGGCCCTGGGGGGCTGCCCCGCCCCTTGCCTAGTGAGGAGCCGTGCCAGTTCCCACCTGCCCCTCCTCTCCAGCGTTCTTAGTCTTCCCGTATTCTTTTTGCATCATTGGAGAGTCAGTTGCAGGCCACGTCTCATTATCCTTCAGTATTTTCCTGGGTTTTCCTAGAACATAGACACTCTCCTGTAGAGTCACAGTAAAACCTTCAAAGAGGGAGCTGGACGGTCACCTGCAGGGTGACCTGCGGGTCTTTTTGCCCAGTCCCCTATCACACTCTGTGCTCCGCTGTCCGACTTGCTGGTCTCTTTAATCCAGAGAGTTTCACAGCATCCCGTTTCATGACTGATGGTCTTGAGAAGTGCAGGCAGCAGTTCTGTGGTCTGTCCTTCCTTTACCCTTGTTTGCTGATGTGGTTAAGTTTGTTTATGCGTTTTGGAGGAACCGCATGCATAAGTGGTGTTACGACCTCCTCACTGGGTAGAAGTAGTTGACGATTCTTGCCCGTATCGATTATTACTGTGATAGCTATAAAATTGTGATTTCCCAATCCCATATTGCTTCTGTATTTATTCGTTGCTATTATCAGTATGGCCTCGTTAATTCTTATCTTATTCAAAGGGTTATTATCCCTTACTGTCGCAATTTTGGTGCTCAGATTGTACCAGATTGGATTCAGGGACAAAGTCATGGCCCAAGTTAGGTTGGAGACCAGAAACTCAGCATACAGGCCTTGGCGTGGATGCATTATTATTGTTGTTGCTTTTGTTATTACTTTAGCTCTAGCATACTTTTGTAACCTAATTATAGACCTGGAGATGGTGGACATCTGGATGGATTGATTTCAGGGAGGGTTTTTGCTAAGTGGGTGAAGATTAGTTCAGCAGGACTGACTGTGGGGAGGAGGAATCTGCTACTTTCTGTCTGATAACCCCTTTACTTTTCCCTTTTAAGAATGGACTTTGAAAACTACAGCCAAACTCTTGAACTTGTAACTAAGTTAGTGCATAAACTTTTCGCCAAGGATAGAACTAATTTTTTGTATTTGGAATGTAACAGTTGCTATTTATTTTGCAGAAAGATGCTTCTGACCCTTTCAACTTAAGTGAATTGCTGGATGAATTGTCAAGGAAACAGAAAGAAGAGCTATGGCAAAGACTCAAGAATTTATTAACAGATGTGTTGGTGGAAAACCCGGTGGACGGGTGGCAGCCAGGGGAAGCCCCCGATGAAGGCAGTATGGAAACAGAGCAGGGGTCGAAAATGGTAGCACTGGTCTTTCAAAAATCCATTTCCTTTTTCTTTGTTAAAAAATAATTGTTTTTTGTGTATAATTGAATTTTAAGTTAAGGAAAAATGTAAAGGTAGAAGTCAAGAATATCAGAAGTCTGTTTAATGTAGTTTTACCCTTTTCTGATCCTACCACCATTAACCTAGTATTCAGTGTTGCTGTTTCAGACTGCTGACTTGTGTTCAGCTTTAATTCACTTTTTAGAATAAGTGTCAAATGTGGCTTGATTTTCTTTTACATTTAAAAATTAAATTTTAAGTTGATTTTAATTTACTTGTACTCTGATTTTTTTTCATTTATAGAAAAAAAGCATAGAAATAATTCATGCAATTACATCTGTGATTCTTGCTTCTGTGTCTGTTATAAATGAAAGTGAGAATTATGAAGCCTTACTGGAGTGTGCTGTTATATTAAATGGTAAGTTGACTCAGCTACAATGTGGCGTGTGTGTGAGTGGTGTCTGAGTGACACTTGGTACGAGGGAGCTCTCAGCAGGGGAGAATCAGAACTTTGCAGTCAAGCTCTTGTACTTCAGCTAAAAAAAAATGAGCAAAAGAGCATTCTTTTAGGGGCTATCCTGAGTAATTATTTAATGTAAGCCACATATAAATGTTTCACATGGTGAAAATGTGCGTTACTGAGCAACTGACTGCTGTTTAGGGGCTTTTAGAGATGTCTTATTTGACCTTCAGAACCAAGGATAAGAGCTGATAAAGGGGAAGCAGTCTGATTATAAATTTCTCAGCTAGTGATTACTGCCAGACATTTCAAGTTAGCCCAGCATGTGTGACATTGCATTTTTTTCTTTAAGTATGTTATGAACATGACCTGAGAAATAACTGTTGACTCTTAGGGGAGTTTTACTATACTAATATTTATATCATGGTACTTTTCAAATTTTAACTAAACTGTAAAACTGTAGTTATTAATTTAGTGGGAACACTAGTCTGAATTAATGAGAAGATCTGATTTTGTAATATTATATGTGTAAAGTTATAGATATAAAAGATGCAAAAGTAACTTTTAGTAATGTTCTTTAAGAAAAATATCCCAAGTACCCTCACCTCCACTGTGTGAATCTGATTAGTTCCATGTGACAGATTCTCAGCGCCACTTGGTTTATGTATCTGTTTAGTATGCTGTTTTATTAAGAATTCTTGTGTTGAAGTAATGTGTCTTATTAAGAAGTTACCCTAATCAGTATGAAAGTAGCTCCCAAATGCTTGTGGGTGTTACCACCAGTTTATCTTCAGTCTCCCTACGTGCTTTATAAAATGATGAGTGCTAATATTGTGCATCAATCCCCATTAATTCAGGAATTTTACATCAGAGTAATGGCATTCGGATGTCTGTGGATTACAGTTATGAGCACGTTATCAGTATTTTAAATTAGTTCTTGAGCTCTTCTGTTAATAACAGTACTGTAGCTTTTGTATTCATTATAATAGTTGCTTTTACTGTTTTTCACCAGTGAGCCAGAACTTGAAGCCAACAAACTGAGGGATGGTTGTAGTGTGTTGCTGGTTACTAGGCGGGGCCTTGCTCTACTGCTGAGTGTTGCCCTGGGTGTCTCTACACTCAAATTTGGAGCCCAGCGTCTGCCTCTTGTAGATTAGGAGTTTGGACAATAGGCCCTCTCTGGGTCTTCCAGTTCTAAAATTCTCGGTTCTATTGGGTCTGCTTTTATAACAGTGGAGAACAATTTTTTAATTAACGCCATTTGTTTCCCATAAATAATGTGTACAAGTCTTTGGCAAGTTAACCATAAACTAATGTTTGCTTGGCAAACCTTTTAAGTCATAGCGCTCTACACGGTTGAATTATGGACTAACGCTGGTTCACTTTACTCATCGCGCAATGACTGCTCCATTGTAGGTATTTTGTATGCGCTACCTGAGTCTGAACGAGAGCTACAGGGCTCCATCCAGGATCTGTGTGTGATGTGGTGGGAGAGAGGCCTGCCTGCCAAGGAGGACATGGGGAAGACTGCTTTCGTCATGCTGCTGAGGAGAAGTCTCAAGACAAAAACAGTGTGTTCGCTTTCTAAAGTACTTGCTGAGTGTTACTTGAAAGTGCAGGTGTTTATACCAGTTATTAATTGTGTTTGCTTGTGAGAGTCCTGGCCCAGTGGCTTTCAGTTAGGTTTCAGGAGGATATTCAGAGGTGGGCAGTCGAGGGTAGGCAGAGGCTCCACATGTGTGGTCGTACGCAGGCTTTCTCCCCGTCTTCCTCGGTATGTGGCCTTTGAAAGGCTGTCCCCATGGTGGGAATTGCTCAGGGAAGGACAGAAGGGGGTGGGGTGGTCAGGGAAGGCCTGCAGACCCGAGGGGGCGCTGGGCAGGAGGGCAGCCAGGGTGGGGCTGTGGACTGCAGCCCAGGCCTGAGGAAGCTTTGGCGGGGCCAACAGAGGGCATGGTGAGGGTTGGGTGTAACTTGGGCTGTTTCTCATCCTTCAGTCTTTGGTATACAATTCAGAAATCCAGAAAAAGAGCAGTATTTTTCCCTGATCAAACAACGGCAGATACTTATGTTCATCTTAGAAAATTGGGCAAATGAAGAAGAGGGAAAATGAGGAAGAGAAAAATCGTCCGTAATCCCACAGCCAAGGTGACCCTTGTGATTCTAGGGATCTTTGGGGATTTCTCTGACCGCCCCCCTCACATCTTTACTTACTTGTCACAGGTTCCTACAAAGGTACCTACAAAGTAAAATTTGTAGGTCAGTGGCTTTGAACTTGGAGCTCTTGGTACACATTGCCAACAGCTTTCTATAAAGCTCGCAGCTGGTCACGTTCTTACCACCCGTGGGAGAGTCCGTCTCACTGTGGCCTCCCAGGAGCAGTCAGTTTTATGGCAGAAAAGAACCTTTTTGGCTATGTCCTCAGCTAGTGCTCTGACTTTCTCTGCTGGCCATAGGAGTGATTTGAAAAATCCTGGTTTGTGTCAGAACTTAGCCTTAAGCCATCATTGCTGTGCCTTTTTAAAATCCATTTTCACTGCCCTTTTTGTTCAGCTTTTAAATCAAGACTCTATTTAACATCTTCCTTATGTTCTACACCAGTGCCTTTACCACAGTAGCCGCTAGCCACACGGGGCCATTTACATTTCAAGTTAAGAAAGTTAATGATGTGTTTCCTCAGTGGCACCAGTCCCAGGTCAGTTGCTCCATAGCCGGGCGAGGCTGATGCTCCACACTGGTCAGCGTAGACTCATCCGCATCGCACAAAACTGGTGAACAGCACACTGTCTATCGACATCTCTGCTTGCTTTTGCCTAGGTTTTAAGAAAATGTTCTCTAGAGCTCCATTTGCAAATTTTAAGATGTTTTCTCTTGTCATTATTTCTTTTTTTGATATAAAATTGTCTCATAGTTATTTTGAAATGTGACTTTACCCTTTGTAAAAGAAAAACTCAGACGTTTTTCTTTTCATGTCATTCCCAGGGTGCAGACATCTGTCGGCTATGGCGTATCCATCAAGCTTTATATTGCTTTGATTATGATTTGGAGGAAAGTAGAGAAATTAAAGACATGCTGCTTCAGTGCTTCATAAATGTTAATTATATCAGAAAAGAAGAGGTAAATGGTTTTTCTTTTTTGGTGTGTTTGTGAACTGCTTTTTAATGGCAGTTTTTCTTAAGTTCATGTGTCTGCTGTTTGCATCATGCTCAGTGTATTAATAAAAGAGTCAGCTTAACTATCAAGAGCTATTATAGTTTTTGAAAATTCATTTTTACTGCATGGCAGCGTTAAGCAAACGTTTTCCAAGTCCTTGCGTATTTCATCATTAAATCAGAAGGTAACAGGTGGCTGTGTGAATCCTGGGGGAACCATGATTGCATTTTAAATTAAAAATGAATAAAAATAAGGTTGAGCAAGCACTTCCCCATGGATCTGACCCTCTGCCCTAATTCCAGGTTAATTGGCATATTACTCAAACCCATCATCACACAGTATTCTTGGTTTCTTTGTCCTACCCATCCAATAAATCCAGAGAGAGGCTTCTGGCCCAGTGCTGCATTGTCCACTGGTGGTGACTCCCACATGTGGCTATTGAGCAAGCTCATGAAATATGGCCAGTCCAGTTGTGGCCTTGAGTGAAAACTACACACGGATTTGAAACTTAATACGGGAAAAGAATGTTAAATATCCCACTAATAATTGTTATATATTTATTACATATTTAAATGATATTTTGGATGTATTGGACTATATAAATATATTATTAAAGTTAATTTAATCTTTTTTTACTTTTATTAATGTGGCTACCAGAGGATTAAAAATTGCAGAGTGGGGCCTCCCTGGTGGCGCAGTGGTTCAGAGTCCGCCTGCCGATGCAGGGGATACGGGTTCGTGCCCCGGTCTGGGAGGATCCCATATGCCGCGGAGCGGCTGGGCCCGTGAGCCATGGCCGCTGAGCCTGCGCATCCGGAGCCTGTGCTCCGCAACGGGAGAGGCCACAACAGTGAGAGGCCCACATACCGCAAAAAGGAAAAAAAAAAAAAAAAAAAAAAATTGCAGAGTGGCTTGTCTGGTTCTCTTGGACACGTTGGTCCATTGCCTTAGGAGTTTTCTGGAGTTGTTGTAGATCGACTGTATCTCCATGCCGGGGATGCAAAGCACATTTTTTTTTATTATAGAACGTAGCCTTCTTCTGATTACTTGTGGCCTGGCAGACCTGATTGGAGGCAAAAAGAGGCAGTTGTCACCCCCCCGAAGGATGTGTGGGGAAGGACCTCCCGGCGGGGGGGCCCTAAATGAAGAGTTTGCTCAAGGTTTCACCCTCACAGCTGGCCAGGGGAGCGAAGGATTTGACCCCAGTTTGCCCACTCCCCACGCACAGTCTCTGCTGGCGAGGTTAAAGGGCTGTACCAGATGACTGGCCACACTGGCCAAGACCTTCAGCTCTCGGGGTCAGAAAGGCTGTGTTCAGACCCCTGTTTGTCCACTGAGTAGGTGGTGACCTTGATCACACTCCTTTCAATCTCAGTATTTCCCTCTGTAAAATAGGAACAGCAGGTGCCCTCTCCCAGGATTCCCTTGAGCGGCACACGAGGCCATTCATAGAGCTTTTAGTGCCTGCAGGACAGGAAGTGCCCTGACTGTGCTCTTGCTACTCTCCCATCATCATTGTTGGGAAGATGCTGGATGCGTGGCCTCTGCCCTGAGTATCCCAGGGTTGTTGTGAAATTTGGGAGAGTAAAGAAGTTAAGAGTGGATTCAGATAAATAAACTTTATTTATATTGACTTATAGATAGCAGTGGATGAAGCATGCTTGTCTCACACATACATATGTGCAGGTGTAGACATAAATATACACGTGTGTGTCTTAAAGCTCTCTTTTTAAATTGATGTGCTCTTTTGAATTTAACATATCTAAACTTAGTTTCCTAATCAGTCATTAATTTGGTCATGTCAGTTTCCAGTCATTCTTGGTAAACAATAAATCTCTTCTATACTCTACTGGCAAGTTACTTCCAGTAAATACTTTTTTTTTTTTTTTTAAATTTATTTGGCTGCACTGGGTCTTAGTTGCCACAGGCGGGATCTTCACTGCCACATGTGGGATTTTTAGTTGCGGCATGCACGTGGGATCTAGTTCCCCGACCAGGGATTGAACCTGGGCCCCCTGCATTGGGATCGCAGAGTCCTAACCACTGGACTGCCAGGGAAGTCCCAGTAAATACTTTTTAAAAAACTTACCTGTTGCAAGCATGGTTACCCTGCATTTTGTATCAAAGTGTGTTGTGCGTCTGTAGGACTCCAGACACTGGTGTGCTGGTAAGCAATGACAGGTGATGGTGCCCTTCACAGGGAAACTCTGGGCAGATGTATTTTATTCCCCCTGTAGAGAGTAAATATAATCTTGCTTTTTAGGTTCACATGTGTAATCTAGTAGTATGCATAAAAATTAATATTACATTATATGTGTATGACACTTATAACTACATATAATATATGGGGACTATATGTATTTGAAAATTCTACCTTGGCAAATACTTAGCCTCTTAACTTCACAAGCCCTCGGTTTTGTCTTTTATAAAAGATAAAGTGATGTTCAGTTCCATTCCCACCCCAAGGTGCTAGATTTCAAGCATTCTTTGATTTTAGGTTGTGGAGGTATCAGGACAGAGCCAGAGTGAAATGCTGATGCATCGTTTAACTTGCCTGCTGGGCTGTGGGGTAGCTATCTGGGTCACCCTGTGGTCGGACAGGAGTAGCTCAGAGGTGCCTGCTGCTCCGCCCTCCACGGGGAGCCTCCCACCTTCTGCTGCTGCCCAGCTCGGTCCCTCCGAGGCTCCCGCCGCCATCCCCACACAGGACTGCCACCCGAAGCACTGTGCTCAAGTGCAACTTCAGTGTGTAGATTCTAACTTAGAAGTATGGATGCTTCCTTGTTGGGTGTAGCAAACTTCAGTGTTACTACACTTTCAAAGAATGTTTGTTTTTTGGTTCCTGGGAACTTTTTATTTGGTTGCAATTTTAACATTATATTCTATTTTTTTAATTTATAGGGAAGAAGATTTCTTAGTTCTCTCTTCAACTGGAATATAAATTTCATTAAAATGATCCATGGGACCATTAAAAACCAGTTACAAGGATTACAAAAGTAAGTATTAAGGGTAATTAATATTTTGTGCTTAGTGTGGTTTTGAAAGTTTCTATGTGACCTGACTTTTAAATTATATTAATGTATTAGGAGTTTTAAAAATGATCTCTTAAACTATTATTTATTATGTACTGTTGTATCACTGGATATTTTTTTTCCTTGCTATAGGAAACCATTTTTTTTCCATAGTGACACTGAAATTAAGATTTTACTTTGTGTTAGTTCTTTAAACAGTCAAATTATTTACCAGTTAAATTTCAGCTTCAATCATAGTAAAGCCCATGTCACTAGCACTTCTGATACCTTTGGACGTAATGTGTACTGTGTGATTTCCCGTGGACTGAGCTATGTGGTTGGTGGGAAGAGCCCTTGGGGAAGGGGCTTGGAAGCATGCTCTTGCCCGAGCTCCCAGCCTCTGGGCCCTGACAGCATCTGGAGCTATCTGCTGGATTCACGGCCAAGTACTTAATCTGCTCCGGGGCTGAAGGAAGCTACATTATAAAAAAAAAAAAAGTAATTAATTAATTAATTATTGGCTGCATTGGGTCTTCATTGCTGCGCACGGGCTTTCTCTAGTTGCAGCAAGCGGGGGCTACTCTTCGTTGTGGTGCACGGGCTTCTCATTGTGGTGGCTTCTCTTGTAGCGGAGCACGGGCTCTAGGCACATGGGCTTCAGTAGTTGTGGCACACAGGCTCAGTAGTTGTGGCTCTCGGGCTCTAGGGTGCAGGCTCAGTAGTTGTGGTGCATGGGCTTAGTTGCTCCACGGCATGTGAGATCTTCCCGGACCAGGGCTCAAACCCATGTCCCCTGCACTGGCAGGCAGATTCTTAATCACTGCACCACCAGGGAAGCCTGAGGCTTCATTTTAAAACTGAATCCTTGTGTTTGCTTTGGCAGCACATATACTAAAATTGGAATGATACAGAGAAGATTAGCATGGCCCCTGTGCAAGGATGACACCCAAATTCGTGAAGTGTTCCATATTTTTTACAGATTGCCAACAAACACATGAAAGGATGCTCAACATCACTAATCATTAGAGAAATGCAAATCAAAACTACAATGAGGTTATCACCTCACACCAGTCAGAATGGCCATCATCAAAAAATCTACAAACAGTAAATGCTGGACAGGGTGTGGAGAAAAGGGCACCCTCTTGCACTGTTGGTGGGAATGTAAATTGATACAGCCACTATGGAGAACAGTATGGAGGTTCCTTAAAAATCTAAAAATAGAACTTCCATACGACCCAGCAATCCCACTACTGGGCATATACCCTGAGAAAACCATAATTCAAAAAGAGTCGTGTACCACAATGTTCATTGCAGCTCTATTTACAATAGCCAGGACATGGAAGCAACCTAAGTGTCCATCAACAGATGAATGGATAAAGAAGATGTGGTACGTATATACAATGGAATACTACTCAGCTATAAAAAGGAACAAAAGTGGGTCATTTGTAGAGACCTGGATAGACCTAGAGACTGTCATACAGAGTGAAGTAAGTCAGAAAGAGAAAAACAAATACCATATGCTAACACATATATATGGAATCTAAAAAAAAAAACAAAAACGAATCCTCAAACTCTTGAGGTGGGCCTGGTTACATCAGGCAGCTGTGTAAGTATTGAGCTGGGATGTGATTCTGGATCTCTGATTGTTTACTAGAATGCTTTCTCCTGTTCCCTCATTTGCAGAATATTTGGGTTGAACCAGCAGATATTCCTAATTATGATTCTAAGTCAACCCTGGTATTTTAGGGCTCCCTGTACCTGAGCGAATTAGTCCGGAAAGTCCAAAATGACTTCAAGTCAAAAAGTATACTTATATTTAAAGGTTTTTTACTTAAGAATTTGGTTCTGGGCTATGTGTCATAGTTTTATAGGAAATAGTGAAGCTCTGGGGAAGCCTGACTGAGAAGGAAGAAGTGGTTTGATGTCTCAGTCCTCCTCCTCTGCACTTTGTTTTCTTCCTTCTGCTGCAGGTGGATAACATATCTCTGCTTTGCAAAGTCCAAAACAGTTTCTTCTTCCCTAGGAGAGGAGAGTTCCTGAAATGATACACAGTAAAAATATAATTCTTCTGACTTGCATTAAAAATTTTTGATTTTTTCTTCTAGATCTTTGATGGTACACATTGCAGAAGTTTATTTCAGAGCTTGGAAAAAGGCTTCAGGGAAAATATTAGAGGTATTTCCTTTTCGTTTTATGAAATGTTAACGTTTTTATTGTGTTCTGGTTACTAAATAAGTAGCTACAGTAGGGCCATTTGAAACCTGTGCTGATGCTTGTCTGTCATGCTGAAGCCCACGGTGAGCGTCCTCCACGCACATTCAAGGTCACGTCCGTGCCTGAGCACAGCCTCAAGATGCCCGTGACTCACTGTGCTGTGTAGTTTGAGTGGAATCAAGACTTTTGCCCCAGGCATTTTGGCAGCTCTAGACCTGTAGTGCCCAGCCACATGTGGCTGCCGGGCCTCCGAAACGTGGCCAGTCCAAACTGAGCTGGGCTATAAATGTAAGAAACTCACCAGACTTGGAAGACAGTGTGGAAAAAGAAGAATGTAAAATATCTCATGGTTATTTAAAAAAGAATATTGATTGCATGTTGAAATGATAGTGTGTTGGATACATTGGGCTAAACAAAATATATTATTAAAACAAGTTTACCTTTTTCTTTTTCTGTTTTTAATGTGGCCTCTAGAAAGTTTAGGGTTGTGTTTGTGGCTTGCGTTCTGTTTCTTCTGGCCAGTGCTCCTCGGGACCCTCAGGCCACCTCTTTAGCAACATCGTTTGAGAATTTAAAGACTGTGTTTGAATACACCTAACCTTTAATGACTGTAACACCTACATTCTGGCTGTGTTAATTCACAGTCACAATTAAACATTCACAGGCTCTTTTGGAAAAAAATCAAAAGAAAGTGTCTTTGTCTGATATCCCTTATGTTTTTCTCATGCTAGGTTCTTAGATGTGTTTTTTTCCTTCTGAGGGTAAAATTTTTACTCTTAAGTCATAAAGGGGTCGTTCGCCTTGGGGGAGCAGGCCCTGGACTGGTGGGGGTGGGGAGAGGGGAGGTTAACCACTGGATGTTTGGAGTTTATTTCTGCCCACTCTGCTCTCCTTCCCAGCTTAAGCTTTGGTTAACTATACTGGGGTCTGTCTCTGACATCTACTTCTAGAAAACTAAAACTTACCACTTCTATTCCTCTGCTGACAACTTGTAGAATAGTTTTACGGTGTATAATTTTTTGGGGAAATGGCAGAACCGGGACATTGTTATGCATTTTTTTGCATTGCTTTATTACTGCATGAAACTTGTTCACAGGAAGGAGTCTTTGTTCCCCTTTTCTCCAATAGTGGTTTAAAAAAATAGGAGTTTGTAATTTAAACTTTAATTTTTTTTTTTTTTTTTCTTTTTGCGGTATGTGGGCCTCTCACTGTTGTGGCCTCTCCCGTTGCGGAGCACAGGCTCCGGACGCGCAGGCCCAGCGGCCATGGCTCACGGGCCCAGCCGCTCCGCGGCATATGGGATCCTCCCAGACCGGGGCACGAACCCGTATCCCCTGCATCGGCAGGCGGACTCTTAACCACTTGCGCCACCAGGGAGGCCCTAAACTTTAATTTTGGCTAGACCTGTACCAAGTTAGTACCAGCAATTTGCACTTCTCAGTTTCACCCCCTTCCCTCTCTTCTCTCTGTCCCGTCAAGTTTTTAAAGCAAATTCCAGATGTGACACCTTCTTTATGTGTACTTCAGTATGCATCTCTAAAAAGTATGGCTATACAGTGCCATTATCATACTTCACAAAATTAACAATAATTCCTGTGTATTTAAAAAATTAATTGGGTCATATTTAAATTTCTCTGCTTTGTTTAAAAAATGTCTTTTTATAGTTTTTTTTGGAATCAGGATCCAGCAAGTCTCCCAATTGCATTTGCTTGTTACAGCATTTAAACCTCTTAGAGCGTTCCTCCCTCTTCTCTTTAAAAAAAAAAAGTCTGCCATTGATAATGTTGAAAAGCCTGGGTCAGTTGCAGGATGTCCATGTTCTGCTAGTTAGCTCTCAGGGGTCAACTTCTGTGGCCCAGACACTTGCCTGGCAGTGCCGTGTGTCTCCTGTGTCATCGCAAGTCAGGCAGTTCAAAGGTAATGGAGAAGAGGTAAAAGTGTTCGTAGCAAGTTTCCCTTATCTCCTTCCCTAAAACCATGGAATCCTGGGTATGGAGGCAGAATGCAGGCTAACACACCAGGCCTTCACTGTCCTGGCTTGAACGAGGAGCTGCCCACATCCCCGCCCCTGCCCCGCCCCTCTCTGTGGCAGCCCTGAAAGGTGGTGTTTTGGTCAGTTTGGAATCATGGCCCCCACCTTAGAGGTAGTTCATTGTCAGTTCTTGGGGGGGCTCTTGGAACATATCCAGTCTTCTGAGATTATCAGGATGACTCAGGAGAGGGTGCTCCCCGGCCCCCCTCAGTCTCTGAGCCCTGTCTGGCTTGAACCAGGCTCCAGTGCCCTGCTATTTAGCACAAATGTGATATTTCATCAAATAAGACAAAGGAAACTAAAAGTTCTCTCTGGTATATGAAGATGAAAGGAATTCTAAGAGGTGTAGACTTAAAGTTGAAAAGCTCTGATGAAAGGATCCAGGCTTTTTCCCTCATGAAATAGAAGATGAACAGATCAGACAGTCCTTTTGTGCTCTAACCGCTGTACTGCCTGTCCTGCCGTCTGTGGGAATGCGCTCACCCAAGTTCTCGCTTTGGGGTGTCGTTGCAGGCCATCGAAAATGGCTGCATCCAGGACTTCTTGTACCACGGGGTCCACCTTCCTCGGAAGTCTCCAGTGCACACCAGAGTGCGCGAGGTGAGCCACACTCTCACAGCACTTTTGAAAATCATGTCTCATCTTTTTTGTTTTCAGATAATTGTTTTTGTGAAATTTTGTCAAGCTTTCACAGGCATCCGTTAAAAGGATTTCTCAGAATCTTGATACTTGGCACCTGGGACTTTTACCCTGCCACCAAAGTTTTGATTAGGAAAACAAAGGTCTACTGTTAAGAATCAGAACTTTATTCAAACAACTTTAATTAAATTATTCGACATAAAAATGTATAGAATTGTCACTTCCTTACTGCCATTACCACTGTTTTCAAAAAAAGAGGCTATTCAAGATTATTTTTTATTTACTCTCATACATTACATTTCCACTTTGTATTCTGCAAACCAAATTGAGTAAATGCTTTGATAGTTTCTCTTGATACAATTTTATTTTTAAAAGGTAGTCTCAGAATTTAGATATGGATTTTATCCTCATGTTGTACATGATCTGACTAAACAAGGCTCTGCTGTCAGTGTGGTTATTACACTGATAGGAGTTGGCTAATCACAGTGATCCTGGAGAAGGAATCGGGAGGTCTGGTCTGTGGTGTTGATCAGTGTCCTAATCCAGGGGCAATGCCTTTGCTTTCTGTTAGTATTGGCAAATGTGTGTCAAGCTAAGGGAAGAAAGGCTACCTCTTTATTTTTTTGTATAGTGAAACTATTATTTGTAGGACATAAATATACTAATTATATTAAGTTTGAATGGACAAAAAACATTTGTTTTATGTTTTTGATGATTTACTTTGCATTATCCAAAGATAAAGAACCAGGGATAAATATATCCACGTGCCCCTTCCAACCCCCCAGCACACACACAATCCCAGGTGCTTCATAAGCTGTAGGACAGTTGGGGTCACTTACTTCATGTGTATGATTTGGCATTTCAGATTCTATTGAATCGTAAGGAATAACATCATGTTAAACTGTACAGATGTGTGATGTAGTTGCTTCACTCTTGGACCAAATAACTAAAGACTTTTTCATACCTGATTTTCTGCTGTGATAGTGTGAGTGATTAAGTTGTTGTAAGTATAGGTATCATCATTTGTTAAATTTATGGAAAAAATGCACAGAAGGAATTGAAAGGAAGGTAGAATATTAGATTTCACTTTTCAAATGAAAGGTATTCCTGGACTCCAAGTAATTGTTCCTACTGCTTATAACACATTATAGCTTCTTTCTCAAATCCTTTTTTTGATAAATATCAAATTTATCTGCTAAGTCATTTTATTGCTATATTGAAAGAAGCTTCAGGAAATACCTTAGGAGTCATTTGAAAGTAAGAAATCGGGGCTTCCCTGGTGGCGCAGTGGTTGAGAGTCCGCCTGCCGATTCAGGGGACACGGGTTCGTGCCCCTGTCTGGGAAGATCCCACATGCCGTGGAGCGGCTGGGCCCGTGAGCCATGGCTGCTGGGCCTGCGCGTCCAGAGCCTGTGCTCCGCAACTGGAGAGGCCACAGCAGTGAGAAGCCCACGTAATGCAAAAAAAAAAAAAAAAAAGAAAGAAAGTAAGAAATCGTCATGTCGTTGATGAAAATCTTCTAAAATCAGGTAGTAGTAATAGTTGCACAACTCTGAATATACTAAAACCCACTGAACTATACACTTTAAAAGAGTGACTTTTATGGTATGTGAATTGTATCTCAGTACAGCTGTTTAAAAGCTTTCTATGAAGTGAGTATACTATTGATAACAAATTAATATGGTACACAGAAAAACAAATGATAGACTAAAATCTCCTAAATGAAAAATTAACAATCAGAAAAAAATAATCCCCAGATTGTAGTTCTTTAGGGCAAAATTGATTCAAGTTTGCTTAAAGTATAATCTGTAGTTTTATAGCCTAATTTAAAAAATTTTTCCATTTTTCATCAATATAATTTTAGCTCCAAGAGTTGTGAATTAAGGAAAAAGGCAAAATTGATTGTTGTTGGGGACAGGAGTCTGTGAAGAGTTGCCGGAAGATTCTGGCTGGTTAAAAAGGGAGTAGAAGAGAAAAAAGGGATGGAACTAAAAGAGCAGAGTGTGTTGTCTGATTATCCATGAGTTTGGCGATGAACTTGACATCTAAGTTAAGTTTCTACTGGAAAGGATCACTAGGCAGTGACACGTATTTGAGATAAAGTCACCCCTCGGGATCTGCGGGGGATTGAGTACCAAATGCACGGATGCTCCAGTGCCTTATACATCCTCGTACACCAGTAACTAATACAGTGTAAATAGTTGTAAATACTATGTAACTATTATGTAAATAGTTGCTAGTAAGCAGCAAATTCAAGTTTTGCTTTGAAACTTTCTGGAATTTGTTTTTTTTCCAAATATTTTCTATCCAGGCTTGGTTGAATCCACAGATGCAGAATCTGTGGATATGAAGGGCTGACTGTATATCCTGTTTTTGAATGCCCAGTGTAGGTTCTTAAAACAAAAGACGGTTGTAGCCAGTGCATTGTAGAACCAGAATGGGTTGTAGAAAGCACTTAGGCTGACTCCTTTTTCATTTGGCCCTGAAGGTCAGAGGTGTAAGTGACTTTTTATGAGGTTTTGTGGCTACTGGTAGAAGAGTAGAAGCTGGAACCCAAACCTTTGTACAGCCCAAGGCCGTGGGTCTTTCTCTCCACCATAGATGGCTTTTGCATGATTTCCATGTTCCGTGCTGTCAGCCTGTCTTTCCACTGTGGTTCCTGTTAGAAAGAATTGTCAAGACTTATGAATAAGGTGCAGCCTATGCTCCCTGTTGTTTCCTCAAAGTAGGATCTTAAATGCTTTTTGGAAAACACCAGTGTTACCATTCTTTTCTTCTTTTCTTGGCTCTTAGCTGCTGAGTTATTTTCATCGTCAAAAGGAAGTTCGGCAGGGAGTGGAAGAGATGCTTTACAGATTATATAAGCCCATCCTTTGGAGAGGATTAAAGGTACACCTCTTAAATAGTCTCTCTCTGTTTAGAATGCTAATTATGCTTTTGAGCTTAACATACTCTAATTCAGAATTGCAGTAAGGCACTAAAAGTAAGACTCGAGGCTGGGAATGCTGTGAGATTTTGGGTGAATATTTTATTCTTTTATTAAAAGCATTTCTTAAACTGGGAATCTGAATTGGTTTAGTGTGGACTGCACAGCTGGAAGGAGGGTAGTCATGCTAATAAGTAAACTGGCAGAGCTGGGCTGAACCGTCCTGGTCCTCAGGACCTCCTGCTGGTGACTGGGGGACAAGATGACAGCACTCTGAGGAGTGGTCAGACGAGCACACGGGTAATTTTCAACACAGGTGACTCTGGTGTTGGGAGCGGGACATGATGGTCACTGTTTCTTAATGACACAAGATGGGCTTTGAAGCAAGGAGACATCTTTTAATATCTGTCGACATGGAGCTGGGAGTTCAGCTTCACTTAAGGAAGGTCTCACAAGTTTGGTTAGTTTAAATATTACAGTTGTCTTTAATTTGTAGATAAGTCTGTATTGAGACACTGGAAGCGTTACTTTAGGAATTCTACACTGAAGCCTTTGAATGTCAGCTCTTTCTTTGGATTCTGAAACTCTTCTTTCAACCATTCCAGGCCAGAAACTCGGAAGTCCGGTCCAATGCTGCACTGCTGTTTGTTGAAGCATTTCCTATTAGGGATCCAAACTTTAATGCCATTGAGATGGATAGCGAAATTCAGAAACAATTTGAAGAACTCTATGTATGTATTTCATGTGGTCGAGCTCCTTAAGCCTTCAGCTCTATCTGGGCCTCATGTGGGTCCTGGCCATCCCCCCGTAACTGCCCTGTGCTGACCCCAGATGGCAGGCTTTCCAGATCTTGACATTCTTCAAGGAAATCCATTCTCTCCCTGGTACCTTCTGTGACAGTGTGGACTCGTAGTCTGTTTCCTCTTCGTCTCAGTCCCCTTTAGAACATCTAATCGTTTATTGTGTGTAGTTTTCAGCGTCTTACATGTATCCCTGTCGCCCTAGCAGAGAGACAGTGTAACAGTGGTTACGACAGACCCTGGGTTTGATTCCATCCCTCGTTTGATAGCTGTGCAACTTTGGGCAAGTTTGGGCACTGACTTTTCTGTCTTCATCTGTGAAGCGGGCATGGTGATAGTGCCTGCTGTAAAGTTGTGTGGCAGCGTTGTGAACAAACACACACTGGTTATGTTTTAAGGCAAGTAACGCCTGTTGCAATGGATTTTTTTCAGATGGCTGGTTTTTCGAATGAGACGTTAGGACATCAGGATGCGACGTTTATTTCCAAGGGGTATCTTGAATCTTTTCACCTGGTGGGAGAGTGTGAGCCTCTGCTTCTTTCTCTACAGCCCTTTACATTTGCAGGGTCTCCTGACACAAGCTAAGAAATATTACTTATTGTCCTAGTTAGTAGAATAACATTTTAGGAAGTGATAGCAAAAATGCCATGATAATGATGGTTACCCATAGCAGTCCTAAAAACTTCCTTTGGTTTGTTTGTTTTCTGATCTCCTATGAAAAATCTCAGACATGCAGAAAGTTGAAATAATAGTATAATGAGTATGTGTCTTCTTACCTCTTCACATGCATTCACATACATGCATTCACATATACATGCATAAACACCCAGACACACACACAGACACACACACAGACACACCCACAGACACACACACAGACACACACACAGACACACACAGACACACACACACACAGACACACACCCAGACACACACCCCGACACACACACAGACACACACCCCGACACACCCAGACACACACCAGACACACACAGACACAGACACACACACACAGACACACACAGACACACACACAGACACACACACACCCAGACACACACACACACACACACACACCCAGACACACACCCCGACACACACAGACACACAGACACACACACACCAGACACACAGACAGACACACCCCCAGACACACCCCCAGACACACCCCCAGACACACACACAGACACACACCCAGACACACACCCAGACACACCCCCAGACACACAGCCCCAGACACACACACAGACACACACACAGACACACACACACAGACACACACCAGACACACAGACACACAGACAAACACACACCCAGACACACACCCAGACACACCCCCAGACACACACCGAGACACACACCCAGACACACACACAGACACACTCCCAGACACACACACCCCCAGACACACACACAGACACACCCCCAGACACACACACACACACACACACACACCCAGACACACACCCCCAGATACACACACAGACACACACAGACACACACCCAGACACACACAGACACACCCCCAGACACACACCCCCAGATACACACACAGACACACACCCCCCCACACACACAGACACACACACCCAGACACACACACACCCAGACACACACACAGACACACCCCCAGACACACACACACACACACCCCCAGACACACACCCCCAGATACACACACAGACACACACAGACACACACACAGACACACACCCAGACACACACAGACACACCCCCAGACACACACACAGACACACACACAGACACACACACACAGACACACCCCCAGACACACCCCCAGACACACACACCCCCAGACACACCCCCCTAAAATGAACAGTCATTAGTATTTTGCCACGTGTGCCGCATCTACATGTATGTTTAGTTACAAGTCCCTTTGAGGATCGTGGTTAATTTTGTGGAAAGATGTTATTGGGCAAACCAAAACTAGATTTTGGTAGCTTTTAGCCATAAAACTGTGAAAAAACCGTTTGCTCTTTTTAACGCAGGTGTCCAATCTATGAACCACCTCAGTTTTTGCCTGAGTGTTTAAGTCTCTGCATTTGAATGCAAAGATGGAGTGTGTGGCGGTGGCCCAGCTACCACCCCTCCTACATTGGACCCGTTGTGTTACTTGCCTACAGTGATTGCTTGGCCCCAGCCGCTGACCTGACCGTATACGAAGAAGACGTTGCAGGACTGGGGTCACCTGTCAGCCCGCAGATGGTAGTTTGCACAGTGATTTAACGTGGGGTCAGGCATTTTGTTCTGAATGCCAGTTCCCACTTAATAAGTCGGATCTCTTTCAAATTACTTAATCTCTCTCTAGTCCTGGTTCTTCTTTAAAACTGGGAATAATATTTTATAGGATTGTGATGAGGTTTCAGTGAAAATTTGTGTATAAAGCATTTAGCTCAGTCCCTAGCCCTAAGATGACAGTGGTTATAACTGTACAAAAGGACATTAAAATATGTAAAGGGTTGTAACTGTCGCACAGAGTCCTCTATAACGCAGAGCAGTCTATATTC
This sequence comes from Mesoplodon densirostris, assembly GCF_025265405.1. Classification (NCBI taxonomy): domain Eukaryota; kingdom Metazoa; phylum Chordata; class Mammalia; order Artiodactyla; family Ziphiidae; genus Mesoplodon; species Mesoplodon densirostris. The sequence continues at coordinate 113,650,986 of NC_082669.1, read as the reverse complement.
GGATTAATCATTGTGAGTTTTGTATTATTAACTATTTAAAAAATAAACATTATTGCATGCTATTTTGTTTGAATTTAAGGAAAGAAAAACACTAAAAGATTGTCGAAGTCACTTAAGTGTTTTTTTTTTTCAGAACAAGAAATATTAAATTCTAAATAATTCCTTTAAATTAAAAAAATGGTAGGTTGTAGAAAACATTGATGTTATGGTTATTTTTTAAAGTTGCATATGTCTTAGTGGAGATAGGGTTATGTTTTTCAAGTAGCAAAAGTTAGTCAACGATCTCAGAAAAATGAGATGTCACTGTCAAAACAGATTTAAAACAGCAATAACAGAGTTTCCACTCTAAGTCTTATTTGGGTTGAAAACTGATAGGGGAGGGCTCACGTGTAAGCAGCAGGTCCTCTGGAAGCCTGGAATCACCTTCGGGAGTGCAGTGAACGTGTTGAGGGGGTGACGGTAACCAGTGAGTGTGAGAGCCGAGAGCGTCGCGGTGGGTCCCACCTTACCGCAGGGCGTCCTTGGGGAGGCAGGTGCCTCTAACTGTTTGAGCCCTAAAATGTTCTTTATTTTTCTGTGACAGTTTACGGTTTGTCCAGGTCGAGAATTTTGTATTCAAAATCATTTTATTCCAGGACTGCCAAAATATTTTGTATTGTTTTCTAGTGTCGAGGGTATCTGAAACGTTCAGGATGTTTTCCTTTATCTTTTGATTTTTTTCTGCTGCTGTAGCATGAAATTCAGTCCATTGGTTTGAATCTTAGGCAAAGGGAATCTTCTTCTTTTCTACTTTCCAGTGTCTGTTTGTTCCTAACTTCTTTTAGGAAGCAGGGCAATGTGGTCGTTAAGTTAATCACAGTAGTAGTTAAGAGCAGGAGTTGTTTCTGTAGAGGACCAGACGGAAGTGATTTTAGGTCTGCGGGCCCCGTGGTCACAGCTGTTCCACCTGCCGCTGTGGCACAAAGGCGGCCACACGTGCACAGGGAGGAGCAGGGGTGGCTTGTTCCAATGAAACCGAGCCACAGACACCAAAGTGTGAACTCCATGGAGTAGTCTCGTGTCACAGAATATTATTCCTTTTTCCAACCATTCAGAAGTGAAAAACCATCCTCGCGCCCTGTGGACCCCACAGGGATAGGCACGGGCCAGTCTGGCCTGTGGCTTGGCGGTGAGTTCATGACGCTGCTGGATCAGGGCCCGAGGAGGTGGCAGCGAGTCCTGTGGGGTGGACGGCGGGGGGTCCAGGAAGGGAGTCCTGCACGCTTTCTGCTCTGCTGTTTCTCCAGCTGCAGTGGAGGGAGGCCTCCATGCGTGCCTGTGGTTTGGGAGGTGCCGCTTTACAAGTCAAGGGCCCTCATCTTGGTGCCAGCGGGATTGATTGGAGACACAGATGTGGGCCCTTACTCCTGCGGGACTGTGTGTTGCAAGGTGATTATCCAGAATTCTTTGTGAGGGATAATGTTGGAAGTAATTCATAGAAAACGAAAGCCTGAAAACCTGTGAATTCCTAATGTTCTCTTCTGTTTTTTATTTTATTCATTTTGTCTTTTTTCCTTGCTGTTTGTTTTCTCAAGTGACCGGTCTTCACTTTCCCATCGCTGTTTTGAATAAAGGATTGGGTGGAAGAGGCAGCTGGCCTGGGTTTTCTCTGGTTGTGCAGAGCTGAGTGTTAGTAGCTTCTTCCTTGTCTGCTGAGTTGGCCGTGGTTTTGCATCCATGCACAGGGCTTGTCAGCAGACGGGGCTCCCCTGGGGCTCCGTGTGAGGAACAGGCCAGCTGGTGCGCAGCGTCCCCGGGTGGGGAGGGAGGGGTCTTTCCTGCTGTGTGGCGTCCTCTCCTTTCTTCTTTCTCGTGGAGGTTTTGGAGTTACTGTTGGCTCTCCTGTGCACCTGGCCCCCAGTGTCTATTTCGAGACCTTCCCGGCAGGTCGCTTACGCCCGAGCTGCCCTGTGTCCGCCGAGCCCTGGCCCTGGGCTGGGGCTGGTCTAAGCTCTGTGTGGGCTCAGCAGGGTCCGCCTGCAGCCCTCTGCCCTGCGGTATGTGGAGCGGCCCCTTGCTTGCTCTTTCCCGCGGGACCCCTTGGTGTTTGCGACACCGCCGGGGAGGAGAGGAAGGAAGTACTTACTCCCCCCCAGCTTGGCCTTCTTTTGGTCTAGTCGTGGAGTAGGGCTTATTTTTGTTTTTAAACTTTGAATTAGAAAGTTTCACACGTAGCAGTAGAGGGCCTTGTACAGTGAACCCCATGTGCCCCCAGACAGTCCCGGTGATACTGACCTGGGCCCACTTGGTTTCTTCTCCCCTGTTTTGAAGCAGATCTGAGCAAGCATTTCAACTCTAATTACTTCAGTAGGTATCCCTAAAAGACAGGGACCCTTTTTTAAAGGATAATCCTACCACTGGCACAACTAAAGTAAGATGAATCGTGATTCTTTGATGTTATCAAATATCCAGTCATTGTTTTTCAGTGACATTTCAGTGATGTTTTTTTCCAGTTTTGTTTGAGCCTGTGTCCGGATGAGACCTGTGTTGTGGTCGGCCAGTGTGTGTTCATCTCTTGGACGATCAGTTCCCACTTAGCAGTCACTCCCTCTCCCTCTCTCTTCTGTTCTTTCTATTTTACTTGCTTTTGTTGTTGTTGAGGAAGCCCAATTATTCTCTCATTTCCCACAGAACCTAGCCTGCTTGTCACTGATACGTGCCTCTGCCCTTTGTATTTCCTGTAAGATGGTTAAACAGAGTCGACTGGGGTCACGTTTGTTGTGTTAGATGCTCCACGGCTGTTGTGTCTGTCCATCGGGGGTGCGTGACGTCGTCGCCACTCGTGTTGTTAGCAGCCCCGGACGCCCGCTGCCTGGATGGGTTCTTTACAAGCAGGGTCCCTCTATTCTGGGCTTAGTGCATTACAGCATTTTGGAAATTCGTGAGAGTGGTTTAATAGGTTGTGTCTCACAGAACTGACCAAAGTCCCCGAGTGTCCCTCTGCATGGCAGCGCCTGTGTCGGGGGCCCTGCTGTCAGCAGAGTCCTGCAGCCGGAGTTGGCAAGTAAGGCACCACCTGCGTCTGGATGTCCTCCTTAGACACTTGGCTGCAGAAACGACAAGAAACTGAAGATCCCCGAGTCTGTGTGTGACTCTATGACTTGAAACGTCTGTTAGGTTGTGACTGCCCACTGTGCCCGCATGTAAAGCCAATATTGATAAAAAGCGCACTAATTTAAGATAATTAAGGCTCTTCCCCTCTTGTACTTATAGAGCCTTTTAGAAGATCCTTATCCGATGGTCCGTTCCACAGGGATCCTTGGTGTTTGTAAAATAACTTCCAAGTACTGGGAGATGTTACCTCCGACCATTCTTATTGACCTTCTCAAGAAAGTAACTGAGGAACTGGCATTTGATACGAGCTCTGCTGACGTGCGCTGTTCTGTCTTTAAGGTAAGGTTTTAAATTATATAAGCAATGCCTATTTATTGTAGAATAGTTCTCAAATACAGAGAAAGAATAATTTAAAAATCACCCAGAGCCCTACTCCATAAATATAGCACTATTGACATTTTCGTTGTATATCCAAAGTAACCTTTTAAAAAAACAAAAGAAAAGTGTTTTCTAAAAAAATAGTCTAATTGAAATAATACTAGTTTTTAGTATATGTGTTAGGGGGAGGGCATAGCGTTTTAGAGTAGTAGCTGCATGTATTTAAAATTTTTTTAACATTATTATACATTCGAATGGGCTTTTTGTGTGTACTGTATGTACTTTAAATAAGAGCCTACAAAAATATTCTTTGTCCATCATCCAGTTTCAGCAGTTCTCAGGGTGCATCCACTCTTGTTTCACTGTAGCTGCATCCGTCGTCCCACATTACTTTGAAGCAAATCCAGGACATTTATCAGCTCATCTGTAAATATTTCAGTGTGATCTTTAAAATATAAAGTCTCTTAAAAATGTATATCCTAACAGCTGGAAAGAGAAGGTGGTGGAGCACGTCAGCTCTTCAGACGTGCGTGTCTGGTTGGAGCTTGGGCTGGTCTCTCGGATGCCCGTGTGAGGTGTGGGCACAGCCGTGCGGGCCCTGTGCCCCTCGTTTTCATGCAGCATTGAGTCAGGAAATACAGGGAATCTGTGGGATGTTAAGAGAACCTAAAAGGACTCTTGGACTCCAGCATTGGGGCCTCTCCACCAGGGTCCTCTGGCTTCTTTCAACTGTAATAAAACCCATTGAAGTGTAGTTCAGAGAAAGCACTGAAAAATTATTTTGTAACCACTTCAATCTTGTTTGAATGAAGCAAGGGATGAGCTGATTATCAGTCACTGAAGTCATACTAATTCATTAAAATATGCTTTTTATATGAAGAGGTGTTAGAAAAGAGTTATCTTCTGTGGGTATGTGTATTTCACTAGTAGTTTTAGTAAAGATGGAACTGAATTTTTCTTACCTGAACTTTTCATGGTCTATGTTCTAATTTTGGACTCTTTATCATTCTCCTTTCTTGTAGTGCCTGCCTATAATTTTGGATAATAAATTAAGCCACCCGTTATTAGAGCAACTTTTGCCAACGTTAAAGTACTGTCTCCATGACAATTCGGAGAAAGTGAGAGTGGCTTTTGTTGATATGCTGCTGAAAGTTAAGGCTGTGAGGGCTGCTAAGGTAAGGTGAACAGAGGTTTTCTTACTTAAGACACGAAATAAATAAGTACATTTATTTTCAACAACAAAAAGACAAAGCAGTTTTAATTCCAAGAGTTTCAGTGACTGCATTTTAAACCAGTTGGTGTCTGGTATATTCTACTAGTTGTTTGTGCCATAAAATTTTATTTGTTTTGTCAATGTATGTTTTCTTTTTGAAAGACATTAATGCAAGCAGCCCCCACCTTAAATTATATTTTTACCCTATACATGAAAGTTTTTGTTGAAATATTTAAATGCTTGGCACACAGTAAGCACTTAAAATATTACTTGAGAAAATGGTGAGTATGAGATCCCCATCCCCCCACATTTACAGAAGGAAGCAAGGAGGTATTTGTTGATCTGTGTGCATTTTGGTGTAAACTACTGAGGGGAGAGTGTTTTCCCTTAACTCTAGTTCTGTTCAGCTTTTGGCTAAAAATGTTAGTTATAAGGTTCTGCATTATTATTTGCTGACACTGAATTTTCTTCTCTGCACAGTAGCTCTCTGAAAGTTACTTTAAAGTGCTGTTGTGTCGAGGCCCAGGATTTGGGAACAAGCTGACGTGTCAGTCAGTGTAGGGTCAGCGCATGGCCCTGGGGTGCACTCGTGCCAGGAAGTGCTTCCGTGCGGCCACAGAGAGGAGCGCACTTAGGAGGAAGGGCCACTCAGCGAGGCGTGTGGGAGCGAGTGCAGACGAGCTGTAGGGTCTGCTGGCTCCGTAGGACGGGGAACATATGTGTGCATCTGCTCAGCTACGGCTCACACATCCCTGGGAGAAAACAGGAAATCGGCACCAGTCTCTGAGGCGAGGGGAGGGGACTGGATGTCTAGAGACAGGGTGCTGGGGAAGCCTTACCGCTGCAGAGGATACGCATTATTTTATGCTTTTCAAATTTTGAACTGTGAACTTTTTTCATGAGAAAAATAGAATATTTTACGTGACCCATGTGGTACAGATACCCCACGTCATGCCCAGTCGTAATGCCTTGGTACGTTTGTTGAAAATCAGTTGCTTGTGTGTGGTCTGTTTCTGGACTCTGCCTGTCCATCCTCAGGCCAGGGCCGCACTTCTGAGCTCACTGCAGCTTTGCAGGACGTCTTGCAGTGTGTGTCCTCCTGCTCTGCTCTTCTTTCAGAGTTCCTGGTGGTTTGGGGCGTTTGTATTTCCATATAAAGTTTAGAATCGGCATGTCAATTTTGTTAACAAAAAGGCTGGCTGCAATTTTGGATAGATTTGTTATGACAGCCTGTTGAAAGTGTAGTTCTGAATCTGAAATGGGAGTTTCCGCTTAGTGTTTTGTTTGAAGTGTGCATCCGTTTGCAGAGGTGATGGCTGGTGAGGCGGTGGGCAGAGCAGCTGTTCTGAGGATTGTGGGTCTTCCCAGGAGAACAGGGAAGACCTGGACAAAGTGTCTGACTGGGGAGTTTGGGGTTTGGGGGAGTAGCAAGAGCAGAAAAGGAAGAGTAATGTTTTAATGAGGTGCTTCTTTCATGTTAACCCTCGGCTTGCACAAGCAGGGCAGAGCGTGATTTAGCTGTGAGATCTCTGGAAAGGTTTGTTATGGGCGCACCAGCTAATTCTCCTTGAAAATCAAGGTCAGAGATTGACAGGCCTGTGGAGAGGCAGCTAACAGGAAGGGGGGTTGATCATCCAGCAGGTTGGCGTGACAGGCAGTGTGCCACTGCACTGTCTGACACTGGCCATGCTTGTGTTATTAGTGCACGTTGGCACAGCCTGGCCTCCTACATATTGCTTTGAAGGAGTGAGGGGTCTACCTCCTTACTTTCCTTGGTGAACGCTGGCAGTGCTGCACTCAGGATCTAGGAGCCACATCTTATTTGCAAAGGCCCTGGGCACGCTAACACGGTAGAGGATTAAAGCTGATTAGATAAAATTATGTCCTGTGGCCAAGGGGCAGTTACCACCTTAGTTAATTAGGCTTCTGTTTATAATTTTCATTGTCAGTGCTAGGGGTTTCAAGTTGTTTACTGTTTGTTTTGAAATTCTACATTTTTAGTATTGTATACCTGAGATTTAGGCCAAATCAACAGTTACTAATATTGAAATGTCCTTATTTAAAAAAAGGGGGGTTTCTTAATATGCAGTTATTATTTTTTAATTTATTTATTTAATTTATTTTATTTTTGGCTGCGTTGGGTCTCCGTTGCTGCGCACGGGCTTTCTCTAGTTGCGGCGAGCGGGGGCTATTCTTCCTTGCGGTGAGCGGGCTTCTTATTGCGGTGGCTTCTCTTGTTGCGGAGCACGGGCTCTAGGCGTGTGGGCTTCAGTAGTTGCGGCTCGCGGGCTCTAAAGCGCACAGGCTCCGTAGTTGTGGCACACAGGCTTAGCTGCTCCCCGGCATGTGGGATCTTCCCGGACCAGGGCTTGAATCCCTGCATTGGCAGGTGGATTCTTAACCACTGCGCCACCAGGGAAACCCCTATGCAATTATTTTTAACATTAGGAATGAAACACCAGTTAGCAATTTTGTTTATGGTCTTGTCTGATGTTAATATCAACCTGTGGGTAATATGTTTAGATAAAATAAAACCTCAGGTAATTGAAGAACCCTAAACTAATCAGAATTGTTCTTCATTTTATTTTAGAAAAAGTGAATCAAAGAAAAATAGGTTAATATGGGGAGTTTCTGGAAAGGCAGACTTGCGGGGAATGTTCACTGCAAGAAAAACCCGTGGAACCTTGGCATTTGGTGTAAGTGCTGATCGCTAGTTTCTGTTCAGGGTCGTCTGGTCTCCATGAGGGCTCAGGAGCCAACCTTTCCAATGTGAAAACCTTCTCTTTTAGGCACTGCCCCTCGATCCAGTCTCAGTGCTGTGACCTACAGTGTTTCTTGGATATATTGGTTTCAGCAGGTCTGAACTCTGCGAGGTCTTGAGGCTTGAGAAGCCCCTGCTCTCCTGAGTGCCTCGGTTTCCCTCTTGGGATCTGTCTGTCGCTGTGCCGGCCGCTCCAGGGTCGACACTCAGCTGGTGGCATGGCTGTCGGGCGGCACTTGTCTTCACTACAGTGATTCTTTCAGAAACACCAAGTGTGCGCATGGAAGTGCTCTGGGAGCATCTGGGGGAACGGTGGTAGTGTCGGATGCTTGGACGTTTCCTCGGGAGAGGGGGAGTATGTTTGTCTGAATGTGCAAGGTCCTTCTGACCTGGAGGGTGGACTGAGGTATCGTGGGAGTGAGGACAGGGCCAGGCGGGCAGCTGGCGGGAGCTGGTCCCTGGGTGGGGGGTTGGTGGGGGGAGGAGACCGGGGAGCGTACTTAAGTGCTGATGAGAAAGGTCCACTGGAAGTCCTGGAGAGAGGGGACGGTCATGAGAACCAGGTCCTTGAGGAAAGTCTGTGTCAGTGGTGCTGTCCCCTTTACACAGATGAGTGTTAAGTGTTTGCACAAGTGACAGAGACAGGATTTGAACACTGTACTGTCAGAGTCTATTTTATTTCCATTTTCTGTGGTGTTTCCCCTTGTTTTGAATTTCTTGCTGAGAAGTTTGGCCCTTTTCTGTGGGCAGTGGACGACTTTGATGCTTTTATGCTGAGGGGCGGCGTGACAGTCCTGCCGTGTGCAGGTGTGGGCAGTGGCCGTGAGGCGGCTGGAGGAGGCCTGTGGCCACCTGGGCAGCACCCAGGAGAGGGCGGGAGGGGTGACCGGGAGGGCTGCCTCTGTGTCCGAGGTGGGAAACGGGAGACTCACTTTAGCTTTCTGTGCCAAACCTGTTGTAGATGTTTAAATTCACTTTTCATGTTAATGGGCCCAAAGTTGTGGTGTTTTAGGAAATTTTAAAATTATTAGACTGACAATCATAACTGTCATCTGAGGGTCCACTCATGGTCCTGATGGGTTATAATTAATCCCAGCAGCCTTGTGCTTACCTGGCTTATGTGTCAGTGCTTTTTAAAATACAGGTTTATTTTGTCTACAGAAGAGTCACAGATTCTGGTATAATCATTTGAGATGAATTTCCTTGAATGTAAAAATTAGTTCCTTTTTGATTATACTCTCCTTCTGCACATGTGCTTTATCCACAGTTTTGGAAAATATGCCCCATGGAGCACATTCTGGTCCGTCTGGAGTTGGACTCTCTGCCCGTCACTCGGCGCCTGGTGGGCCTTATCTTCAACTCCTTCCTGCCCGTGAACCAGCCCGAGGAGGTGTGGTGCGAGCGCTGCGTGACGCTGCTGCAGATGAACCATGCGGCTGCGCGGAGGTTCTACCAGCACGCGCACGAGCACACGGCCTGCACCAACATAGGTACCCCGCCCCGCCCCGCGAGCCTGGTGTGTTTGCTTTGTGCTCAGTGTGGTTCTTAATGAGTTCCCATAAAGTAACGCTTTAATTATTTGGGATTATAATTTCACTGTTAGAAAATTTTGTCGGAGAAACACGTAAATTAATTATTGGTTGTCTTACACATTTTAGCAAAGCTGATTCATGTGATTCGCCACTGCTTGAACGCCTGCATCCGGAGGGCTCTGAGTGCATGCGGGGAGGGCGACGAGCAGGGGAAGGAGAATGTGAGCGTGAGTCGAGCCGCCGCCGCCCAGCGCCTCCTTGGGGCCATGGGGCTGGGGCCGGGGCCATGGGGATAGGGTCAGGGCTGGGGCCGGGGCCATGGGGACAGGGTCGGGGCCACGGGGACGGGGACAAGGCTGGGGTTGGGGCCACGGGGTCGGGGCCACGGTGACGGGGACCGAGACGGGTGCTTCTCCCGCGGGAAAAGGGCAGGGCGGCAAGGCAGAGGTATTTCCACAAGCCGTTACCTTAGCAATATTTTTATTGTCCATTTATTCCTTTAGTATTGATACTTCACCTAATTATTTTGGAGGATCATAAGTAATTTTCTAGAAAGGATTTCTGTGTATCCTTTGTAGTTCACTGTGGAGTTTGAGTAGGATTTAATACAAAGGAAAAATTATTATTGGTGACACTCTTTTCCCAGTTTTCTTCACCTTAAGCTTCTGTATATTTTAATTCGACCTGGGGTTGGCACACATGGATTGGGTCTGGACGTTACCGTATTTTACAACTAGATGGGTGGTGGCGCTCTTAAGGATTTATTCACCGCCACTGCCCTAAGATTCTACTAGAAACGTCCTGGGGTTGAATTTTTGGTAATGAGCTTTATTTAGAATTGTCTTTGAAAAAGTAATTTATCAAGGAAGCTATGTAGCTGGTATTTCTTCAGAATCCATAGTGACCAATTATATCATCAAAAAAGGAACATTTAAGACTTAGACACGTATTACGTATAAGCAGTATCTTAAGCTTATAAACAAACTCTCATGCTTTTTACTCTAAAGTAAAAGTTTTGGGTAGTTTTGTGGTGCTATGTAGATTAGGAAACTGGCCTTTAAAAGAAAGTCACAAGATGTCGAATATACTTCAATTAAAACCCCCCCAAAAATGGACGTCACAGAAGATAGTTTTGCCCTTTTGATGAAACGTGATGCACGCTGGCTGCAGGGTGAGGCTCCTGTGCTGTCTGGCCGCCCCTGTCTCCGTGTCCTTGCCCCGGACTCAGGCCCTCGGCCCTTGAGAGCCAGGAGCCGACAGTGTCGCCCCGCGCTGAGGCTGGGGCTGCGCCGATGGGCTGCTTGTGGGGCTCAGTCAGCCTGCCTGGGGGCTGGGGGGAGCACTCCCCGGACCCCCCCCCCGCCCCCCGCTTCAGCATCCCCTGTCCTGTCTGTCCACTGGGGCAGAAGGGGGAGGAGAGAGAAGAGCCTGCTGTCATCTTAACGGCCGAATCTGCCTAGCAGATCCATCAGTTCACAGGCCTGTTCAGCCTGGGCTCAGGAAACCCTCAGCCGGGAGCGTCTGGAGCTGGTTCTGCTTTCTTGGTGGGATTTGAGTTCCTCTTTTCAGGGTTTTCCCCTCAGTATATGGGTTGGGTGGGCAGGATTTTTTAGGAAAGTGATCCTGTAACTTTAGAAACCCTCACTGGGATGCCAGCTCCAGGCTCGCGGGGCCCTGCGCCTCTGGGCCACCCCTGCACACTTGTTCTGATGGATGGTGGAAGTGGTTTCACCAAAAAGCGAAAACTGTTACAGTTCTTAAAACTGAAGGAACCCTCCACCCCCTTATTGAACCTAGACATTATTGAGAAAGCTTGCATTTTATCACATTTTAGGTCAGTTTCTGTACCGTTAGAAAACACAAGGGTTTAGAAATACATAGCTCTATTGTAACCGGGAGTAGAAAAAAATACAATTTGCCGTCTGGATTTTGTCATTCTAAGAATATTTAATGGCTAAAAGCATAATTTTTTGAATTGGTTCTTTTACCTTTTCACATTGCTATCTACTAAAAATCTCTGCTTTCTGTTTAATGAAATCTTACTTAGGAACTTAACATATTTTTATAAAGGAGAAGTGGTGGCTTTCTCAGGGGACTTTAATGATAAGAGTGCTATGCTACTCACTAGAATGTAAAAAGTAAAATTAAATACAGATTGAAGTTTTGTCAATTTGTTATCTATATCATTCTCATAGTAGTGTCTAAGCCTTTAGTAGTTTCATTGCTTTTTAAATTTAACCATAAGTCATTCCAGGTATTTAGTGCCTATTGAAAAATCTAACTTTATATAGCAACTACTTGTGTTTTTTCTGTGTGCCCTCATTAATTTAGTTAGTTTGTTCCCCATATCTTTTCCCATTACATCTGAGTAGCACAAAAATACCAATACCTGAAATGAATCCTGCTTTGCATCTCAAGGTAGCCCCTTCCAGGAAATGGCCTGTGTGGCAAGTTGTCAGTTTGTCACCGTCACCGGACAGGGCTGGCATCTGAAGGGGAGCATGCACAGGCGAGCGTGTGGTGCTGGGGAGGCACTGGGGAGGCGGCCCCACCCCTCTGCGCACACAAGGAAGGATTCACTAGAAAACACGCAGACACCTGGTGCTGTCACTCCCTGCCAGCCCACAAACCAGAGCAGCCCACGGTCGAGGGGGAGTTGATCCCCTCAGACATCACACCACAGTCTTAGGGCTTCTATCTGCCTCTCCTTCCATCTCTGCCTTAGGTCTGGAATTCTGAGATGTGCTTTTAGACACAGTGCTGTTCTCTTGAGAGTTATTATGCTTTGATTCTTTCACAGTACAATTTTTTGTATCTTAGGCCCTGGACCAAACGCTGTCAATAAATGATGCTGCGTCCATGGCGGGTTTGTTAGAGATCGTTGTGATTCTTTGGAGAAGCATTCACAGGAGTATGGAGAATAACAAAGAGGCCAAAGTGTACACCGTTAGCAAGTTCGCCTCTATGCTGCCAGAGTACATGAAAGCGTTTAAGGTAAGACGGGCCAGCCTGCTAAAGCCGGCGCGCTAGGTCACGTGTGTGCAGGCCCAGCCTCTGGACCTGCTCCTCATCTGCAGAGTCGGGGGCTGAGCCACCTCCTCCCCTGCAGGACGCTCGGCCTCTCTCCCTTCACGGGGTGAGGCCACATGTCCTCCAGCCTCCATCCCAGCACCCAGAGACTTGTCTGGGGGAGCACTGGTTTTCTATCTCTAATGACCTGACACTATTTTAGAGTCTGGTTTGATTTGCTGGGAATTGAGAAAGAGGAGTTTGTGAACATCAAGATGTAGTAGCACCTTGGTTTTGGGGGCAATTTTAGGCATTTGACGGCATCCGGCAAGCACATGTTTCTGAAGTATCTGAGTTGTGTCTGTGTTATTGAGACAGGCAGAACTGTGTGCATAACTTCTGTTTGGAGGAGGGAAACCTCCTCATTCCTTGACTTTCTATTTCTGAGCAAAGGCCATATTTCAAAATCAATGGAAATAAAACTGCTATGTAGAAATGCAAATTTATTCCTAATTATGAGGAAAGCGTGGCTTAAATATAGAAAGGTCATAGGTCTTATGAATCACCCTTCTCTTGGTAAATTTTACTTTTGGTTCTTCTACAACTGCTTATGTGACCTTGGACCTCTTAGCTTTTCTGAGCCATATTTCTGTGACTGTTATGTCTCCGAGCTCCATCCTGCCTCTGAAATGCAAACGTGACCTGTCTGTGAAGGTAAATAATCAAGCTTGCCCAAGTCACTAGGACATTTAAAAGCTCAGATAATCACATAGGGTTGAGAATTAGAAGATAAACACAGAGGCCATAGGATACCAGACGAGATGACAGGTGAACAGTGTGGCCTGGGTGTGTCCAGGAAAAGGGAGGTGGTGAATTAAGTCTTTAATCCCGAATTATTCTGGCCAGAGAGCTTCTCTGCCCTCAGTACCTCCCAGAACCTTGTGGTTGGCCCATAAGTGGGTAAGGCATCTGTAAGCCACACATGGAGTGGAATCAGGAGTAGCTGCCAGCCGACTGTTGTAACATCAAGAAAATATTTTCTTTGTTGGGAGTTGGGGGTGAGGGTGGGTTCACTCTGCCTGAATGCAGATTAATTACAGGCCAGGTTGTGACATTGCACCTGTTTCTGTTTCATGTATATGTTCAGGAAAATTGTTGTTTCTTTTCCTTTTAGGGCCCATCTTCCTTCATCCTCTCATCCAACCAAGGGTATTTCTTATTAAGTGGTCTTGATGGAGTCTGGTCTGTCTGCTCTGTTACTGTGATAATACTAGTGGTGGTAACGTAGCTGCAGTGGGGCCCGAGGTGGCTTCCTCACTTGGTTCCTGCCAAAGCCCCGCCCTCAGAGACCAGCCCTTCTCCGTGTGTTGTCCCAGCTGGTTGGGGTGTGGGATCTCATGGAACTTGGGTTTGGCCAGGTAGCTCCATTGCACTGCACTATCTTCCTAAGGTGTTCTGATTATTTTACTTAGGAACTTTTCTGACTAGTTTCATTCCCTTGAGTTTTATCCTCAGGACACACTGAGTGTATAGAGTTGGGTTTTTTTTTTTCCTTTCATCAGTATTGTTTTTCAAATACCAGTCAGTGCCTTGACAGCAAGGACTTTTGTCTATTCTGGTTACTGCTGTATTCTGAGGATCTCCTGGTACACAGTAGGTGCTTAATAAATATTTGCTCAAATAATTCACCACAGAAGGTAGTAAAGTGTACTATAAAACTTTGAGAAGACTTATCAAACCTAATGCTTCCCAAGGGGTTAAGTCCTCCTGTTGTGTGTTGAGAGCATCACTCTAATTCCTACCGAGCAGCTTTGAAAATGGGTTCCTGGGAGTCATGGGGCCCTCGGGATCCCATTGTTTACGTTCCCTGTTGCTGTGTGTCTTTTCATGCTTTCAGGATGATCGCTGCAAGACCCCTCTGTCTGTGCTGGCCTCCCTGATGCCGGCCTCGGCTGTGCCCACCTTCAGGTGCCCACCCTCTCTGTGCGCTCCTGGTCTCACTTGGCGACGCCTGCGTGACCTTCAAGCCCCCAGTGCTGTGCTCCCTGCCCCTGGCCTCCTCCCCTGTGGCAGGGAGAGCAGGGGATGTGGCTTCCAGGGCTCCGGGACTGCTGAGGGACACAGGAAGCCACCACAGGAAACTGAGAGTCTGGCGTTGTTCAAGTGCCAGATGGTGAGACGTGAGCCATCCCGCCGTCCACCACGGAGCCTTGGCCACACGTGACTCTGAGTGCTTAGAATGTGGAGTCTGGGTTGGGGCAAGCTGTGTGTGCATCCTGGTGTGATGCAGACTCGGGGACCTGGTGTGAAACAGGGATGTAACATGTTTCATCAGTAGTTTTCTACAGTGATCACGTCTTAAAGGATGTCGCGGGTAGGCTGGGTTAAGTAAGCTACATTATTGAAATTAATCTTGCCTTTTTAGACGTGGCTACTAGAACCTTTATAATGACACACGTGGCCTGCTTTTGTGGCTCACATTGTGTTTTTTATTGGGCAGTGTTGCGCTAGGGTGTCGGTTAGTAACTCAGTAAAAATTACTTATTTTTATTCATATTTATAAAAAAAAAGAAAGGTTTGATGCTAAACAAAGAGTATTGTCCCCAGATTATGGATCTTTACTCTAGGGTGTGACAGAGGCAACACAGAAGCAAAAGGCCGGGGTCTGTAGGTGCCTTGTGTGTCCTCGGTGCCTCACGTCTAGGGGCCCCTGAAGCTGCTTTCCGAGTCAGCATTTTGTTCTGGACCTTGTCCTGCATAGTAATTGTGGGAAAACAGTGTATTTTTCCTGCAGTGGAGAACGTCTGAGAGTTCCCACGACAGGAAGGGCTTATGTGCCCTCAGTTTTTAGCTTCTTCATTTTCCCCACCTTTTAGAAAAGTGAGAAATGGCTATTGAGATATGAGATATGATTTTATATATGTGGCATTTTCAGCTGTGGTGTGATTTCCACACTAAGAAACCAAGAGGAAGGAACAGCCGACAAGAGCTACTGTATTCTGTTAGACTGTCTCTGCTCCTGGGGGCAAGTGGGACATGTCCTGGAGCTCGTTTGTGACTCGCTGCCGGAAGAGCAGCCTCAGAGCAAGGTACACCTGTGTCATTTTTAAAGTTTGCTGAAGGAGGGTAGCTGTATGCTAGAACTCATGTGCTTTCCTGCTGTGTGCCTCTCTCTCTCTGCGCTTTCAGGGTAACTCTGCGTCTAAGCGGAAAGTGCGGGTCCAGGACCCGCGCCCAGTCAAACCCGGGCTGGCGCTTGTCTACGTTGAGTACTTGCTGACCCACCCAAAGAATCGCGAGTGCCTGCTTTCCGCGCCCCAGAAGAAACTAAACCGTCTTTTGAAAGCCCTTGAAACATCCAAGGTAACTTTGTAGAACAGGTGCAGATGCCGTGGACGTTGAGTGATAGGGGAAGGTCTAAGTTTTCCACACTTAAAGTGTAAAGTTTTCATCTGGGGGCGGGATGGGGCTGGGTGAACACTTCTAGACCCTGGTCTTTCTAGCAAGTCGTGCTCAGAGCCCAGTGTCCTGTTGAGTCCAAGTCTGAGGGTGAGCTGGTCTGTCGGAACAGGCCCGACAGCAGGAAGACTGCCCGCCACCCCAGGTCGCCTTGCTCTGGCCTTGCTCATTGACGAGGGGATTCCAGCCCCCTGAGTCATGGGCAGGCTTTTCTAGGGCCCTTTGCAGCGCGAGCCCTGTGAATCCCCACCTGCGCTCCCTGTCCTGTCTCTTTGGCCGGCGTCTCCTCCAGGCCAGCCCTCGGAAGCAGCCCGTTGCTGCCACTGCTGCTGGAGGCGCCCACCTATCAGCACCAGACATCGGCGGGACGGAGGAGGGGAGCGGGGGCTGCAGGGGGCAAGGGCTGGACGAGCTTGATCCTGAGGGCTCCTTGAGCAGCACCTATGAAAAGGTGTCTTCTTGTCCCTTTACGGGAGGCTTGGAGGAGGGAGGACACTCGCCCTGCGGCTCTGGCAGCCCTCTCCCGGCACAGCTGTGTCCTCACCTCTCGCGCTGCCTGCTGAGCCGGAACCTAGCCTGCAGATGTCCTGTTTCACAGGTGGACCTGGAATCGATTTTGCAGTCGCCAGGTGGGAGCCCTCACCACCTGAGTGAAGGCGCTGCCCTGCGAGCCTTCAGCCTCCACTGTCGGTTGGGTATCCATCTTCAGCACAAGGTGTGTCCACCAGCTTGGGTCAGAACACGGGGCGTATCGGCCCAGCGGCTCTGTGACTAACCTGTCTTCTGTTGTCGTTGGACAGTCCTGCTCAGAAGGCAAAGTTTACCTGTCCACTTTGGAAGACACTGGGTTTTGGTTAGAAAGCAAAGTGTTATCTTTTATCCAAGATCAAGAAGAAGAATATCTGAAGCTTCACAGGGTCGTTTATCAACAGATTATCCAGGTTAGAAGTCTTCAGACACAGAAACCCTTCTCCAAATTGTGATGTGCTTCCAGGTTTTATTTTCAAATTTAAAGCTGTAACTTTAGTCCGTAGTGCTGCTCTTCTTAAACACTTACAGTGGCATCTGAATATCTAGAGTTTATCTTTTTTCTTTTTGTATGTTTACTTATTTATTTATTTATTAGCAGTCATCCATTTGATACACATCAGTGTATACATGTCAATCCCAGTCTCCCAATTCATCCCACCCCCCCACCCCCCCAGCCGCTTTCCCCCCTTGGTGTCCATACATTTGTTCTCTGCATCTGTGTCTGGATTTCTGCCCTGCAAACCGGTTCATCTGTACCATTTTTCTAGGTTCCACATGTACGCATTAATATACGATATTTGTTTTTCTCTTTCTGACTTGCTTCACTCTGTATGACAGCCTCTAGATCCATCCACACCTCTACAAATGACTCTATTTCATTCCTTTTATGGCTGAGTAATATTCCATTGTATATATGTACCACATCTTCTTTATCCATTCGTCTGTCGATGGGCATTTAAGTTGCTTCCATGACCTGGCTATTGTAAATAGTGCTGCAATAAACGTTGGGGTGCATGTGTCTTTTTGAATTATGGTTTTCTCTGGGTATATTCCCAGTAGTGGGATTGCTGGGTCCTATGGTAGTTCTATTTTTAGGTTTTTAAGGAGCCTCCATACTGTTCTCCAGAGTGGCTGTATCAACTTTGCTGGGTTGTATGGTAGTTCTATGTTTAGTTTTTTAAGGAACCTCCATACTGTTCTCCAGAGTGGTTGTATCAATTTACATTCCCACCAACAGTGCAAGAGGGTTCCCTTTTCTCCACACCCTCTCCAGCATTTGTGTTTGTAGATTTTCTGATGATGCCCATTCTAACTGGTATGAGGTGATATCTCATTGCAGTTTTGATTTGCATTTCTCTAATCATTAGTGATGTTGAGCAGCTTTTCACGTGCTTCTTGGCCATCTGTATGTCTTCTTTGGAGAAATGTCTGTTTAGGTCTTCTACCCATTTTTGGATTGGGTTGTTTGTTTAATATTGAGCTGCGTGAGCTGTTTATATATTTTGGAGATTAATCCTTTGTGTGATGATTCATTTGCAAATATTTTCTCCCATTCTGAGGGTTGTCTTTCCGTCTTGTTTATGGTTTCCTTTGCTGTGCAAAAGCTTTTAAGTTTCATTAGGTCCCATTTGTTTATTTTTGTTTTTATTTCCATTACTCTAGGAGGTCGATCAAAAAATATCTTGCTGTGATTTATGTCAAAGAGTGTTCTTCCTATGTTTTCCTAGAAGAGTTTTATAGTGCCCGGTCTTACATTTAGGTCTCGAATCCATTTTGAGTTTATTTTTGTGTATGGTGTTAGGGAGTGTTCTAATTTCATTCTTTTACATGTAGCTGTCCAGTTTTCCCAGCACCACTTATTGAAGAGACTGTCTTTTCTCCATTGTATACCTTTGCCTCCTTTGTCATGGATTAGTCAACCATGGGTGCCTGGGTTTATCTCTGGGCTTTCTATCCTGTTCCATTGATCTATGTTTCTGTTTTTGTGCCAGTACTATATTGTCTTGATTACTGTAGCTTCGTAGTACAGTCTGAAGTCAGGGAGTCTGATTCCTCCCACTCTGTTTTTTTCCCTCAAGACTGCTTTGGCTATTCGGGGTCTTTTGTGTCTCCATACAAATTTTAAGATTTTTTGTTCTAGTTCTGTAAAAAATGCTATTGGTAATTTGATAGGGATTGCATTGAATCTGTAGATTGCTTTGGGTAGTATAGCCATTTTCACAGTATTGATTCTTCCAATCCAAGAACATGGTATGTATCTCCATCTGTTGGTATCATCTTTAATTTCTTTCATCAGTGTCTTATAGTTTTCTGAATACAGGTCTTTTGTCTCCCTCGGTAGGTTTATTCCTAGGTATTTTATTCTTTTTTTGCAGTGGTAAATGGGAGTGTTTCCTTAATTTCTCCTTCAGATATTTCATCATTAGTGTATAGGAATGCAAGAGATTTCTGTGCATTAATTTTGTATCCTGCAACTTTACCAAATTCATTGATTAGCTCTAGTAGTTTTCTGGTAGCATCTTTGGGATTCTCTATGTATAGTATCATGTCATCAGCAAACAGTGACAGTTTTACTTCTTCTTTTCCAATTTGTATTCCTTTTATTTATTTTTCTTCTCTGATTGCCGTGGCTAGGACTTCCAAAACTATGTTGAATAATAGCGGTGAGAGTGGACATCCTCGTCTTGTTCCTGATCTTAGAGGCAATGCTTTCAGTTTTTCACCATTGAGAATGATGTTTGCTGTGTATGTTTGTTGTATATGTTTGTTTGTTATATATATATGTTTGATGTTTGTTGTATATGGCCTTTATTATGTTGAGGTAGGTTCCCTCTATGCCCACTTTCTGGAGAGTTTTTATCATAAATCGGTGTTGAATTTTGTCAAAAGCTTTTTCTGTATTTATTGAGATATCATATGGTTTTTATTCTTCAGTTTGTTAATATGCTGTATCACATTGATTGATTTGCGTATATTGAAGAATCCTTGCATCCCTGGGATAAATCCCACTTGATCATGGTGTATGATCCTTTTAATGTGCTGTTGGATTCTGTTTGCTAGTGTTTTGTTGAGGATTTTTACATCTATATTCATCAGTGATATTGGTCTGTAATTTTCTTTTTTTGTAGTATCTTTGTCTGGTTTTGGTATCAGGGTGATGGTGGCCTCATAGAATGAGTTTGGGAGTGTTCCTTCCTCTGCAATTTTTTTGGAAGAGTTTGAGAAGGATGGGTGTTGGCTCTTCTCTAAATGTTTGATAGAATTTGCCTGTGAAGCCATCTGGTCCTGGACTTTTTGTTTGTTGGAAGATTTTTAATCACAGTTTCCATTTCATTACTTGTGATTGGTCTGTTTATATTTTCTGTTTCTTCCTGGTTCAGTCTTGGAAGGTTATACCTTTCTAAGAATTTGTCCATTTCTTCCAGGTTGTCCATTTTATTGGTATAGAGTTGCTTGTAGTGGTCTCTTAGGTTGCTTTGTATTTCTTTGCAGTGTCTGTTGTAACTTCTCCTTTGTCATTTCTAATTTTATTGATTTGAGTCCTCTCCCTCTTTTTCTTGATGAGTCTGGCTAATGGTTTATCAATTTTGTTTATCTTCTCAAAGAACTAGGTTTTAGTTTTATTGATCTTTGCTTTGTTTTCTTTGTTTCTATTTCATTTATTTCTGGTCTGATCTTTATGATTTCTTTCCTTCTGCTAATTTTGGGTTTTGTTTGTTCTTCTTTCTCTAGTTCCTTTAGGTGTAAGGTTAGATTGTTTATTTGAGATTTTTCTTGTTTCTTGAGGTAGGCTTGTACAGCTATAAAGTTCCCCCTTAGAACTGCTTTTGCCGCATCCCATAGGTTTTGGATCGCCGTGTTTTCATTGTCATTTGTCTTTAGGTATTTTTTGATTTTCTCTTTGATTTCTTCAGTGATCTCTTGGTTATTTAGTAACGTATTGTTTAGCCTCCATGTGTCTGTGTTTTTTATGTTTTTTTCCCTGTAATTGATTTCTAATCTCATAGCGTCGTGGTCAGAAAAGATGCTTGGTAAGATTCCAGTTTTCTTAAATTTACTGAGGCTTGATTTATGACCCAAGATGTGATCTATTCTGGAGAATGTTCTGTGTGCACTTGAGAAGAAAGTGTAATCTGCTGTTTTTGGATGGAATGTCCTATAAATATCAATTAAATCTATGTGGTCTCTTGTGTCATTTAAAGCTTGTGTTTCCTTATTTGTTTTCATTTTGGATGGTCTTTCCATTGGTGTAAGTGAGGTGTTAAAGTCCCCCACTATTTTTGTGTTACTCTGAATTTCCTTTTGTAGCTGTTAGCAGTTGCCTTATGTATTGAGGTGCTCCTATGTTGGGTGCATATATATTTATAATTGTTATATCTTCTTCTTGGATTGATCCCTTGATCATTATGTAGTGTCCTTCCTTGTCTATTGTAACATTCTTTCTTTTAAAGTCTATTTTATCTGATATGAGTATAGCTACTCCAGCTTTCTTTTCATTTCCATTTGCATGAAATATGTTTTTCCATCCCCTCACTTTCAGTCTATATGTGTCCCTAGGTCTGAGGTGGGTCTCTTGTAGACAGCATATATTTGGGTCTTGTTTTTGTATCCATTCAGCAAACCTGTGTCTTTTGGTTGGAGCATTTAATCCATTCACATTTAAGGTAATTATCGATATGTATGTTCCTGTGACCATTTTCTTAATTGTTTTGGGTTTGTTTTTGTAGGTTCTTTTCTTCTCTTGTGTTTCCCACTTAGAGAAGTTCCTTTAGCATTTGTTGTAGAGCTGGTTTGGTGGTGCTGAATTCTCTTAGCTTTTGCTTGTCTCTAAAGCTTTTGATTTCTCCATCGAATCTGAATGAAATCCTAGCTGGGTAGAGTAATCTTGGTTGTAGGTTCTTCCCTTTCATCGCTTTAAGTATATCATGCCACTCCCTTCTGGCTTGTAGAGTTTCTGCTGAGAAATCATCTATTAACCTTATGGGAGTTCCCTTGTATGTTATTTGTTATTTTTCCCTTGCTGCTTTCAATAAGTTTTCTTTGTCTTTGATTTTTGCCACTTTGATTACTCTGGGTCTCGGCATGTTTCTCCTTGAGTTTATCCTGTGTGGGACTCACTGCGCTTCCTGGACTTGGGTGGCTATTTCCTTTCCCATGTTAGGGAAGTTTTTGGCTATAATCTCTTCAAATATTTTCTCAGATCCTTTCTCTCTTTCTCCTCCTTCTGGGACCCCTATAATGTGAATGTTGTTGCGTTTAATGTTGTCCCAGAGTTCTCTTAGGCTGTCTTCGTTTCTTTTCATTCTTTTTTCTTTATTCTGTTCCACAGCAGTGAATTTCACCATTCTGTCTTGCAGGTCACTTATCCGTTCTTCTGCCTCAGTTATTCTTCTGTTGATTCCTTCTAGTGTATTTTTCGTTTTAGTTATTGTATTGTTCATCTCTGTTTGTTTGTTCTTTAATTCTTCTAGATCTTTGTTAAACATTTCTTGCATCTTCTTGATCTTGCCTCCATTCTTTTTCTGAGGTCCTGGATCATCTTCACTGTCATTATTCTGAATTCTTTTTCTGGCAGTTTGCCTATCTCCACTTCATTTAGTTGTTTCTCTGGGTTTTTATCTTGTTCCTTCATCTGGTACATAGCCCTCTGCCTTTTCAACTTGTCTATCTTTCTGTGAATGTGGTTTTTGTTCCACAGGCTGCAGGATTGTAGTTCTTCTTGCTTCTGTTGTCTGCCCTCTGGTGGATGAGGCTGTCTTAGAGTTTATCTTTCTGCAAAGCATAAACTGCATAATTTTAATGTAATTTGAGAAATTGCACGTAACACGTGTTCAGTAATGTTTGTGGATTACATAAAATGTGTTTCTAAATTTGTTATGGAAAGAGAAATGAGAATTAATGTATCTTTATGGAAATTCCTTTTTAAACATCTTTGTAGACATCTGCATTATGAGACCCCTAGTGGCACCCTTAGATATTAGGAGCTTTACCAGCTGGATGTCCTCTCTTGTCCCTTCTGTGGCCTTTTTTGGGAAATCACATCATCATGTCTACCTCTCTTACAGACCTACCTGACTGTGTGCAAGGATGTCATTGTGGTCGGCCTTGGTGACTGTATGTTTCAGACACAGCTTTTACAGCGGAGCCTGGGAATCATGCAAACAGGTACTTTGTTTATTAAAGGACTAGTTTAGAGCAACTAGCCGTCAGAACCAGCCCCTCTCCCCTCCCTCACTTCGCTGGTCAGGACTCTCGTTTTTAAGTGATAGATGTGTAGCACAAACTAGCTTACACCAAAAGAGGAATTAACTGGCTGAGGCAGCCAGGAAGTTCAGAGGTGTTTCTGGCCTCGGACGTGACCAAGTTCAGAGTTTCTGGCAAGGTCTTGGTATTCTCCTCCGGTGGTTTGTGTGATTGCAGCTGCTTTGCTGTGTGGTCACCAGCACGGCCCCAGCTTCTCTGCTGCTCCTGTCTGGTGTCTGTCATCGTCTGTGTGCAAGTCAGGAGCTGTTTAATGTCCCTCCCGCCACCGCCCCCCGAGGCCACTGGGAAGTTGCTGTCACCCCAAGGACAGGATCCCTGGTAACTAATACCATGGCGTCCACACAGGTTAAATGTGTTCAGTGAGTGAGTGAGAAGTTGGCCTCCTTCCAGGTGGGCTGGGCTTAGGGATTATCTGGAGCATCACATCCAGGGGGGCCGGGCCAGATCCTTGCAGCCCCGTCTCATTGTGGCGGGGGGAGTGTGGGTGGACCCAGGATGCCTCCTCTGCCTTGGGTCATGGGCTGGCTGAGAAGGGCACCGCTGGGCTGTGACCCCTGCCCGCCGCCTCCCTGGGGCAGCTGAGTCGGCACAGAACACTCCAATGCTACAGTTGGTTCTTTCTGAGATCCCTAGAAGCTTGGAAATGTATAATTTGAATTTCTTTAAGCCTAAATATTTGCTAAAAGAGATTGAAAATATTATCATTTACCAAATTCAACATGAAGTTTGCAGTTAGCTCTCTGGAGTCTTTTGCTGTAGTCTTGAGTATTGCCGTGCAGACCCCGGGGGAGTCTTGGCCACAAACCCCACAGCTTCTTTCTTTCATGGTTCTGCCCCTGAGGTTGGCATTTGGCCTGCATGGGAGCTGGGGTGGCAGTCACTCTGCTCTGCTGTCTCGAGTATACGTGTCCTTAATCTGTAATTACAAGCAAGATTTTACATTATTTGGTTACAATAGCCACAAAGACTAAATATTAAATAGAACAAATGTTTTTTGTTTTAAAATCTAACTTTTTCCTTTAAGTCTTTATAACTCTCACTTTCTACTGTGAAAACAGCATTTTAAACTTAAGCTTAATGATTGAAACTTTAAAAATGATTTGCATTTTTAAACTCAATTTATCATTTAAGAATTATTTTCCCCCAAGGATTAAATCTATTTTTAGTATTTATAAAATTTTCCAAGGAGCCAATAAGAATTTTAGATCTCCAGTGCAGCCAGTAAGCTACTGACCTTACCTTCGACCAGCTGAACTGATCTTTGTATTTATACATTCTAACAATCGGGATTTCCCAGGAGAGAATCAACTGTGTGCTCATTCTTTGTAGTCCTGTTACAAATGAGATTATACTTTGCAGTTTTGCTAGGTAAGCCCAGAGTCTGTTCTCTGGACTTGCTCTACTTGAAAGAGTCCTAATAGAACATTTAAATTTAGGGCTTCCCTGGTGGCGCAGTGGTTGAGAGTCCGCCTGCCGATGCAGGGGACACGGGTTTGTGCCCCGGTCTGGGAAGATCCCACATGCCACGGAGAGGCTGGGCCCGTGAGCCATGGCCGCTGAGCCTGCGCGTCCGGAGCCTGTGCTCCGTAACGGAAGAGGCCACAACAGTGAGAGGCCCGCATACCGCAAAAAAAAAAAAAAAAAAAAAAAAATTTAAAGCTCAGTCACATTTATGTTATTAACATTTGAGCGTGGTGTTCTCCATGCTGAAATGCGTATTCTGGAAGAGATGTCCTTGAATACAGCTGAGTTCCCACATATAACCCAGATGTAAACAGCTCAGTTCACAAAAATGCAGGTGTTTCTGCTATAACGCAACACGTGTGTTTTGAAAAACTCTGTGTGTTCTGCAAAATCAGGCACTGGAAGTGACGGGGCTTGTGAGAGAAGATGCCTGTGGTGGACTGTGGGCCGGTGCCGCATGACAGCACCAGGAAATGATAATGCCCCAAAAAGTAATTAGCACGACTACGAGGAAGGTTGAATTCCTAATAAGTAAATATTACAGTAAATAATGGGCTTTGTGGTCACTGCAAAGGTAAAGCGGGATTGATGGGGACCACAGCCTCCTGTGTAGAGCCGGGCAGGAGGGGCTTGCAGGACAGCACACCCCATCTGAGACAGAAAGGGGCATGGGTCCACGTGGTTCTTGGTGACTGCTGCCCTGGGATGGGCTAGTGAGCGTCTCCTTGCGTACAGACTCATGGTGGCCTGAGGTGCTGACCGTCAGTGCTGGGCCGACGTGACCCCCAGCTTAGCCATCCCTGTGCACCAGTCACTCCAGAGAAGCAAGAACTTCCAAAGTGAGGGCCTTCTGTTTCCCATAGCTGCAGATCCTGACCTACCTTAGTGACTTATCATACTTCACTGAACCACTACCTATATATATTTGGTCACAACGCACATATGGCTTGAATGTAATGAAATCACTTTCAGTTACAACTTCCGACATTTCAGATTTTCATCAGTAGTAAAGACACTAGTTGGTGTGAGGTTCTCCCATGGCACCAGGACCTTGAGGGCGGATGCACGGGGACAGGCCGCCTTCCCCTCAGAGCCCCGTCACCCTCAGCGTGTTGGCCTCTGCTGAGCTGCTGCCTCCTGCCTGCTTCACTGACATGACTGATATGTGGAGCATGTATCTCTCTGCTTCTTCTAGAGAAAGAGATTTGTTTCTTGAAAGTTTCTGCTAAGTTTGCAAAGACTCTCCCGACTTTGTGTTGATTCTGGTGGTGCTGTACACCTTCTGAGGGGCAAACTCAAGTGGAACATGACCGCTTCTTTTACTTACTTTAGTAGATAAATTTGGATTTGGGGTTAGTTTCTTATTTCTGTCTCAAGCAGAGCTTATATGTCTATTAATCTCTTTCATCAATCAAGGAGCTTCCCTATTAGGGCCACATGATTCCTATGTAAGGTAGGAGAGGTCATAACGCTTTGTCCCCTAGATACTAATCTGTTAACGAGGAACATTATTTCTGTGCTTTTCTGTGTGACAGGTTTTTTAAAAATATACATGTATAGTTTATATAGTATATACTTTTAAATGTATATAAGGAAGAATCATGGTTCCGGCCCAGCCCACCGGGGATGCAGCCCTGCATACAGACCTGAAGGTTAGTCAGTGGTGGGCAGCGCGAGGTGCAGCATGGGTGCAGAGTCGGGCAGGGGCGTGGGAGGGCGCGGCCACTGGCTCTGTTTGCAGTGCAGCTTACAGGCCAGTCTGGGTAGAAACAAAAAAGAAAATTGAAGGTCATCAGCATGAATTGTAGAATTGAGTTCACACTCTGAAAACATTTTACCAAATCATTGCCACACAGGAAAGGAGAGAAAGACACCAGCAAACTACACAGTGTTGGGGATTTAACAGAGTTGGCCTCGGAGATTCTTAGGCCACAGTTTGAAAGCTCTAGGGTCCTTCCTCTGAGACCTGTCAGCGATGTCACCATCGTGTGAAAAAGTAAGACACATCCTCCACCCTGGTGTTCAGGGAACCACACTGTCCACACATGCAGTGCTTCTTAGTGCCTGAGCCAGGTGGGCTGTTACTGTTATTGAAGGCGTCGGCTTTATATATTTAATAAAAGGAGCAAGTCGTAGGTATGTGTGTCTGTTAGGTTTTATATTAATCTGACAACCTGGTATTGGCTCACCAGCAACAGTCTCTTCTAAGTTACCATAATATACACGTGTTAAGTGAAAAAAATATACTAAGTTCAACTAAATTGTGTGATTAAATAACTGATTTTTCCAACTTTCTTTCCAGTGAAGGGATTCTTTTATGTTTCATTACTTCTTGGCATCCTGAAAGAGGTAACCAGAAGCTCCTTGACGCAGAAAGCAGATTCAGAGAAAGAAGTCTTAACGCTGTTTGATTTGGTGCAGAAAGTATTTCAGCAAATGTTGGAATGTATGGCGCGGAGCTTCAGGAAGCAACCAGAAGAAGGCTTGCAGGTACTGGTGCCTCCCCAGGGCGGGACAGAGGGACTAGAGGGACAGCGCCCACCTGGTGGACCAGGGTGCGCAGAGCCAGGCCTGCTCACACACTGGGGCCGTCGGGTGGGGAGAAGTGCCACACAGGCAGGAAGTGGCTGCCAGGTGCCACCTTCAGCTGGTGCTGCCAGCCCTCTCCCTGGGGTGGCACGCTCTGGGGCAGGAGGCGAGGGAGGCCAGGGGCCCACCTCCGGCCACCGGTCTGGGGACAGTGTTGGCGTGTTCAGGTCAGTAGGCCAGCGGCCCAAGAGCTCCTCTGCCCAGCAGGACAGAAGCAGAGAATGAATACAGTAGCTCGCGAGTGCCCAGCTGTTAGTAGTAAAGATTTAAAAAATGCTTAAATGGGAGGATGTTCATGAACTATTGAAACTTTCAATTTTATCCTGTTTTAACTGGTAGAGGTAATTGAAGGTTATTGGCCATATTTTCTGTAGCCTAGCTCCTATTTGAGTTAATTTGAAATAGTCCTGTTTTTGATGAGTTGGTTCAAGTGTCTGTGATCTATTTACGGAATTTGTGCCAAAATATTTTTCTTTTCTCACCATTGTCTGTGCAGCTTCGTTCAGAACACGTGGCCTCATAGTGGGTGTCTTCCTTTCATGTCAGTGATGTTTGTTCATCTCTCCTTTCGAAAACTTTATTAACGTTATTGATGCTCCTGTTTGTGGGGGTTTTTCTTGGCTCTGGGGCAGGAGTGTCATAAAGGCCCTCCTGGCGGCCTTCAGTCCTGTGCGCCGCCTTCTGCTCGTGGTGCCCACCAGCTGCAGAGAGGACGATGCGGCAGGGAGGGTGGGCAGATGAAACGGGCCCTGGGCCCCCAGGGGACAGCAGGAGGAGGCCTCATTCTTGAAAGTGGCTTTTTAAGCACTAACAGTGACTGGTGTGTTTTTCGTAGCTCCTTTATTCTGTTCAGACCCCTCTTCATGAATTTATCAGCACCGTGCAGTCCTGGCACGTGGACACACCTGTCCACCGAGGCGTGCTCTCCACTCTGATTGCCGCGTCCGTGGTCGAGATAAGTCACCGGCTCCAAAAGGTGAAGTGTGTTGTCCTGAAACTGCTGTGTCTTGTTTTGACTATTCAAGAGGCTGTTTTCTGCCGGCAGCACATTTTTATGTTTTTCCAAGTATTTTTTCAGAACTCAGGAATAGCGGGAGGTCTGCTTCTCCTGCAGCTCCACCACACAGTTCCGTGGCTGGTTTGTGTTTAGAATCACGTGACCATGGGGGGAAACATGCTAAGGATGTTGTCGTTCTTCCTTAAAACCAAGCTGCTCCTTGCATCTTGAATACTTCTTTTTGCCATATTTTAGAGGTTTAAGCGAGTTGATACATTTCTTAAGATTCCCCTCTCCTGACAGGCAAAAGTGGCCATGGTCAGTGGTGAGCAGGATGCACGACTACTCTTGGGCTCTGTTTCTGGAATAGTTCACATCTCTGACTGCCTTGCTATACATAAGCCTTACTTTTCTTTTTCTTTTACGCATAGGAAATTTGAACCTCTGATATCAGTTTAAACAGATAGTTTGTTTGCCCCTGCTCTATAAAGGACTGGCCGTTTTCCTAGCAGTAACCTATTTTATATGATTAGCCTACTTGGTTCAAGATTGACATAATCAGGATGGTAATTCAGGTCACAACAAAAACCACTCTTTCACGGCATGGAATCCTGGTGGGAGTGAGCGAGGGCATGGAAGAATGCCTTAAGATAGTTAAGTAATGATGCGTTTTCTCAGTATGAAAAGCTGAAATCTGATAGGAGGTATCATTGAAATATACACATGCAAACATATAGTTTGTATAAATTTTGTGTTATAAAATCACAAATATAAAAAAAGTTGACAAAATTCTGAGACATTAATAGAATTTAAGCCCCTCCTGAAAGCTTAAAGGGAGGTCATTTTGGTTTAGGAGTGTGATTCCTGGACTATACGCAGCCCAAGAACTGGAAGTTATTCAGGCCTGTGAGCTACACAGCTGATGACGATGAATCCGTCAATGACCTGTGGGCCATCGTGGCCCACCCACTGTCTGTTTTTGTAAATAAACTTATATTGGAAAAAAAAAAAAACTTATATTGGAACATGACCAAGCCCATTTATTTACCTTTTTTCTATGGCTGCTTTGTGCTATAACAGCAGAATTGTGTAGTTGTGACAGAGATCGTTTTGCCCACAAAGCTGAAAATATTTACTCTTTTACTACTTTATAGAAAAAGTTTGAGTTGAGAAAACCTGATCTGGACTAATAAGAGTAACGAGTTGTTTGCTTAGTGTAGAAACGTGTTGTTTACAGAAGGTAATCGAATTAAAGGGTGTTCGACAGAAGGCTTGTTGAGTGTCCTGTCTTTTTTCTTCTCTCCAGTTGATTGACACCACTGTGTATAGTAATAGGTTAATCATAGTTATGGTAGGCATTGCAGCAATTAATAAAAATCATTGCTTTGAGTTTCTGGAAAGCCTTGCTCAAGTTTGGAGGAAAACCCAGGGAAGTGTAAAATGAGTGATCAGTGCAGTCTCAGTCTCAATTCATGTCACTGACTTGACTCTTTTTTTTTCTTTTTTTTTTTAGGTTTCTGATACCAAAGAGCTTACTCCCCCAGAGGGTCTTTCAGCCCTTCCACCATTTTCAAGGTGTTTAATAGGAATAATAATAAAATCTCCGAACGTAGTCAGGTAATCCCCTTTTCTTTGCTCTTCTCTTAATGCTGTCGTGGCTGTAAGCTCTCAGGAACTTTAGCTCTCACCATTTGTCAAATGTGCATTTTTTTTTACTCTCACCATTTGTCAAAAGTGCATTTTTTTCCTGAGAGAAAACATTCCATACAATTTTCTCTCATTTTATCAGAGATTAAAAATATGATGGGCTTCCCTAGTGACGCAGAGGTTGAGAGTCCGCCTGCCGGTGCAGGGGACATGGGTTCGTGCCCCGGTCCGGGAGGATCCCACGTGCCGCGGAGCGGCTGGGCCCGTGAGCCATGGCCGCTGAGCCTGCGCGTCCGGAGCCTGTGCTCCGCAACGGGAGAGGCCACAGCAGTGAGAGGCCCGCGTGCCGCAAAAAACAAACAAACCAAAAAAAAAAAAAAAAATATGAGCATTATACAAAGTGAAATTCTAACTTTCTGAAAGATATATTCATCCAAATAGTCTCTGGTTATGCTTTATCATAACTACAGTTCATTTAGAGGGAAACATTTAAAATTTTAATGTCACTGAAATACTTCCTACAATGGACACTTTCAAAACACTTGACTTGGGTAAATACCATGTGGTTTTCATTCGGCACACAGCTGTTACTCATTTCTCCATGCCATGTATCACCTGACCTGCTTCTAGGGTTTCTTGTGGCACATGCAGGACTGGGGGGCCACAAAAGGGATAGTTTTGCAGATACCTGATACCTGTGGAATTTTAATAGTAGATATGTTCCTTGAAAACTTCAGAAAGCATTGTTTTTAACAGCTATGAATTATCTTTCAGTAGCATATCAAATCTTTTTTGTGGGCATTACGAGTATGCAGAGTGGCTTTATTCACTAACCAGAACAACCCTGTTCTCTTTCTAGCAACGCCCTCTGATTTCAGTGTCTCACCTGTATGATTTGGCATGCTTACAGCAAAGAGTATGGGAAGAGTTTAGTCAACTTCCCATGTTACCTGAAAACTAGAATTCATGGTGGTTGATGAATCTTGGCTATATTTGTCTTTCTATAAAGTATTAAGATATACTATAGAGTAATTTCAGTTGTTTTTTTACTTTTTTGCAGGTCATTTTTAGATGAATTGAAGGCATGTGTTATTTCTGAGGATATTGAAGGCATCGTGTGTCTCACAGCTGTTATGCACATTATCTTGGTTATTGATAAAGGTTGGTTAAATTTTCTATGGTATCGTCTGGGACAGTGCTGGGTGCATCTTACACAGAACTGTTGTGGAATGTTTGGGAGTGAATCCCCTGCTAGTTAGGCTCTCATGGCACTTTCCCCCAAGCTCTCCACGCGCTACACGTGTGCCGTCTGCCTGGGCGTCTGCTATGTAGCTGCCCTGTACCAGCTTGAATAATGGTAGCT
The DNA here is from genome assembly GCF_025265405.1 of Mesoplodon densirostris. Lineage (NCBI taxonomy): Eukaryota > Metazoa > Chordata > Mammalia > Artiodactyla > Ziphiidae > Mesoplodon > Mesoplodon densirostris. The sequence goes on along the minus strand of NC_082669.1, from coordinate 113,620,686 downwards.
TCTTAATGCAGCTGCTGTCCACTTTTCCGACTGGACCCATTATGTCTCCCTCTCTGTGCCTTAGACTGAATTTCTATTGATTTGTCATTTATTACCTTTGTCATGTACATTTAAAAATCTGAATTCATTTTTGCTAATGATGGTGTGTTTTGGTATTAATATTTAATGTATCTGTGTTTTGCTTAGCTTTAACTGTGCCTATTCTGGGTTTCCCAGCCAGTCGAAATAGTATTGGAAAAATAATTGGAGATACCTAGGAAATGCTTACCTAAGTGTAAAATATGGTAATGTCCCTGCAGATGGACTACTGTTAAGTTTCTATATTTTTTGACCAGTTTTACTAATGTTGAAATTATTTTCTAAGATATTATTCATAGAGTGTTCCTCTCGAAACAAGCTCTCCCCATAAGCATGAGTGCATAGTATGGCTGTAGATTCATGACAGGAATTTGTAACTAGTTTGACCCAGGCCAAGCATCAGGAAAGACTTGCCTGAGGCAGTGTCTCCTGGGGAGACATCTGCAGGAAGAGGGACGTTCTCCATGTGGAGGGTGTGAGGCTGGAGGTTGGGGTGCAGATGACCACCGTGTACTTAATAGGTACCTAAATATTTGCCAAACAGATGATGACTCTGAAATGTGTTAGTTCCGTTACTGTTCAAGGGTTGGTGATCATCAAGTCTGATGCCATGGACAGAACTCACGGGATCACGATCTTGGGAACTACCTCAGAGCCAATGAGGTGCTTTGTAATCACTCATTGGATCTTCTAACATCCCTTTAAAGGGATCATTACTGTTCCGGAGGTCAATATATGCACTGACTCAGAGGGGAGTGTAGGAGGCTCTGTCTTACTGAAATTGAACCTGCATTGATAGAGTGTTGTGCTTTTTGTGTGGTTGTGTTCAATATTTTTCTGTCTTTAACAGGTAAACATAAGAGTTCAAAAGTGAAGGGTGTTGCAGCTACTGTTCACAGAAAACTAAAGACATTCATGGAAATTACTTTGGAAGAGGATAGCTTGGAAAGGTAAAGCACTAGATACCCACCAGGTGTGATTATCTGAACACTGCTAGTTATTCCTTAGGTCTATTTTAGATCACGTTTTCACTGCTGCTCATTACAGCCAGGTAGAAAACTGGGGATTGAAGGGATAGAAGTGTTTCTGTTGACAAGACCCCTTGAGCATATGTTTTAATTACGTCCTCATTCTGTCTTTAAAAACAAAAACAAAACTGTCACTTGCAAGATTCTGCCCTAGAAAAGGAAGGCCATACAAACTCATTCTATATGGTTTTATTTTATTTTATTTTTTATTTTTTATTTATTTATTTTTGGCTGTGTCGGATCTTAGTTGCGGCACATGGGATCTTTCCTTGTGGGCTTCTCTCTAGTTGTGGTGCACGGGCTCCAGAGTGCGTGGGCTCAGTAGTTGTGGTGCGTGGGCTTAGTTGTTCCGTGGCATGTGGGGTCTTAGTTCCCCGACCAGGGATCGAACCCGTGGCCTCTGCATTGGAAGGCGGATTCTTACTCACTGGACCACCAGGGAAGTCCCATCATTCTATATGGTTTTAAACCTAGACAGATTATATTTGACAGTTTGCTGTGTTTTTGAAACTATGAACATTCATTCCTGGGTTATAATTACCAGTTTACAAGTATCCATGTTGGGAATGGGAAAGGTCCCTCCAGAGACAGAAGAAATGTGCACTGTTTTCTACTTTCCAGGTAGCCTGTTGCTGCTGCAGGGACTGCTGTCTAAGAATGTGTTCATTGGGCTATTTTTCCAGCCAGGTGTTTTTGCTGCTGTATAATGTTTTTGACATGCTGTGCAATTTCCTGTAGACTCTTTTCTGAATTGTGTTTGACTCTCAGACCAGCCACAGAAGCAGTGTTTTTCCTGCTGTTTTCTGAACACCATACAGTTAAGTGTTACAGGGCTTTGAACCAGGTAATTAGTTTTATATACGTCTGGGAAATAAGCCACTTTCCATAGCTACTTTTTCCTTTGGAGAAAGACTTTCAAAATCCTAAATTGCTAACTTATGAACAAAGACAGTTTTATCTCTTCCTTACCAATCTGTATACCTTTCTTTCCTTGTCTTATTGCATTAGCTAGGGCTTCTCGTACAATATTGAAAAGGAGTGGTGAAAGGACATACTTGTCTTGTACAGGATCTTAGTGGGAAAGCTTCCCATTTCTCACCATTAAGCACAATGTTAGCTGTAGATGTTCTTTATCAAGTTGAGGAAGTTCCCCTCTATTCCTAATTTACAGATAGTTCTTATCATAGTGGGTGTTGGATCTTGTCAAATGCTTTTTCTGCATCTACTGACAGGGTCATAGGATTTTTCTTCTTTAGCCTGTTCATGTGGTAGGTTACATTAGTTGATTTTCAGATATTGAACCAGCCTTGCATACCTGGGATAAATCCCACTCAGTCATGGTGTATAATTTTTTAATACACTGTTGGGTTTAATTTGCTAATATTTGATTAAGTATTTTTTGCATCTATGCTCATGAGTGAGATTGTTCTGTAGTTACCTTTTCTTGTAATGTCTTTGTCTGGCTTTGCGACTAGGGAGTTGCTGGCCTCATAGAATGACTTAGGAAGTATTCCTTCCCTTCTTCTATCTTCTGAAAGAGACTGTAAAGAATTGGTATAGCTTCTTTCTCAAATATTTTGTTAGAATTCACCAGTGAATCCATCTGGGTCTGGTGCTTTCTGCTTTGGAAGGTTATTAATTATTGACTCAATTTTTTTTAATAGATGCCTATTCAGATTGTCTATTTCTTCTTGAGTTAGTTTTGGCAGATTGTGCCTTTCAAGGATTTGGTCCATTTCATCTAGGTTGTCAACTCTGTGGGTATAGTATTACTTAATTGTCTTTTTTTTAATGTCCATGGGATCTGTAGTTATGTACTCTCTTTCGTTTCTGATATTAGTAATTTGTGTCCTCTTTTTTTTTTTTTCCAGCCTGGCTAGAGGCTTATTGGTTTTATTGATCTTTTAAAGAACCAGCTTTTGGGTTCATTGATTTTCTCTACTGATTTCTGTTTTTCTTTTCTTTTTTTTTTTTTTTTTTTGCTTTCTGCTCTAATTTTTATTATTTCTTTTCTTTTGCCTGCTTCGGATTTAATTTGCTCTTTTTTTTTCTTTTTTTCTGGTTTCCGGAAGCCTAGATTACTGATTTTAAATGTTTCTTCTTTTCTAATCGTCAGTGCTATAAATTACCCTCTAAGCACTGCTTTTTCTGCATGGCACAAATTTTGATGTTTTGTTTTTATTTTCATTTAGTTAAAAATATTTTAATATTTCTCTTGAGATTTCTTCTTTGCCGCATGTATTCTTTAGAAGTGTGTTATTTAATCTCTCAATTTTCCAGTTATTTTTCTGTTATTGATCTCTACTTTAATGTCTGAGAGAAGACATTGTATGGATTTCTATTCTTTTAAATTTATTAAGGTGTGTTTTATGGCCTAATATGTGATCTATCTTGGTGAATGTTCCACAGGAGCTTGAGAAGAATGTGCGTTGTGCTGTTGTAGGGTGAAGGAATCTGTAAATGTCAGTTGTATCCTATTGGTTGATGGTGTTGAGTTCAGCTTGTCCTTACTAATTTTCTGCCTGCTGGATCTGTACATTTTTGACAGAGGGGTTTTCCTTTATATATTTTGTAATCCTGATATTAGGAGCATATGATTTTAGAACTATTGTATCTTCTTGATGGATTGACCCTGTTATTTTTATGAGGGGTCGCACTTCTTCTCCAGTAATGCTTTGCTCCGTAAAAGCCATTTTGTCAGGTATGAAGATGGCTCCCCAGCCTCCTTCAGTGAGCATTTCTGGAGCATTCGTGGTGTTTTAGTCAGGAGGAGGAAACCCCACAATGACGGGACAGTGTAAGCTCCACGTCAGGAGCCCCCATCAGGGCGCCGGTGCAACGGACTGGGGGCTCATGAGGGTCACAGCGAACTGTAAAGGGTGGGAGAGCGGCAGATGTGAGGAGCAGCACTACCCCTAGGGAGGATGCACACCCCAGGCTGAGCCTCTCCAGGATGGAGAAGTCCTGAGGCCTTCTGGGGGGACCGCTGGCCATCTAGTCTCTGGGGGGCGGGGCCCATCCGTAGGGAGGTGCTGGGGGAGCTGCTCAGCCCATGAGCCCGCCGCGGGTCAGGCAGCCGCCCTGTGGGCCTTGGGTGCTGCCTCTGCTGCCCGCACCCCCCGGAGAAGGCTGGACCTTGTGGGAAGCCCTCCGGCGCCCCTGCTGCCAGGGCTGGTGCCGTGCCTCATGAGCCCCAGCGGGGCCCTGGAGCCGGGGCTTGCTCGTCTGCGAGCCAAGGACGTGCGTTCAATTACAGGCTTTACTGCAGAGACTGTTGACTATTTCCTATGCAGTTTAGGAAGGGTCTTTGAGGAAGAAACCCAACAGACTCTAGGGTTATGATCTTGTTTAATTTCTAGGTATGTGAGGAAGAGGGACGTGAGCTTCTAATTTGGAGGAAACTGAGGAGTGTTTGTATGTTTCTGAAAACACAGTGCAGTGCAAATACTAAATAAGGCTGTCAGAATTACAAACTAGGTAAATGATAGGTTATTGCCATGGGACATGGTCATAACCTCGGAAATGCAAGCATTTTACAAGATTTCTCTGTTAGAAATACCATCTGTAAGGATAGTTTTTTGGAAAAGAATGGTATGAACTGCTCTGAGGGAGCAGTAAGGAAAGAGGGACGTTTGCACTTGTACAGAGGCTCCAGGCGAGTACTTGCATTGTGTTAGTTACATTGACAGAAAAAAAGGCCTTAGAAGTTCAGAACTTACTCCATGGAAAAGAAAAAGATATTCATAGAAATTAAATGCAGGGCATGTAATATTTTGTTTCTTCACTGTTTCTACAACTGTGCAGTTTTCTGTGCTGAGCTGATACACAGATGGCAAGAAACAGTTCTCGCCTTTAAGGAGGAAACATCCTAAAAAAGTAAATAGGTAGAGACTAAAATACTGGCTTCTTACTTCAATATGCAAGAAGCACACTGTACAAAAACAAGTGTCTGGAAACTAAAAAAAAAGAAGAACTTAAAAAAAATCGATGAAACAAAAAAATCAATCTAATGGAAGATAAGCAGTTAAGATTTAAGACTCTATTTTAGAATATTATTTATTTTTGTTGGCATAGAGACGTTAAGGCAAGTCTGCATCTTTAAGACTCTTGGGACCCTTTGGTCCAATGACTATTTTAGGCAACGGGGCATTAATTTAGAAGTGGCTGTTTCCTTACCCAGTACACGAGCTTTCTCTGCCGCAGGGCTAGGGTTTTGCTGACTGGTCTCTTGGGTGGTGTCTCATTGCACTTTCAGTGCCTCACCTGGCATAGGGCTCTGTCCATTGTGTAAATTGTGTAAACTGGACTGTTTTCTCAGGAGCAACAGCATGCATTCACCAACGCACTCATGCTTTTAAGTGTCAAAGGATGTCACCTTTTTTCCTTTCATACATAGTATATGAGTAGCACTATAATTAGAGATTATTTCTTAACGTTTGTGTTATATCATGAATTTTTCCCACTAAGTGAACTGGAATCATATTATAAGCAAGTTAATTACCAGCATTAACTGTGTTTTGGCAGCTTTGGTGGTGTGTGTGCGTCCCCAACGTTAAACCTTGTGATTAGACTTGAAGCAAAGGAGTATTCCCTGAAACAGTGGCCTCTTTTTTATTATCAAGTATTGATACGTAATATCACCTTATTCCACTGTATGTAATTTTCATAGTCTTTTGAAAAATGAATTCGAGGCTGGATGCTTTTTGTAGCTCATTTAGAAGCATGCATCAAAACCTAGGACCTTGGTGTGGATAATTAAAAACTACTCGTAAATAAAACCCTTCTTTAATTAGAAAACATACGTTGCTTATCTTACCGATTGTTTTTCTCCGAAGGCTGATTTTGTGCCTCTCCTGTGTTGGCGTCTCCAGCTGTGAGCACGGCCGGCCTTGGGCCGTAGGAGCTGGAGGTGGACGGGTCGTGGGGAATCAGAGCTCAGTGGGCGACATGGGGGACCCTGGACCAGGGCTGCCACTGTCCCTTCCAGCTCTGAAATTGTACGCTCATTTATTTTGCCCCTTAATAATTCTGATTCCTCTGGTCTATACAGTGTATCCAACCCTCTCCCCAGGTAATAGGAGAATCACTGAATTCACAGGAGAGCAGAAGAGCTTGTTGCTATCCGAGCCCCGTGAGGTAGTCAGAGGCCTGGTTTGCACCCACCGTACCTTTGCTGATGCTGGGGTCCCAGGCAGGTTGCTTTGCCTCTCAGCCTCGGTTTCTGGCCTTGGAAGGAGAAGTCAGGATGCCCGGCAGCCCAGGACTGGCCTGGTGCTCGGTTCAGAGGTGACCAGAGTCTCAGACTGGACTTAGGCCAGCATGAGAGGCTGATTACCCTATAGTAATTTAATAAGTCATTTTGCCAAGGTAACCTAACATTTTTCTTTAAGGGTTTTAAAGTTCTTACATAAGGAGACAATATTTTCGAGTGATTAAAAATAAGTCTTAGATTCTGGGGCGTTGGTGACTTACCGTGTCCTGTGTCCCTCTGTGTCGTCTCCTGGGTGGGACAGTGCTCCCTCCCTCTGGCCACCAGGGAGCTGGGGGGCCTGGCTGGCATGCCGGCCCTTGCAAGCGTCCTAGCCTATAGCTCTCGAAGAGCTGATGCAGGAGGGTGGTGCCGTCGGACACTGATGCCGGGAGACCGGAAGGGATGGGGAGCATCGAGTCTCCTGGTGTTTCTCCGGATGCAGACACCTGCTCGCTGCTGTGATGGGGCGGCTTCCGTAGGCTCCGTGCTTCCCACTGTCTGCCGTCTCTGCTCAGCCTGAGGCGTCCGTGGGGCGCAGACAAAAATGACTGCACACTTGCAGCAGTGGAGCGGTGAGAGAGAGACAGGACAACCGTTAGTAAAGCAGCAGTGCTGGGCCAGCCAGACACTTAATGACAAGAGTCTTCAAAGAAAAATCAGTCGTAGCCCAAAAGAATGATCTGGAACTAAAAACCCTTGAGTTGGAAACGTTGTTGAGGCACTGGAGCCTCAGCTCCCAGGTGGTCCAGAAGGTTGCCGTGGAGGGTGCCCCCGAGCAGGACAGACACCGATGAGGGTCCTGGGGGAAGCAGACCAGGGAGAGACCCAGGGAAGCAGCGATCCAACCGCCGACGGGAGAGGATTTCCTGGGGCCAAAGAGATATGCAATTTTAAAGATTCATTTTTTGTTGTTGTTTCTTTAACTAAAGTTTAGACGGGACTGATGAAAAAAATCACACATAAGTCTGAATAAAATTCCTGAATTTTGAGACAAAGAGAAAGATATGAAAACTTTTCTAGATCCGTGTTGGCCCCTACGGGGCCCCTCGTGACGAGTGGAACAAGTGAGTGTGACTCGAGATGTGGCCCAGGTGTGAGGACCCACAGGCTCTGCGGCTGGTGTGCAGAAGGGCTGTGAGATACGTTGGTGATGTTTTTGTGTTGGTTACAGGTTGACTTACTTCGGTGTGTGAGGTTAAATAAAATACACTGTTGACTCTTGGACAGCACAGGTCTGAACTGTGTGGATCCACTTAAATGCAGACATTTTCCATAGTAAATAGCCCAGGACTGCACAGTTGTAGTTGGGTGAATCTGTGGATGCAGAACTGCGGATATGGAAGAGCTGCGTTCTCAGAGGGCCGACTAAGTTATCCGCAGATTTTCAACTTTGCGGAGGGTCGCGTCGCCCCAAACCCCTGCGTCATTCAAGGGCCAACTGTCTCAAGACGAATTTCACCCATTCTTTTCATCTCTTTGAACGTGGCTACTAGAAAATGTAAAGTTACCCCATGCTTGTGTCGATACTGGACAGGGCAGGACATGGGCAGACCCGAGTGCCCATAACAGCTCCAGGCTGAAGAGTGAATCAAGCTGAGAGGCCATTTGGGATAAAGGTTGAGGTTTGTCTCGGCAGGAATTCAAAGGTTGGCTGGCCCGCACACCCTCTGAGGGGAGCTCGGGGGATGGAGAAGGAAGGGGAGTGGGTGACGGGCTGCTCAGCCAGTCTCGCCTGGGGACAGGTGTGCAGGGGGTGGGACGAGAAAGTGAGGTGTGTGTGCAGGAAGTCAGCAAGCATGGTCGCAACAGTGCGTCATGGGGGTTAATAGTTGTCGTTTACCTTGTGCTCTCGCGAAGGAGGGAGACGAGCTAGCGATTGTGGGCGTGGGAAAAGGGGGTGCCCGGCCGTACCCGTGAGCCTGCCGTGTGTCTGCGCAGCGGTCTAGATCCTCCTAGAGGAGAGTCCTTGTGAGTGAAAGAGGAAGCACGGCCAGGTGAGCACCTTTCACTGAGAGGGTCTTCTGTTCGTGTTTCTTGGGGACGGAGGACGCCTCCGGTCCCGGATGGCTCTGTCTGTGTGCCGTGTGTCGCGCTAAGGTTTCTGCTGATGGCGATTCTTATTACTCCATTTACCTATGAGAAAGAGCAATTACTTCAGTTTTCTCTTTAAGTGTATTCTGTTGCAAACCATTTTTAGATTTATTCTGTGAAAATGTAAATTTGCATACTTCAGTCACATTTTTCTGTAGCTAATTCTTTCTCTGTTTCAGGTTTCTCTATGAATCATCATCAAGAACTTTGGGAGCACTTTTGAATTCATAACCAAGCCAACAGCTTGGTCATTAAAAATAGAGAAAAAGGACTTATAGAAAGCGAGATGAATGTGTATTTTCCTAGTGGTTTTTTTGTTGTTGTTGTTGCGGTACGCGGACCTCTCACTGTTGCGGCCTCTCCTGCTGCGGAGCACAGGCTCTGGACGCGCAGGCTCAGCGGCCATGGCTCATGGGCCCAGCCGCTCAGCGGCATGTGGGATCTTCCCGGACCGGAGCACGAACCCGTGTCCCCTGCATCGGCAGGTGGACTCTCAACCACTGCGCCACCAGGGAAGCCCCACGAGTGTTTTTAATGTTAATAACCCATATAGTAGAGAAGGGGTAGGATTTATTTGAGGGTGGGTATGAGTAGAAGAACACTCCAAGGTTCTCACATGTTTGCCCAGCGCCTGCATAAATGATACATTTAATGTAACAGGCTCCAGGTATGAATGGTGCAGAAACCCACAGTGCAAAGAAAGAAAAAAGACACCTTTCTAGTAAACCCGGTTGTTTTAAAAATGACTTTTATATATAATATTGCTTGCAAACTATGAGTAATAAAGCAATGACAACACCTGTTTGTCCACTTGATTTAAAAATATTGGTACAAGTTTTCCCCTGCAGGAACGAGGGCTGAGTTCTGGGCAGGCCTGCCTTTCTGCCAGGGGCCGAGGTATAAAGCGCAGGGAGCGGCTGGGTGGGTGCGGGGAGAGGGGCCACGCGCGGGGGCCTGGGGCGGTGAGTGCCAGGACACAGGTCCAGTCGTTCGGCCTGAAGCTGCACCACGTTTTCTTTCCGAGGGCTGTCCCGGCTGACGGGGGACTGGCCCCCGGCTCCCTGGCTGCATCATCCTACGTCACCATCCCCGTTGCCAGAGTCTCCACGTTCAGACCCCGACAGCCTTGGCCCGGGTCGAGGCCGTCAGCATCCTGCCGCCTGGGTGCTGCTTCAAACGCACGCGTGTTCTGGCTCAGCCCCCAGCAGGAAGGAGAGGTGCCAATGTCTCAGTGCCTCTGTTTCTCGAAGAAGGTACCCAAATGGACTGTGCACCGTGGTCATGAGCATTTAGCACAAGGTTTTACCGAGGGCTATCTGAGGACTGGGAGGTGGGGGGTTGATTACTTAGCTGGTTTGAACATAAGACTATCTAAACATCTTTGCTAATTAACTAAGCCATACTTTGTGTTGGTGAATTTTTTTTTTTTCTTTTTTGCCCTTTCCTTGTTTGATTTAGTTTCAAGAATAGGCAAGCCTCATAAAATGAACTGAGGAGTGTTCTGTCTTTTGGTATTCCTGGAAGAGTTTGTTCAAGATGAGATGTAGTTCCTTGCATTGGTTGTAGCACTCTAAAATGGAGCTTGGTGTTTATTTCCTTTGTGGAAGAGGTTAATTGGCTTTTTAATTTGCATGTACGTTTTTAGGATAGTCGGGTTTTCTTTCATCTTGTGTCAAACTTGATGGATGAAATAATCCAATTTGTGAAAAAATGTAATTCCATTTTTATTGGGTCAAAATAGTTCAGACACTCCTGCTGAAGGCATACACCCTAAGAAGTCCCTACATATGTGCACGGGGGACAGAGCAGGGTGCTCAGATGCGGAGTGGCGGGGTGCCGGGGCGCTGGGGCTTCAGATGTCCTGATCAAGTGGAAATCCAATGGGCATTCCAGCCTAGCACACTGGGCGTCCACCAACATGAGGGAGGACACCGTCGGTGCTGCTGACGCGGTAAAAACCTTGGGATCCGTGTCTGAGCCCGTCTCCCGCCGGCTCCCACACCCACCATCCCAGTGAATCATCTGCGGCTGGGCCATTTTTTTCAGCACAGAGAGTGGGAGCCCAGCTCCCCCATTTTGAATACTTTCTGGTCCTAATGAGATGTCACAGATATTCTGGTCAGCTCCGAGGTAATCCAGAGCACTGACAGTCAAAACCATCAGGTTTGCCAGTGGTTTGATCTGTCACCACTCAGGAGTATGAAGGCCGACAGAGCTGGTGCACACAGGGCTGGGATTTGGGCCCCACCTGTGTCCTCGCTGGGAGTTTCACTCTGCTCCCTCCTCAGGTGGACAGGAGGCCCCTGAAGGGACACGTGGCTCAAGGGTCTTGAAAATCTCCTTGAAAGAGTCATTCCTTGACCTGTGACTGCAACTGTGTTCTCACTGTGAACCACAGGATGGCATCACATACAGACTCTGGCCTGCTATGGCTGTCTAACGTAAATATCAGCAAGTGTGACAGTAACAGACTGAATGATTTCATAAGGAGAAAGGCACAAAGCCTCAATCCATGCAGGAGACACCCACCCCCCACCCAAAGGGCTCAGGGAGTAATAAGCATGTGTTTGGGTTTGAATGCTGTGCACACAGTGGACAGACACATGTGTCTCTGTGCCTTGTATAGCATTCAGACATGTTCTCACACACACGTGCAGTCACACACGCATACAGACACGCTCCCGTGTGCACACACGCACACCTGCTTGCCGGGGCCCAGCACTGGGGAGTCCTACCATGCCCACGTATCCGGCCGGCACTCCAGAAAGGGCCGTGCACAGCCCTCCCGCCCATCAGAAATCTGGGCTGCCTCTGGAACGGCCCTGTTCCTCCCATGCGAGACTTCCTTTCCTCCCTTCCTCACGCTCCACTTCTCCCCCCGTGAGCGTCCTCTGTCCCGTCGACAGAACTCGGCCGCGTGGCAGGCAAAGCCGAGGCCAGCACGGTCTGCTCCGCTCAGCGCAGGGCAGCCTCCTGCACCTCCTCGTGGGTTTTGTGCTGCTCCCCATGCCCTGTTGCTACGATTTCCTTGCGGTCCCTCCTGTGCCTCTGGTTCTCCACTTTCCCTTTCTGGGGTGTTTCCCTCTAACTGTGCTGTGACTGCCAGAGTCCTGGAGCTGGGGCCCAGGGGTGACGCAGGACCTGGTTCCGGAAGCCACCGTCAGCAGCAGCCAGGCAAACAAGGAAAGAACGAACCCCTCCGGGCTCTTCCTGGAGCCCGTGTAACGATGCCCGGGAAGGAGCACCACAGCCCCAAGCGGCAACAGTCCTGCAGGGCACGGGCTCAGGGAGGGGCCTGGCTCCTCTGGGTCCTTCACCAAGGCCAACCTGTAAATGCCCTCGGATTTGCCTGTCAGGCAGGTACCTGACGACAGAGACCTGCATCTACAAGAGGTGGAGTTAGGCCGTTCGGTATCACACAGACGTTGCTGGGCGGTTTCACGCCCCGCCCTCGTGCTTCTGAATCGCTTAACAGCCTGTCACGAATGAGCTCTACCTTCTAGCCTACCCTGGTCTTATTCCCTGTCTTTTCCTGTTGTCAGCAAATGTATCACTAGTCAGCTCTCTGGACATCAGAGGACAGACGTCCTGTCAGCCTCAGGCCTTCACCGGGGTGGGTCTCATGCCCAGAGCGCACATTTGGGGTCAGCCCCATGGGCTTCCATTGCAGATGGCGGGGTGCTCAGCGTGGCTGAGGAATGAGCCTCTTGGAGCCTTTCTCAGACGAGTCTGGGGGTGAATCATCTCAGCAAGTGCGTCCACTCCGGGCGGCTCGTATGCTTTGAGGGGAGAGCAGCATGGTGCTAACGCAGGTCTGGCTGCAGAGAATAACGCAATGAACAAGTCGTGCCCTGAAAAGCCCACTCGCCAGTGCTTTTCCCCAACCCGTGGGCCACCCTTTGTGGGGTGCTGTGGGACCACGATGGATGGTGGCGGCGGCTGCCTCCTGGGGAAGGACGGTGTCCCCACAGGGTGGAGAGCGCTTTCTCTGGGGGGCAGTCCCCTGGGCCGCTGGGCCAAAGAGAAGATAAAACTCCCCATCCACCTGCCTGCCAGGCCAGGAGACAGGAGGAGGAAGTGCTCTCTTGGGTGCCGCGGCACGGAGGGTGCCGAGCAGGGTCGGGAGGCGGATGCGCCTGGGGTCTGTGGGACAGTCAGGCCCAGTGTTCAGTTCCACATGCAGGTGGGCTGGCCGAGCTGTCACCCCCAGCCCCAGCGTCTGGGCAGCCCAGCCTTGTCTGGGGTGGGGAGGCCGCAGGAAGCCTGCCTGGATGAGGGCCCGGCAGGGACCAGGGACGGGCGGGAGTAGGCACAGCTGACCCTGGGGACAGCCACACCAGCCAGCGGAGAGGGGTGACTGAGGGGATAAGCCAGGGTAGGGTGCGGGGGACACCCAACTCAGCCCCGCACACGCACACCGCCCCCCTCCTCTTTCACACATACACAGCCCCCATCTGCGCTGTGCCCAGGTCTTTAGGGAGTGGAAGTCTCCTGGGGAGGAACGCAAGGGCCCCAGCACCCCTTGCTGGACCCTCGGACGGTGGCCCGTGGAGGGCGGGCTACGGGGAGCAGGGAAGGACCCCCGCTGACCCCACCTCAGGGCAGGGTCCCCACTGTGGAATCCTGGTCCCGCTGTCTGAAGCTCAGGGCCGCAGCCCCCGTCCCCGCTGACCCCGCAGGTTAGGCTCCCCCAGCCCCTTCTCCCCAGACTGAGGACCCCCACACCCGCAGACCCTGCGCGGCTCCAGCCCCTTCCTGGGGAGGCCCGCACTGCCAGCTGCAGGTGCGCTTCAGACTCAGGCCGTGGGCAGGCGTGGGGTACGGGGTGGGCGGGGGCTGGGCGCCCGCAGGGGCGGAGAGGTCGAGGAAGCCGCGGGACGCGGGCGGGCCGGGGAGGCTCGGCGGCCAAAGGGCAGCAGGAGGCCAGGGGCTGGGCACGGGGGACTGGGCGCCCGCAGAGACGCAGCGGCGCTGTGGGCCAGGAAGGCCGGAGCACGTTTCGCAGACCGCTCCCCGCGGGGTGGGGGCGGGGAGTGGGCGTGGCCGGCGGGCGGGCGCGCGGCGAGTCGGGGGCGTGGCCGGGGCGTGGCCGGGCGTGTCGGGGCGGGGCCGGCGGCGCTGTCCGGTGCTGAAGCCGCGGCAGCGCCGGGAGCGCGAGGAGGGGCGGCCGCCATGGACTGAGCGCCGCCGACATGGGGCTGTCGCTCGCGCTCCTGCTGCTGCTGCTGCTGCTGCCGCGCGCCCCGCCCGCCGCCCCCGCGCCCCGCGCCCGTCCGCTCCCCGGGCTGCTCGGTGAGTGGGGGTCGGGGTCTGGGTCGAGGTGGGGGAGGGGCTCCCGTGTGACTGAGGGGAGCGGCGGAGGGGGCCCGAGTGGGGGCGGGGGGTTCTCGGTGCGAGAAGGCGGTGTCGGGGGCGCCTGGGAAATGAGGGGCGGGGGGGAGGAGGTGAGGGCCGCGCGGGCGTCGCGGGTCCGCTCGTGCTCCCCCTCGGTTTGCGGCCCCTGGCGGGCGCGGGGCGGTGGGAGCGCGCTCTGCGTGGGCGACCCCCGCATGGTCGTGCCGCGTGCGCCGCGGGCCGCGCCGGGGGGCGGGCGGGGCGCCCGGGGGGGCGCGGGGCCTTCGCTTCCCCGGCCTCTGTCCGCCGCGGGGTCCTCCCCGCCCCGCGCGGCCTTCTCCCCGCTGCCAGCGCTCGCAGTCGCACGGACATTTTCCTGCCGTGACGGGAGTGGGAGGGCGAGGGTGGGAAGCGCCACGGGGAGCACCCCGAATCGCCTTCCTGCAGGCGTGGCCTTTGATACTCCGCCCCGGGAGCAGTTGGGCCCCTCCCTCCCGCCGCGCTCATCTTTGTGTGCAGGAGGCCTTCCAGCCGCCGGCGTGCCCGCGGCTTCAAGGCCGGAATAAACGGTGCTACAAGACTGAGCGCAAATCCAGGTCCAGGGTGGTGGAGGGGGCCTCGCTCCGCCGCCCGCCGCCTCCTCCTGCCTCTGGTCTCCTTGGGCTTCGCTGTCCCAGACAAACGGAAACTGCAGCGAGCGGTGGACAGGCGGTCTCCCCAGACTCCTCCACACGCACTCCCTGGCCTGGTGGGCAGCGTCCTGGCCTGGTGGGCAGCGTGGCACAGTTGGAGGCAGAGCTGGATCCAGGAGGAGGTCCTCGCCTGCTGGGGTGGAGTCCTGGGGTGGAAGGGTGTGTCTGGTTGGCCACATCCTGGGGTCCTGTTGTCAGAGTCACCTCGGGCCCTGGGGGCCGCTCCATGCACAGGTGAGCCCTGCTTGGGGAGGCTTCGGGGCCTGGCTCACTCTGCCTTGAGCTCCAGGGCCTTGCCCCAGATCAGCAACAAAGGCCGAGCTGCGCGCTGGTCTGCTTTTGCTGGGCTGTGTTCCCTCCTTTGTCGGGCCGGAACTGGCATATCACCTCACGTGAGAGCTGTTTGCTCAGCTTGCCAGACACCACCCTCCACATACACACACACGGTCAGGGAGAGCCAGGGTCAGCTGACACTGGCCAGTCAGTGTTGCAGGGAAGGCAGCTTCTACGAGATGAGGGGGAGGCTGGTCCTCGACTACTCTCTTTCCTTTGTAATTGCCAGTTCATAGCATTTTTCAGAAATCGTAGAGAAAGGAGGAAGTGGGGAGGGGGTGGTAGCTCAGGGAGGGAGCAGGGAAAACCCAGGGCCGGACACATGTGAAGAGAAGAGAACCGCTAAGCTGCCCAGGACAGCACTGCCCGACACAGCAGTGGAGTTCCAGCTACAAGCAAAGTCGAGTCGTATCTCTGAGAAGGGGTGACTTATTCTCCCTCTGTTCACGATGTGGCCCAAGGGAGCCTCCTGGATGCAGTCTTGATATGGGACAACATTAGGGGCCCAGGCATTGTTAGAACTGTCTCAGGGACTCCAGGTGATCCGTTTAACCTGCTGTATCCAGGGATGATTGGACACTGCCATGGCAGTGTATACAGGTAGTGAGATGGAAGTGTGGTCTTCCCATTTGGGGCCCCAACCCGGGGTTGCATGTAGCCGTGTCTACCTATGTACGCTCCCAATGTTCTGTTCACCCAGCCTTATGACCGTGCGCCGTCCTCACCCGGAGGGGCTGCTGCCTTATCCTCAGGATTCACATTCACAGTCTCCAGAAGGTGCACGGGGAACCGTGGTCACCCATGAAAGGCATGTGCTAGTATTTTTCTCTTTCTCAGCCATCTGGATCTTGTTTGTTAGTGGTCACACCAACTACAGTGTCCAAATAACGATGGACAGGGAAAGATGCACCCAGAGACCTTAGATCTGGCCCCAACCATGTCACTTGTACCTGTTTTTTTATTTAGCTCTTCACACTCAACTTCGTGTTAAGGCCTATACGACACATGGTTCAAGGAGATAACACGTTTTTGCTGCTCACTTGCACCATGAAGTTGTAGGTTAGAATGAAGGGTCAAATGTCACCAAGACCTGAGACCAGTTCTTTTTGCACCAGATGCCTTGCCTTGAGTGAGGGGCCTCTTCACATTTAGACAGTGAAGGAGCTCTTGTTGAAACCCTGGGTTGACTAAACTACCATGTCTGAGTTTAACTTCATTGCTCTGAGCCACATGCCATGGCGAGGCCTTATTTCCACAGCAGCTGATGGCAGCTTCCCACTGACAGTGGATGTCGCACCTCTCCCTTTCTCTTCAAGTGCACCCTTTCCACCTTTATCACTTTAGCTTCCTGACCTTGCACCACCCATTCTGCCGATGTCTTTCTGGTGCAAAAGGCTCCCTTATGGCACATGGTGTCCCATTATTTGTGACACTATTATCAGAGTTGAATGGGGCAGGAATAAGGCACCCCTTCTCAATGATATGACTCAACTTTGTTTGTAGCTAGAACACCATTGCTGTGTCGGGCATTGCTGTCCCGGGCAGCTGAGTGATTCTCTTCGTATAAGTCCATCTTTGGGTTTTCCTTCTCCCTCCCTCTGCCTTTCCCTGTGATTTTACGAAGTCCTTTTGTTCAGGTGCTCAGTACTTTTTCCATAAGGCTGATGCGAATGTGAGCCTTTTGTCTTTAAGCCATTCTTCAGTTACAGGGAGGCCGGTTTGTGAACCTGCTCCGGCAGCCTCCATGTTTAAGGGCAGTCATGTTAAAGATCCTCCTCTTTTGCTAAAGAAAAATGAATTTCCTTTGCCAAAGGACAGAGTCAACCTTTCGTGCAAATTTTGCTTGGAGAATCCAAAGTCAGGCCTACCCAGTGCACCTGGCTTTGAAGATGGGCGGCTGTTTCTTTTTTCTCCTTTGTTTTTGCCTCTCGATTTGCCCACACGTAGTTTTCATTCGCTAGTGAGCCCACTCCCGGAGCAGGAGTCAGCTTGCTTTGTCACCTCCATGGCATGACGTTTATTTTTAAATCAAAGCATCCTTCCTGCCACAAAAGCACAAATCCATCTTTGCTTCTTGGGGCCTGGAGCTGTTGATTTTGTTGGTTGTATGGTGATGAGCAGCCTGCTCCTCCCCCCGAGAGAGCCCTGCTGCCTTCTCTTTGGCTGTGAGCCTTTCTCTGCTTGTTGTTTCCTCCTCCTCCTGCTCTGGCTCCTACAGCCTCAGGTGCTGGTTGATGTCCCCATGCAGAAGGATTGGGGCACAGGGAAAACCCCAGGCTTCCGGAAAGGGGAGGTACCAGACAGTGGGCTCACCCACGGATGCAGAGGCGTTGGGTGGAGCTGTGGTGCGGCTGTCTCCTGTGTCCAGAGACGGCAGTTCAATGTGTCAGACTCAGGAGGAATGTGTAGGGAACTACAGAGGTTTTTAGATGGCTTCCTCTCTGTGCTAAGCTTAGCTGTGCATCTCAGCATCTTGCCTCCCTTCTTTTTGCAGCTGGTTACCAAGATCACCATCAGTGGTACCCACCAAGGAGGTGCAGGGGGTGTGCTAAATGCATAGTAGTCTGCTTTCTACTTTCCTCTCAGTGGTGGTGCTGGTCTCCGCTGATGATGTCTGTACGCCGTGAGACGTGCAGACTTGCTGGATCCCTGGCTGCCCGTGAAGAGGGGCTGTACCGGCACGGTGCATCTGCGGCGCAGGCCCGATGGAACCCAGGGCTCCTCACCCCAGGGCGTATGTTGTGATGAACTCTGCGGCAGTCATTGGCTCTTGGACGTGATCATAATTTATGCATTCTGAGTTTAGTTTGTTGTGTGTTTTACATGCAGTGTTACCTAACTTGAACATGCAGTTATTCATCCACGTTTCTTAGGACTTTTGGAAGTTAGGAATATGGGGTGAGGAAGTGGAGTGAAGTGTGGAGAGCTGGGGTCAGCTGAGCTGTCGTCACGCATGGTCTTATCAAGAAGGGTTTCCAGCACCACGACCTCTTGGAGCATTACCTTAGAATTTCAAGATATTTTATGAAAGGGTGTTGGTAACTAAATGTGATCCAAACTAAAAATAACCCTCTGGCTTTGGGTGGTAGATATTTAAGATATGCCTGGTTATGTGCAAATATTGCTAGTTTAAGGATTCTTTATGTGTGGAGAGGTGAAAAAAAGCTTAGGAAGTGGACAAAAAGGGTTTTCATCTAGATGTATCCCAGTAGACGCAGGCCTGGTGAGGCTCAGCTAACTAAGAACCTATCTTATCTCTTCTGACAAGACGTTCCATTTCCTGAGAAAGCAAACAGTTGAATTCATGGCAGACAACTCTCTGTGCCACAGAAAAGCACCTGGCAGCTGTTTTCACATTAGTCTAAATTGACCTTCATAAACGTAGACCCAGCTGGACTTATTTTTCAAGTCTTGGTTGACAGAAGGCCAGAGAACTGAAGGAGCAGAAAACAGTCAATGCCCTTTTCTGCTGGCTGGAAACAGAGTGTGTGGAAGGAAGAAGGAAATGTTTTAACTCGTGCTCTAACAACTTGGCCATGATCACTACTCAAGTATCTAGGGCAGGAAGTGAAAAGAGGTGCGGTTCTCCTGGAAACACTCATGGTCACATGTTAAGTGACATTTTCGTTTGTTAGTTGTGGTAAGTGGGTGACTCCCATGTTAGCCAGAGAAACTGAACTTTGGGCTAGAGGTGCTGATGTGTGAAACATCAGGGCCTATATAATGGCCTCTGTGTGTGACGTGCAGAAATAAGGAAGCTGTTGAGGGTTTTGTGATGATCACTTGGCGTTACCTCTCTGTGTGGAGGTGGGTAAGAGGGCATTTGGTTTACTTATTTTGTGTTTATCTGTTCTCTCCAGTCGTATTGACTGTGATTCAGAAAACACAAACACACGCCCTCTCAGCCTGTGTGACTAGTAGTGGTTTCCGTGAGGGCAGTTGGAGGGTGTGATGGGCTGGAGGGGATGAGCTAATAGTTATGAAACAGATTGGGGTGATTTCTCTTTTTAATCTAATTAAAAATGATCACACAGTGAAATGGAGTCTTCCTTTTGGTATATGGTTCTATGTATAGATTCCAGTGACAGGAGGTAGCACGGTTCCATGACCCCAACACTGCCCCGTGCCCTCCCTCTGTCCCTTGAACCCTGGCAACCCCGGGAGTACTCTACGTGTGGTTATGTGTACGCCCCCGAATAGCTTTGATAGGTAAGCGTTTCTATCTCCATTTCACAGATGGAAGCACTGAGACTTGGAGTGGCTAAGAAGCACGCTGTAGGACACCCAGTGCTAGGATTGGGTCCTGGGTCTCTGACCTTTTCCAGCAGATGACCCCAGGATGGGGCAGGGACACCTCTGTAGGATGCAGGTCCCAGCAGAAGGATTCTGTGTGATGTTAGAACTTGTCCCTCCAATTCCACAAGAACAAGGACATCTGGGGCAGGGGACATGGATTTTCCAAGTTGGGATTTGTTCTGAGTGTCAGATTCAATTATTTGGTTAGCTGTTCTGGGGAATTTTGATGTATGGAGATGGATGATTTGTTTCTGGACACCTTTAGCCTTCCCAAGATGGCAGGAGTGCAAGTGCCACCGTAGCATTCACAGATTGATGTGTCCATAAACTCTGTTCAGAATGCCTCTGGGTTTCCATCTGCTTTTTAAAATGTAGTAAAATACAAACTCCAAAGAAGCTAGCTCTCATCTGAGACTTGTTACACCAAACAGTTGACTTCGGAGTAAGACATGAAGGAGGGCTTACTTTCATAAGAAAAACTTAAGAGTGGGTTCCGTCTAAGCTTGACATTTAGAGTGGCAGACAGGCAAGGGATGGGGCATTCTGGTCACTCATTATTCTTTCCTGAGGTGTGCTGGCAGGTAAGAGAATGAAGCTCCCCGCATGTGGCATGAGCAGTCTGTGTCACTGCGTGGTCCTAAAAGCCCATTTCGCAATGTCCTACGTACAGTACAGAGGGTGTGTTTAGAAGTTTGTTTGGCGGAAGGAATTTCCAGAAGGAAGGCTGAGCTGGCTGCCGAAGGGAAGAGGACTTTACGTTAATGGTGCAGGTCAGTTCTGACTCCAGCAGTGACATATAGTCAACTCGTAAATGGACGGAGCAGCCATTAAAGTTGGCCCTGGGAGGCTGATGCTTTTTCCATCTGGGGCTGTGGCTTTAATCCAGCTCAGAGCGGTAATTAACCTGAGGTACGGCTTGAAGCCAATTCAGTGATATGTATGTTCTCTGAAATAGCTGGTATTTTAATGGCACCAGACGAGGCAGACCAGCGAAAGAGCACAATTTCTCCATGGTGGGTGGGAATGGGAATCTGGAGAAGGAGTAGCGCAAGTTGCCGTCCCCCGGCCTTCCCGTCTCAAGCCGTTTTCTGTCCTGCAAAGGCACGTTGCTTTTACCAAAAAATACTTCGGGTCTTCTTGAATCGCCTTTTCTGCTTTTGCCTGAAAATAGGCCGAGGTTCAGATCACCAAACTTCCATCTGAGTTAAGTATTGCCTAAGCAAAACACAGGGAAGTCCCAGGGTCAGTTCTGGGAGACCGGGGCCCAGCCTTGTGACTGAGCCTTCCCCAGCCTCATACCTGTCTCCCCAGGGCATCCTGGTCCCTGATTCCATGACATGGTCCACGTTGAACCAAGAGAGGATTCTAGTAGTTTCCAAACACGTGGTGGGGACTGAGTGGCTATGGGTCCAGGACAGATTACATGAGAAAAGATACCATTTCAGGGGGCATGTGACTGACTGAGCACCTGCCTCATCTTTCCGTCTGATAATCTTTACAGTTTGCACGCACAGTAGGAGTCAAGAGAAATGAAAGTACTTCACCTAAGCCACTCTGAATTTATACCATGGGAAAAATACCTAATTCTGTGTGTGTTTGAGAAGATTTTATGAGATGGTGGGAGAGCCCTTGGTAATGGCAGTCCTAGTTGTAACCCTACTTGTTTTTAGAAGCTCCAGGTTTCTCCAGCTTGGTGGCCAGACAGGGTGGAATATTGTTATTATTGAAAACAGTGCGACTTTGCTGGGTCCAAGTCTCAGCTGAATTGACTACTGACGTTTTTGCAAAAGCATTACCATTTAAAGTAGTAATATAGGGAATTCCATGGCGGCCCAGTGGTTAGGATTCCGTACTTTCGCTGCGGAGGGCCCGGGTTTGATCCTTGGTCAGTGAACTAAGATCTTACAAGCCTTGTGGCACGGCCAAACAAACAGAAGTCATATGATTTATGTTTTTTAATAAGCATATTTCAAAAACAGTCACCAGCCCAACTAGGATGCATTCCTCATTATATTGTAACAATGAGAACAAATAACGGTGATAACACGTCTGCAGGTTATGTCATCCCTTCAAAGAGCTTAAGGCCCTTGAATAAAAGAGGGCTTAAATAATAGTCATACGAATTCTTACACGTTTGAGTGGAGAGTGTAATAAAAAGGGATGGTCCATACTCTTTTTCAAACACAGTAAACACTTTCTTTTAAATAATATTTAACTATTTGATATTTGATAAATGCAGAAATCAGAGCACTTCTGGGGGTATATTTGACAAGCCTAGTTGGCACTGTTTTTCAGTGTCTGGATTTTTGTGTCGTCACCGAAGCATTAACATGTTTGACGGTAGAGACTGAAGGCCTCACACGTCTCGTAGACGCGTTGGGTTCACACGCAGCCCTCGGGACCCAACTTGCTGAGCGTGTCGGCCTTCTGCGCCTGACACAGGATACGGCGGCCGCCCTGCGAGGGCACCACACGCAGCGTCCACGGCAGCCCCGCCGGGCCCGGCTCTCGTAGAGAGAGGGCTCCCCCAGCGCGGGGCTTCCGAGTCCACCCCCGCCTGCACCGCTCACCTGGGGATGTTCTGTGCCGCACGGTCTGTCGCAGAAGCTGGCCGCGGCGGTGACGGTAGCCGCGGAGCGGGGGCCTCGCTGCCCCCGGGTCCGACTCTGCTGTGTCTCAACTGTGGGCCCTGGGCTCAGGCCTTCGGATTTGGGACCCGGGGTGCGTGGTCCTGGCACCACCAAGTCCCCTCTGGTGTCCGGCGGTCACTGCAGGCTGTCCCTCTCTGCTTGCCTGTGTGGCTCCGCGGGCCACCCCCATCCCCGCCCTCCCGAGGGGAGCCCGGTGACTCTGGCCGGTCGCCTGCCCTCTGAACTGCAGTCTGAGGGCTGAGTCTCGCCGCCCTTGTTTGGCAGGCCCGTGGGAAGGCAGGTCTCCCACCTGCGTGGGCTGTCGGATTCCTGCTGCGCGGTATCTGCTGGGCGCTGGTCAGGGCCCCGGTGTGTTGCTGTGCTTTGCTCCCCAGGTCCACCCTTTTCTTCCCCGCAGCCTTTCTCGCAGAGGAAGGACGGTGGGGACAGGCGCTCCCCGGCTCTGCTCCTGGTTTTCGTCAGGCTCCTCAGGTTCTGGGGACCCGGCCCATCGGTGGGCGGTGGGAGGTCAGGAGCTGAGCTGGCTGTCTTCCGCCTTGCCTGACCGTTTCTGCCAGGGACGAGCCCTGGTGCCCCGCAGGTGAGCGCGTGTGGCTGGTGGCTCGCTGCCCCGCCGCCCCGCCCAGAACCCCCCCCCCCCGCCATGAAGGTCCGACTTTCCCCAGTCCACGGTCCCAGCTCTCCACTCCGGGAGCTCACTCCCAGCCCTCTCCAGGCTGCACCCCACTCCTGTCCTTGCCGGGGGTCCGCCGCGCGTCCCTTCCCAGAGGAAACCGCAGCGCGTGTCTGGGGAGGGGAGGCAGAGGTGCCAGCGGGATGTCCCGTGGGGAGCAGACGGCGAGGCTGGGGTCCTGGTGGAGCCCTCCTGGGGGGGGGGCACGCCCTGGGCCTTGCCCAGCAAGGATTCCAAGTTCTTCGCCCAACTTCTGTGTCACACCCAGGGCCTGGAATATGCTTTAAAAAAAGGCTTTTGGCAGAGTGTAGGTGGAATAGGGAAACTGTGGTATCAGAAGCCAAGGCTTGCATCTCTTGCAGAACCAGGTGTGGGCTGAATTTCTCTGACAGGAGCCAGGCAGGGTGCCTGTGCAGGGTGGCCCAGCCCCCGGCTGTGCCAGCGTCTGTTTCCCCGGAAGTGGCCATGCCACCAGGCCTTGGGTCTCCTGTTTGCTTTTGTCTTGTTTGGGGCAAGCACTTCAAAGGGCACGTCAAGTGCGCATTCTGAAAGCCCAGAGAATGCTCTTTTATGTGAGTTTTTCATCACTGGGAGTTTAAGCAGGAGGAAGCATTTTGATGACTTGAGTAAAGAAACCTTTTTTAAATGGAAAAATTATTTCTCAGAATAAAGATTAGATTCTTAGTTTAGTCTGCTAGGAAGCCAAATCACTTATGTTCTATCTGTGATAATTTCTTTTTTTTTTAAATTTTTGCATTTTATTTTATTTTTTATACAGCAGTTTCTTAGTAGTCATCCATTTTATACACATCAGTGTATACATGTCAATCCCAGTCTCCCAGTTCATCCCACCACCACCCCCCCGCCCGCCGCTTTCCCCCCTTGGTGTCCATATGTTTGTTCTCTACATCTGTGTCTCTATTTCTGCCCTGCAAACCGGTTCATCTGTACCATTTTTTTAGGTTCCACATGTACGTGTTAATATACGATATTTGTTTTTCTTTTTCTGACTTACTTCGCTCTGTATGACAGTCTCTAGATCCATCCACATCTCTACAAATGACCCAATTTCGTTCCTTTTTATGGCTGAGTAGTATTCCATTCTGTATATGTACCACATCTTCTTTATCCATTCGTCTGTCGATGGGCATTTAGGTTGCTTCCATGACCTGGCTATTGTAAATAGTGCTGCAGTGAGCATTGGGGTGCATGTGTCTTTCTGAATTATGGTTTACTCTGGGTATATGCCCAGCAGTGGGATTGCTGGGTCATATGGTAGTTCTATTTTTAGTTTTTTAAGGAACTGTTCTCCATACTGTTCTCCATAGTGGCTGTATCAATTTACATTCCCACCAACAGGGCAAGAGGCTTCCCTTTTCTCCACACCCTCTCCAGCATTTGTTGTTTGTAGATTTTCTGATGATGCCCATTCTAACTGGTGTGAGGTGATAACTCACTGTAGTTTTGATTTGCATTTCTCTAATAATTAGTGATGTTGAGCAGCTTTTCATATGCTTCTTAACCATCTGTATGTCTTCTTTGGAGAAATGTCTGTTTAGGTCTTCTGCCCATTTTTGGATTGGGTTGTTTGTTCTTTTAATATTGAGCTGCGTGAGCTGTTTATATATTTTGGAGATTAATCCTTTGTCCATTGATTCGTTTGCAAATATTTCCTCCCATTCTGAGGGCTGTCTTTTCATCTTGTTTATGGTTTCCTTTGCTGTGCAAAAGCTTTTAAGTTTCACTAGGTCCCATTTGTTTATTTTTGTTTTTATTTCCTTTACTGTAGGAGGTGGATCAAAAAATATCTTGCTGTGATTTATGTGAAAGAGTGTCCTTCTGCTAACCTTGGGTTTGGTTTGTTCTTCTTTCTCTAGTTCCTTTAGGTGTAAGGTTAGATTGTTTATTTGAGATTTTTCTTGTTTCTTGAGGTAGGCTTGTATAGCTATAAACTTCCCCCTTAGAACTGCTTTTGCCGCATCCCATAGGTTTTGGATCGCCGTGTTTTCATTGTCATTTGTCTTTAGGTATTTTTTGATTTTCTCTTTGATTTCTTCAGTGATCTCTTGGTTATTTAGTAACGTATTGTTTAGCCTCCGTGTGTCTGTGTTTTTTACGTTTTTTTCCCTGTAATTGATTTCTAATCTCATAGCGTTGTGGTCAGAAAAGATGCTTGATATGATTTAAATTTTCTTACATTTACTGAGGCTTGATTTATGACCCAAGATGTGATCTATCCTGGAGAATGTTCCGTGCGCACTTGAGAAGAAAGTGTAATCTGCTGTTTTTGGATAGAATGTCCTATAAATATCATTTAAATCTATGTGGTCTATTGTGTCATTTAAAGCTTCTGTTTCATTATTTATTTTCATTTTGGATGCTCTGTCCATTGGTGTAAGTGAGGTGTTAAAGTCCCCCACTATTTTTGTGTTACTCTGAATTTCCTTTTGTAGCTGTTAGCAGTTGCCTTAGGTATTGAGGTGCTCCTATGTTGGGTGCATAACTATTTATAATTGTTATATCTTCTTCTTGGATTGATCCCTTGATCATTATGTAGTGTCCTTCCTTGTCTCTTGTAACATTCTTTCTTTTAAAGTCTATTTTATCTGCTATGAGTATAGCTACTCCAGCTTTCTTTTGATTTCCATTTGCATGGAATATCTTTTTCCATCCCCTCGCTTTCAGTCTGTATGTGTCCCTAGGTCTGAAGTGGGTCTCTTGTAGACAGCATACATATGCGTCTTGTTTTTGTATCCATTCAGCAAGCCTGTGTCTTTTGGAGCATTTAATCCATTCACGTTTAAGGTAATTATTGATATGTATGTTCCTGTGACCATTTTCTCAATTGTTTTGGGTTTGTTTTTGTAGGTCCTTTTCTTCTCTTGTGTTCCGCACTTAGAGAAGTTCCTTTAGCATTTGTTGTAGAGCCGGTTTGGTGGTGCTGAATTCTCTTAGCTTTTGCTTGTCTGTAAAACTTTTGATTTCTCCGTCAAATCTGAATGAGATCCTTGCTGGGTAGAGTAATCTTGGCTGTAGGTTCTTCCCTTTCATCACTTTAAGTAAATCATGCCACTCCCTTCTGGCTTGTAGAGTTTCTGCTGAGAAATCATCTGTTAACCTTATGGGAGTTCCCTTGTATGTTATTTGTCGTTTTTCCCTTGCTTCTTTCAGTAAGTTTTCTTTGTCTTTGGTTTTTGCTAATTTGATTACTATGTGTCTTGGTGTGTTTCTCCTTGGGTTTATCCTGTATGGGACTCTCTCTGCTTCCTGGACTTGGGTGGCTATTTTCTTTCCCATGTTAGGGAAGTTTTTGGCTATAATCTCTTTAAATATTTTCTCGGGTCCTTTCTCTCTCTTTTCTCCTTCTGGGACCCCTATAATGCGAATGTTGTTGCATTTAATGTTGTCCCAGAGTTCTCTTAGGCTGTCTTCGTTTCTTTTCATTCTTTTTTCTTTATTCTGTTCCTCAGCAGTGAATTCCACCATCCTGTCTTCCAGGTCACTTATCCGTTCTTCTGCCTCAGTTATTCTGCTGTTGATTCCTTCTAGTGTGTTTTTCATTTCAGTTATTGTATTGTTTATCTCTGTTTGTTTGTTCTTTAATTCTTCTAGGTCTTTGTTAAACGTTTCTTGCATCTTCTTGATCTTTGCCTCCATTCTTTTTCGGTCCTGGATCATCTTCACTATCATTACTCTGAATTCTTTTTCTGGAAGGTTGCCTATCTCCACTTCCTTTAGTTGTTTTTCTGGGGTTTTATCTTGTTCCTTCATCTGGTACATAGCCCTCTGCCTTTTCATCTTGTCTATCTTTCTGTGAATGTGGTTTTTGTTCCACAGGCTGCAGGATTGTAGTTCTTATTGCTTCTGCTGTCTGCCCTCTGGTGGATGAGGCTATGTAAGAGGCTTGTGCAAGTTTCCTGACGGGAGGGACTGGTGGTGGGTAGAGCTGGCTGTTGCTCTGGTGGGGAGAGCTCATTAAAACTTTAATGGGCTTGTCTGCTGATGGGTGGGGCTGTGTCCCCTCCCCGTTGGTTGTTTGGCCTGAGGCGACCCAACACTGGAGCCTACTTGGGCTCCTTGGTGGGGCTAATGGCGGACTCTGGGAGGGCTCACGCCAAGGAGTACTTCACATAACTTCTGCTGCCAGTGTCCTTGTCCCCACGGTGAGCCACAGCCGCCCCCCACCTCTGCAGGAGACCCTCCAACACCAGCAGGTAGGTCTGCTTCAGTCTCTATGGGGTCACTGCTCCTTCCCCTGGGTCCCGAATCGCACACTACTTTGTGTGTGCCCTCCAAGAGTGGAGTCTCTGTTTCCCCCAGTCCTGTTGAAGTCCTGCAATCAAATCCCGCTAGCCTTCAAAGTCTGATTCTCTAGGAATGCCTCCTCCCATTGCCAGACCCCCAGGTTCGGAAGCCTGACGTGGGGCTCAGAACCTTCACTCCAGTGGGTGGACTTCTGTGGTATGAGTGTTCTCCAGTCTGTGAGTCACCCACCCAGCAGTTATGGGATTTGATTTTACTGTGATTACGCCCCTCCTACCATCTCATTGTGGCTTCTCCTTTGTCTTTGGATGTGCGGTATCTTTTTTGGTGAGTTCCAGTGTCTTCCTGTCGATGGTTGTTCAGCAGTTAGTTGTGATTACAGTGTTCACGCAAGCGGGAGTGAGAGCACGTCCTTCTACTCCGCCATCTTGAACCAATCTCTGTGATAATTTCTAATGGTTGTTTATTCCTAACATATCATAATGAACTTAGACTTTAATTTACCCTCATCATAGAAGATGTGGATGCATACATACAGATGTATAACCAAGATGGTGTAAATGACATTGCTGGTGTGCTGTAAACCATTGTACGGAACTCATATGACAACCAAATGTCTAGGAGAATGGACCAATGCAATAGCAAAGGAACAGTCTGGGAATGAAAACCTTGTTAGTAAAAAACATAGTAAGTGTGTACGGGATAAAGAGTATCAATACTTAGCAATGAAACTAGATCCTGCTTGGTTACATCTGTTTTGTCTCTGAGAAGAAGTAGTTCTGAAAGAATATCTTGATTTAGTGCTCTTCTGAGAAGATAAAAATGTGCAATCAATCTGAAAATTTGGATATTTATGTAGATATGCCTGTTCTTATTCTCCAAAGGTTTTGAGGGAGTGAAATATAGACGTAAAACCCATTTTAGGGCACTAGGAGACTACATTATTGACATATCAGTACGTTAATTAAGCAGTCTATTGGTGATGTTAAAAAGTGATATGTTTGGTCTAAATTGATATTGTTGAAGAATATGTAACATTTGTTTAATGATTAAATGTTTTCCTTAGGAAATCTGAAAGAACATCAGATATCCAGGGTACATTTAAAGTCAAACACTGGGAAAAAAAGAATATTCCAGATTGTTAGAGGTGATCTTACATAAAATAAGATGTTTCACAAAGATTGTAGAAGATTAAATGGGTCCTAACTCCATAATCAAAGCCTTATTTTGAAAGAATCGATGTGGGTATGGGTGTACGTTTTCCAAATGGTGTAATAGTTCCTCCAGTATATCAAAAGCTGCTGCTTTGCTGTGTAAAATGAATAAAGGGGGAAGAATATGTCCTTTGAAAAAAGGTGGAGGGTTGTTTTAACTTTCCCCTAGAGAAGGGGGTGTGCAGTTCCTTTATGTAACCCAGTGGTTCTCCACTGGGGTCTCAACTGTCTTGGTGACATTTTTGGTTGTCCCAGCTGGGGTGGGAGGTGTGCTGCTGGGACCTCCAGAGAGGGACCTGAGATGCTGAATGAATGTCCTGCAGTGCACAGGATGCCCCCACCCTGGAGGACTGGCCGGAAGGTCAGCCTGGCTGGCTGAGGAGCCCTGATGCAGATGCGGGGGCTTGGGAGGAGCTGCTGGCTGTGTGCTTACCTGCAGGAGAGTGAGAGGAGGGCTGATGGGGGTGGCGGAACAAAGTGTAACAGAAAGAGGTCTTGTCTCCTCTGCATGCCCTCCAGTTCTGGTGCAGTGACCCGGGACTCCCCCGAGAATCTGACCCTGTCACTGTTCTGCTGGAAACCTCGCCTCATGGACGTGGTCCACACCATGTGTGTGTGTACGTGTAGAGTTATACACGTATGTGTGTATATATTTGCAGATTATCTACATGCTTTACTGAACTAATGCTTATTATAAAACAAATTAAAAATAAATTTAAAAGAATGAGAGATTAAACATTGCCAATGATTAATTATTATTGTCGAAGGTACAAAAACTTTTTGTACTCACTAAAATTATTAATATTGTTTCAGATGCTTACTTTTAAAGTCTTTTCAATCTCAGTGGCTTCAGGGTATAACTCCTGTCTCAAGGCACAATATGCAGTTAGAACAGTGTCCACCATTAATGATGATATATGTAAATCCATATTTGAAAAAGTCTGGAGGAGGATTTTTAATTTTTTGACTGCTTTCTTGTTGGGTCCTTGGACCTCACTGTGTCTGACGAGCTCCCACTATCAGCTCATCCCATTTTCTGTGTTGGTGTCATCATTAACAATCCGAGATTTCTTTGCAAGAATCCCTTCAAATCTGATTCATATTGTGTTTAGTTAAAATGGATCGTCAATCACGTCACCGGGCGCACGTGAGCGGCAGCACATCGAGAGGACAAGTGGCAGGCGGGCAGCCCTCCTTCCCAGGAACTCCCGGGCCTGTTGGCTGCGGACCTCGTGCCGCTGCAGAGTGAGCCCGTATATCAGAAACACCTAGCTTTCAGTCAGTGTAATGGTGGGCATATCTGAATACATACACTCAGTCATATTTGCTGAATAAATGAATGAGTCAATTATAGACTTTCAGAGCTGGAAAAGATTCCCTGGTCCAGTTTCATCAATTTATAAATAACTTCTAAGTAAGGAGATTCAGACCCGGGGATGTGGTGATCACGAAGCCTCCCAGACTGACCCAGACAGAGCCTGAGGAGGGATACGGGGGGTTCTCTTGGCCTGAAAGTCTTCACGGGCAGAATAAACATAGCCATGAAGTGTGGACGAACACTTGCTGGAAGTCGGGACACTGGCCCAGTTATTCTTCAAGACTCCCTTCCAGTTACTCTGGGGTTGGACTCTTTTATTTTCAGAAGTGATACTGGGGACTTCCCTGGTGGCGCAGTGGTTAAGAATCCACCTGCCAATGCAGGGGACATGGGTTTGAGCCCTGGTCCGGGAAGATCCCACATGCTGCGGAGCAACTAAGCCCGTGTGCCACAAGTACTGAGCCTGTGCACTAAAGCCCGCGAGCCACAACTGCTGAGCCCATGTGTCACAACTACTGAAGCCCGTGTGCCTAGAGCCTGTGCTCTGCAACAAGAGAAGCCACTGCAGTGAGAAGCCCATGCACAGCAATGAAGAGTAGCCCCCGCTCTCCGCAGCTAGAGAGAAAGCCCAAGTGCAGTAACGAAGACCCAACGCAGCCAAAAAAAAAAAAAAAAAAAAAAAAGAATGACTATTTTTCACAAATATACATAATCTTATTTTGAAAATTTCTTGACTATCTGAACATCTCTTCTGGCCTCATCAGCACCCAAAGTTGATGTTTTGTGCATTTCTAGGAAGCAGATTCCCTTTCTTGTCCCCCCACCCCGGTTCTCTGGGTTGGCATAAAAAGCCAGTGAAATACAAAGGACTGTTGATAATCCGATGACTAATTCCTATCAATTATTTTATAAAAGTGGGATGAGGGAAGGGAATACATTTCTACATTATAAGCATCAGATTTTCTTGCTACTATTCATTATGCATCACTCTAACCTCCAGAATAACACTTTATAAAATTCAGATTCTCATTCTAAGAACATTTCAAAATGAGCGAATGACTAGTCTTCAGCTTAGAAAATGTCAGGAAGTGAGGTTTGCTTATTCAGTTGGAATAAAATGTAAATCACTCAGAAAATATAAACTCACATGTGGGAGCTTCCTCTACCGGCACCAGTCAGTGGGCTGAATGACCTATACCATGCTCTCATCTTCATTTAGAAACCACCATTTTCATGTCAGCTTAATTGCTTTCTACTGAAGACCAAATCTAAAGCTATTTCAATGCCAAAGATTCCACAGGGAGTTCTGTGTCCATTAGTGGTGGACTGAGGCGTTTGACTAACCCACTAGAACACAAGAGAATCTGGACAAGGGTTAGGAGATAGAAAAAGAATCAGAGTGAAGAGTTAGGGGTGGAGCTCTAGGAGAAGACAGATCAGAGCATCAGCCAGTTCTGGGGAGGGCTCTCTACTTCCCAGGCAGGGGTCCTTGGAGTGTCTCTGAGGTGCCATTTGGGCCCCAGTGGGCTGTGGACAAGAAGCGGTTCAATGGAGAGAGGACAGGCCTCGCAGGGACAGAGGTCCAGCCGCGAACCATCTTGTCCTGGCTGGACAAGGCTATTGGGGCCCTCAGTCCTTAGTCACCAGACAGAAGCCAGAACCAGGCTTCTCTGGAGGAAGGCGACATCCTTAGAGGTAGCGCCACAGTTCACATTTGTGCCCAGGACTAAACAAAATGACAGTTCACCCTTGAATGGCATGGGTTTGAACTGTGTGAATCCACTTACATGTGGGTTTTTTCCGATTAATACGTTACACTACAATCTGTGGTTGTTTGCATCAATGGACGAGGAACCACAGATACAGAGGCCCAAACGTGGGACTTGAGCATTCGTGGATTTTGGTATCCATGGTTGGTCTTGGAACCAATCCCCCATGGATACCAAGGGACAGTGGTACATTTTGAGGAAAATTCAGATATTTATCCTTTGTCAGGTTTCTCTATTCTCATTATGAACAGAGTGTCGGTTTTCCTCTGAACTCTACGGTTAGCCGTGTAGAAAAACCTCTTAGCGCTGCAGCGGACTGAGCACATACTGTGTGCCAGGCCCTGTACTGGGTGCTGGGCGTGCAAACACAAACAAGTCAGTGTCTCCCTGCCCTCCAGAACCTTCCCTGCCTTCCCAAACTGTTACCACACCAGGTTCAACCAGAATGCTGAGATGCTGAGGTTGGCAGCAAAGAGAGGGTTTATTTGCAAGGCAGGCCTCTCCGAAGGCAAGGGGCTCGGGGGTATCTATGGGATAAGAAATAAAGGAGGGGTGCGAAGCCTGGGAAAAATGGGGAGGGTGGGGAAAGGTGCTTGGGAAAAGGTGCGGGAATCGTAGTTCTGCGCAGGTGTAACTGGGCTACAGGCCTCTGCATGTTCAAAAGGTCACGGAGTGGACATTCACGCAGGCCCAGTTGGAGGGCTGGTGGTCCTATCTTGTCTCAACCAGCTCAGCTCAAACTAGGTGCAGCTGATTCCAAGTTCCTGGAAAACAACTCAGGCAAACATCTTATTGTTTAGGCTACGTGCTGCTTGGAGGACACGTGATCTTAAAACGACCTGGATTAGTGAAGGCGGGTGAAATGGATCTGACTAATTACCCATGGTTTCAGAGCTTTCCCTGTTCCCAGAACCTCTCCTGCCCTCCAGAATATTCCCTGCTTCCAGAAGATCACCAGGGCCTCTTTCCTGTAAATTCCTAGTGCTTGTTGTATAATGGAATTTTATTAAGTTAATTCACTTAACTGGAGAATTTTCCATGCCGCATACATGTTGTTGGTTTGGGAAGTCCTTATCTGGAAAGG
This sequence comes from Mesoplodon densirostris, assembly GCF_025265405.1. Taxonomy (NCBI): domain Eukaryota; kingdom Metazoa; phylum Chordata; class Mammalia; order Artiodactyla; family Ziphiidae; genus Mesoplodon; species Mesoplodon densirostris. The sequence continues at coordinate 113,588,611 of NC_082669.1, read as the reverse complement.
GCTACCCATGTGAGAAGACCTTCATGTGTAAGTTCTACATTTTTTTATTCCACGGATATTTATTTTGTTCTGTTTCCTAATTCTTTCCAGGAAATGGAAGTAGCACTTAACGAAGGTGACGTTTACCTTTTGGGACCCTGAAGAAATAGATGTTTCCCATGTTACTCATTAGCTGTGCTGACGAACATGAGCCTTACTAAAAAATAACAACATGTCAAAACAAACAAAAATCCCAAACCCTGCAACAGGCGGAATAAAAGAAGTGAAAGAGGGAGCCGATTAGAACCTGAAGACTCTGCAGGCGGAGTGTCAGGTCCAGCTTGAAAGCACACCTTGCAAAACGCTTTTGTATGAACGTGGTGGCCCCAGGGCGGGCGTTTGGAAAGGCAGGGCTCCTGCTTCCTGGCCTTCCTCCCCACCTCCTCGTCCTTCATGGCCTCTGCAATTTGTTGTCTGGGTCCTTTGGGGCTTTGCACGGGGTAACTGCTGAGGTGAGAGAAGAAAGCCGTCCCTAAAAAGATATAAATGTCTCAGCTTCTGTGCTATGAATTGTTTCCTTAGCCACGAACTACCATTGACCTCAATCTAGCAGTTTATAAAGTGTTCCGTGTATCAGCCCTGAGTGGCATCCTCTTTAGGTGCCTCTGCTGACTGGCGGTGAGTTCAAGGGCCTGTAAGGATATTCTCTGTTTCTCTCTGCTCTGTGCTCTCTGCATGGCTTGTGTTTGGAATTGACTTTCGGCTTCTCTGGGCTGTGTCCTAAATTAACAACTAGAAAAAACTGAAAGTGAAGTGTTTGTGGAAAGAAAACGAGAGTGAGAGGAAGGGTTCTTGTCTAGATTTGCACGCTTGGTGGTGCCGGCAGGGGTGTGAGCGCTCAGCTGTCTTGTCCTGACTGCACAGACCAACGTGTGATGCTTGGCGAGTCGTGACCTTCTGGTCCCACGGCCCAGGCTGTGAGTGGACAGCATCTGAATCTGTGGTAGATATGTGGCCCGGAGTTGTGAGCTTCCTCTCTTTGACGGCTTTGGTTTGGTTCAGAGGCTGCCCCTGTTTCTGGTATGTGGGGCTCCAGGTCTTGGGGCAGTGATAAGACCTGGTGGAGCAGCCCGGGTCCTGAGACCTGAAGACAGTGAAGCAAGAGAGGGAGGCGGGGGTCAGGGCAGACCCGGGCCTCCTGCTTTATGAGTGAAATGCCCTGGAAATGGGGCTTATCACACATTGTTTGCTCTGGGGCAGGAAGGCAACATTACTCTGAGCAGAGGCTTCCTGATCTTTTGAAGCGGGCTTTTCCCATCGCTCTTGTCCTGGCCTGCCCCGTTTGCGGGCCTGGTGCTCTGAATTTTCTGATAGGGGTGAGGTGCAAGGTGGCATTGGCGGACTTAGAATTCAGACTGACCATGTGTGCTTGCTGCTGGAAGCAAGGGGGACAGCAGTGTGGTTTGGGCCAGTGGGAAGGACGGCCAGCGCCCGAGGGGCTTCACAGGCGGTGCGGCCACCATGGTCTCTTGGGTCTCTTGAGAGGACACCTCCTCTGTAGCAAGAATGGCGGGGGCATCAGCGTCAAGTGGGCCTCTGCCAGTCCTCCTCTGCTGGTCAGGGTGATTCTGTTTCTCCTGTCACTGTGAACAGCCAGGCACGTTGTCTGTGGGCAGCGAGCTTAGGTGGATGCACACACACACACACCGTTCAGTGTTCCCAGGCTTACCAAACTGCCCTCGCCTGGCTCCCCGGCTTCTGGCCCAGCTTGCAGTGACGAATGTCACGTCAGGTCCCTGAGTGTCAGGACGGCGGGGCTGGGTGTGCCCTCTGTTTTGTGGAGGCCCAAACTTGGTTTCTTTCCAGGCTGCTCAGTGAAGATCCAGTTCTTGGAAGTCAGTCCACGCTCCCTTACAAAGCCCGATTTATAGCTGAAACCTTGAGAGGACTGGGGACGTGCGCCCCGGGAGTGACCGGAGTGGATCATTTCCCCTGGGCTGCCCCGAGGATGGGGTCTGAGCACCTGGTGGGGGCGGGGCAGACTTGACGTCCCCAGTGCCAAAGGGACGACGAGTGACTCGTTTCCATCAGGTCAGATCTGTTCATTTCGAAAGACTTAAAAAAAATTATTATATCCTCTCTTTTTTTGTTGTTAGTGATTTTTCTTTTAAGAAGTGATTGTGGTAGCAGGTGGTAGGGTTTTTTTCTTTAAGCATTTTAAAATTGGAACTATAAAGATTTGGCAACTTTGTATCAGTTCCCCAAATCTGAAAAAAATGGTTACTAGTTTGCAGGATTAAAAGAATACAAACGGCTATTTTTTTTTTTTTTTCTTTTTCTTTTTGCGGTATGCGGGCCTCTCACTGTTGTGGCCTCTCCCGTTGCGGAGCACAGGCTCCGGATGCGCAGGCCCAGCGGCCATGGCTCACGGGCCCAGCCGCTCCGCGGCATATGGGATCCTCCCAGACCGGGGCACGAACCCGTATCCCCTGCATCGGCAGGCGGACTCTCAACCACTGCGCCACCAGGGAGGCCCCAAACGGCTATTTTAAGGAATGTTTATTTTTTTCAGTTTCAGTTTTATTGAGATACAGCTGACATACAGCACTGTGTAAGTTTAAGGTGTACAGCGTAATGACTTGACTTACATATATTGTGAAATGATTACAGTAAGTTTAGTTAACATCCATCATATAGATAACAAGAAAAAAAGAAAAAGAAAAAAATGTTTTTTTCCCTGTGATGAGAACTTTTAAGATCTACTCTCTCAGCAACTTTCAAATACACCACACAGCAGTGCTCCCCAAGGCCCCTGCGCTGAAGCAGTCTTTCTGTGAAGTGTGACAGGTGAATGAGCTGCTCCAGAAGCATTTGTTGAGGTATTTGTGGTAAGTATCCCAAATTGTGCAGCATAAGTCAGGCATATGATTGACACCAATATTTGAAGCCCCCCTTTCCCTGCAGATTCCCTCGGTATGTTGGAAAAAGGAAGTCGAGACTGAAAGTTGTTTTTTCTCCCAGACCAAGGACCCCAGAAGGAGTTATTTAATGTCCCTATCATTAAATTATCTGTGAGTAACAGAAAAAAAGTAAGGGGTTTCACGATATTATGAGTGACCAAATTATCTACTTTCTCTGGACCTCAGTATATATACGTAATAAGGAGGTTGAACTAGATATATGTATAGGTATACAATTTATAAACACTAGTTTTTGATAAGTAAAGGGAGTCACCTCCCTCTGCACGTGTCTTAGTGACAGTCGTGGGCGTAGCTAGCAGCGGGCTGGTCAGCTCTGTGTCCAGGATGACCTGCATACCCACCCTGCACATCTGGGCTGGGGCGTGGCGCCTGGTCCCGGGCCGGGACCTCTCCGGAGCCTCGCCTTCCCCGAGAGCCCCCATGTCTCTGCTCCTCCTCGGAGCACTTTCATCACGAAGCGCCCGCCTCTTGCCTCCATCCTGGAGGCTGTCTTTCCTCCAGAACTTTCATCGGTTAGTCAACTTGGATGTTGGGTTGCCGGCTTCGGGAGGTGGGCCAGGCGGCTCAGCACAGGGCAGGAGCGTGTGCGTGTGTCAGATAATGAGCGAGCCTGGAGGTCTGGAGGGCGCCCACGGAGCCTCAGCCCTGACATTTTACGTCGCCATAATGAAAAGCCTTCCTAAAATAAACGCTGCCTGGGTAATGTCGGATCTCTTCTGTTTGGAGGGGGAAGTGCAATCGCAGGCACAGCAGCCTCAGCCAGCCTGCTTGTCACAGTGACAGGGCAGCCTGGCGAGAGCTCAGGAATCTTCAGGCCTAGAAAAGATGGGAATAAACACCATAAATATCCAGGGAAGCACAGGGCAAGATACATTTCATTCATTCAGTTGGATGAAGGCCATTTGGCTTCCGTTAATTTTTGATCACTTCCATGGTTGTAGTGTTTGCTAATGGACCGGCCAGGAACAGGACTGTCCGGTAACCTGCGAAGACCAGGGGAGCTCTGCCCTCCTCCCACCAGGAGAAAACCATGAGGATGAAAATCCTTCTCTCCTTTGGAGACGTTTGAAGGAAGGAAACCCAGAAGCTCAGAAAGGACGCCAGTTTCACTAGTGCAGGGCCCCCCACCTTTGAAGGTCACAAGCACAGGGATCAGGTGTCCTGGGGTTAAAGGTCAGGGCTGCCCATGCCAGGTGACTGGCTGGGGCTGGAGGAAGGGAGGCGGGCCATGGGGCTGTGCGCTGACCTGGAGAGGGCTCTGCAGCGTCACAGGTGACCCTCTGTCTGATGTTCTTGTCTTGAAGACTCGAGGACCTAGCAGGACCTTCTGATGGCTGTGGTTGATCTTCAGCATCTTCAAGACGGTTTATAACCTCAGGGAGAGGTTTTCAAGAGGAGGAAATGGCTCAGACGAAGGAAACTTCTTAGGGGATGGTGCTGTGGTGGATGCCTGGGTTGGGGTCATGTGACGGGGAGGCCCTTAACACCTCCATGCCTCCGTCTGCTGTCCTGTAAGGGGGACTTTGCGGTGAGGCAGGAGTCGGATCGTTCCTGTTTATTGTGTGGAGTCCTGACATGACAGAGCGGCGTCGGGACCCCCAGCGGCCAGGTGTCTGCTCCCAGGGGCTCCACTTGTACTCTCGGCCGAGGCTGGGGAAGTCTGGTGTCCAGTTAGGGGCCCTCCCCACACTGGGCTTCCAAGGGAAGCTGCACTTCTGTGGACATGGCCACTTAGTGCCAGGCCAGGCAGAGCCCGATGGCCTGTGGGGTGGAGATGAGCAGTTGAGTGGGGGGTGGCTCTCGGCAGTCTGCAAAGCTCCCCTTCCGGATGGCTGTATCGGAAAGTTGCTTATTTAGCTGTTTTGACAATCTATGTCATGTAGCCACAAATATTGCCTGTATGGACTGCGTGTTTGCAGGTAAAAGTTAACCCTCACTACATGTACAGTCAGATCCCGTTCCTCAGACCGGATGCAGCGTGGGCCACCTGTCCTGGGAACCTCATGGTTTTAGAAAGGGGGAGCCTCATGCCTGTTGGGTCAGGCCTCACCTCTCTCCCCATGATACGGGGTTCCAAGCCCCGCACAGCCCTGGGACTGCGGCAGACAGGATGGGCCTTGGACCTGGGTCTCCCTGTGGTTTCTCCCGAATGCAGATCCCATGGAGAAGCAAGCACTCGCACACAGGCACGATGTGGGCCCCGCTTGCCCCACGGCGCAGTTCTTCTCGGGTTTGCACATGCTTCTCCTTGCTCCAGCAAGACCCTCGTTCTCCTTCGTGTTCCTGGCTGATTTAGGTCATGGAGCCTTTCCTGGGGCTAAAGGATTGGCGGCCTGCTGGCTGAGCTGGTGCTCTCCGGGCCTTACCTGCCCTATAAATAAACATGTGCCAGGTGAAGCTAAAGCAAAAGGGTTCTAAACGGAGATGGGGGACACAGTGGGAGGTGAGGGGATCAGGGCAGGTGCCCCCAGGGGTGCCCAGCTGGAATGGGGCGGGGCAGGAGCCTGGCAGCCACACACAGCCTGGCTCCCTGCTGACTCGCCACCCTGGGCTTGGGTGCTGCTTATGTTCTTGTTTGGCCTCCAAGCCTCACACAGCACAGGGGTGACTGGCGGGGGCCTGGGGTGCCCCACCCTCATGCCCTCTTGGTGGGAGTAGAGTTGCTTCCGCTTTTGCAGTGATGTTTTGTGCAAGGATCTTCACTGCTGCATTTTTCTGTTACAAAAGGATACTAGAGGGACTTCCCCGGTGGTACAGCGGTTAAGAATCCACCTGCCAATGCAGGAGACTTGGGTTCGAGCCCTGTTCCGGGAAGATCCCACATGCCACGGAGCAACTAAGCCCGTGCTCCACAACTACTGAACTTGCACCCTGGAGCCCACGAGCCACGACTGCTGAAGCCCACATGCCTAGAGGCTGTGCTCCACAACAAAGAGAAGCCACTGCAATAAGAAGCCCACGCACCGCAACGAAGAGTACCCCTGCTCGCCACAACTAGAGAAAGCCCGCACGCAGCAACAAAGACCCAACACAGCCCAAAATAAATAAATTAATTTAAAAAAGAAAAGAATACTAGAAACAACTTACTTTTTCATAATAGGAGACTGGTTAAATGTATGCTGTATTCATACTGCAGCTGTTGGAAAGAATGAGGTGGAAGAGTCTTTGGAGCTTTGGCGAATGATACTTGGAGTAACAATTAGCTCACATGGAGAGCTTGCTGTGTGCCTGGCACTGCTCTGCCCTTTATCCTGGTCGTCTTGTTTAGTCCTTGCAGTGGCCCTGTGATGGAGGAGCTATTCTAATGCACGTTTCATGGACACACTCAGGCACCGTGGCTTCGGGCCCGAGTTCTTAAACATGACAGTAAATAGCCAGGTGTAAAGCACGACCCCACTGGCAGGTTTTAAATATATATACATATGGCCTGTAAATAGAAAAGACTGTTCATTAAAAAATAGGAATCTTACAAAAGGTGTCAGCATCTTTTCGAAGCTTATTGGGGGATGAGATGAAGGGAGGTGAGACTGGGCCTGTAGAGTCCCCCAGGGTCTCGGGCCCCCTTCTCCTTTCCCTGCTACACTTGGGCCTGCTTCAGGCCACGGGGCTTGCAGAAGGGGTGTGGCCCAAGCCGACAAGGATGCCCAAATGTTGGAGACAGGAACGCACGTCCGGTGCTCCCGTGCAAGCTGCCAGGAGCAGCTGAATGCCGTGTGATTAGCTCCACTTGGGAGAGGCGTTCGTTGTGATCAAGCCGTATTTCCAAGGGTTTGCAGCCCAGTTGTTTCCCCAGCTTTGCACCAGCTGGGTGTTGGCACTGCCTCTCCCAAATTTCAGACTATGAAACCTCACGGCCAATCTGCAAACTGCTGTAAGAATAAGCCTTGCAGTTCATTATGGTTTTGGTTCTTCCTGATGCACCTGTGTCTGTTATGTTTGATTCCTTCCTGTGTCGAACTTCAAGAAAAGGGCATCGGTGAATAGTTAATGCTGGACGGTCAGTCAGTGATTCTGCCTTTTCCGAGAGGCCACTTCAGGATACCGCCCCCCCCGCCCCCCGCCGCTGCCCCCAGGACTTTAGCTGTGAGTTTGCAGTTGTGCCTTGGTGGCAGGGATTTCAGCTCTTGGGTCACCCCATGCTGGGGGCGCCTTCTTCCTTGCCTGCATGAGGCAGAGGGGGCTCTCTGTGCGTGAGGGTTTGGCCATTGTGGGCAATTCCTGTGCAGCCAGGAGGACCACTCCCTGCCCCAGGGAACAACTCCTGTGGGAAATACTGAGCTACCAGTGTTTCCAAACCAAGCTTGGGTCCGCTCACCAGACGCGCAGCAAAGCCAGTCTACTGACATGAAGTTGTAGCGAAGGGAAATACAGTGTTTACTGCAGGGCCAAGCATGGAGAACAGGCAGCTCGTGCTCAGAAGACCCAAACTCCCTGATGGCCTTCAGGGAAGGGTTTTAAGGACAAGGTAAGAGAGGGGGTCACAGGGTGTGTGATCAGCTCATGCACAATTCTCTGATTGGTGTTTTGGGAATCTCAGTCATCAACCCTCTGGTTCTAACTGGTCTGGGGGTCTATGGGCTGGTGGTCAGCAGTTAACTTCTTCCACCTGGTGGGAGTTTCTGTATCTGCAAAACAGCTCAAGGATATGGCTCAGGACATTATCTATAGCCCTTAGGAAGGAACTGAAGGTCCTTGACTTTGTTTTATGGCTAAACTCTTATTTTGTCTTGCTTGACTGTTTTTCTTTGTTTCTGCACTTTCTCATTTTTCTGATTAAATTTGCTCTTTGGAACTTGGGGAGGGCCTAGGTGGCTAAACCTTTTTGGTAAACGAGGTGGGGGACACAAGGGCGGTGGTCTGTCCCCAGGAAGACCCCTCAGGGTCCTGCTTGGTCTCACCAGCCTCTGCCATCCACTGATGCTGAGACAGATCAGGGAGAGATCCTGTGCTTTTGAAGGACATGGTACTCAGTATAAAGAAGGCATTTTATGTCTTTGGTTTGGCATTTAGTTAATCTACTCCATGCACACATGTGGTTTTGTGCTGGGTCCCATCACATGCTGGCACGGGCCCTCTGCAGCGTTCATCACGTCATCGATCCTGGATTCCTGCTGCAGGCCTTCCAGCCCTGTGTAACCGGTGGGGTTGGCGGTACAACAGAAGATGCGCTTCGTGAATTATTGAGCCGGTGGTAACTAAAGAGCTTCCCTCTCACGGTGTCTGTCAGCACACTGTCCTTCCTCAGGCCTCCCGCGCAAGTGCCAGCACGTGCAGGGAGTATGGGAGCTGCTGCTGTCAGCGCTAAATGACTGTTTATACGGGAAACTTTGCCTAACACTGGCTTTGTCTGTGGGAGGTGGAGGGGGTGTCCTAATGCAGACAGGCCCTGGGTGTGACTGTGTTGACTCGGATTTTGTTTGCTGCCGTTGTCAGTTTCACGATCACTTCTCGTGTGAAGGGAAGGTGGAGCCAGGCTCTATGCCCCTCTCCCCACCTCAGAAGATGGGGACTGGAAGTCACACGAGCCCCTGAGAAGACTCGTGTCTGTTGGCCTCTCTGCTGATGCCCTTGGCACTAGATTTGTGGTCGCTAGGTCTCACCCTGTTGAAATGTGTCTATGGAGACTTCATCTGTGGGTGTCCTTCAGGCTCCTTTCTCAGTGACCACGCTCACCCAAACCGTGGCGTTCCAGCCGAGCATGGGCAGCGGGGAAACCAATGTAATTTCAGGCGTGGCATGTTCGCCCCAGGGATATCTGCCTCATAAGCAGCGTCTTGTCTCACATAGGTTCTCAAACTGAGATGTGACTGAGTCACTGGGGATGGTGTTAGAATGCGGCTGTAGGTTTGGACCCTCTGGGGCCACACTTAGAAAGTGAGGTCTGAATCACCGTTGAAGCAATGGGCTAAGCAAGGAACCCAGTGTTGCTTGGGGATCAGGAGAAAGTTTGCTTTAAAAGAGAGAAATGAAATAACACTAAAACTTGCTGGACCACGTGGTCTTTTCTTTAAAAAGTCTGGTGTGCTCAAATAAAACACGCAGATAGTGGAGGTTGCCCACGGTCAGCAGAAGCAGACGTTTCCCCATCTCACAAAGGAAGGGCTGAGAGCCCCTCCCCAAACAGCTGTCAGGGGCTCATTATCTCTCAGACCTGAGGCGCTTTGCTTTTCTATAGCAGTAGGTGTTGCAAATGTGTGATTTTGAAAAACACCCTGAAGTGTTCATCAGAGCTGTTGCGTTGCTCCTTTTGGAACATTGCAGAGTTCCAGCTTCAGGGAACTGTGGCAAAGTTGGACACATGCCCTGATCCTCATAATCTTTCTGAATTTTTGAGATGTATTGACTTGGTCAAGTTTACAAGGGGGGGAATTAGTAAAACTAAAACCCAGGGCTCCTGACCCCCAGACCTGGGCCTTTCGCCATTCAGCTCCCGTTCATGGAACGCCTCCGTGTGCGGGGATTTTACTGACAAGTGTCAGTGAGCCTTCTTGACGTGGATGAAGGGAAGCACTGAGCGGAAGCTGGGCAGCCGCACTTGAGTCCTGCAGGGTGGGGCGCTTCTGGGAGCGAGAGACGCCATCACCAGTGGTCTCACTGCGGTTGGGCAGCACTGTGTGGTATGGCCAGGCCCCATGGTTCTGTTCACTTGCTCCAAGGCCAGGTCTCTTATGGGGCTTCAAAGGTCCACTGTTTCATTTAGCACTTCCTTGACAACAGCATCCGGGGAACAAACCCGGGGGAAGTCACGGCACCTGCCAGAGGCCACGCAGGGCCCGAGAGGCAGGGTGGCACACTTGCTGGGGTGTGGCGTGGGACCTGGGGTCAGGGTCACCTGGTGCCACAGGGGCCTCTTGGGGGGACCCCGGGTGCAGAGGGGCAGGAGTGGGAGCTGCCCGTGTCTAGGGCAGAGGGAGGACGGCCTCCTTTTTAATCCCCACCGTCGCCCACGTTCTCGTCGGAATCCCCGTGGCCGGTGGGCTCCACGTGGACGTGGATGAGTAGTGGCGGGCCTTCCTCCTGGCCTGCACGCGAGCGTCCAAGCAGGGCTTTATCTGCGGGGCAGGGACGGGCTGCCCAGCGCCTCCCGGTCTTAAATTTGGCTCAGCGCCGTTGTGTAACTGATACCAGGCCCGTGGTCTGTGCCCTCTGGGTTTCCTTCCCTGGGAGTCTGTAGATCTGCTGGCCTTCGTGAATCTGCTGCCCTTGCATTATTTACGGAGGAATTGGATCCACAGAGGAAACTCCTGGGGGAGGAGCGACAAGTGCTGGCTGTGGGTCTCTCCCTTCCGAGAGCACACACGAGGTAAGCGGACATTTTTATTCAGGGACCGTGGCTTTCCCAGGGGGTCGATCAGCCTTTACGTTTACTGCTGCAGACAGTGCATGGAGCCAAGTACAGCCCTTGACAAGTGTCTACAGAACGCTGTGGATGGGGCAGGGCTGCAGGTAGACTTATGGTTGACGGCTCTGAAGGTGGACAGAGGACGTTAGGGGGCAGCGCTGGGGTGAACTCAGTGTTTCCAGAACTCTGCATTAAGGGTCCTCCATTTCCAAGGTGAATCTGCTGTCTGACCCATTAGAAGACCACTCTGAGGGGCTTGGGTCTTCCAGAAAAGGAAGCAAAAATAAACCGATAGGAAGAAAGTCAACTTTGCCTGCACAGAAGTGAATGCCGTGGGGTGTCTGCTTTGCGGTGAGCAGGACGGAGGACTCTGAGGTCCGCGGAGGGGAGAGCAGGCGGTTCTGTGAATTTCCGGGCTGCCTAGCGGCCTGCCCGCCTGCACTTGCTTGGTGGCTTTGCCCTGAGGGAGGAGGGCTCTGGACACGCTTGGGCCGCTTTCCCACTCAGCCAGTGACCGCCCACCGCGCACGCGTCCTGGGGAGTGATGGTGTGACCAAGTGGCCGCGACGGTGGGAGACACACAGGAGCACTTCTCAAGCCCACACCCTCCCGGCTGCTGGCACAGGAGGGCACTGGTGGGGGGTGACAGCTGGGGCTTCCATGCAAGGTCATTCTGGCCTGTTTCCTTCCTCTGCATCGGCCCTCTGAGCACCTCAGAGATAATTCATTTCTCCGGGGACAAAGGCTGCCTCTGTCCAACGAGCACGTGCTTTCAGAGAGTGACACTTGGAGGGCAGCCAGCTGGACTCCTCCAGGGGTCCTTACGTGTCGCTGGCGGCGATTTGTTAAAAGGTCCAAAGCTGTGCTCAAAGCTTCTGCTGCAGGAACCCCCATCTCCGATGCAGGTGGGAATCTCAAGATGCTGGAATGTTCTCTGTATGTGGAACTGAAGCCAGGTCCTCTGTGCCTCTCACCCAAGAGGGTGCAGTCAATGGCCGAGACTCCTTTTTGCTTTCTCGCTCCAGGAGGACACACCCAGTCCCCAGATTCCTCATTTCTTGTCACTGTGCCCTGTTGGCATCTCAGAGTCCCCCTAGAACATGACACAGGCTGGCCTGAGCCTCTGGCCGTGTTGCTGTCCAGTTTGCTACGGGCTCTCCCTGGGTGGTGGTGGGGAGCTCAGGCTTGGCTCTCCTGATCTGCTGGACGTTATGGTAGGACCAGGAATTCCTGCGAGAGTGAGTGGGTGACATGCGCCTTGTAAGTCTGCATTTCTGAGTCTCAGTTTCCTTAAATGTAAAACGGGCAGCGCAGTGCCTACCCCATAGGGCTGGGAGGAGTAAATGAAATAACGTGGAGTACAGCGAACACTGATGGCACTCAGTGGGCTAAATTTATCACTGTCCTCTCACTCAGCAAGCTGGTCAGCTGGAGCTCAGTTGCCAGCTGCTCGGGGTCAAACATTTTGGCAAAGGCCCAGAGTGCAGATGTTCCAATTAAAATGTAAATGCTTTGCTAACAGAGGTGACACAGTTATGTCTTAATATTAAAGTGAGTGCTGAGCTTCCTGGCAGACAAAGCAAAAACAAAAACTCATCAGATCACACGATTTATATTTGCCGATCAAAGGAAGCGTCGCAAGGAAATTGAATGTGCACCTTTGTTTTGGCAAAGGTCCCACGTCGGCATGGGAATCACCTTTGAGCTTCTCGTGGGAAAGAGTTCACTGAAGTCACCTCAGGTCAGAGCTGGGCCCTGAGTGGGAGAAGTGCATCCAGCCGCACAGAGAAGGACAGAGGGCGCCAGAGGGCCAGGTCCAGCAGCACCGCCCACTCCTGCGTCTAGCGGAGCTTGCCTGGCTCAGGTGTGTGTGGGCGTCTGACCAGGCTTGGTCTCCAGCTGCAATTACTGCTGAATTATGTCTTGTAAAATCTGAGGGTCTTAAAGGAAAAGGGGGCATGATGAGATCCAGAGGGGACAGCAGCCGGGAGCGGCGGACAATCCACTGGTCGCGTTCTCCTTGACGGCGGCTCCTTGCTTCCCCTCAAGGGGTCTTGTGCTGCGTCTGCACCACTCCAGTAGCTGGTGCGAAGGCTCAGGAAGCAGTCCCCTGGCGATGTTTCGAGATGGCACTAATTTGAGGCCCCACAGACGCCTCTCTGGGATGGAAGGTGACCGTGTCAGTCCTGGGAAGGGTGTAGGGAAGAAGAGGAAATGGCACGTGAATTTTACTTGGAAGGAGGGTTTATGTAGGAACGAGAGGTTTTCTGGGCTTTGCGTGTGTTCTGAGCAGTTATTTTGGAGGGTAGAGTTTGACGGAAGCACCGACATGGCCAGTGGCTGCACCCCACCGCCCCCTCTTCGGACCTTCATCGGCTCCACCTGGTGTTGCCTCGGTGTTGCCAGGAGCCCGGAAAGGCTGGCAGTGGAATGATGCGGGCACCACCTGCTCCTAGCACCTTCTGGAAGCATCCTCACGTGGGTCCCTGTGATGTGACAAAGGCCAGGCAGGAAACAGGATGGTGGTTCCCCAAAAAGCCAGATGTTTTTACGTGTCTAACTGCCCCTTGATGTTACTCAGCTGGGTAGAGGGTTAGGTACTGAGATTTGGGGAGTTAAACTATTCCTATTTGCTTTTTTAAAGGGATGGTGGTGAGATAAGTTAAAAAAACATGTTAAGTAAAATCTTAGAAAAAGAGGAAACCATCAAATTCCCAAAGCCGACTGGATAATGAGGCTGCTGGCTCCAGCAGTGACAAGACGACAGCCAAGTGTCTCTGGTGGAAACGGGCTTTCTGACCGTGACACACTGAGCTGCGCGGGAGGGCTCTGCACGCTTCGGACGGCGCTCGTCTGGGCTTGGTGATTGTTCTGGGTGGGTTTGTGGGGGAAGGCGGGGCCCCCCAGGATGGCATCTCTGCACAGCCCCACCCTTTGTGTGCCAGGCTCACAGCAAGCCCCTCGGTCTATGACGACACAGCCACGGCCCTCACACGCCTCCCCGAGTCTCGGGACCTGGTGTGCCGCGCCGGGAACGGGCGCGGAGTCCGATGAGCTGGGCTCTGGTGCCCGACAAGGAGCACCCCTCAGGGAAGGAGAGAGTGCTCCCCTGACTTGTGGAGGTTGGAGGTGGGTAGGGCTCCAGATACATCAGCCACGGTCCTGGCTGCATTTTTGGCAAAGGACTGGGAAGCTGTTAGCTAGGAACTAAAATTGGCTCTTCAAGTTAAGGACTGGGTGAAGGACACCGAAGATTACCCTGCAGGGTATCCAAATGCTTGCTTCTGACGAACCCTCTGAGGTCACAGACAGATTCAGCCTGGGAGGGGTTTGTTCCCTCCGCCTGTGGCAATGCTCAACCCCACAATCACAAGGCAAGGCAAGCTGGGGCTCAGGCCTGTGTGCAGGGCTCCGAATGTTGCCTTGTGTTAAGTATTTCCTGGCACTCACTGCGTTTGCAATTAGGCCTCACACATAAGTAAAGTGTGGTTTTGGATAATGCTGGATTAAATGTAAGATCATGTTTGTATCTGCACGTGCCAAAGTGCAAATATTATAATTTCAAATGTTCTGCCATCTTGGCAGGAGTTTTTTTTTTTTTTAAGATGATGCAGTTACCCTCAATCCTGTTTTTCCATCACATACCAGGGTGTTTTTAGTTATCATAAGAAGGGAAATAAAATACAAAAAAAGAAATCGAGCTATTTGTGGCATGCTGACCTTTCTGAGGGTTTTATGAAACCGAAACAGTGATGAGAGGGATGGAGTGCGTGGCTTTGCTCTGGCTCTGTGCGTTTCTCCGCCCACCTTCCCGAGCGGCCTCCGCGGGCTGTGACGGTGCAGAGGGCTGTGCCCGGTGAGGCCGACGGCAAAGCTCCCGCCTTCCTGCTCAGGGCTACGCTGTGACTGGTGGCCGACAGCAGCTCTTCCCTCAGCTCCCTGGGTCTCGGTTTTCCTGTTTGAAAAGTGAATGGACTGAACAGACCGGTATTTTTAAAGTGGGAGAATCTTTTTCTTCAGACGAAATTTGATAAAAGCGTTCACTAGGAGAGCATGCTCATTGTCCTGGGGGCGTGCAGGGGCCGTGGAGGGGTCCTGGCCCTTCCTTGCCCACCGTGGGTCGCCTCCCGGCGGTGCCTGCCCAGCAGTGACCTTCAGAGCTCGGGGATCGGCGAGCTTGTATCTGCCGCGAGGGCCCGGCTCCCCTGTTCCTGGAGGCTTCAGAGCAAAGCCTCGATAAATAAAGAAGGAGCCTTCTCTACACACAGAACCCAAAGGCAGAGATCCGTCGTCAGCATGTATTAGCGTTGTATAAAACGTAATTTTAGAGACTTCCATCATTAATATCTGAAGAAGAAAAAGAAGGCTTGCAGGCTTTCTGACAGCGTGAGATTGTGGGGTTTAGCATGCAGCTGAAGGACAGCGGGGCTGGCGCTGCCGTTCCTCCCCGGCTGCGCCGGAAAGCGGCCGTGGGCAGCTGGCTGCTCTGTGCTCTGGTCTGTCCTCGCCCAAGAGCGACACTCACTCGCAGAGCCAGAGGACCACCCGCTGGCGGATGTGTGTGTGGCTCTTTGATGGCCCAGAAAAATGCCCCAGAGAAGTCAGTATGAAGTAACAAAAATAAGGGAGCTGGTTTCTTGGGACTGATGAAAGATCTAGAAAACGTGTCCAGTTTTAGTTTTTTAAAGAATGTAGCTAAAGCCAGACAGACACATGTTTTTCTTCCTTAGGGACCTTACTTTATATATATATATATATATATATATATACACACACACACACACACACATATATGTGTATATAACATGTATCTAACATATATATATATATAAATGTTAGGAATTAGCATATTAATTGGTGGTTTGACAGTGGATGCTGTAATAAAGCCGAGTTTGTGGTCTCAGGTTGGACCGGTTTGCTTCATAAATCAATTTAACAAACCACACCTTAGCAACAAGCCTAAATTCTGTGCAGATGCCGTGTGGGAGTGAAGCCTTGCTCTTTCTTTGTGTTCTTCTGTCTTTCTTTTAGTTTCTCCAAGTTGGCCCCCTCCCCCTTCCAATGCAGTCTCCTTTTGTAGCACTGCAGCCCTTTTTCATTTTCAGCTGTGGCAAGCTTTAGCAAGTATTTCGATTTTCTTCGATTCACTTAGCTAAACCTTAAAAAAAATTAACTACTGTTCACAACTTGGTAGAATTATAGCCAGATTTTGTAGAGAGCTTGTGACATGGCAGCCAGATGGCCGTGGAGTCTGAGTCTTACTCTGGAAACAGTAGCAGGTTTTCTGTCTTGATGACGTTCTGTGTCCGAGCTCACCTGGCTTGGGGGCCCGACACCCCGTTTGTGGCAGCTACACTTGTGTCACACAGCGGGACGGAAGGAGGGGGCACCCGACCCTGGGGTGCAGCATTGGGGCAGGACTGGGCAGGACTGAGTGAGTAACTGCTGCTCTTCTGGTGTTTGGACTTGAATTTTAGAAAACAAGTTATGCTCGCAGTGCTTCTGGGCAGATCAAAGCCGGTGGGTTGCCTGCTGTTGTAGTCCTGACTCTCAGGACGATGCTGCCCGCCAAGCACCAGCTAAGGCTGTAGGCACTTCAGGTGGCACATGGTGACGGAAAGCCCTACAGGAGCCCAAGAATGTCACTTCAACATTTATAACAAAACTCTGCCCTCCATCTTCCAGAGGAGAGGCTGGCATATGAAGTACCATAGTGCCAGGCACTCTGACGGTATGATTTACTCAGGTATTTTGTGACCATACAACCAGGATCAGACCTGGATTCCAATCCCAGCACCAATTATTGGCTGTGCAGCCTCAGACAGATCATTTAACCTCTCAGAGCCTCAGTTTCCCCATCTGTAAAATGGGGACTTCTATCTTGCTGGTTGTTGTGAGGATTAAATGAGGTCATCTATGGAAAGCACTCCGTGGTTGGAACTCAAGAAATACTTGATAGGGGCTTCCCTGGTGGCGCAGTGGTTAAGAATCCGCCTGCCAATACGGGGGACATGGGTTCGAGCCGTGGTCCGGGAAGATCCCACATGCCGCGGAGCAACTAAGCCCGTGCACCACAATTACTGAGCCTGTGCTCTAGAGCCCACGAGCCACAACTACTGAAGCCCGCGCACCTTGCACGACAAGAGAAGCCACCGCAATAAGAAGCCCGCGCACTGCAACGACGAGTAGCCCCTGCTCGCCGCAACTAGAGGAAGCCCGCGTGCAGCAACGAAGACCCAACGCAGCCAAAAAAAAGGGAAATACTTGATAAATGTGACATATTATCACTAGATGTCAGATGGCCATAACCGAAGGTGTAACCCTGTAGATAGATGCGGGCACATGATACTTGTTTGGTTGATCTGAATGGAAGGAAACAGTCGTGAGATTTTAAGGGTGGAAGAGGCACCAGCGCTGGGTAGGTGTTTGGGCACCCCACGGTGCACAGGGAGGCCTGGGGCCACCGTGGCGCTGCCCCGAAGTCCCAGGGTCTGTGCTGCCTCCATCCTGGAGAAGGGAGGGTGCTGTGCCAGATGTCCCCGAGCCCTGCACTTGCCAGCCCTCCTCAGGTGTGCGGGGGAGGGGCGCCCTCCTTAGAAATCCCACCGCACACAAGCCCTGCTCCCCGGATGATGGAGGGGGCGTGCAGCCAGCTCCTCCTCGCCCACGAGGCTCCACCTGCGGACATGCCTTGTGTTGTAGACTCAGGCAGGGAGCCAAGTGCCCTCGCAGCCCCAGGGACACTTGGCTGGCAGCCTGAGCTCCAGGCTGAGTCTTCTGTTTGAGGGTGATGTCAGTGACTTAGGAGTCTGAGGCCCTCTGCAGGGAGACAGCAGGTGACGCTGAAGTGGACCCCGCAGTGTGGAGGACCAGCGTGGAAAGGCGGACCAGGGCAGGCCCCGGCCAGCCGGACGAAGTGCAGCTGCAGCGGGGCGGAGTGCCCATGGGCACAGCTACACGCAAGCTGTGGTCCTGCCACACCAGGCTCCATCAGATTTACCCCAGCCTGTGGCCCAGCGGCGGGCACTGCAGGTGCAGGCACAGATGGTGCAGACAGAGGGTCCCCGCCCAGATGGAGAAGGCGCCGCCCTGACCTGGCACCGGAGGCACCGTTCTCTCCAGTCACACATCACGGCTGTGCCCCCTCCTCCTCCTCAGGGCAGGCCCTTGGAGCTGCCTTCTCTTCCCTGCCCCAGAGGTTGGAGCTGAGTGCACTCCTGGGTCCTCAGTCAGGGCAAGCTCTGTAGACTCACCCGGGAGGCTGCACCGAGGCCGCGGGGAGACGGGAGGGTGTCGGCCAGGTTCAGGGCTCACACGTGTGGTGCTGAGCTGCTCACACGTACGTCTCTGTGGAAATTAAACGCTTGCTTTTTTGTTTTGTTTTTAAAGGCTTTGAGTAATTAGTGTATGAGACTGAAATAGAACTTTTTTTCTTAAGCCCATACACTTTAAAGATTTTTATTTATTTATTTTTGGCTGCATTGGGTCTTCATTGCTGCCCACAGCAACGTCACTGCCCCGAAGTCCCAGGGTCTGTGCTGCCTCTATCCTGGAGAAGGGAGGGTGCTGTGCCAGATGTCCCCGAGCCCTGCACTTGCCAGCCCTTTCTCTAGTTGCGGCGAGCGGGGGCTACTCTTCTTTGCGGTGCGCGGGCTTCTCATTGCGGTGGCTTCTCTTGTTGCGCAGCACGGGCTCTAGGCGCGCGGGCTTCAGTAGTTGTGGCACGTGGGCTCAGTAGTTGTGGCTTGCGGGCTCTAGAGCGCAGGCTCAGTAGTTGTGACGCACAGGCTTAGGTGCTCCGCGGCACGTGGGATCTTCCCGGACCAGGGCTCGAACCTGTGTCCCCTGCATTGGCAGGCGGATTCTTAACCGCTGTGCCACCAGGGAGCCCGAAACACTTGCTTTTAAAGGAGCAACCCCCAGGGTGTTTAAAGCAACCCCCTTGCCAGTTTGGGGGGTAAATCTATGTTAATTAAATGCGCACAACCAATATTACTATTAGTTGTGGCTAAAAGCACTGAAAATGCGAATAAGATAAATAGTATGTCCACACCTTAGTGCATTTGAGTATAAATTTCGAAAGATTCTCAGGCTCATTTGAATTCATAGTCATATTTTTATTTATTTATTTATTTATTTAATTTATTTTTTTTGTGGTACGTGGGCCTCTCATTGTTGTGGCCTCTCCCGTTGCGGAGCACAGACTCCGGACGCGCAGGCCCAGCAGCCATGGCTCACGGGCCCAGCTGCTCCGCGGCATGTGGGATCTTCCCAGACCGGGGCACGAACCCGTGTCCCCTGCATCGGCAGGCGGACTCTCAACCACTGCACCACCAGGGAAGCCCCATAGTCATATTTTTAGATGCAATTTGGAGAAATAGTTCATGGGAAAATGTGCCAGTTTACTAGCTTGTTACCAGTGTAGGTCTTTGCGGTGTCTAACTATGGAGAATTACAGCTAACAGCCAGGAGCATTATTTTCCTTGGGACATTTCTGAATCTGTAATTTAGTTCCCTGCAGAGCTTTGGGAAGGAAGAGGTGATCACCCCACTGGGTTTGGAAAGACTGGCCTGCAGGGGTGGGCCGAGGTTTGGGAGTGAGACCTAAGGATGCAGGGCACCCAGCCTGCGCCCCCTCTGTTTGCTCACCTGTAAAGTGGGAGTAGAACGCTCCCACTGAGAACTCTTGCTCCATGCTGAATTGAGTAGAAATTCATGTAATTGTCTGAATTACGAGATGATGAGGTAAAGCACTGGACTCAGTGCCCACACGTGGTCAGTGTTCACGAATGCCAGCAGCCGTTCTTCCCAGGCCCAGCCTGGCCTTTCTGCCTGGTGTCCTCCTTTTGAACCATGCAGTGGACACAGGCATGTCCAGGAGGTTTGGAGCAGCAGACGGCCTGCTCTCATCTTCACTGCTGAGGGAACGGCGAGATCCACCTGTGGGATTCCAGGGAGCACTGCAGAGCTTCTGGAATCGATCACGTCTGTTAATTGAAGCAAATATGCGTGAGCCGTGCTGGACTCCTGCACATCACGAGTGTGGCATGTCGCTCGTGTTCTCCGGGGACTCGAAGTCACTCCCTGATTGGTGTGGAACACACAGGACAGTCAGACACAGATGCGAGGTGTCCCTTAGCGGGATTCCACAGGACGACTTCAGCGCAGGAACGATGAGTGGCTAGGAGGGAAACCACTGAAAATCAGTGTTTATAATTGCGCTCATCACTTACTTGGTAAACAAAAGAAGACCCTTAAAAACAGTTTCAGAATGAGATGCAGTTCACGGTCCTGGCCGTGTGCTTTGTGAAGCATGAAAAGAAAGCAGCTTAATGGGGCTCCCTAAAAAATTGACACTGATCCAGAACTGCCTGCACTGTGTTTAGTCTCTGTCCAAAACAGACTTTCTCCATCGCCCCAGGGGGAATATGAAATTCCCTGGTGTTTTTACTCATTGCAGCTCTTGGAAAGCCAGAGTTTTGCTTCCAAAGCTAGAAGAAATAAATTATGAGAAAAACCAATTATTTTCTCTCACCAGCTCTAAAATGACGGCTTTTCAGCATTTTGAAAAGCTGTTCTGCTGCTAGAATTTGAAACAAATTAAATTTATGAGGTCCAGGTGAAACTAGGAAATGTAACAAGGGAAAAGACATGCATACACAGAAATGAAGAAGAGACCGTCCTTTATCAGAGAGCTAAATAAGGACTTAAGCTGAGAGTGCTGTCAGGCGAAACTGTTGGGGTAAGGGTAACGTAGCCCAATATTCAGATTTTTATGCAAGACACAGAGTTCGGCAGAGGGGCCCGGAGCAGGCTGGGCGCCTTGCTGGCAGGACGTGGCCTGGTGGTCTCTGTCTCTCCAGGGGCGCTGTCTGCTCTCCCCATCCTGCTCGAGCCACAGGCTGGTCTGGCGTCCTGGCAGCTCCCTGGCTAGAGGCCCTGGTCCACTGGCCATGGGAGCCCAGCAGGCACTGAGAAGGAGCAGGGGTGTCTGGGCTTTCTTCCTCGGACCCCCTCCCACTTGGCCCTGTCCTGGGGCTGCAGGTCACCGCCCCACAGCGTCTCCATCTCCTGGGGCTTTGGACGCCAACCGGGAGCTCCCGCGGAGCCCCAGCGGTTCCTTGCGTCCTCCACACGCCCTTTTAAGTGGCCTTCACGTGATCGTAATCTGGCTGAGCCATCTGTCTTAGTCCCTCTGGGCTTCTGTAACAGAACACCATGGACTGGGCGGCTTAAACAGCAGACGTTTGTTTCTCATCGTTCTGGAGGCTGGAGGTCCAAGGTCAGGGTGCAGGTGCTGCAGATCTCATCTGGTGAGAGGTCTCTTCCTGGCTTGCAGACAGCCGCCTTCGCGCTGTGTCCTCATGTGATGGAGAGGGGAGGAAGAAGCAAGCCGTCAGGTCTCTTCCTACAGGGGCACCAATCCCACCACGAGGCGCCATCCTCAGGACCCAGTCCCCACCTCCTGACCGTGATCACCTGGGGGACTAGGGTTTCAACATGAATTGGGGGGACGCAGCCGTGCTGTCGGCAGCTCGGCTGTCTTATCTCCTCCCTGACTAGTAGACCTCCCTGAGGTCTGGCTCAGTTTCAAGTTCCGGCTCAGTTGGCGGTGGAGCTGGAAGCCCACGACGAGTCCACTGCCCAGCTGGTCTCATACGTACCCGGTGCAGAAAACAGACGTCACCCAAGCAGGCTCACTTATTTAGTTTCTTCTTATTGTTTGTTTGTTTTTCCTGACAGTGTCATCAACGTTATGAGCCCATCAATGCCTCAAATCTAAAATCTTCAGTTTCACTCGGCAAGCTTGTTTACCCATCCTTATCTGGGCCCTGAGCCGGAGTGAAGATTTCCAGCAAACCTTAAAGGGCATTTCAGACCTTCCTATTTTAATTTTCATGTTGTCAAATTTATTATTTTAATTGATTGGATCAGTGAAACTTCGGGTACTGCATCACCACAACCACAACAAAAGTTGATTGGGGGCTGGGCTGGGTGTGTAGTTGCTTTAGAAGATCCTAGCCTTGTGAGTGTCAACTAAAATCTTCTTTTCCCTGTTCATCTTACCTCGGGCTTGGCCTTTTAGATTACTCATTTTTGAAGTGTTTTTCTGAAATAAAAATAACACAGGATCATGGTGGAAAATTTAGACCTGTAAAGAATGAAGAAGAGAAAAGTGATACTACCAAGTATAGCCCCTGTATTAAGATTTGCTATCCTTCTCTCCTGTGTGTCCCTGCCTGTCCCACCTGTCCAGTGCCTGGTGTGGACCCATTACCGCCCCAGGCCCTGGGCTCCGGGCAGGGACAGCTGTGCTGTGGTGGACGTCCTGGAGCTGCCGCTGCACTTCTGAGAGGGGCCCGGCCCGTCCTTCGTCCTCACGGCCTGGCACGTCCGGGCCACTGCTCAGGCTGCCCGCCACAGCCCCTGCCGGGACAGCCGGTCGAAATGCACGGTTGGAAAAAACCACGGTCATGGACGTGCTTGACGTACAAGTTGTACCCTGTTTTCTTCACTTTGCATTGTGTAAGCGAGTTACCAAGTAAGCGAAAACCTCCTTATAACCTCATTTTTAATGTTTGCCTAATGAGTATTTTCATACGTTTTGAATAAATAACCACCTGAATGCTATGAGAGGGAGTCACCTATGCCATGATCTGGTCCCCAGGGAAGCCCTAATCACCCCTCCGGCTTTCTCTCTTTTGTTAAATGTGCATTTGACAGCAGTTCAGTTGCTGAAGGCAAGGTTTCAAATGAAGTTCTGTATGGGGAGAGAGGCAAAGCCAGGCTCCCAAGTCAACTGTTGTGCAGGTTCTCCCTGGCGCCCCCAAGATAGGCATCACCCAGCCCCCATTTCACAGAAAGGAAAACCGAGGCACAGTCAGTATAAATAACCTGCCCAGGTTCTCACAGCTGGAAGGGATGGCGTGGGGATTCAAATCAGGTCCATTTGGCCGAAGGCCACGGTTCCCCACTGTACTGTGTTGCCGGGAGTATCAGAGACCAAAGCTACTTTTTTCTTTGACAAGACTGTGGAAGGAACAAACTGCCTTTCCTACAGGGTAACTTGGAACTTAGACCCTTCCTCAGATTATATGAGTACGAGCCACAGGAAGGAAGCCCCTGGAGACCTGACGTTTCCAGGTTGGGAATCGTTGGGGTGACAGTGCAGGAGGAGTGGGGGCTCGAGCAGCCTGTGGGTGTCTCAGACCCCGAGGGTGTGGCGTGGGGCCTGAGCTCTGAGAGGGGCTTCTGTTCCAAGCCGACAAGTCCCGCTCCCAACGCTGGCGCCTTCTGTGACTCAGCCCGTGGGAGCGTGCAAAGTGGGAACTGGTGCGTGGTCTCTGCTGACCCAGCAGCACGTCTCTGGGAAGGCGACCAGCGAGCCACACCGCTGATCTCTGGCCAGGACGGTGAGGGCCAGCGTGGCAGAGCCGGCTGTCCCGGCAGGGGCTGTGGCGGGCAGCCTGAGCAGTGGCCCGGACGTGCCAGGCCGTGAGGACGAAGGACGGGCCGGGCCCCTCTCAGAAGTGCAGCGGCAGCTCCAGGACGTCCACCACAGCACAGCTGTCCCTGCCCGGAGCCCAGGGCCTGGGGCGGTAATGGGTCCACGCCAGGCACTGGACACGCGGGACAGGCAGGGACACAGACTCCAGGCACGTCTGGGTGAGGCATCCCTCCAGCAAGGCCCGCCAGCTGGGGGAAGCCTGGGTTGCAGGCAGCGGGAGGGTTAGCGTTGCCCTATTGCTCGTGTTCTGTTCAGTTCATTCAGCGTCCCTGTCTTGAGAGGAGATCCCTGGGACGCTGTGGAGAGCCCATCGGGGCACCTTGGAGCGCTTGGGAAAGGCTTCGTGGCGGGAAAAACAGCACCCATTGTAGTTGGGAGCTTTCATCATCGATGGGCTGATTCACATTGGCTTGTTCTCCGTTGCTCGAACGCCTGTGAGCCTCGGTGCTCCCGTGCATCTGCAGGCTGGAAACCAGCCAGGGTTGGGGTGAACTTGTTCCTCTTTCCTTCCGGCTTTGTGGTTTGCGTGCAGTTTTAATGCAGCAAGAACCTATTTTAAGAACAAAATAAGCATGTTTTATTACTGGTGGAATGAGAGGACTCAGACTGCTGTGGCCTTTTGCCCCCATGTTCTGGAGAACAACCAGCTGGGACACCTGGGCTGTCACACTTAGGCCTTCACACCTAGGCGCTCACACCTGGGCCCTCACACCTAGGGTCTCACACCTGGGCCCTCACACCCAGGTAAATGTGTAGGCAGCAGCTTTGCACTGGGGAGCTCAAGCTTCCAGGTGATTCTGCAGGGGCAGGGATGGTGCTGTTTGTCTTACGGTGGTACTTGGCAACACGTATGAGTGGGCGCATGTTTGTGTAAGAGTGATAGGAAGTGCACTCCTGCACAACTGTATTCCTTTACTCTCTCCCCGAGGTTGCGGTGGCAGGTGGTGGAACTGAGGCTGGCGTTTGAACGTTGGTTTCATGGGATACACTTTTCTTAAGTTATTTCTCCGAAGGTGGTATTTTAATGGCTCATTGCTTTCATTTCTTTCCCGAACTCTCTGAAAGCTGTGCACCTCTTGGCCAGGACAGTTTATTTTTATCTGCTGCTTTCCAGGAGGCTGTTTGTAAAGTGTAGCTTCCACTCACCCGCAGTGGCTTTGTGGGGAGCCTTTGCCCGCTGCTCCCCTGGGGCCTCTGTGAGTACGGGATGGGGGTGGGAGGCTGGGCCTGGGCCCTGTGGGCGCCGTGGTGCGGGGCCGGGGGTGGGGCGAGGGGTGGGCGGGGGCGTCCCTGGGCCTGCGGTTTGACCTTGGCTCACAGACCTGCATCAGGACTTTTTCCTGCCCCCACGATCGTTCTCGGAGTGGCTGCCGCCCGCGGGTGTGACTAGACTGTCGCAGAACTGAGCAGGGTTCCAGGCCGGCCTCCTGGGTCCTCCAGCTGCGGAGCGTCTCTGGTTTGGAGCACAGTCTTGTTTTTGTTTTTTTTTTAACATCTTTATTGGAGTACAGTTGCTTTAAAATGGTGTGTTAGTTTCTGCTGTATAACAAAGTGAATCAGCTATTCGTATACATATATCCCCATATCCCCTCCCTCTTGCATCTCCCTCCCACCCTCCCTATCCCACCCCTCTAGGTGGTCACAAAGCACTGAGCTGATCTCCCTGTGCTATGCGGCTGCTTCCCATTAGCTATCTGTTTTACATTTGGTAGTGTGTATATATCCATGCCACTCTCTCACTTCGTCCCAGCTTACCCTTCCCCCTCCCCGTGTCCTCAAGTCCATTCTCTACGTCTGCGTCTTTATTACTGTCCTGCCCCTGGGTTCTTCACAACTCTTTGTTGTTTTTTAGATTCGATATATAAGTGTTAGCATATGGTATTTGCTTTTGTCTTTCTGACTTCACTCTGTATGACAGTCTCTAGGTCCATGCACCTCACTACAAACAACTCAATTTCATTTCTTTTTATGACTGAGTAATACTCCATTGTATATATGTGCCACATCTTCTTTATCCATTCATCTGTCGATGGACACTTAGGTTGCTTCCATGTCCTGGCTATTGTAAATAGAGCTGCAATGAACATTGTGGTACATGACTCTTTTTGAATTATGGTTTTCTCAGGGTATATGCCCAGGAGTGGGATTGCTGGATCATATGGTAGTTCTATTTTTAGTTTTTTAAGGAACTTTCATACTGTTCTCCAGAGTGGCTGTATCAATTTACATTCCCACCAACAGTGCAAGAGGGTTCCCTTTTCTCCACACCCTCTCCAACATTTATTGTTTGTAGATTTTTTGATGATGGCCATTCTGACTGGTGTGAGGTGATACCTCATTGTAGTTTTGATTTGCATTTCTCTAATAGTGATGTTGAGCAGCTTTTCATGTGTTTGTTGGCAATCTGTATATCTTCTTTGGAGAAATGTCTATTCAGGTTTTCTGCCCATTTTTGGATTGGGTTGTTTGTTTTTTTGATATTGAGCTGCATGAGCTGCTTGTATGTTTTGGAGATTAATCCTTTGTCAGTTGCTTCATTTGCAAATATTTTTTCCCATTCTGAGGGTTGTCTTTTTGTCTTGTTTATGGTTTCCTTTGCTGTGCAAAAGCTTTTAAATTTCATTAGGTCCCATTTGTTTTTATTTCCCTTTCTCTAGGAGGTGGGTCAAAAAGGATCTTGCTTTGATTTATGTCATAGCATGTTCTGCCTATGTTTTCCTCAGAGTTTTATAGTGTCTGGCCTTACATTTAGGTCTTTAATCCATTTTGAGTTTATTTTTGTGTATGGTGTTAGGGAGTGTTCTAATTTCATTCTTTTATATGTAGCTGTCCAGTTTTCATAGCACTACTTATTGAAGAGGCTGTCTTTCTCCATTGTATGTTCTTGCCTCCTTTATCAAAGATAAGGTGACCATATGTTTGTGGGTTTATCTCTGGACTTTCTATCCTGTTCCATTGATCTATGTTTCTGTTTTTGTGCCAGTAACATACTGTCCTGATGACTGTAGCTTTGTAGTATAGTCTGAAGTCAGGGAGCCTGATTCCTCCAGCTCCGTTTTTCTTTCTCAAGATTGCTTTGGCTATTCAGGGTCTTTTGTGTTTCCATACAAATTGTGAAATTTTTTGTTCTAGTTCTGTGAAAAATGCCTTTGGTAGTTTGATATGGATTGCATTGAATCTGTAGATTGCTTTGGGTAGTATAGTCATTATCAAAATGTTGATTCTACCAATCCAAGAACATGGTATATATCTCCATCTGTTTGTATCATCTTTAGTTTCTTTCATCAATGTCTTATAGTTTTCTGCATACAGGTCTTTTGTCTCCTTAGGTAGGTTTATTCCTAGATATTTTATTCTTTTTGTTGCAGTCGTAAATGTGAGCGTTCCCTTAATTTCTCTTTCAAATTTTTCATCATTAGTGTATAGGAATGCAAGAGATTTCTGTGCATTAATTTTGTCATTTGCTACTTTACCAAATTCATTGATTAGCTCTAGTAGTTTTCTGGTAGCATCTTTAGGATTCTCTATGTATAGTATCATGCCATTTGCAAACAGTGACAGTTTTACTTCTTCTTTTCCAATTTGTATTCCTTTTATTTCTTTTTCTTCTCTGATTGCTGTGGCTAAAACTTCCAAAACTATTTTTTGGAATAATAGCAGTGAGAGTGGGCAACCTTGTCATGTTCCTGATCTTAGAGGAAATGGTTTCAGTTTTTCACCATGGAGAATGATGTTGGCTGTGGGTTTGTCATATATGGCCTTTATTATGTTGAGGTAGGTTCCCTCTATGCGTACTTTCTGGAGAGTTTTTATCGTAAATGGGTGTTGAATTTTGTCAAAAGCTTTTTCTGCATCTATTGAGATTATCATATGGTTTTTATCCTTCGGTTTGTTAATATGGTGTATCACACTGATTGATTTGCATATATTGAAGAATCCTTGCATCCCTGGGAGAAATCGCACTTGATCATGGTGCATGATCCTTTTAATGTGCTGTTGGATTCTGTTTGCTAGTATTTTGTTGAGGATTTTTGCATCTATATTCATCAGTGATATTGGCCTGTAGTTTTCTTTCTTTGTGACATCCTTGTCTGGTTTTGGTATCAGAGTGATGGTGGCTTCGTAGAATGAGTTTGGGAGTGTTGCTCCCTCTGCTGTATTTTGGAAGAGTTTGAGAAGGATGAGTGTTAGCTTTTCTCTAAATGTTTGATAGAATTCGCCTGTGATGCTTTCTGGAGCTATCCTGGACTTTCGTTTGTTGGAAGATTTTCAATCGCAGTTTCAGTTTCAGTGTTTGTGATTAGTCTGTTTATATTTTCTATTATCTTTTCAATTTCAGTGTTTGTGATTATTAGTCTGTTTATATTTTCTATTTCTTCCTGGTTCAGTCTCGGAAGGTTGTGCTTTTCTGAGAATTTGTCCATTTCTTCCAGGTTGTCCATTTTATTGGCGTAGAGTTGCTTGTAGTAATCTCTCATGATCTTTTGTATTTCTGCAGTGTCAGTTGTTACTCCTCCTTTTTCATTTCTAATTCTGTTGATTTGAGTCTTCTCCCTTTTTTTCTTGATGAGTCAGGCTAATAGTTTATCAATTTTGTTTATCTTCTCAAAGAACCAGGTTTTAGTTTTATTGATCTTTGCAACTGTTTTGTTCATTTCTTTTTCATTTATTTCTGATCTGATCTTTAGATTTCTTTCCTTCTGGGAACTTTGGGGGGTTTTTTGTTCTTCTTTCTGTAATTGCTTTAGGTGTAAGGTTAGGTTGCTTGAGATTTTTCTTGTTTCTTGAGGTAGGATTGTATTGCTATAAACTTCCCTCTTAGAACTGCTTTTGCTGCATCCCATAGGTTTTGCATCATTGTGTTTTCATTGTCATTTGTTTTTAAGTATTTTTTGATTTCTTCAGTGATCTTTTGGTTATTTAGTAGCATATTATTTAGCTTCCATGTGTTTGTATTTTTTACAGTTTTTTTTCCTGTAATTTATATCTAGACCTATAGTGTTTTGGTTGGGAAAGATACTTGATACGATTTCAATTTTCTTAAGTTTACTGAGGCTTGATTTGTGACACAAGATATAGTCTGTCCTGGAGAATGTTCCATGAGCACTTGAGAAGGAAGTGTATTCTGTTGTTTTTGGATGGAATGTCCTATAAATATCAATTAAGTCCATCTTGTTTAATGTCTCATTTAGACCTCGTGCTTTCTTATATTTTTTCATTTTGGATGATCTGTCCATTGGTGAAAGTGGGGTGTTAAAGTCCCCTACTATTATTGTGTTACTGTCGATTCCCCCTTTTATGGCTGTTAGCATTTGCCTTATGTATTGAGGTGCTCCTGTGTTGGGTGCATAAGTATTTACAATTGTTTTATCTTCTTCTTGGATTGATCCCTTGATCATTATGTAGTGGCCTTCTTTGTCTCTTGTAATAATCTTTATTTTAAAGTCTATTTTGTCTGATATGAGAATTGCTACTCTAGCTTTCTTTTGATTTCCATTTGCATGGAATATCTTTTTCCATCCCCTCACTTTCAGTCTGTATGTGCCCCTAGGTCTGAAGTGGGTCTCTTGTAGACAGCATATTTATATACGGGTCTTGTTTTTGTATCCATTCAGCCAGTCTGTGTCTTTTGGTTGGAGCATTTAATCCATTTACATTAAAAAAAATTTTATTTATTTTATTTATTTTTGGCTGCGTTGGGTCTTCGTTGCTGTGCGCGGGCTTTTTCTAGTTGCGGCGAGCAGGGTCTACTCTTTGTTGCAGTGCATGGGCTTCTCATTGAGGTTGCTTCTCTTTTTGCAGAGCAGGGGCTCTAGGCACGCAGGCTTCAGTAGTTGTGGAACGCAGGCTCAGTAGTTGTGGTGCACAGGCTTAGTTGCTCCTCAGCATGTGGAATCTTCCCGGTCCAGGGCTGAAACCCGTGTCCCCTTCACTGGCAGGCGGATTCTTAACCACTGCGCCACGAGGGAAGTTCTAATCCATTTACATTTTAGGTAATTATCGATATGTATGTTCCTATTACCATTTTCTAAATTGTTTTGGGTTTGTTTTTGTAGGTGTTTTACTTCTTGTGTTTCCTGCCTAGAGAAGTTCCTTTAGCATTTGCTGTAAAGCTGGTTTGGTGGTGCTGAATTCTCTTACCTTTTGCTTGTCTGTAAAGGTTTTAATTTCCCTGCTGAATCTGGATAAGATCCTTGCTGGGTAGAGTAATCTTGGTTGTAGGTTTTTCCCTGTCATCACTTTAAATACGTCCTGCCTCTCCCTTCTGGCTTGCAGTTTCTGCTGAAAGATCAGCTGTTAACTTTATGGGGATTCCCTTGTATGTTATTTATTGTTTTTCCCTTGCTGCTTTTAATATTTTTTCTTTGTATTTAATTTTTGATAGTTTACTATGTGTCTTGGCGTGTTTCTCTTGGATTTATCCTGTATGGGACTCTCGGCACTTCCTGGACTTGATTGGCTATTTCCTTTCCTATATTAGGGAGGTTTTCAACTATAATCTCTTCAAACATTTCCTCAGACCCTTTCTTTTTCTCTTCTTCTAGGATTGGTATAATTCGAATGTTGGTGCATTTAGTGTTGTCCCAGAGGACTCTAAGACTGTCCTCAATTCTTTTCATTCTTTTTTTCTTTATTCTGCTTTGCAGTAGTTATTTCCCCTATTTTATCTTCCAGGCCACTTATCTGTTCTTCTGCCTCAGTTATTCTGCTATTGATTTTTCTAGAGAATTTTTAATTTCGTTTATTGTGTTGTTCATCATTGTTTGCTCTTTAGTTCTTCTGGGTCCTTGTTAAACATTTCTTATATTTTCTCTATTCTCTTTCCAAGATTTTGGATCATCTTTACTATCATTACTCTGAATTCTTTTTCAGGTAGACTGCATATTTCCTCTCCATTTATTTGGTCTGGTGGGTTTTTACCTTGCTCTTTCATCTGCTGCATATTTCTCTGTCTTCTCATTTTGTTTAACTTACAGGATTTGGGGTCTTCTTTTCACAGGCTGCAGGTTCGTAATCCCCATTGTTTTTGGTATCTGCCCCCAGTGGGTGAGGTTGGTTCATTGGCTTGTGTAGGCTTCCTGGTGGAGGGAACGGTGCCTGTGTTCTGGTTGGTGCAGCTGGATCTTGTCTTTTTGGTGGGCCAGGGCTGTGTCTGGTGGTGTGTTTTGGGGTGTCTGTGAACTTAGTATGATTTTAGGCAGCCTCTCTGCAAACGGGTGGGTTTGTGTTCCTGTCTTGCTAGCTGTTTGGCATGGGGCATCCAGTGCTGGAGTCTGCTGGCCATTGGGTGGAGATCTCTGGGAGAGCTCTTAGCGTTGAGTCTTAGCGTTGAGATGGAGGTCTCTGGGAGAGCTGTCGCTGATTGATATTACATGGGGCCAGGAGGTGTCTGGTGGTCCAATGTCCTGGACTCCCCTCTCCCACCTCAGAGGCTCAGGCCTGACACCAGGCCAGAGCACCAAGACCCTGTCAGCTACATGGCTCAGAGGAAAAGGGAGGGAAAAAAAGGAAAAAACCACTTTTTTTAAATATTAAAAAAATAAAAATAAATAAAAGAAGAGAGCAACCATATCAATAAACAAAGCCACCAATGATAACAAGCCCTAAAAACTATAGTAAGATAAACATAAAAATCAAAGAAAGCACATTGGGAAGTCAAGTGTGCTCCCTGCACTTTACATGGAGTCTGAAGTTCATGAGATCCATGGAGCCCAATGAGATGGTGCAGGAGATCAGTCAGATACTGCAAGAAAACAGCTGTGGGTGGGAAGTGAGCTGCTGTGGGTGCATGGCCCATCCTTGAGAGGACTTTGTGCAGTGGAAGATGGAGGTGTGCAACCTGCCTGGCCTTTAATCACGGGGTTCAAGTAAGAGGATATTCGGCGCCTCCATGGCCTTCGAAAGCATAGTCTCCAAGTTAACTGGAAGCTCAAAGGACGGCCATGGGGCCACTGGGGAGACAAGAGGAGAGGATCCTGGCCGGAGCCGCAGGCCGGCCCCTCCCCCACACCTGGGTGAACTTCTGAGGCTAGACTGTTACCCCACCCCCGGCATTTCTCCTCTTCATTGCTCTTCTCCATCTTGTCTTCCATGTTTGTGGGGGAGAGGAAATGACTCGGTAGAAATAAATACAAAAAAAAAAAGCCATAAAAACCAGAAGTCAGCCACAGACAGCAAACCCCAAGTCTACAGTTGCTCCTAAAGTCCACCTCCTCGATTTGGGACGATTCGTTGTCTATTCAGGTATTCCACAGATGCAGGGTACATCAAGTTGATGGCGGAGCTTTAATCCGCTGCTCCTGAGGCTGCTGGGAGAGATTCCCCTTTGTCTTCTCTGTTCGCACAGCTCCCGGGGCTCAGCTTTGGATTCGGCCCCGCCTCTGCGTGTAGGTCGCCGGAGGACGTCTGTTCTTCGCTCAGACAGGACGGGGTTAAAGGAGCCGCTGATTCGGGCGCTCTGGCTCCCTCAGGCCGCGGGGGAGGGAGGGGCACGGAGGCGGGGCGAGCGTGCGTCTGCGGAGGCCGGCGTGACGTTGCGTCAGCACGAGGGGCGCCCGTGCGTTCTCCCGGGGATGTGGTGTGTGGAGCCGTGGACCGTGGCAGTGGCGGGCAGCACAGGGTCCCGGGAGGGGAGGTGTGGAGAGTGACCTGTGCTCGCACACGGGCTTCTTGGTGGCGGCAGCAGCAGCCCCAGCGTCCCACGCCCGTCTTTGGGGTCCGCGATTTTAGCCGCGGCTCGCGCCCGTCCCTGCAGCTCCTTTAAGCAGCGCTCTTAATCCCCTCTCCTCGCGCACCAGGAAACAAAGAGGGAAGAAGAAGTCTCTTGCCTCTTCGGCAGCTCCAGACTTTTCCCGGACTCCCTCCCGGCCAGCCGTGGCGCACTAACCCCTTCAGGCTGTGTTCACGCAGCCAACCCCAGTCCTCTCCCTGCGCTCCGACCGAAGCCCGAGCCTCAGCTCCCAGCCCCGCCTGCCCCGGCGGGTGAGCAGACAAGCCTCTCGGGCTGGGCTGGTGGGTGGCGGTCGGCACCGATCCTCTGTGCGGGAATCTCTCCGCTTTGCCCTCCACACCCCTGTGGCTGCGCTCTCCTGGCTCTGAAGCTTCCCCCTCCGCCACCCGCAGTCTCCGCCCGCGAAGGGGCTCCTAGTGTGTGGAAACCTTTTCTCCTTCACGGCTCCCTCCCACTGGTGCAGTCTCCGTCCCTATCCTTGTGTCTGTGTTTATTCTGTTTTCTTTTGCCCTACCCAGGTACGTGGGGAGTTTCTTGCCTTTTGGGAGGTCTGAGGTCTTCTGCCAGTGTTCAGTGGGTGTTCTGTAGGCGTTGTTCCACGTGTAGATGTATTTCTGATGTATTTGTGGAGAGGAAGGCGATCTCAACGTCTCACTCCTCCGCCATCTTGAAGGTCTTCCCACAGTCTTGTTTTTGATGTGTATTTTAGTTTGTTGTTGGCCTTTTGGTGGCAACTAGAGTTCATGTGAATTCCACCCACGGACTTCCACCTGGCGGCAACACCGACTTTTCTTTGAGGAAAAATGAGAGAGAAATGAGCTCTGTCTGCAACTCTAAAGTTCCTTATTGGTTTTGCCTTTATTTTTTCCTTTTTAAATTAAAATAACTGGAACACAGAACAACTTCAAGTTCTTTGACTTCTGGGTTCTGCTTGTGTCACTCAAGGAAATAGTGGTGCTTAAACCACAGAGACTGGATTGTAAATATCTTGTGTGTGCACATAAAGTTGGTTGTTTCTTTGTGCATTTCCCCTCCCCCAACACATGCCCTCACACGCACGTGCACACATGCATTTATGTTTCAAGGTGACTTGCCCACTCGATCACCCGCTACCACCATAACACCCACGCTGTTCTGAGTGAACAGAGGCTGCATCAGTAACTGTAGGGGCTACGCCACCCTCAGAAAGGGTGGAGAAATGGGGGTTTTGGTGGTAAAATACACCTCAGGAGCGTGATGTTCTTTTTCCTTTGCTACCAACTCTTCATGGTGGGTAATTCCAACCCTGGCTCTGCTTTTCCATACATTTGCTTAAACCTGCACACACACCCTGCCCACACACATGCACTCACATTCACCGCACGTGCACACACACACACACACAGACGCACGCCCTGTGGCTGTGTCCCCGCCTTTCTCTTCCGACTCTTCGCTGTCAGCCCAGGAGAGCTCTCCCGCCCTCTCCTTGCACCCCTTTCTCTTACCCGCCTCCTCATTTACACTGTGAGCTGCACAGCGCCCCTCACAGCCAGTAAATGTGAGAACAGCGCCATTGATTCACCCCAGTGCAAGGAAAAGGAGCAGGACAACGAGAGGCGAAGTACAGGATGAAGTGAGCCACGTGCAGGCGTCGGGGACTTGAGTTCGCCCGGAAGGCTCTGCAGAACCCCTGAATCACCGCCCTGGTCCTCAGCCTATTCCCACTGAACTGTCTTCCTCAGGTTCTTGAATCAGCACTCAGTATGAATAAACATTTATTGGGGGTTCAATTCAATTGTTTCTGCTTCATATTGCAAAGAGCTAGTTTTTCGTTACTTTTCCATTACTTTTTTATTGCAAATATGTAGTATTTAAAGTGTATTTTGGATTAAACAGGTTTTGTGGGCTGGCCAGGCCACCAGGTCACTAGTTCTGAGCTCCAAATATCTGACTTAACTCTACTTCTTTGTTGGGGACAGTCTGTCCTAAGAGTGAGTCTCAGTATCTCTTTGTGTTCTCTGTTTCCATGTTGGATGCAACAGAAACCCTGAGGGGTGTGCTTGCGTGTGTGTGTGCGTGTGTGTGAAGGGGGTGGGGGAATGACAGGAGCTCCTTTCATGTTTCTGCTCAGTTCCTTCCCTTGGCCCCCTTGGCCCCCTTTTGCCAAATGGTCGGGACCCCCATGGAGACCCTGAGTGGTGTAAGAGTGAGGGAGAGTCTCCAGGGGTGAGAGGCCCCTTCCCACGTTTGCATCTCCTCATGTTCGTCAGAGCCGCTTGCTATGCTGCTTCCCGCTGCTCCCTCCTCCCATCTGATTCTCTTACATGCAAAATACACAAAATCCCTGACATAGAGAACTCAGGTTGTCCCAAAGGACTGTAGCCCCTTCAGGAGAAGCAAATTTGCAGTCACATCCAAGTGCGGTGCTGTGAACATCCATGTCCATCCCAGTGTCATCTCTCCGTCATCCATCTGTGGATTATCTGTGGGGAGGTCCATGCTCCTCCTGCGCATTTCCAGTTTGTTTCTGCTTGCCTGGTGGGCAGATCATGGTGTGGGCAGGGCTGGTTTCTCTGAGGCCTCTCTCCTTGGTGTGCGGTTGGATGTCTTCTCCCTGTGTCCTCACGTGGTCACCCTGTGTGTGTCTGTGTCCTGACCTCCTTTTCTTATAAGGGCACCAGTCATATTGGATTAGGGCCCAACTCATGACCCATGGTTTTAACTTAATCACCTCTTTAAAGACCCGCATCTCCAAATGCAGTCACATCCTGAGGTCCTGGGGTCAGGACTTCAACATACAAATGTTGGGGGACCCAGCTCAGCCTGTCGCACCCATACATAGGAAACGAGGTCAGGAATGCAGGACAGAGTCAGTTTTCCGGGCCTTGGTGAGGCCCCCAGAAATGGAGAAGCAGGAGACAGAGGAAGGGCGAGGCCAGAGCCAGGTGGGTTCAGAGGCCTCTCAGCAGCGGCAGGAGGGGAGACACTTTCTCCCGTATCGGCGGGTGGCTTTTGGGAGCGTGAGTCTCGCCGGATCACCCCTGGGGCATCGCGTGGGAAAGCCCCTCTGGGCTCTCGGGGACTCTGCACCTGGTCAGCTACGTCCCCTGGGGCATAGTGGAGGAGGGAGGCCACGCCGACCGGGAACCCCCTCTCCCCCCAGCAGAGCCTGCACCCCTGATGCTGGCAGGCGTGTGACTGCTGTTGCAGGAAGTCACGTCTCTGCGCTCGTGTCTGTCTGGGGCCCCGCTCAGAAGTTTCCAGAATTTGTGACCCCCCTCAGGGACTCAAGGACATGCTTGCTTCCCCAGAAACCCGTGGAAGCCTGGCGCCAGGAGGGCCGTGTCTGTGCCTTTTGCAGAACAGTCGGTACCGAGCAGGGCCTAGGTTGGAGTCCTGCAGGCCACGTAGGGAGCCACATGAGGAGCAGTTGCTGCTGCCGGGCCCCGAGGAGCCTCCGGTTTCACACCACGGAGCCGTGGGCCCTGACGTGAGGCCCGGTGTCAGGGTGGCTCTCGGGGCACTGTGTACCCACGAGGCTCCCTGGAGGCCTTCTGTGAGCCATGGCCTCGGGCTTAGGAGATGTGCTGGTGGGGAGCGATCAGCAGGGCGTTGGCCTGAGACGGGGGGCGGGGGGAAGGCCGACCTGCCTCCACGGGAGGCCCCTTGGAGAAATGCGTGCTCACGGGTACATGCATCTCTGAAATTCCTGTAATACACGGAATTACGCTAAATAATAATGAAGCGTTGCAGCTGTTAGCCTTCAGGTCCCTGAGGACCTGTAGCTGAGGCTCCTCTCAGGAGGGACAGGAGAGCAAGTAGTGTCGCTTCCGGAGAACAGACACCCTGGGCTGGCGGGGAGGCCGACTCCCAGCAGCTGCAGAGAAGCAGAGCTTGGGCTGGAGGAAGTTCAGCCTGCGTGTCTGAGATTCCTTTTCCTCTTTCCTTTCTAAACCCATAAGGGGCCCAGGGGCCAAGCGGGCAGGGAGAGGGTCAGTGATCCGAGGTCTAAAGTGGGAGCTTCTCCTGGGGCTGGTGGGAAGAAGAGCATTGCAGATCCCCGGAATAGCACATGCAAAAGCATGGAGGATGCGGCTGCCCAGAGCTGCAGGCGGGGGGCTGTGAGGGAGGTGGGAGTGGGTGGCGACAGCAGACCCGACGAAGGGGCCCCGTGGCTTTTTCTAGGGCCCATCACTGGAGGGTTCTCTTCACTGGATGCAGTTCATTTGGTGTCGTAGAAGGTTTCTGGTCGCAGAGAGAAGAGCTAGAAGGGCCGTGGCTTAAAGCAGAGGGACTAGTTAGTAGGCTGTCGAGGCAGAGGACAGGGGGATGGACGTGAGAGGAGGCGGCGGAAGAGGGGCTTTTAGGAGATGCAGCCGACGTGGGCGCGGGTGTCACTGGTGAGTGAGACGGGGCAGCGGATGCGGAGTCCAGCGTGGGACCACTCAGGAAGAGGTGCCCGTGCCACAGAGGTGACAGTGTCCAGAGAAGCTGGATTTTGCATCTGGAGCTCTTGGAAGAGTTTGGAAATGTCTTTGGGACTCACGACTGATGAAGGCCGTCCATGTGCAGGGGCCCGGGGAGGAGTGTACAATGTGAGAAGGCAGCGCCAACAGTAAAAGCTTGGTAGACGCGGGTGCGTCGGGGGTGTGTGGAGAAGCGGCAGCGGGAGGGCGATGAGGGCCGGCTGGAGGAGCAGGAAGACCCGCTCGCAGACGGCGAGGCAGCGCGTCGGGCACCAGGCGGAGGAGGCGGTGATGGAAAAGCCGTCGGAGGCCGTGGGCGCCGAGGAGGCTGCAGGTGAACTGAGTGGGAGGAGGCTCTTCCTCGTGTAAAGACGCTGTTATTTAACAATTAAATACGTGGTGGGGAGAACATCCACAGGCGCCAAGGACCGCTCTCGAGCTGGAGTCGCCGCCCCCCGCGCCCGCCCGCCTCCGCCTCGGCGCTCTCGCTGCGGCGCACACTCTTCCTGGGCATCTGCAGTGTTTGCAACGTTTTTTGTTTTTCTGTTTTTTTTGTTTTTTTTGCGGTACGCGGGCCTCTCACTGCTGTGGCCTCTCCCGCTGCAGAGCACAGGCTCCGGACGCGCAGGCTCAACGGCCGTGGCTCACGGGCCCAGCCGCTCCGCGGCATGTGGGATCTTCCCGGACCGGGGCACGAACCCGTGTTCCCTGCATCGGCAGGCGGCCTCTCAACCACTGCGCCACCAGGGAAGCCCTTGCAACGTTTTTAACGTTCATTGAAAGTTATCTGGGCAAGAAACGGTACTGCGGGTATCAACTGAAGTGACAGAGGTGGATGGTTTCCTTTACTTCGGATACTTTTCCTCTCACTGTCTCCTCAGAGGCTTTTGTGGTGAGAGAAGGCAGGCCCGGCTGGGTCACCAAACCAGACACGTGCCAGCATGACTTAGGCGGGTAGGTGGTCGTCATTCTGGGAGGGGTCAGCCATGTGGTCACATTTGTGACATCGTTTTCTGTCCCTATTTTCCTTTTAAACAATTTTGTATCAACTTTGAAAGGTAGTTTCAGAGGGAAATATCTTTTGACCTTGAAATTCCACAGAAACTATCACTGTTTTCTTTTTAAAGAAACAGATGAGGGCAGATCTATCCTCTAATATTTTCTTTTCATAAATATTTTCCAAATCTTTCATTAGCTTTAAGTGAGGAAGAAGCAAAGTCAAGCAGACAGCTGCTTGCACATTGGTGGGTGCTGTGTTCAGGTGTCGGTGGTGTGTTTGCGTGTCGATGGGTGCTATGTTGGGCAAGTGAGTTTGGTTCTCACCTGTGTTTCCTTTGACCACCCTCTGGGCACAGGGGAGGAGGGGTGGCTGTTACACACATGTGAGTTCTTGCTGATGAAATGATGACTCTTCTGTCAGTGGGAGCCATCATCTTGTCCTGGGGTGCGGCGGTATGTTATGTTCCTTGGGGACGCCCACAGCTGGACACAGCTGAGACTGTCTCCTCTGGGGCCACGTGGGGCTTCATTACTTCAGCAGCGCTAAGTGTCGCTCTGCCAGGCCACTCTCGTGGGGCTCACATCCCTGAAGGTGCCCGATTGGCTCCCACCTGTTGTCCCAGGCTCGTCCCCACCAGCTGTGTGTCCTCTGTGTGAGCCCTCCCCATTTACTGGTATGTGTTCAAGAGAGCTCAGCCCAGAAGCCCCGACATTCCTGAGGTGGGGTAAGGAAACCCTCGGGGACAGAAGGAAAGGTTAGGGCCTCTCGAGGAACCCTTCTTGGAATCAGTCTTAGAGCATCAGGAAGGTAATGTGGTCACAGCTTCTCTGTTCAGTAGCTGCGTTGTTCAGTTCAAGGTTTGTTGACACAGGGTTCTGGGCATTTTAAAGATGAGCCAGACCTTTTGGTTTTCTTGGGGTGATGGGCTGAGCGAGTGAGCAGTCAAAACCACTTTCAAACTGTGAAGAAATCAGGATCGTTTCCTCAACTTCTTTTATCCAATGACTTTTTGTAAATCCAGTAACTGATAACCTGTAGAATATTTCATACTACAAAGGCAGTAACATTTAAAAACACAGATTCACAAAAAAGAAGAAAATAAAATGGCAGTATATTCCCACTGCCCAACGTAGAAGACCACTGTAAATTTCAGTGCTGCTTTTTACACCCTTTGTATTTATAGCTAGCTTTTTAGAACTTAATTTAGCATAAGCCTATTATTATGTTAAGAAATACTAACTTATAGAATGTTTGATGGTTTTGTATATTCCATTGTGTGGCCATACTATATATAAGTGTATGTGTGTGTATATATATATATATATATATATATTTTTTTTTTTTAATTTATTTGAAAACAACTTTTTAAAAGAACAGTTTAAGATTTACAAATAATTGTGACGCTAGGACAGAGAATCCCATATACCCCACACCCAGTTTCTCCTTATTAGCATCTTACATTAGTACATATATTTGTTATAATTAATGAACCAATATTGACATATTACTATTAGCTAAATTCCACACTTGATTCAAATTTCTTTAGTTTTTCTCAGTGTCCTTTTTCTGCTCCAGGAGCCCATCCAGGTACCGTGTTACATTAGTCATCATGTCTCCTTAGGCTCCTCTTGGCCATGACGTTTCCTCAGACTCCCCTTGTTTTTGGTGACCTTGACCTTGAGGAGTGCTGGTCAGATGTTTTGTAGAATGTCCCTCAGTTTGGCTTTGTTGATATTTTTCTCATGATTACACTGGGGTTATGAGTTTCTGGGAGGTAGACCACAGAGGTAAATGCTGTTCTCGTTACATTACGTCAGGGGCACACACTATCAAGATGACTTGTCCCTGTTGACGTTGACCTTGATCTCCTGGCTGAGGTGTGTTTGCCAGGTGTGTCCATGTGAAGTAACTCTTTCCCCCCTTTCCACACTGTACTCTTTGGAAGGAAGTCGCTATGCACAGCCCACATCTAAGGAGTGGGAGTTGTGCTCCCCTCCTCGAGGTGGAAAATCTACACACATTATTTGGAATTTTCCTGCACAGGAGATTTGTCTCTTTTCCTCGTTTACTTATTCACTAATTTCTTTTATACTTTGGATAATAACCCACTACTAGTTTATTTTTTTTTTGCTCAGATTTTTCCAGCTTTGGTCATTAGGAGCTATTTCAGCTGGCTCTCTTCGAATACTCCCATCTATATGGCTGTTTTTTTTGAGCACTTCCTTACTTTCTGGCACAACATGATGCTCTAGGCTCATCTGGTGTATTTCTTGCCCGAATCTTAGAATTAGCCATTTCTCTAAGGAATCTGAGTGCCTTTTATTTGTGAGTGGGATTAGAAGCCAGGATCTGAGCACTGGGTGTGCGCATTGCTACTGCGGTGTCATTGCTTGTGGACGTCTTAGCTAACAGAGTGAGGACTCACACGTGTGTGCACTAATCATACTTATAAATATTTCTCTCTGTGACCATCTGTATCTGTATCAGGCTGAACAGCAGCTCTTATCTGTGTCTCCAGCCCGAGTTCATCGCCATGGGGGTCCTTCCATCTCCTGCCTTTGCTTCTGTAGTCTCCAGCTCCGACAGTGAGAGAGCTGGCCCCCACCAACTGCCATCTATTTACTTAACTGTTGGATTTCAGTGTCAGAACTGCTAGTCTGTGCTCCCGGTGAAACTTTATCAACTAGAATACAGGGCTTATGTACAGTCTCTTTTGCCAGTAGTTTTATAGGCTCTCCTCATTTCCGAAGTTACTTAGGTCAGCATCTTTCCCCCAGCCCCTGAGAGGTGGTGGTTTCTCACATTTGTAACACGGTTAGATTCTTTTGTCATAGCCTTCATTCCATCCCGGGGTACTCCTGCCTCACTGTTAATTTTTGGTTAAATTTGCATACATTTAGGTTCATCTTTGTGCTGTAAGTTCAATGGGCTTCAACAGGCGTGTAGAGTCATGTGTCCACAATTACGGAGAAGTTTCACTGCTCAAAAAATGCTCTGCGCTTCACCCAGTCAGCCCTCTCTCCCTGGACGCCTGGAAACCACTGATCTTTTTCCTGTCTCCATAGTTTTACCTTTTCCAGAATTTTCAGACTGGCTTCTTTCACTTAAGGATGACTTCTCTTTAAATACTGTGGTAACAGCCCTGGTCTACCCAGGGGCCCAGTGAACAGGCTCCCACCCACATGCTCCAGCTGATCCCCTGGGGCCGCAGAGACATGACGCTTGGGAAGCGTGTGGGGACTCTGCGTGTCATCTGTGGGGCAAGGCTGTGCGGCGAGACTTGCCTGTAGAAGTTTTCCTTTTTCTTCAGCAAGGCCGTGGATGTCTGTTGAGGTATGGTCAGGGGACAAGGGCAGCACCCTGTTTGTATGGTCTTTCATGTGGCTACAAGACGTGCACGGTTTAGAAGAGTTGGAGGAACAGATCATTCTGTGATTCGTGGGTTCTCTTACCTTCTGAATTCTACGTAAATTGATGTAATCTCCACGTTCATATCTCAATGCGTAGCCTTTGTCCAGTCACTTAAGTGGAATCACAAAACCATGCTGCTCTCTGTGGGCCCTGGGACAGGATGAGGCTGGGGATGCTAATCCTGGAAATGGACCTTGAGATGCTATTGCCAGTCCTGACACATCAACTCGCTCCACTGCCTCTTTGTTTTTTGAGGTCAGGGGGAAATGAAGAGAAAACGAGTGAGAGGGGAGGGAGGGAGGAGGTTCTGCAGTGATTTGCACCCACGAAGAGGGTGTGGAGTCACAGACATCAGAAGAAACTTAACCTGGCGTTGTCTGCGGTCCCCAAGTCCTAGGCAACTGTTCTCAACCTTTCGACTTGAGAAAAACAAATTGAAAATCGTGCATCAATGGCACATGTTATGCTGGTGAGATTCTCTGCAAACTACATACAGTCTCACGTGTGCAAGAGAGTAAGGCTTGTTGTGGGAGGGGTCATAAGACAGCAAAGTGCCTTGGTTCTCATGGGTGCTGCTGCCCTGTGCACAGCAACAAGGACCCACCACTTTCTCATTAGTTAATTGTCTCTGAAAAGAAGCCAATCTCATTCCATCAGAGTGTTCTTTGTGTCCTTCCTGATGGCTTTTCACATTCCCGTCTGATCTACTCGTGACTGTCTTTCTCCTTCGGTTCCTTCTCCTCCTCATTTTTCTAAGAATGTGGTTCCTTTTTCTACATGGAATTCCAGTGTTTTTCATCAAATGGGAGAATTTCTGATGTCTCTGAACTGCTTTACTGTCACAATAGGAAAGAAAGAGCCTGGGCTAGAACAGAAGGGGGAGTTACAGTGGATGCGAAGAAGGGTAGACTTTTCTTTTTGTAATGAAATCTTGGAAAACATAAAATAGCCTTATTCTGAACGTGTGAGAATGAGAAGAGGGGGAGTTTGAGGGCGTGTGGTTCTCACGGGGTGAGAGTTTGAGAAATCACTCATTCATTACTGAATAAATGCAGCAGAGCTTTTAGTTCCTCTCTACTGAGCACCTGCTCTGGGTTTGAGTAAGCGAAGCAAACTTACGTCAGCGCACCGGGGACATCCGAGTTATTCTGTGTCATGGGGGCTGCGGGGGACCCCAGAGGGAGAAGCTAAGATACAGAGTCATCACATTGAGAACATCCAGTGTTCCCTCTGAGAACCAGGCCCAGAAGAATGTTCCCTAGCATGCACAGGACAGGGCACATTTTCTGGCATGCCCTTGACACTTTGGGGATGGAGGCCCTGAAGCGTTAACTGGTGGGTCGTCATCACCGATGTGAGGTATGCGGATGCACTTACCTTAGTGGCTTCTGGAGACGGGTCTCTGTATTTCACTTGTGTCTGTCTGTGTGGCCCATAAGGGACCTTGAATGGATGCTTGCTGAGTGGAATTGCAATTTAAGACGCCCCTAGTTGCTCACAGCTAGGCACGGAGAAGGCGGTGGGCGCGTCACCCATCACTTCTCCTGTGCAAACCTGTAGGCAGCTCTGCTGGCATGTCACCATCAGTTCTCGCCATGTGTGGCCACCCAGGACCTCAGGCCAACCTGCCAGCACCAGACAAAGACAGGGCTCATCACATTTTCCTCGCAGCACTCTGCCCATGAGCTCAGCCACGCCTGCTGGATGCTGGCTGGCAGTTTGCCTTTTCCTATAGTGTGTTGTCAGCAGAACCCATAATATAGATGTAAATGAGGCCGTGGAGACTAGAAAGAAGGAAAAGAAATCTTGAGAGTTGATTTCCCCACTCATGCAGTTCTGGTCCTGCTTTTTGAAACAGCACTCAACTTTGGTTCTGTGTCACCTTGACCTTTTAACTCTGCTTGACAGAAGGGGGAAATGGGTTGGATGTTGGGCCCTTGAACTGAATCACAGAGGTGACTCCGTGAGGTTCATGCAGCTCCTACTGGGCGGGGGGCAGGATGGCACGTTGACCACAGTCCCGCTTCCTTCTCTGGAGGAAGAGTCCCGGGCCTGCCCCGCAGGGTCAAACAGCTGTGGCAAATGCGGAAAGAAGGCTCGTAGGGGCATTTGCTGCAAGCTTTTACCAATGACATTGGTGGTTAGCCAGCCCTGGACGTGGCCCCAGGGCCAGTGCAGAACTCAGTTGGCCCTGCCTGTCCAAGACTTAGATATAGATGGGAAGGATGGACCGGTTGATTAAATGGGCACAGGACGCAGAGGGGAGGGCTGGAGAGAAGCTGGAATTGCACAGGTAGAGCCCAGAAGATTTAGGCTGTGGCTACGACAAGTGTGAATTCCCACGAGGATGAGGACAGAGTCCTGTTCTGGGGCCAAGAGGTCAGTGGTGGGAGTGGTCCAGGAGGGTCCAGGCTGGGTGGCTCAGCAGTGAATGTGAAAAAAAACCAGCTTGTGTTCTGAGGTGAACTTAGAGTCCATGGTGTCCTGGGATCCTGGAAAGGCCCACATGCTCTTGGGTGGTGCAGTCCAGGTTTGGGGGCGTGTGGCGGCCCCTGTGTGGACTGTGCTGGCACCGCGAGGCCACCTGATGTCGGCGAGGCCAGCCTTGCTCTCCCTGCCAGCTCTGAGTGGTGCAGCAAGGAGGGGTGCCCGAGGAGTGTGCTGGGCCTGGCTGCTGCGGAGTCCCATGGGGGCGGCTGCATCCCTCGTGCTGTGTTCTGGAGGTGTCCTGTCTTGGTTCCCGCCTATTTTTTCAAGCTCAGTTTCTAACCTCCTTTTGGTCCCATGAGCAATCTGCTTTCCTTCTAAGGGACTGGGGCCAGCTCAGTTTTCTGTAAAATAATTGAGGCTTTTCAGGCCCATGGTGTCTGTCACAAGTATTGAGCTCAGCTGTTGTAGGAGAGAAGCAGCCATAGATGAGGTGTAAGCAAGGGGGTGGGCTGTGTCCCAATAGCACTTTACCTGCACAAGTGTGTGGCCGTTCTCTGCGTGCCCTGGGTACCCTGAAGCTCCTGGGGTTCCTCTCTCTGACCCCTGGGTGGCTTGATGGGCTCCAGCTCTGGTGAGGGGAGGGGAGAGGCAGAACCAGGGAGAGGAGTGTCCACCACTGCAGGTGGCCTGTCACTCCTGGCCTCTGTTCACTCCTGAACTGTGTGCCTCACTGGAGACGGGGATAGACGAGAGCAGGGAAGGTAGACTGAAACCTTGCCAGCTCACGTTTTTCAAGTGTAGC
The DNA here is from genome assembly GCF_025265405.1 of Mesoplodon densirostris. NCBI lineage: Eukaryota > Metazoa > Chordata > Mammalia > Artiodactyla > Ziphiidae > Mesoplodon > Mesoplodon densirostris. The sequence continues at coordinate 113,544,982 of NC_082669.1, read as the reverse complement.
AGCCCCAACCCTTTCTGAATAAAGCGTATTAACGTACCGTGGCCTGTGTCCTGCGGGATGCCATTGCCAACAGGACGCTGCTCGTTCATATCACTGTGACACAGTTTGCAGTCACTTTTCTTCTCTGTTCCGCTATGTAATCTGGACCTACCGTGGACAGCAGGGTGCAGGAGATCAAGGATGCTGAAATACAACAAGTTCAAGAGGAGGACAAAGACAGTTACTGCTCAGATTCACCCAGACGCCCTTCCTAGCCCTTCAGCCCCGTCCTCTGCAGTGTGTCTGCGTGTCCCCAGTACTTCAGGTGTCAGTGTTAAAAGGATGTGCAGTGACAGTTGTCTCATTTGGAATTGCATGTTTGGCATAAAGACTGCACTTACCACCATGCTGCTTTTGTGGACAGGTGCTCACAAATAGCAAACGTTCTTTCTTATCTCATCATTTAAAAACAAAACCAGAAAATTATCTGAAAAAGACCTCTGATGTTTTTGAGCTCGTAGTGTGAGGATTCTAAACATCAAGCCATAGGGGCAGTTCTTGCCTTTTAATCCTGATTGAAAAATATATATAAATATACATCTATCTTGAAATGAAACCTAAGATACTCATAAATGTTAGTTGATGTATGATTTTTTTCCTTCATAGCTAATACAAAATAATTTGAATAAGGCATGTCACTTGATGCTTGGGAAAATACAGAATTTGGATCCAAAAAATGAATCATAAAGAGTTTGTTAAATTTACTTTATAATACAATCTTTAATAATATGCTGATTCAAAATTTATTGATTTATCTTTGGGAGGGGATGCTGCTATTTATTTATTTATTTATTTATTTGGCTGCGTTGGGTCTTCGTTGCTGCATGCAGGTTTTCTCTATTTGCGGTGTGCAGGGGCTACTCTTTATTGCAGTACATGGGCTTCTTATTGCTATGGCTTCTCTTGTTGCAGAGCATGGGCTCCAGGCGCATGGGCTTAGTAGTTGTGGCACGTGGGCTGTAGAGCGCAGGCTCAGTAGTTGTGGCACGTGGGCTCAGTAGTTGTGGCTCTCGGGCTCTAGAGTGCAGGCTCAGTAGTTGTGGCATGTGGGCTCGTGGGCTCTAGAGCACAGGCTCAGTAGTTGTGGCATGCGGGCTCAGTAGTTGTAGCTCATGTGCGGCAGAGCACAGGCTCAGTAGTTGTGGCACGCGGGCTCAGTAGTTGTGGCTCGTGGGCTCTAGAGCACAGGCTCAGTAGTTGTGGTGCACGGGCTTAGTTGCTCCGTGGCATGTGGGATCTTCCTGGCCCAGGGATCGAACCCGTGTCCCCTGCATTGGCAGGTGGATTCTTAACCACTGAGCCACGGGGGAAGTCCTAAAAATTTAAATTAAAATTATTTCTACATGTTGTGCCCTTGCTTCTCGTTGGAAATGCAGAAACTTGGGATCCACTCTGGCCTCAGGAATCAACATGGCATTTTATCAGGACCCTGGTTGATTCATGGGCACTAAAGTTTGAGAACTGTGTGTTCTATCATGTGACGATGGCAAAATAAGATCGATTTCCTAAGGAGGGTCCTGAGATTTTATGTGACTATCCAGGGGCCCCATGCATCAGGAATGGCTGAGAAACTGAACTAATCTTTCCCTCTTTCACCTGAGACCCGAGGCAGCCCAGTACTGCGACAGTCCCCAGGCCATGCATCCAGCACATCCGCGGAAGGGTGGGTCTGCAGCGCACGTGCACCACACCCACAGCCCTACTTTTGTCTGGTCTCCGTCAGTTGTTCTCACTTCCACGCTGTTCTTTCACGGGGAGCTGCTGTGTTTGGCCTGGCTCATGACTGCACCAGTCGGGGGGTCTCTGGGGTTCCATTTCTTTCTCCTAATGCAGTGTGTATTTGCACCCTCAGTATTTGACATTCAAGGCTCCTTGTTAAATATTTTTTTCAAAGCTTTTCTTTAACTTTGTATCTATGGAAACAAGGTTAGAAATGCTTTCTAAGTCCAAAAGAATAATTCAGCAAATACCCTTTTTGGGGAAAATATTATTGCATTTCAGAAAACCTGTCTGAGAACAAAAAGCAAAGAGACAGTTAAAATGCCACTCAGAATACACCTAGTCCAGCTGGAGCGGGAATGCACTGGGCTGATGTTACTGAACCAGGTGCGCTTTGCCCGCCGCGCAGCAAGCCGCCCAGGTGTGCAGCAGAGAGAGGTTCACGTGGCTGTGGGGTGGGAGGTGTGGCCCTGGCAGAGCCCACACCTAACAACCGGGGAAGGTGAAGGTGGACGTGCAGGGCGTGAGGACGAGGGCTGCCACCCCCGGGCCGCGGGCTGGCTGCAGGGCTTTGTTCCTGTCTCCGCCCCTGCACCGTCCCTTTTGTGGACAGAGACATGCTGGTGGACGGCTGCACACAGCAGAGGCGATGCCCGCCCCCCTCTCTCCAAGGGGAGGACGGGCCTGTGACGGGAGCTGCTTCTCCTTCTGGGGCGTCCTGGTGGGGGGGGCGGGCAGCCTCGCTGCTCCCTCTCCCCCTTTTCCTCCCCACTCTCTTTGAAATATCCATCAGGGCTTCGATCTGAGATCTTGTTGCCCTTGTCTCCGGAGGTAAGAGCCAGTTTCAGATTGTGCAGCCCCTGGGCTGGTGCCCTTTAATCTCTTGCTTGCTTTTCAGGGTCTTGTTCCAAGAGAAGTGGGTTTTTAACGTGGAAGTGGTTTTCTATTGCTGCCTGGACACCCTGCCCTGAAACGTTTTTGCCTTTGATCTGACGGAAACGTCCAGGCACAGCACAGTGGGCGCAGGGGCCCTCGTTGTTTGTGTGGGCTGTGCCTGGGGCGCGGTGACGTTGAGAACAGTGCCGGGTGCAGGGAACCCCCTCCCCTTCACCTCGGAGAAGACCGAGCGGAGCTGGCCCCTCCGCTTCCCCTTTGGGATATTAGAGATGAAGACGGCTTTAAAGAGAACCTCTCTTCACTCTTACGCCTTCGTTGCTAATGTAGTTCCTAGAAAAGGGTATAATTTGATCCCCAGAATTCAGGGTTTCAGGCCCTGCGTGTTTTCCGTGAGGGAGACGATGAGAAGTTGATAAGGGGCGGCCACTGCTGGTGGGTGCAATGGTCACGTACCCCGGGTCCAGGGACTCACGGCCCAGCTGCGCTTCCTGAGGCCCAGCAGAGCCCAGCAGACATGGCGCCGCTGCCAGGGAGCAGCAGTGGGGCTGAGGGCCGGGCGGTGGGCAGCGGACTCGAAACGTGCCGGCAGCAGCGCTCGCTGCGCCTGGGTGTCTGGTGGGGTCACGAGGAGGTCAGGGGAAGGCGGGGTTTCTGTCACGTGACTCTGCCTTGGCTGTTTACGTCGTGACGTCCGCCATGTTCCCCGTACCAGAGCCGGTACGGCTGTGGCGTAGAACACCCTTGCAGACGCCGTGGCCACGAGGCGTTGAGTGTCTGTCCTGAGAGGCCGCCTTCCGTGCTCGCACGACTCTGTCCGCCCCGTGTGTGTGGCGCTGGGTGCAGCTCTGGGGCGTCGCCGGGTACCAGCCTCAACGTGGGCCCCGCGGAGAAGCGCTCGGGGCGAGGGTGAGTGAGTGCGTGCAGGCACCGCCCGCGGGCCCTGAGGAGGGTACGCACAGGCCTGGTGAAGAAGCGGGTGACGGCCCGGGCCCCGGGGGTGGACGGTCACGGGATGAGGGTGGTGCGCGCTTTACCAGAGGCCTTGTCCCAGTCACCTGTGTTCTGACGCCACTTTTCCCAGTAAAGGGAACGGCTGAGTCGGGCCAGCCACAGGCTGAGTGTGGACGCCTCGCGTGTGGGAGCTGGAGGCCTTGAGAGCTCTCGTCCGGCTCCCTTTAGCCGCAGAGGAGCGGCCCCTCCCATGGGCTCGCCTGGTTCGCCACACGCTGGCCCTGCTCCCGGGCGGGCCTGGCGGAGGACGAGCAGGGGGAGCCACCTGCGCGCGCGGGCGTCCAGAGGAACCGCGGGCGTCCGTGCGCAGCTCCAGCTCTGAGGGCTTCCCGGTGACCCCGTGGGCCACAGAGCCGTCCCGGCTGTCCTGGCACTCGCCGCGGGGAGGTGGCCCTCAGGACCCACACCCGCAGGGCCCCCCTGGCCTGCAGGCACCGCGCCGGGAGGGCCTGCACCGCTCCCACTCGGGTCCAGTGGCTCACAGCTTGGTTCAGGTACGAACCTTCGTGTTCCAAGGCCGCACACGCGCAGCTTGTAGGTTGCTGCTGCTTAGACATGTAGAGCCAAGAAGCAGCTCCCGGAAAAAGAGAAATGGTCCAAACGAGTGGAGGACAAGCTAAGTACATGACAAGTCGGTACCAAAACAGAAGCCTGAAAAACAAACCAGCCCCACATCGCTGTCTGCCCATCCGCCGGGGCTTTCCTGGAGCGCCACCAGGTGGGGCGCTGCGCCTGCGCTGGTTTCCCCTTGTTTCCTCTGGTTTCTTCAGCGTCTGCTGCGAGGCTGGCCTCAGGCCGGTGCCTCTGGGCCGGGGCTTCCGGTGCTCAGCTCGCAGGAACGGGGTCTGCCACAACTTCCCTGAGTCCTGCCTGCTCTCAGTGGCCTCCCGTCCCTTCCTGCCGGGCTGGGGCTGCTCCCGGGGCGCTGGGGCAGCGTGTCGGGGCCGGGAGCGGAGCCGAGGCAGGGGTGTCGCCGTAGGGGAGGAGCGTGCGGCTGCAGGGCCTCTCGCCCTCCCTCCGGACGGCAGGTCACTGAATGACGCCCAGACTGTCCTCTCGTTCCCCCAGATCTGCTCTGCACGCACAGGGGACAAGGGCCGCGGGTGAAGGGGGAGGAGTGGAGGGGTGAGGGCGGAGGTCTGGACGTGCCGCTCCATCAGGTGGAAGTCCGGTGGCCGCACCCCTGCCTCTGTCTGCTCAGGTGACCTTGGTGAACCCAAACCATCTTACCCGGAACAGCGTGCAGTAGTGGGGAAGAGCATCTTTGGGGCAGGGACAAACCAGGCTTTGGGCTGTGGACATATTACTCACCTTTTTGGGTCCTGGTTTTCCTCATCTGTAAAATGGGAATCAGTGCGTTGCAGGGTTATCGTAGGACTCGACACAGTGTACGGAAGGCACAGGTCACAGTGTTCAACTGACAAGCTGAGGAGCACAACTGTACAAGGTAGCGGGAAGGTCGCTGCATTGTATTGTTTACTTGGGACAAGTGACAAAGTAACGGAAAGTCCACGTATGAGAAGACATTTTGTGGAAAATTGCCACTGGGAAAAGGATGACATACTTGTCATTAACACATGCCACGCAGCCCTTGTGCGGCTGGATGTCGCTGTAGCTTTACTTGGCTGATACTAAACCATTCATTCTTGGCTTAGCAGCAGTATCAGCTCTCGGTTTTAACAAAATTGGGTGAGACTGCTCTTGGCTTCTGAGAATCTTTCTCTTACCTTGTAGAAGATCCAGAATCACTGCTCTTGTTCTTGTGGTCCATCTGAGAGGGAAACTATTTTATTTCTGGTGAGAGAATTCACTTTACATTCAGCTTTTTCTTACATTATTCAGTCACAAAACCTCTGTATTATGTTAGTGCACGTTTATGTCTGTCTCAGAACTTTTGCAGAAGCCCTGAGGGAAGGGAGGGAGTTCTTTTGATTCTGGTTTGTCAGGCGAGAATACCAGACCCAGGTGGGTGAATGGCTCCACTGTGGCTGGTTGGAATGGAGGTGATGGGGTGGGCGGGGCTGGGGCCTCTGGCCCCTGCAGCAGAGTCCCACCTGCGGGGACCCCCAGGAGTGGAAGGGACAGGTTGGGGGCAGGTGAGGGTGAGTCTCCAATCGACAGGGCGGTGGGGTCCGGCTCACATGGACTGTTTCCACCACAAAATACAAAACCCTTTCTGAATGCCTCTTGGGAGTGGTGGGGCATGAGAGGCAGAACCAGCCTGGCTCCGTTCAGAAGAGCCGGATCCATTTTCATTCTGAATAAGATGAGAAAAAAGAGGCACCAAGACGGTGACACTGTACCTCTCAGTATTCAGAGAAAGTAAAGAGGAAGGAGAGTTTGAACTAAAAAAGCTCAGGAGTGTGTGTGTGCGCATGTGTGTGCGTGTGTATGTGTGCGTGCGTGCGCTCCGCGTCTTCATGGACGGTGGGGACCACACCCTTAAGTGGGGAGTTCCAGCGTGAGCCCTGGGCCCCAGGAGACTCCGGGTAGATGGCCGGCTGTGGCTTTCTTCATGGATTTACCTCCTGCCTTCAGAGCGGCATCTGGACCCGAGGCCATCCATGCACTTGACCTGAGGCGGCAGTGTGAGCGGTGACCGCCCGGGGTGAGGGGGCAGTGCCGACCTGGGGACAGGACTCTGTCCACACCGAGCGCTGTCAGACCAACGTCTCTCTCTTTCTCTCTTGATGGTTTATGGCTGATATTTAAAATGAAATATGGTCTTCCTTAATTTTAGTGCAAGTAACAACACAAGTAAATTAGCAGTCAAATGAGCATGTTGCCTGGCTGGGTGAGGTGGGCACAGCATTTGCAGCTCTGGCCGTAAATAACTTGACATGCTGCCGTTGGCGGTCTCTCTGACGCATTTTCTCCGGCTCCCTGGGGTAGACCAAGCCAGGTGGACGCTGATAGCGCACTGTTGTTCCCAGGTTGGGATTCAAGAGTGAATCGTGATGCACATCCCATTCAGATCGCATCTCACTGTCAGCCGTGATCAGAGCAGGATGGGAAGCGAATAAAGCATTTTCCTGATGCCTTTTCTAGCAGTGTCACCTGCCGCTTCCACGTGACAAGCACAGAGTTCTTACTGTGGGCGAGTCTCCGGCCCAAGCCGTGCGGCCGCCCTTGCCCCTCTGTCCTGCCTTCCTCCGAGGTCTTCTGCTATCGTCCTGGGCGGTTATGGAGAGCAGCCTCCCCCTGAGGGCCTGGGCCGTGGGAGAGGCGGCCCGAGCCCTGGGCTTCTCGCGAGACCCTTGGCAGTTGCTTCTGGTCACCCAGCCGAGCAGGTCTCCCTCTGGGTGGATGAACAGAGCCTAAGCGGTCGGCCAACCTGGCCCTGATTTCAGCGCTCAGGATGCTGAGACCAGAGGGGCCAGGTGACCTCCTCGCGGTCACTGCTTTGGGGGGAACCAGACTGGACTCAGTCTCCCTAAGTCTCCCTGTGCCAGGCTGTCTCTCGGGAGGGGCATTCGCGCAGCTTCCCTCTCAGGGTGTTTTCCTCCTATCCCGCACTCGGCCTGGCTCTGGAGGGAGGGAGGAGCGGGACAGCAGGCAGCAGCTGCGAGGAGGGGGGAACGGAACACGGGGGTCAGTTCACGGTAAAGGAGGCGGCAACGGTGTGCGTTGGAACCAGACGAAGAAGGAAGTGCTGTTTCTCATGAGGTTATGAGGTTTCAGGAAGATGGAACCTCTGCTCAGAGCTGAGGCCCAGGGCAGTGTCCAGCTTGCTGCAGGTCTGCACCCTGGGCCTGCCTCTTAGGGCTTCTCCTCTGGAACGAGGGGACTGTAAGGTCCGGCTCTTAAGGTTGTCACAAGGGCAGGGTGAGGCTCTTTAGTCTCATGAATTTGGGCAGTTCCATTCTCTGTGAGACTCTCTTCCTTGGTTCTGGGACCGTATTTTTTTTTTTTTTCTCTGTACGTGGGCCTCTCTCACTGCTGTGGCCTCTCCCGTCGCGGAGCACAGGCTCCAGATGCGCAGGCTCAGCGGCTGGGGCTCACGGGCCCAGCCGCTCCGCGGCATGTGGGATCTTCCCAGACCGGGGCACGAACCCCCGTCTCCTGCATCGGCAGGCGGACTCTCAACCACTGCGCCACCAGGGAAGCCCCCTGGGACCGTATTTTGCATCCTCTGTGGATCCGGGTTGTGGGCCTTCCTCAGTCCTTATCTGTTTAAAGAAATGAGTGCTTCAGCTGTAGGATCTTAGAGCAATTCCCTGATTGGAAACTTTACAGTGACCCTGGGGGTGAATCCTTTGTAATTAATAACTTCCTGTATTTGTCACCCTCTTTCACTCATCTGTTTCCTCTTGAGCACCTGCTGTTCTCCAGACACACGGGTAGCCATTCAAGAAATGGTAGAGGAGAAAAACATACATTTATGTGGTTCCTCACCTTGAGAATCTCATATTCAGAGAAGTTGTGCCCTTAAGTCGACATCACAATACAATGTGGAGAGTCCTACAGCAGATGCCTGGACAGAACTATTTGGCTAGCCTAGTCAAGGGAGTTTCCAGGGGGGACTATTGACTTCGGTCTTAGTGGATAAATAGGAGTCTGTCAGCTGGAGGAACAGGAGTGCAGGCATTACGCTTTGAAAGTAACGTGTTCTTCGCATTGCTGAAAGGCGGGGTGTGTTCAGAATACACCTGGCTTTTGTTGGCTCACGGCCCTCCACTGGGGCAGGTGTGATTATAGCATATGGGGGCCCTGGGGACCACTCTGACCGTTGTTCCAGTTGTTCACACCCTCACCTGCCCGGGTCACCCCACCGGGGATGGATTTTCTCTTGTCCTTTCCCTGCGTCGCAGATGTACTTGAATGCAGGGCAGGAGGGCCACCTTCTGTGCCCTTCCCCCGCCCCCTGCTTGTGGGTAAACTTGTCTGGCGTCGCACTCGCTTCGCTTTCTGGTCTCTTTATGGAGCGCGTACCTTTCTCCCTCCTCTTTGTCCATTCCTTGGCCACAAATGCAGGCTGCCTGTCCACTTCAGGCGTTCACGTAGGGGGTGTTAGGATGTTTGAGAGAGGGACCCAGAGGCGCTACCCGAATGATGATGCTCACAGAGCCCTGGGGGCCTGGCCCTGATGGGGAGCTTGCCACGGAGTGTCTGCCTGAAGGGCCCACCCCCCGCGCCCCCTCTGCTGCTCACAGGAAGGTCCCCTCGGGCACACGGCCCCTCCTTGTTGCCAGAAGGGACAGGATGATGGTGATCATCCTCCTGATGGAGAAGCTGGGCCTGCATTTATTCCCTCTCACTGACTCAAGCCAGGGGCATGTTGTTCTGGCTTCCAGATGATGCAACATCATCTCAAAAAGGCCAAACCCACAGAGCCCGTGCAGGTCTGCACTGTTTCTCTGGGACGCAGGAGTCAGCAGATGCCATGGCCCCGAGGGCTGCATTGCTCGTCTTGAGGCTCTGACTCCTTTCTCCTTTGTGTTTCCTCCCCAGGCTGCTTATTCGAGGATGGCCTGTGCACACCCTCTGAGACCTGCGTGAACGGTAAGTGCTGGTGCCACCGGACACATGGCTGAGGGTCTGGGTTTGCCTCTATCCCACCAACCCACTGTGACTCCAAGCGTGGCTTTTCACTGCATGGAGCGAAGGTTCTGGGTGAGGCTGATTTTGTTTGATTCTTCCGAAGAGCGTCGTGGAGCTGAAACTTCTCTGGACACTACTAAAAGGAGAGAAAATGGAAAATTAATGGAAGTAGAACAGGGTCTTTCTATGGATGTATGTTTGTGTGTCCGTATCTTTATCTGTACCTGTATCCCAGTATTTTAAGCTGATTCATGAGAAGCTTTGCAACTGTAAAGCTGTTTATTTGTATTTAAAAGTTACAGGTGATTATGCTCAGACTAGTGTCCATGAAAGTAGTTAAGGCTCCATGAACCTGGAGTGCCGGAGTAGGACTGGTTGATCTGGGGACTCTCAAGTCTTCCCGTCTCTCCTCTTCTGCAGCTTCATCCTTTCAGCCCCCTCTTATCCTCTCTTATTAGGCGGAGAAGAAGACGTCTGGTGCTTTATGTTTTCTGGTAGGGCTCGTAGCCCACAAGCGGGGGACCTAAAGTATCAGAGCAGGGTGTTCTCCCAGGCCCGGGCTCTGGAGCCTTTGCTCAGAGGGACTGCCCCTTAGAAGAAGACCCGGCGTCATTTGATGGGCAGCAGATCCGGGCAGTGCACACGTTGATCGTGGCCCAGCATGAGGCGGGCTCTCTCCTCCCTCACTGCCCGTCCCTGTCGTTAGATTATGGGTGTGTTTGGGGTGGATTTTGTCCCTGCCTGGATCCTGCCGGCGGCGCTCACCGCCTGACACAGGTGCTCTGGCTCCACCCGGCTCTCTGTGCAACGCAGGGCTTGTGGGTGGACCCAGCTTGGGAGGCCGTGCGGCGCTGGGACCCTTCTGTCCAGTGCAGTGAGGCCCTCGGGGTGAAGGGGCCTCTGCCTGACCTTCGCTGAGCTCACTGGTCTTTGCCAGGCCCACGGGGGACACTGTTGAGGGGCTGAAGGTCAAACACCAGGTGCGCCAGGCATTCAGGGTGAGAAAGTCCTGGGTCGGAGAGCGCGGATTTCAGGGCTGGGAACAACTTTGTGCCTGTGTCCCTGCAGCTTGCATGCCCTGGGGACGAACTGCTGACGGGCTGGATGGTTCGGTTTTGTGTCTTTGCTTGAGGGGGGTTCTGTTCAGTCATGACAGGCGGTGGCCTGGGCTGGGGTGTGGCCTCTGTGACCAGAGCTGTCCTGGTTTGCGACGCTGCAGGGCTGTCCGGCCTGAGTGCCTCGGGGTGCAACCTCGCGCGGCCGGGCCTCTCTCTGGGTCCCACTGTGGCTTCTTGCGACGGTACCTCCTGAAGCTTTTATTTGGAGGCAGCTTTAAAAATAATTTTATTAAAAAAATATGTCCTCTGCCCTGACTTGGTGACGTTTGATTATAAAGGAAACAGGTGTGCCTGTTTAATTTAATTGGAGACTAGGGTGGCACCAGCAGGATAAAAGCTGTAGCTCTGTTCCCTCCCCTTTGTCCTTGACAAAAAGCAGGCCTGGAAGTCACAGCTGTTCTCGGAGGCTTTCCTTCCCTAACCCCAACTGGCCTCCCTGGCATGGAATTACATTAACGTTATATAACAAAATAGCTTTGAGTTCTTTGGAAAAGGAAAGCAATTTAAATGTAAGTATAAACACACAGGCCTTGATTTATGGAGACAGACAATATTTGATATGTTCTCTAGTACAGTTAAGAGCCGGCTGTGAAATGGCAGCGTGGGGTGGGAGGCAGTAACAAACAGAGGCGCTGCCCTGGATCTGGGCTTCCCACGAGTGACCGCGTGCTTCAGCCTGGCAGCAGGGGGGTGTGGCCCGGCAGCCAGGACGTCACTGGGGGCCGGTGTGTGGAGCCCAGAATGTTCTGCAGTCAGACTCGGTTCCTCTCTCTCTCTCTCTTTCTCCCCCCCTCCCCCTCTCGCCCTCTCTCCCTCTCTTCTCCCCTCCCTTTTCTTGGGATACAGATAGAAATATACGATCCTTACTAACCTTATATATATTTTCAAAAAGCCCAACAGGCCTTGTTAAGCACAATTAAAATGCTTGCGTGGAATAAGATACTTTATAAAGAAAAGTCAAAAGAAACAGACTGACTGCCTCACACCTATTATGATGGCTACTGTAAAGAAACAAAACCCAGAAAATTACAAGTGTTGTCAAGCATGTGGGGAAATTGGGCCCCTTGCGCTGTTGGTGGGAATGTAAAGTGGTGCAGCTGCTGTGGAAAATAGTATGGAGGCTCCTCAAACAATTAAAAACAAAGTTACAGTGTGATCCAGCAATTCCACTTCTGGGTGTATACTCGAAAGAAACAGGGACTCAGATGTTTGTACCTCCAAGTTTACAGCAACGTTACTCACGGTAGCCAGGAAGCAACCCAACTGTCCACTGATGTGAACGGGTAAACAGAATGTAGCTCATCCACACACTGGAACATCATCCAGCCTGAAAAAGCAGGGAAGTTCTGACACGTGTCACAACATGGATGAACCTGGAGAGCATGATGCTGACTGAAATAAACCAGTCACAAAAGGACAAATACTTAATGATTCCACTCATTTGAGGTCCCAAGGGGAGTAGATTAATACAGACAGAAAGTAGAATGGGTGGGGGGCACCAGGGGCTGGGAGGGGGCATGGGGAGTCGTGCTCAGTGGGGACAGAGCTTCAGTTTGGGAAGATGAGAAAGTTCTCAAGATGGATGGTGGTGATGTTGCATAGCAGTGTGGATGTACTTACTGCCACTGAGCTGTATACTGAAAAATCGTTCAGGTGGCACATATTTTGTATATTTTGCCACAATTATAAAAAAGATAAACAGATTGGGAAAACCATTAGCAACGTGGCAGGACAAGGGTTTGGATTCTTAACTACATAGAACTCTTACACATTGTAAGAAAAAAGCAAAGAATTCCATAGGAAGGTGGGTGAAGACGTGAAGAGTAATTTACAGAAGAGGAAATGAAAAAGGCCCACAGACGATGTGAAATGCGTTAACCTTCAGTAGTAATTAAGGAAATATAAACCACACACATCAGATTGCCAAAAATTAAAAGATGAATAACATCCAGTGCTGGTGAGAACACAGGGAAATGGGCACTGAACGTACTTTGCTGGTCAGTATGTTTGGTGACATTCTCTCAGAATGTAATCTGGCAATATTTACCAAATGAAAAATACACTGATAATTTGATTTATTTTTGAGATTCACACATATAAAAGCAAAGGCATCCAACAGTATTTATAGTGGCAAAAACCCATGACAGCCGTAAATCCAGTGATGTGGGAATGGTTTATGGTAATGGTTTCATAAATTATGGTGGATCTATGGTATGGAATATTACAAAGATACTTAAAAATGAGTAAAATGTCTATTTTCTGACTAGGAAAATGTCCATTATATAGTAAGTAGAAAAAGTAAGTTGCAGAGCAGTGGTTATAATGTGATGTAATTTTCTGGGAAAGCCCATCTGTGTATCTGCATTTCCCCCTCCCTGTATGACCAGGAAGAAGGGTGTGAAAAGGACCACTGGTATCTTTTTGGGGAACTAGAGACAGTTTGGAGTGGATGTGTATGGGAGGGATCATTAACTTACATTTAAGTGCCTTTGCATTGCTTCATTTATTAAAGCAATCATGTTACTTTTGTAATAAGACTAATCTTATAAAGACATTTCAGTGTCTGATTTAGAAAGGCAGATCTTGGACTTCCCTGGTGGCACAGTGGTTGAGAATCCACCTGCCAATGCAGGGGACATGGGGTTTGAGCCCTGGCCCGGGAAGATCCCACATGCCGTGGAGCAACTAAGCCCGTGCGCCACAACTACTGAGCCTAGGCTCTAGAGCCCGTGCTCAACAACAAGAGAAGCCACTACAATGAGAAGCCGGCACACCGCAGCGAAGAGTAGCCCCTGCTCACCGCAGCTAGAGAAAGCCCACGTGCAGCAACAAAGACCCAACGCAGTCAAAAATAAATCAGTTTGTAAAAAAAAAAGAAAGGCAGTTCTGGTTAAGGCCTGCTGCCTTGGGTGCTGCCCTATGCAGGCCATGACTCTAGCCAAGCCCCCAGCTCCCATGCAGAGGGCAGCCCTGGGGGAGGCATAAGACCCCATTCTGGCTTCAGATGGAAGCTTCTTGATGGAAATGTCTTGGGTGTCTGAGGTGGGTGGGCAGGAGGACAGATGGTACCTGATGGTATTCAGGTGGGGTTAACACTGGGTGGGCAACTGGACGAGAACCTGGGCACAAAACAGCCCCTAAGTCCAGCGATGAACACTAGTGGGGCCAGGGGTGGAGAAGCAAACGCTAGGGCTGGGGAGGGGACCTCTAGGATGGCCGCCTAGCTCCCCTAAACAGCATCCATCGCCACAGCAAGAGCCTCACTGGGCCCAGCTGGGCTGGCGGGCCTCCGAATCTGGGAGCAGCCTGGGGTCAGGTCCCAGGCCACCCACTGCCTCTTTCTTGAGTCGGCCCTTATGGGGTCTCAGAAATGCAGCTGCTGGTCCTCAGCAGCACAGGCCCCTGGGCCCCGAGCATGTGAAGGAACCATCCTCCCTCCTCCCTCCCTTTTTTCTTCCTTTCCTTCTAAGGCTTTCTTGAGGTCTGAAAGAAGCAGACCAAATCAGTATTTTTGTTGGAAGCTCTCAGAACATTTTTCTTTTTTTTTTCATTTTCGTGTTTAGCGACCACAAGCTGGGTTTGTCAGCTGCTGGTTGTGATCTACTGGCGTACCCAGCATGCCATGGCAAATTTGATAAACGGAGCTATTCTGTTTTATTGCACTGGAAAAAATAGAATAATAAGATGCTTTAATTTGACAACTTGGAGACTATGAAAAAGTACAGTCAGTTTGAAAAAGAGATTAGGTAACAGCAATAAAATCAACGCGGTATGAATTATGGGCCTCCCGGAGAGCCTGAAAAGGCCCGTGTGATCTGGACATTCTGAGGCCGCTGGCTGAGGAAACTTCTGGCTCTGTGGGGAGGGGCTGCCCCAAGGGCGGGCTCAGCATTCAGCTCTTAAGGCCGATTTCTTTTCGGGAGCTTAATGGGATTTCCATGGAATGGCTTTACAAACTGCACTTTGTGAGAACCATTTTTTTTTCTTTCTGCATGTATGCATTATTTACTTTTGGTGGGTGTGGAAAGAAGGGAATCTGACGTCCTTTTAATTTTTATATATATATATATTTATTTATTTATATTTAACACATTTAATCAGTTATACATATACATATGTTCCCATATCCCCTCCCTTTTGCGTCTCCCTCCCGCCCTCCCTATCCCACCCCTCCAGGCGGTCACAAAGCACCGAGCTGATCTCCCTGTGCTATGCGGCTGCTTCCCACTAGCTATCTACCTTACATTTGGTAGTGTATATATGTCCATGCCGCTCTTTCGCTTTGTCACAGCTTACCCTTCCCCCTCCCCATATCCTCAAGTCCATTCTCTAGTAGGTCTGTGTCTTTATTCCTGTCTTACCTAGAGTCTGTCATACAGAGTGAAGTAAGTCAGAAAGAGAAAGACAAATACTGTATGCTGACACATATATATGGAATTTAAGAAAAAAAAATGTCATGAAGAACATAGGGGTGAGAACAATTTTCACCACCTTTCAGGAAGATGATGCTCCTGTTGCGGCTACTGCTGTTTAGGTAATAAAAGCAGCGCTGAGGCATGATCAGATTACTGGTCTTCACTTGACAATAATATTCTGATAGGGCTTCTAGACTCCAAGGAGGTAGAGTCTGATGATAGTTTTGTCTGGATAAGTCTCAAGTTCATGGCGCTATAAATCTTGGATAAAGATGTTGAGGACATGGCCTTTTAAGGATCGTTTTATCAGCCAGATGTAGAGGCCAAGTCTGTGGGTTTTGATCTTCACCAGTGGGCCATTCTCTTGCTTCTCTTGGCTATTCCAATTCCTGAAGCATGCTCTTGGGAGTTAAGCTGCAGTGTTTGCATGTTGGCCTCTGCCCAAGGCCCTGGGGGTGTGTCTGAGGACATCCCTGTGCTGGGCAATGAGGACCAGTGGCCAGTCACCCCTCCTCTTGTCCACTTTCCCACAGAAGCCCTCGCTGAGCTTGCTGTGGTGGAGACTACAAATGAGACCAATCACATGGCTCCAAAGGATCAGGAAGAAATTTAGGATTTGAATATTCTGAAGTCTGTCAGTTTGGGGGCAGCCCTAGTGCTTTCTGTGATCCACGTTGCTCTGGGCCCACTGAGCAGGATTTTCCTTGAAAAATTCCTGAATCCTGGGAGAGAAGTTGTGCCCATCTGTCTGTAGTTTGCCCAGATGGGGGGGCCGCCATTTGTAACCTGGGGGAGTTTTCAAGTACCCTGGGAGTCCATTTGTCTGCATCAGAGAAGGGATTCCTTTAAGGAAGCACAGTTCTCCTGCTGTGTCCTCGGCCGTTCAGTCTCATATCCTCACTCCCCTGTGTCCTCAGTTCTTGATGATGTCCTACCCTTTCCGTGGAGGAGGGGCTTAGGGAAGATGGTGTGTCCCGGCCGCAGGAGAGCTTTGTGCGTGGAGGAGCCCCCTCCTGGGGAGTGAACCCTGAGTGGTGTCGCGGCCACTTCCCAACGAGCAGCTGCTTTTGCCATGACCACCCGGGTCCAGAGGGAAGTCTCAGTCCCTGCAGTAGAGCCACAGACTGCACGCACACACCGAGCTGGCCTGGCTCACTGAGCTACGGGAATGTTGTCATTGGAGCACGACTCAGCCTTGGCCGGCTGACCAGGAAGTGAACAGGTGGAGTGCTTTCCTGCCCTTGAGGTTTCCCCACCTTCCCCAAGCAGAACTGTGAACTTGCCCCTCTGGGCGTGCGCGCGTTCCCACGCCTCTCCTGGGAACTCAGCCCACGCTCTGGTGCCTCTTCTGGATCTGGGCCCTCTTTCTCCTTCCTGATTTCTTTAGTCATTTCCTCCCACTTCTCTTCTTTTAATAGAGACGAGCTCATATTAAAAAGTTTGAAAAGCAGAAAATATGAGGAAAGTAGAAGTCACTGCCCAGGGAAAACCTCTGTGTTAATAGTTTAATGGAATTTCTCCAGCCTTTTTTCCTTACAGATTTTTGCATAGTCACCAGCATATTAAACCTATAGTTTTGTATCCTGAACAGTTAATAGTCTAAATCTGCATTTTCTGATGCTACGAATAACCGTTTGCAGACCTTCTCTTTTATATCTGCCTAATATTCAAATCATGTGGGTGTAACATAACTTTAAAGAGCATTTCCATGGTGTTTAGTATTTAGGATACGTCCACTGTTGTTTAAATTAATATACGTATCATAGCAAAGAAGAGCTCTGTGCCTCAGGTTTTCAGTAGTATTTTGCATTGGTTTCCTAGAATATATTCTCACACCCAGAGTACTGGGTGGTGGCCTGTGGGGCTTTGGAGGCTCGTGGCATGTGCTGGCAAACCGGTTTCTATGACGCGGTCTTGATTTGTGCTCCCATGGCAGGCGTGAAAGCAAACATCTTACTTTTCAGCCGAAGCACGATCTTTTAAAAATCTTTGCAAAGGGCTTCCCTGGTGGCACAGTGGTTGAGAGTCCGCCTGCCGATGCAGGGGACACGGGTTCGTGCCCCGATCCCGGAAGATCCCACATGCCGCGGAGCGGCTGGGCCCGCGAGCCATGGCCGCGGAGCCTGTGTGTCCGGAGCCTGTGCTCCGCAACGGGAGAGGCCACAGCAGTGAGAGGCCCGCGTACAGCAAAAAAAAAAAAAAAAAAATCTTTGCAAATTTGATTTCCTTTTTTCTTTATGTATGGAGTGGTTGATAATTAGACCTTCAGAATTTATTTTTAGGACATAACATCTGTTTTTTGACCGTCTCCCATTTCGAGTTACTGGCCATGGAATCAAATCTACTTTTAAAAAATTTGGAAACCTGCTTTCCTAATACTTAGTATACCTATGGGATTTCACCTAAACTCTCTTTTCTGTCATCTGTTCCAGGATGATGTAATCTCTTTCTCTCAAGACACTTACATTTGTTCTCTAATGGCCAAAATTATTGCAGTTTGCTCTTTCAAGTTGTCCTTTTCGTCTGTCGCCCTAGATCTAAGGGACCCCTCATGCACAGCGACCCCCAGTCCTGCCAGCTCTCCCTCTGCAGTATCTTCTGATTCTCTGGGTTTCATGCTCACAAGGACCTGTGCTGCTGCTTTGCTGCATTTCCCTCCTGACTGGTGGACCTGCCCCCAAGTCCCCTCCCCCACCATGTGTCCCACCCACTTCGACTGTGGTCCTCAGTGCCTCTCTTCCCACAGAGTCCTGTCTAGACCCCTACGGCCAGCACGAGCTTTTGAGGTCATTTGCCACATGGCTGCCGCCGCCGGGTTACCTTTAAGGTGACCTCCCTTCACCGGGTTGCCTTCCGCGCTGTCCTCACTCTCCTTCCTTTCCCGGGCCCTCTTCCCTCGTCCAGACCCCCCCCCCCCACTTCCTCCTGCGTTCCTGCACCTGCTGATCTTTCCTTCCTGCCCTTCACCAAAACACCTACCTTGTCCTGCCACGGATCTCAGTGCCTGGAGTTTTTTCAAGGGTTTGTGTTTTAACTTCCCTTCTGGGTTGAAGTTTTTCGAGGAGTCTTGAAGTACTACCTTTCCTCTGCTAGGGGTCTGCTATCATGGGCATGCAGAAAGTATCTACTGATTTCTGGACAGTTTGCATCCAGACACGGAGGCCTGTTGGAGATGAATGGTGGCGGTCCATTGAGTGAGGGGTCCTTTCCTGATCCATGCAGTTGCTGGGAGCACAGCACTTCCTCTTCAAGGACATGCCCTGGACCCACGGGGGGCGCTGGTCAGATGGCACCGGTCGTGGGGTTAGCGCACAGAGCACCTCTGCCCACCCACCCTCCTCCTTGCCTCTCTCATGGGTTCCTGCCCAGAAGTGCCCACCTGCCGTGGCCCCTGTTGGCCTGGCCTCATCGTTTTTCTGCCCCCCAGGTGCGATCTCCATCCTGGCCACGGACAGGCACGGCACATGGACTAAGTGGCTGTGCCGAGTCGGGGCCTCACTCGGACTCTCTGCTGGTTGGGGTGACCCACAGGACTTGCGCTCGTCCCAGAAAAGGCATTTCTGGAACCCGCTTGGGGGCCTGCCTGCCTCCCGGGACCAGACCCTAACACGGGTGTGAGCATGGGTCCTGCCGGCTGCGGATGGGGAAGCAGAGGAGGAGGGGCTTGGAGAAGCTGGCCAAGTGCGGCTGGACGCAGCGGTTGGCGGGGGAGACGGGGCGGGGGCCTCCTCTCCCCCACCCCCTGCTGCAGGGTCCGCTTCTGCCCTCAGCAGCCCTCCCGTACCCCTTGCTCCAGCGTTTGGATACTGTTTTACACGTCTGTTGAGCTCTAAGGAGAGAAAGTAGGGCTCCCCATCCAAGCTCAGTTTGTCCTGCTGGAGGATTTTCATGTGACACGTGACCCCAAGGCGAGTCCTCTGCAAGCAGCATCTGAATGCAGCTGCATCCGCATGTGCTGCGTGGACCAGGCTGCTGCCCGCCTGTGATCGGAGGGGCAGCGCCAGGTGGGGCTAACCCGCCCTCCTTCTCATACAGCCTCGAGGGTTCTGGGTGGAGAGCGTAGGGCCGTTCTGGCCGTCCACAGGCATCCCTGGTGACAGGGAAGAAATGAGGGGACGCCCACATACGGGTCGGTGCGTTTGAGAACCAGAGCTGTGGAACGAGGGGCTGTGTGCCTGTAAAAGTCTGTCTAGAGCCCGTGAAACTTACGGGAAGGGTGCATTACTGAGGGCAAAGATGTTTGTTTTAGTTTGGCTTTAATGGAGAGTTTGGCACCTTCTCCTGAGTCAACAACATGCTTACTTATGTGTGTTGGTTTAAAGCTGAATAGCTGTTTGGAGGGTAGAAAATGGGAAGCAAATATGTATTACCCATAAAATGTAAATGGCGATGGTTTCCAGAACTTTCTAGTGTACCAGTTTTTGCAGAGACATACTGTCAGGTAGTAAAGCACTCCCAGAGTCCTTAAGATGGATACCATGCTGTGAAGCTTATTTAAAACAAAGCTTGTGAGAAATAAAATTGTGTCTTTTGTCATTTTCTAGCGGACATACACCATTTAATTGAATGATAGTGACAACCCCAAAAATCTCCTCTTCCAGGAAGTTTTCCTGGTTGACTTAGAACCCCCTCCTCCTCTGCCCTGAGCAAAGTGCATGTGCGCACCTCCCTCACCACAAGCTCCGAGGTCGGGGGCCAGCGTGTCACCTGACTCACGGGCTTCGTCTGTGGCAGTTGGCAGAATAAAGGAGATTGTTGGAGATCAAGGAGGAAATGGCAAAGTCTAATTTTGCATTGAGTCACAGCGTGTAAATTCTCACTGCTTATATTCACATCTGTTGAGTGGATTTTTAAAAATAAAGACTTTATTTTTCCTAATTATAACTTACAAAATCTGGAAATAAAGAAAAGAATAAAGGACACAATAAAAAGTCCCCCGAAGATAACACCACGGCTCCATTCTGTTGCTTCCACTTAAGCAATTCTCTTTTCTCTTTCTCAAGTTTTCACACCGTGTGTGGTGTGTGCACACAGGACAGTGGGCGGCGGCCTGCACTCGGCTCCCGTGAGAAGCAGAGCATCATGGTTAGTCCTGAGCCCACTTTGCATTATTGTGATGATAGAAGATGGCAGCAAAGTCTTACTGGATAAGAAGGGAAAATGTTAGATCCTGGAGTATTTACCTGCTTTTCTCTTTTTGACTTGTCATGTATTGATTCAAAGTGGATTATACTGATAAAACTTGGATACATTCTCATTAAAAATGAGCGGTTAGGGCCACATTAAGTCGGGTCAAAAGGGACGGAGTGATTTGGGCGTTGGGCCCTGAAGCAAATTCCCAAAGCAGCATTGGAAGTGCAGAGGGCATTTAGATATGCAAAGGGATGGTCCCCCTTACAGGTGACGAGTCTGGCCGTGTGGATGAAAGGCTCTTGGTGCTGCAGCCAGGAGTAAGTGCTGTGCCTCTGAGGTGGGAGAGCCAACTTCAGGACACTGGTCCACAAGAGACCTCCCAGCTCCACATAATATCAAACGGTGAATATCTCCCAGAGATCTCCATCTCAACACCAGCACCCAGCTTCACTCAATGACCAGCATGCTACAGTGCTGGACACCCTATGCCAAACAACTAGCAAGATAGGAACACAACCCCACCCAGTAGCAGAGAGGCTGCCTAAAATCATAATAAGGCCACAGATACCCCAAAACACACCACCAGACGTGGACCTGTTCACCAGAAAGACAAAATCCAGCCTCATCCACAAGAACACAGGCACTAGTCCCCTCCACCAGAAAGCCTACACAACCCACTGAACCAACCTTAGCCACTGGGGACAGACACCAAAAACAACGGGAACTACGAACCTGCAGCCTGCATAAAGGAGACCCCAAACACAGTAAGATAAGCAAAATGAGAAGACAGACAAAGACACACCAGGAGAAGGAGCAAGATAAAAACCCACCAGACCTAACAAATGAAGAGGAAATAGGCAGTCTACCTGAAAAAGAATTCAGAATAATGATAGTAAAGATGATTCAAAATCTTGGAAATAGAATAGACAAAATGCAAGAAACAGTTAACAAGGACCTAGAAGAACTAAAGATGAATCAAGCAATGATTAGAAACACAATAAATGAAATGAAAAATACTCTAGATGGGATCAATAGCAGAATAACTGAGGCAGAAGAACGGATAAGTGAGGTGGAAGATAAAATAGTGGAAATAACTGCTGCAGAGCAGAATAAAGAAAAAAGAATGAAAAGAACTGAGGACAGTCTCAGAGACCTCTGGGATAACATTAAATGCACCAACATCGAATTATAGGGGTTCCAGAAGAAGAAGAGAAAAAGAAAGGGACTGAGAAAATATTTGAAGAGATTATAGTTGGAAACTTCGCTAATATGGGAAAGGAAATAGTTAATCAAGTCCAGGAGGCACAGAGAGTCCCATACAGGATAAATCCAAGGAGAAGTACGCCAAGACACATATTAATCAAACAGTCAAAAATTAAACACAAAGAAAACATATTAAAAGCAGCAAGGGAAAAACAACAAATAACACACAAGGGAATCCCCATAAGGTTAACAGCTGATCTGTCAGCAGAAACTCTGCAAGCCAGAAGGGAGTGGCAGGACATATTTAAAGTGATGAAGGAGAAAAACCTACAGCCAAGATTACTCTACCCAGCAAGGATCTCATTCAGACTTGATGGAGAAATTAAAACCTTCACAGACAAGCAAAAGCTGAGAGAGTTCAGCACCACCAAACCAGCTTTACAACCAATGCTAAAGGAACCTCTCTAGGCAAGAAACACAGTAGAAGGAAAAGACCTACAATAGCGAACCCAAAACAATTAAGAAAATGGGAAGAGGAACATACATATCGATAATTACCTTGAATGTAAATGGGCTAAATGCTCCCACCAAAAGACACAGATTGGCTGAATGGATACAAAAACAAGACCCATATATATGCTGTCTACAAGAGACCCACTTCAGACCTAGAGACACATACAGACTGAAAGTAAGGGGATGGAAAAAGATATTCCATGCAAATGGAAATCAGAAGAAAGCTGGAGTAGCAATTCTCATATCAGACAAAATAGACTTTAAAATAAAGACTATTAGAAGAGACAAAGAAGGACACTACCTAATGATCAAGGGATTGATCCAAGAAAAAGATATAACAATTGTAAATATTTATGCACCCAACATAGGAGCACCTCAATACATAAGGCAAATACTAACAGCCAAAAAAGGGGAAATTGACAGTAACACATTCATAGTAGGGGACTTCAGCACCCCACTTTCACCAATGGACAGATCATCCAAAATGAACATAAATAAGGAAACACAAGCTTTAAATGATACATTAAACAAGATGGACTTAATTGATATTTATAGGACATTCCATCCAAAAACAACAGAATACACATTTTTCTCAAGTGCTCATGGAACATTCTCCAGGATAGATCATATCTTGGGTCACAAATCAAGCCTTGGTAAATTTAAGAAAATTGATATTGTATCAAGTATCTTTTCCGACCACAACGCTATGAGACTAGATATCAATTACAGGAAAAGATCTGTAAAAAATAGAAACACCTGGAGGCTAAACAATACACTACTTAATAACGAAGTGATCACTGAAGAAATCAAAGAAGAAATCAAAAAATACCTAGAAACAAATGACAGTGGAGACATGACGACCCAAAACCTATGGGATGCAGCAAAAGCAGTTCTAAGAGGGAGGTTTATAGCAATACAATCCCACCTTAAGAAACAGGAAACATCTTGAATAAACAATTGCACCAAAAGCAATTAGAGAAAGAAGAACAAAAACACCCCAAAGTTAGCAGAAGGAAAGAAATCATAAAAGTCAGATCAGAAATAAATGAAAAAGAAATGAAGGAAACGATAGCAAAGATCAGTAAAACTAAAAGCTGGTTCCTTGAGAAGATAAACAAAATTGATAAACCATTAGCCAGACTCATCAAGAAGAAAAGGGAGAAGGCTCAAATCAATAGAATTAGAAATGAAAAAGGACAAGTAACAACTGACACTGCAGAAATACAAAAGATCATGAGAGATTACTACAAGCAACTCTATGCCAATAAAATGGACAACCTGGAAGAAATGGACAAATTCTTAGAAATGCACAACCTGCCAAGACTGAATCAGGAAGAAATAGAAAATATGAACAGACCAATCACAAGCACTGGAATTGAAACTGTGATTAAAAATCTTCCAACAAACAAAAGCCCAGGACCAGATGGCTTCACAGGCGAATTCTATCAAATATTTAGAGAAGGGCTAACACCTATCCTTCTCAAACTCTTCCAAAATGTAGCAGAGGGAGGAACACTCCCAAATTCATTCTACGAGGCCACCATCACCTTGATACCAAAACCAGACAAGGATGTCACAAAGAAAGAAAACTACAGGCCAATATCACTGATGAACATAGCTGCAAAAATCCTCAATGAAATACTAGCAAACAGAATCCAACAGTACATTAAAAGGATCACACACCATGATCAAGTGGGGTTTATTCCAGGAATGCAAGGATTCTTCGATATACGCAAATCAGTCAACGTGATACACCATATTAACAAATTGAAGGAGAAAAACCATATGATCATTTCAATAGATGCAGAGAAAGCTTTCGAGAAAATTCAACACCCATTTATGATAAAAACCCTGCAGAATGTAGGCATAGAGGGAATTTTCCTCAACATAATAAAGGCCATATATGACAAACCCACAGCCAACATTGTCCTCAATGGTGAAAAACTGAAACCATTTCCACTAAGATCAGGAACAGGACAAGGCTGCCCACTCTCACCACTCTAATTCAACATAGTTTTGGAAGTTTTAGCCACAGCAATCAGAGAAGAAAAGGAAATAAAAGGAATCCAAATGGGAAAAGAAGAAGTAAAGCTGTCACTGTTTGCAGATGACATGATGCTATACATAGAGAATCCTAAAGATGCTACCAGAAAACTACTAGAGCTAATCAATGAATTTGGTAAAGTAGCAGGATACAAAATTAATGCACAGAAATCTCTGGCATTCCTGTACACTAATGATGAAAAATCTGAAAGTGAAATCAAGGAAACACTCCCATTTACCATTGCAACAAAAAGAATAAAATATCTGGGAATAAACCTACCTAAGGAGACAACAGACCTGTATGCAGAAAATTATAAGACACTGATGAAAGAAATTAAAGATGATACAAATAGATGGAGAGATATACCATGCTCCTGGATTGGAAGAATCAGTATTGTGAAAATGACTCTACTACCCAAAGCAATCTACAGATTCAATGCAATCCCTATCAAACTACCACTGGCATTTTTCACAGAACTAGAACAAAAAATTTCACAATTTTTATGGAAACACAAAAGACCCCGAATAGCCAAAGCAATCTTGAGAATGAAAAATGGAGCTGGAGGAATCAGGCTCCCTGACTTCAGACTATACTACAGAGCTACAGTAATCAAGACAGTATGGTACTGGCACAAAAACAGAAAGATAGATCAATGGAACAGAATAGAAAGCCCAGAGATAAACCCACGCACATATGGTCAACTTATCTTTGATAAAGGAGGCAGGAATGTACAGTGGAGAAAGGACAGCCTCTTCAATGAGTGGTGCTGGGAAAACTGGACAGGGACATGTAAAAGTATGAGATTAGATCATTCCCTAACACCATACACAAAAATAAGCTCAAAATGGATTAAAGACCTAAATGTAAGGCCAGACACTTATCAAACTCTTAGAGGAAAACATAGGCAGAACACTCTATGACATAAATCACAGCAAGATCCTTTTGGACCCACCTCCTAGAGAAATGGAAATAAAAACAAAGATAAACAAATGGGACCTAATGAAACTTAAAGCTTTTGCACAGCAAAGGAAACCATAAACAAGACCAAAAGACAACCCTCAGAATGGGAGAAAATATTTGCAAATGAAGCAACTGACAAAGGATTAATCTCCAAAGTATATAAGCAGCTCATGCAGCTCAATAGCAAAAAAACAAACAACCCAATCCAAAAATGGGCAGAAGACTTAAATAGGCATTTCTCCAAAGAAGATATACAGACTGCCAACAAACACATGAAAGGATGCTCAACATCTTTACTCATTAGAGAAATGCAAATCAAAACTACAATGAGATATCATCTCAAACCAGTCAGAATGGCCATCATCAAGAAATCTAGCAACAATAAATGCTGGACAGGGTGTGGAGAAAAGGGAACACTCTTGCACTGCTGGTGGGAATGTGAATTGGCACAGCCACTATGGAGAACAGTATGGAGGTTCCTTAAAAAACTAAAAATAGAACTACCATATGACCCAGCAATCCCACTACTAGGCATATACCTTGAGAAAACCATAATTCAAAAAGAGTCATGTACCACAGTGTTCATTGCAGCTCTATTTACAATAGCCCGGAGCTGGAAACAACCTAAGTGTCCATCATCGGATGAATGGGTAAAGAAGATGTGGCACATATATACAATGGAATATTACTCAGCCATAAAAAGAAATGAAATTGAGCTATTTGTAATGAGGTGGATAGACCTAGAGTCTGTCATACAGAGTGAAGTAAGTCTGAAAGAGAAAGACAAATACAGTATGCTAACACATATATATGGAATTTAAGAAGAAAAAAAAATGTCATGAAGAACCTAGTGGTAAAACAGGAATAAAGACACAGACCTTCTTGAGAATGGACTTGAGGATATGGGGAGGGGGAAGGGTAAGCTGTGACAAAGTGAAAGAGCGGCATGGACATATATACACTACCAAACGTAAGGTAGATAGCTAGTGGGAAGCAGCCTCACAGCACAGGGAGATCAGCTGGGTGCTTTGTGACCGCCTGGAGGGGTGGGATAGGGAGGGTGGGAGGGAGGGAGATGCAAGAGGGAAGGGATATGGGAGCAGATATATATGTATGACTGATTCACTTTGTTATAAAGTAGAAAGTAATAAAAAAAAATGAGCAGTTTGGAAATACATAGGGTAAAAAGCGAAGTGTGTGTGTTTTCTCCACACCCTGTTGTCCACCGCATCTCAGCCCACCGAGAGGCAACGGCGTTTACGAGTTGCTGTGCGCCCTGCCAGACTGTTTCCCGTGTACGCTGACGTGGAACGTGCCCAGCGCCTCCTCAGGAAAAAGGTCTAGCACGGAGCGTGCCTGAACGGTCTCACCGCCGTTGTCTTGTGCTGGGATGGAACCATCTGTGTCATCCGAGGCTGCTCTGTGGGGAGGACCACGGCCCCAGCTGCAGCCCCGGAGCCCAGAGGTGTGGGACTGCATCCTTCGGCGTGGCCGGGAGGCTTGTTCTGTTCCCAAATCCCAATTAATCAAAACTCAGAGGGAATGGGAATTAATTACTGAGTTAAATGGTGTGAAGCAGAGTTTAATTTGGCATGTTAACAGGAGAAGAAATGCAATTTTGAGCCTCACGTGAATGACTGGAGATGAGTTAAAATTGATTCTGCTCCATTTGCGTGCCCGCCGCACGCACATTTGTGCTCAGAGCGCGGGCACAACTGTAGGCTCCCAGGGCTCCGAAGAGCCCTTTGCGCCTGTCCCCCAGACTGCCCTGCAGGGGAGGCGGGAGGGGCAGGACCCGGCTTCTCTCTCCTCCTCTTACCTCCTTGCCGCTAGGGAAGCAGGAAGCTGCACCTGGAAGTGACCCGCTTTTCTTCCTCTCAGCTCCGGGGCGGTCGGCAGGTCGCCAGGCCGCAGTCAGGCTCGCACTCCCCTCCCGCTTAGCGGCTCTGGGCCTTGAATTTCCAGGGAGATACGGGCCGCTTCTTCCTGCACCTGGGCTGGCAGTTATCGGGGGAATAAAAGACATATGTCGGAAGCTGAGGACTCTGCTTCTTTGCGTCTTCATGGGGTGCCGCATCAGCATCGTCGATGCGACCCTAATGTGTTGTATCTGGTGTGGCTTTGTAACTACAGTAATCAATACTGGGAAACGACGGGGGTGTTTTATTCTGAATAAACACGAGAGGGTCCACGTGCCCAGGAGTGAAAGTGTAGTTTCAGGCCTAGGTGTCTGCGGTCTTCCCTTGAGTCAGGGCATTGAGGAAACAAAGTCCTGGGGGTTTGTCCCTGCACAGCATGGTTCTGAGCGTGCTGATCCCCGCACCTCTTCCCCAGCAGGCTGCCCGACGAGCCTCGCTTAGCCTGTCCCGGGGCACCCACTGCCGGACTCGGTTAGGCTCAGCTGAGTGCACCCAGACCCTTGGAATTTCAGGGTAACGGTCCAAGGCCCCGTGCCCCGTCCCCTGCTCCCAGGGCACAGAGGTGACCTGCTGCAGTTCCCAGTTACCCGGTCATTGCGCATCCACAGGGAACAGTTAAGCTGTCCCACTGGGGGCTTTCGCCTCGCCAGGCCTCTCCAGGACGTCCTCGGGCAGGACTCATCCTCCAGCCAAGCAGCCCGCCCTTCCGCCAGAGACCCGCTGCCGCCTTGCCCACCCGTCCTCAGGTGTCGCCCTGCCAGGGGTCTTCACCTCCACCTGGTGGGCCCCCCCACCAAGGAGGAATGAACAGGAATGTGAGGAGGTGTCTGCATTTCACAGATGGACCACCGGCTTTGAGGACAGTGCCCCAGCTGGGGATGTGCACGTGTATGAAGGCGCTCTTGAAATATTATTTTTCCCTTTTGTCCCTGTTTCTAGATTGATTTACCAATTACTCGAATTAACTCTTCAAAATCTCTAATTGCAAAGACAGTAGAGGATAATGAATTATCTAGTAGATTAAGCCTATTTTCGGGTTTTCTGTTATATCCAAACCAGAGCTGTTGAGAGCTTTCTCTGCGGGAAACTCGAAGGGCCAGTTATGGACAGTGTCTCCTACAGGGTCCAGGGTCCATGGATCCGCCGGTGATCTCAGTGTGTAATAGCTTCTTGATGAATGAGCAGATTCCGTGTGTGGAATCTGGAGGCCCTGTGCCTCTTCCCCTGGGATCAGGGTTTGCTGTGATGAATGGCCAGCTGCCAGTGGGCAGCGCTGCCTGGCTGTGCAGGTGGGCGGGGGCTGAGGGGATGAGAACCCACATCCACACCCTGGCACCCACGCTCACCAGGGCTTCCTTTCTGGCCTGAGGCTCTGCTAATTTGTTTATGCTGCGGTTTGGGTTTGGGTCTTATATAAGTACTAGAGCTTGTGTCTGCCTAAGAGTGTCAGCAATGTAAAGAGGAGAGCTGTTGGACAGGAGCATCTGGGGCCTGGGTGGAGTGAATTAAGCCAAGTAGATTATATCAGAGCCAAGAAGTGTCACTAGTTGAGGTTTATATTGGACTGGTATTTGCTCTGCAGTTTTTTTCTTTTCCTTTCAAGTGCCTAAAACATTTGGTTTTTAAGATATTTATGGCAACCTGTTTTTTTCTACATTAATATTTAAAACAACATTTTTTTTTCCAGTTTATCATCATCAACTGTTAGATAGTTGGATGGTCTGAGCTGTCTTTGGAAGCCAAGATTGGAGTTGTAATTAGCTCATTTCAAACCACCCTAGATTTCCTGAGCCTACGACCGTGCCCTTCTCTGGAGCCCTGCGTCTGGGGATGCATTTTTGCACTTCAGGAAGCATCCCCTGCTCAGAGTTGGGAACCCTTTCCTCTCCCCCCGCCCCATCCAGTTGCCACGGTGATTATAAATGTGTCACCAGCGGCGGGGGCAGGGTTGCAGCAGTGTGGTCCAGTCTGCAGGGTGTGGTCTTCTCCCACTGGCAGCAGCCTGTGCTGGGCGCAGACCCTGTGGTTGCATTCACCCTGTCTGCTCTGGGGCGGGATCGGTCCACCTCCTCGGAGCTGTCTCAGGAGTGGGCTCACGCCTCCGGGCCCTGGGGACGCCCACCCCGTGAAACAGCTTTTTACAGACACAGTTTCTTCAGAGGATGGACATGGGTTTGTGGCAGGAAGGGTTTTAAAGTTTTAACAAATTCATGGCTGCTCCTTCTCTGTTAGTAGGACTCTGAGTCTAGAATTGCTGCAGTCTTGAGAGAAATGTGCTACATCCTCATTCAGTTTTGGTTCATTTTGCTGGAGGCGTTGGAAGAGATTGGGAGCTGGCGTTGGGGTTCACGAGCTGTTGATGTTTTCAGCCACGACCAGAGACTAGTTGAGGGGCGTGTGCCAGTGGTCACGCCACTGTGAAAAGCACAGGAATATTTTTAAAGGAAAATTTTATACTAAATTTGAGTTCTAGAGATGATATATTTTAAAAACACTTTTTTTTTTTCTTTTTTGATCTCTAGGTAACCATGTGGGGACTAACTAACAGTGGTTCAGCCAGTGGTATGTTGGTAAATGTTCAACAACCAGCTTTGGCCGGGGGGGGGTGTTGATTTGCAGTCAGTTTCCACGGTGTAAATGTTGCCCCTGGGCTGATTTCCAGCCAGCCGGCTCCACCACAGGGGCATTGGGCAGACACGACGGTCAGCTGTCAGCAGCCGGGGCCATCCCAGGGTGAGCCTCTGTTTCAGAGGTGCCGTCTGCCAGTCCTGGGGCCCTTGGGCACACAGGTTCCGCAGGGGCGGGTCTGTTGAGTGTCAGTTGACGGCTGGGTGATGGCAGGGGTCTCTGCTACCGTCCAACTCAGGGGTGATTTTCACGAGGTCAAGCTTGGCGTGGGCTTGTTTTGAAACATGCCCTGGTCTGTTCCCCGGTCTCAGAGCTTGTGAGGGAGTCCGAGTGGGGTAACGCCCCGCTGTCTCTTCTGTAACTGAAACAGGGTTACATGATAACAGTGTGTTTGCATTGGGTGATGTACTTTTCTGAGTGTTTTCACATGTTATCTTCTTGGATTTCTGCAACATTCCTGAGCGATTCTTTTCTCCTGAGATAATTTCGTTCTCATTTAACATGTGGTAAACTTGGTCTCTTAGATGTTAAATTGGGTGAATGTGGCAGAATCTAGACCCAGGAGTGACCCACTGTGCCTCCAACTGAACTCATCATTTGCTTCCCACAGCTGCACAGAAGCATGGGGGGATCACCCTCATGGGCCTTCAAGGGGCAAGTTCTCGATTTGCTACTTGTGAACCAACCCTTCATGATGTTGGCAAAAGTGAGGAAATGGTCGTTTATGGTGAGATGGGTGTTGAAGCGAGAATAACCGCATGGCGAGCACCTTTGCAGGAGCCGGGGCGGGGGCTGGTGGCACCAGCTGGGCAAGCTGGTGACTGGTGTTGTCTTTTTGCTCTGAAAACAGATTCCAGTGATAGAATGAGCCAGGAGTCTCATGCTCATCCAAACCCTGGAGAAATCCTGGGCCAGGGTACCCATCAACGGGGAGGTTCTTGGTTGCTTGCGCTTTCATGAATAAGAGAAAACGATCTGTGGAGGGGCCTCACCTTGATTCATTTGGCTCGAAATCAGTTTTGTTAATGGGCTTTTAAACTTGTTCTCAGAACTGGAAGAAATCCCAAAGACTGGAAACCGGTGATGCTGTGTGTGGGTGAGACCCTGTGGAAATCAGGCTGTGGCCGGCCTGTGGGCTTTATTAGGAGGGCAGGGGCGGGAGAGAGAGAGAGAGAGGGAGGCTGGCCCTGTGGCCAAGGAGAAGGTTCTTCTTTCATCTCCAAGGAGGAGGCTCACTGGCTCAGTCCTTTTCCACCGTGGGGTGGGGGAGGGCTCTTCCTCAGCTTCCTGCTGTGAGGTTTGACAGGAGGACCATTTGCTTTCCTGTTTTTTCCTCCATTTTGGAAAAAAAAAATAACAGCTCTGATTTTTGCTTAGAATAGAACTGATCCTCTGAGAGTGCTTGGAGAGAAAGAGGGGGGAAAGCGTGATTGCCTGAAGGGCTGTCAGTGGTAGGATTGGTCTGGACAGACCTCAGGCTCCCCAGACCTCCCACCGCTCTGGGTCTGTAGAAGTCAGGCCAGCTCAAGGTCAAGAGTCCAGTTTTTTGAACAGCGTAGCTTGGTGAAGAGATTAGAAGTAGTACAAGATTAATGGATGCATTAGAATAGTGATTACCTGGGCTGTGGTCCAGACGTGGACTGGCCTTATCAAGATGACCAGGGTTTTAAGTCCTTGAGGGGCCAATCCGACAGAGCTGGGGCGGGGGTGATGGTCACCATGCAGGTCCTGGCCCCTCCCTGCAGTGTTGCCCTGTCCTCAAGAAGTCCCTGGCTGCCTGGTGGGCTCACCTGAGGATGGAGCAGACCCTCCCCACCCCCATGCCTTCTCTGCCCACCACCAACATGCAGCTCACCCCTTCCTTAAATTCTATGTGATGCATGAAAATCCACCGAGATGCGCACTCAGGGTTGTGTGTCTCCCTCTCTGTACGCTACACCCCAAGTAACGTGGGGTCTTGAGCTTGCTCTCCACCTGGGCCGTCCACACCGTCCTTCACCTCGGCCCTCTCTGGCCCACACCTGGCAGAGTCGAATCAGAATTGGGGAGGGGGCGGTCGGCATCAGTGTTCTTTCTTTTTCTTCTTTTTTTTAAGCTCCCTGCAGTGATTCTAATGCACAGTCATAGTTGAGAACCACTGGGCCAGATGATTTCTAAGAAACCTTCCAACCCTAAAAATTCCATGACATCTACACTAGAATGCCAGCTGTGCTTTGTGCAACAGAGCCAAAGGTATGGAGGGGGAGTTCAGTCTCCTCATTATCACTTGTTCAGTTTGTTAGAAAGAACATCATTAGCATAGAAGATATTTCTCTGTGGACATGCAAATCAGTGCAAATGACTAATTTGCCATTTAAGAAATTGCAGATTGCAGCGCTAAACTGTCTTAGGTAAATAACCCTAGTCCAATTAGTTGACAGTATTCTATACTTTATTATTAGGATATTTGCCAAAACGCAGAAGACTGTAAAAATGCTACAAAATATTATTAGTACCTGCACAGTGTTTTATGATTTATGGGAGATTTCATATACTTTATTTCACTTGGGCCACAAAATTCCAGTTGTACCCTAGACTGACTACTCGTATGGCTATTTGGTCAGGTAGAATAGGGTAGGGTGTCAAGGAAAGCAGGGATGTAGACAGTTGGCAACAACTCAGTACAACCCAACCCAACAAGGCCAGATCTGGGAGGGGGCTACCAGGTCTTTGGCAGTAGAATTACTAAGTTTTGGAGGCCAGTGACTTATACATATGCCATGTAAAGTGAGGGGGTGCATTCTGTGTTTGCTTTATGTGTGTCCTTTTTGTTGCTGCGCAGATGCATCATGCAACAGAAAGACCGCCGGGCAAGAGGGCAGGGGATCTGGGTTCAAGGTCTGAAAGTAGGTCCCCAGGTGAGCAGCTTAGCACATGTGACCCTGGGAGCTCTATGCTGTAGACTCAGGAGGTCAGAGACCATGTGCCCAAGTCTAGCAGGTGCCTGGCATGTGACTGGGTCTTAGCAGGCATCTACTGGAGGCCATATATTTAGGGCAGTGTCTGGAGTGTGGCATCTGTCACCAGTCTGGATGCTAGTTATGGGTATGGCTTACGGTCTGTCTACCCCTGGAATGTGAGCTGCATGGGCAGGGTCTTGACTGTCTAGCTAATTGATGTTTCTGGGCATCTACAACAGCGCTCGCTGCAGGGCTGGCCGAGGTAGAGGTCAGTGTTTACTTTGTGTTTATGGGACATGGTGCTTTTAACTTTCCCTCAGTTAACTTTATCAAAGCAATGTATATAGGTAGTTTCGAACAGTCAATTAACACGGGGTTCCAATAAAAGCAGAACACCCCGCCCCCCTCCCAGGCTGCCTGTCCAGGTAGCATTTCCCACAGGAGCATTGCCTGGCCGTCCAGTCTGAGGTCCGGCGGTTGCCTCTGTGTGTTCACGTTGTGCACTTCCACCCTCCGTCACCGTGGTCCCCTGGTCCTTCTCTTGTTCCTGTTGTACCAGAGCAGGGCCCTGTGGGGCCTTCCCAGGACAGACCCCCCATGTCCTCTGCCTGCCTTTTGTCTGTAGGAAAACTTTAAAGAATAAATTAATCAGAGAAGTCAGAAAATGCAGAAGCAAAGGAAAACAGTGAAACAAGCAAAATAATAGTTTAGCCGTTGAAGTCAAAGCCCTTCAGTTCCTCCTCAGGGCAGAAGATCATATGCTGAGCCACGTCCTGTGAGCTGCTTTGTAGATTCTGAAGCGACCCCACTAGGTTCACTACGTGACGACCAGACGTAGCTGTGACACAAGCTGCCACAATTCCGAGAACTGGCCTTGAGGAAACAGCAGCGAACTGCCCTGGACCTGAAGCCCAACTGTATTAAAACAATCAAGACGACGCCGGTCGGACCGTTGCACGAGCAGTTTCAGGGTGGCCGTGGGAGCTGTCCGAGCCGCCCTGACATGTGTCCCAGCAGTGGGGCGGGGTGGACAGGCTACAGGCATCCCTAGAGGTGGGGGATGGAGCCAGGAAATCATCCCCCCACCCCGGAGGTAGGAGATTCCTCTTGTAATTCCTCCCCGACTCCTCGAGGGTCGCGCACGGACTTCTTGGGATCAGGCTGAGCCCCTGTGGAGCGGCGGATGCGCGGTGGTCTCCGAGCGGCGCTGCCCCACCGAGGGCACGTGGCTCTGGGCTCCCCGGCAGGGCGCCTGGCCGGGCAGGCACATGGGGCTCCGCGCCCCTTCCTCGGGCTGGTTCACGCAGCACGCAGTGGGGAGCGTTTCGGGCCGGACAGCTCTCTCGCCGATTCTCGGGGTCCCAGTGGGCTGAGGGGCCTGGCCCGCTTGGCCAGCTGCTGGGAGTGCCCGAGCCCTGGACGGCCAGCTGTCCTCCGGCCCCACTGCTGGGCCCTCTCGCAGGTCTCAGAGCTGCTGCCCCGGGTAGCAGGAGCGAGTACCGCCCTGCATGCAGCCCGTGGGCAAAGCCAGCTGCTGGGGCACTGCCCATGGGGAGCCCTGCGTGCAGACAGGGTGACCATTCCCCCCGACCACGCCTGGCCGAGTGGGCATGAGGCGGTCCCCACATGATCTGCCTGAGCGTCCCAGAAAACGAAACGGAGCCGTCTATTCTGACATCCACACAGCGGTGCCCTCAGATCCCGGTTATCCAGGGCGCAGAGAACCCCCGAGTCATAAGGCAGCATTATCTCACGTTTAAGTGTCAGTGCTTCATAGCACCTCATAAAATGTAAGTCAGTCTTCTAAACATTGTCACTGACAGTGAGGATGACGTGGAAAAAGGCTGGATACTTGAGTAGAGATGGGATCCAATCAAACTCGATGGAAAATTTCCACAGATGTTTCTCTGGGCAGAAGTAGGTTAGACTGCAGGGGAAGATGGTGGAAGAGTAAGACGCGGAGATCACCATCCTCCCCACAGATACACCAGAAATACAGCTACACGTGGAAATACTCCTGCAGAACACCTACTGAATGCTGGCAGAAGACCTCAGACCTCCCAAAAGGCAAGAAACTTCCCCTGTACCTGGGTAGGGCAAAAGAAAAAGGAAAAAACAGAGACAAAAGAATAGGGACAGGACCTGCACCAGTGGGACGGAGCCGTGAAGGAGGAAAGGTTTCCACACACTAGGAAGCCCCTTCGTGGGCGGAGACTGCGGGTAGCGGAGGGGGAAGTTTCGGAGCCATGGAGGAGAGTGCAGCAACAGGGGTGCGGAGGGCAAAGCGGAGAGATTCCCGCACAGAGGATCGGTGCCGACCGGCACTCACCAGCCCGAGAGGCTTGTCTGCTTGCTTGCCGGAGCGGGCAGGGCTGGGAGCTGAGGCTTGGGCTTCGGTCGGATCGCAGGGAGAGGACTGGGGTTGGCGGCGTGAACACAGCCTGAAGGGGTTAGTGTGCCACGGCTGGCCGGGAGGGAGTCCGGGGGAAAGTCTGGAGCTGCCGAACAGGCAAGAGACTTTTTCTTGCCTCTTTGTTTCCTGGTGCGCGCGGAGAGGGGATTAAGAGCGCTTCTTAAAGGAGCTCCAGAGATGGGCGCGAGTCGCGGCTGAAAGCGTGGACCCCAGAGACGGGCGTGGGACGCTGGGGCTGCTGCTGCTGCCACCAAGAGGCCTGTGTGCGAGTGCAGGTCACTGTCCACGCCCCCCTTCCGGGGCGCCTGTGCAGCCCGTCACTGCCGGGGTCCCGGGATCCAGGGACGGCTTCCCCGGGAGAGCGCATGGCACGCCTTGTGCTGGTGCAACGTCACGCTGGCCTCTGCCGCCGCAGGCTCACCCCGTACTCCGTGCCCCTCCCTCCCCCCTCGGCCTGGGTGAGCCAGAGCCCCCGAATCAGCGGCTCCTTTAACCCTGTCCTGTCTGAGCGAAGAACATGCGCCCTCCGGCGACCTACACACAGAGGCAGGGCCAAATCCAAAGCTGAGCCCTGGGAGCTGTGCGAACAAAGAAGAGAAAGGGAAATCTCTGCCAGCAGCCTCAGGAGCAGCGGATTAAAGCCCCACAATCAACTTGATGTACCCTGCATCTGTGGAATGCATGAATAGACAACGAATCATCCCAAATTGAGGAGGTTCTTGGTGCTGCAGCCAGGAGTCAGTGCTGTGCCTCTGAGGTGGGAGAGCCAACTTCAGGACACTG
The DNA here is from genome assembly GCF_025265405.1 of Mesoplodon densirostris. NCBI lineage: Eukaryota > Metazoa > Chordata > Mammalia > Artiodactyla > Ziphiidae > Mesoplodon > Mesoplodon densirostris. The sequence continues at coordinate 113,509,707 of NC_082669.1, read as the reverse complement.
GTCCTCAAGAGACCTCCCAGCTCCACATAATATCAAATGGTGAAAATCTTCCAGAGATCTCCATCTCAACACCAACACCCAGCTTCACTCAACGACCAGCAAGCTATAGTGCTGGACACGCTATGCCAAACAACTAGCAAGACAGGAACACAACCCCACCCATTAGCAGAGAGGCTGCCTAAATTCATAAAAAGTCCACAGACACCCCAGGACACACCACCAGACGTGGACCTGCCCACCAGAAAGACAAGATCCAGCCTCATCCACCAGAACAGAGACACTAGTCCCCTCCACCAGAAAGCCTACACAACCCACTGAAACAACCTTAGCCACTGGGGACAGACACCAAAAACAATGGGAACTGCGAACCTGCAGCCTGCAAAAAGGAGACCCCAAACACAGTAAGATAAGCAAAATGAGAAGACAGACAAAGACACACCAGGAGAAGGAGCAAGATAAAAACCCACCAGACCTAACAAGTGAAGAGGAAATAGGCAGTCTATCTGAAAAAGAATTCAGAATAATAGTAAAGGTGATCCAAAATCTTGGAAATAGAATAGACAAAATGTAAGAAACAGTTAACAAGGACCTAGAAGAACTAAAGATGAATCAAGCAATGATTAGAAACACAATAAATGAAATTAAAAATACTCTAGATGGGATCAATAGCAGAATAACTGAGGCAGAAGAACGGGATAAGTGAGGTGGAAGATAAAATAGTGGAAATAACTGCTGCAGAGCAGAATAAAGAAAAAAGAATGAAAAGAACTGAGGACAGTCTCAGAGACCTCTGGGATAACATTAAATGCACCAACATTGAATTATAGGGGTTCCAGAAGAAGAAGAGAAAAAGAAAGGGACTGAGAAAATATTTGAAGACATTATAATTGAAAACTTCCCTAATACGGGAAAGGAAATAGTTAAGTCCAGGAGGCACAGAGAGTCCCATACAGGATAAATCCAAGGAGAAATACGCCAAGACATATTAATCAAACAGTCAAAAATTAAACACAAAGAAAACATATTAAAAGCAGCAAGGGAAAAACAACAAATAACACACAAGGGAATCCCCATAAGGTTAACAGCTGATCTGTCAGCAGAAACTCTGCAAGCCAGAAGGGAGTGGCAGGACATATTTAAAGTGATGAAGGAGAAAAACCTACAGCCAAGATTACTCTACCCAGCAAGGATCTCATTCAGACTTGATGGAGAAATTAAAACCTTCACAGACAAGCAAAAGCTGAGAGAGTTCAGCACCACCAAACCAGCTTTACAACCAATGCTAAAGGAACCTCTCTAGGCAAGAAACACAGTAGAAGGAAAAGACCTACAATAGCGAACCCAAAACAATTAAGAAAATGGGAAGAGGAACATACATATCGATAATTACCTTGAATGTAAATGGGCTAAATGCTCCCACCAAAAGACACAGATTGGCTGAATGGATACAAAAACAAGACCCATATATATGCTGTCTACAAGAGACCCACTTCAGACCTAGAGACACATACAGACTGAAAGTAAGGGGATGGAAAAAGATATTCCATGCAAATGGAAATCAGAAGAAAGCTGGAGTAGCAATTCTCATATCAGACAAAATAGACTTTAAAATAAAGACTATTAGAAGAGACAAAGAAGGACACTACCTAATGATCAAGGGATTGATCCAAGAAAAAGATATAACAATTGTAAATATTTATGCACCCAACATAGGAGCACCTCAATACATAAGGCAAATACTAACAGCCAAAAAAGGGGAAATTGACAGTAACACATTCATAGTAGGGGACTTCAGCACCCCACTTTCACCAATGGACAGATCATCCAAAATGAAAATAAATAAAGAAACACAAGCTTTAATTGATACATTAAACAAGATGGACTTTCATTGATGTTTATAGGACACTCCATTCAACAACAACAGAATACACATTTTTCTCAAGTGCTCATGGAACATTCTCCAGGATAGATCATATCTTGGGTCACAAATCAAGCCTTGGTAAATTTAAGAAAATTGAAATTGTATCAAGTGTCTTTTCCGACCACAACGCTATGAGACTAGATATCAATCACAGGAAAAGATCTGTAAAAAATACAAACACATGGAGGCTAAACAATACACTACTTAATAACGAAGTGATCACTGAAGAAATCAAAGAAGAAATCAAAAAATACCTAGAAACAAATGACAATGGAGACATGACGACCCCAAACCTATGGGATGCAGCAAAAGCAGTTCTAAGAGGGAAGTTTATAGCAATACAATCCCACCTTAAGAAACAGGAAACATCTCGAATAAACAACCTAATCTTGCACCAAAAGCAATTAGAGAAAGAAGAACAAAAACACCCCAAAGTTAGCAGAAGGAAAGAAATCATAAAAGATCAGAAATAAATGAAAAAGAAATGAAGGAAACGATAGCAAAGGTCAGTAAACCTAAAAGCTGGTTCCTTGAGAAGTTAAACAAAATTGATAAACCATTAGGCAGACTCATCAAGAAGAAAAGGGAGAAGGCTCAAATCAATAGAATTAGAAATGCAAAAGGAGAAGTAACAGCTGACACTGCAGAAATACAAAAGATCATGAGAGATTACTACAAGCAACTCTATGCCAATAAAATGGACAACCTGGAAGAAATGGACAAATTCTTAGAAATGCACAACCTGCCAAGACTGAATCAGGAAGAAATAGAAAATATGAACAGGTCACAAGCACTGAAATTGAAACTGTGATAAAAAAAATCTTCCAACAAACAAAAACCCAGGACCAGATGGCTTCACAGGCGAATTCTATCAAACATTTAGAGAAGAGCTAACACCTATCCCTCTCAAACTCTTCCAAAATGTAGCAGAGGGAGGAACACTCCCAAACTCATTCTACGAGGCCACCATCACCTTGATACCAAAACCAGACAAGGATGTCACAAAGAAAACTACAGGCCAATATCACTGATGAACATAGATGCAAAAATCCTCAACAAAATACTAGCAGACAGAATCCAACAGCACATTAAAAGATCATACACCATGATCAAGTGGGGGTTTATTCCAGGAATGCAGGGATTCTTCAATATACGCAAATGAATCAACGTGATACACCATATTAACAAATTGAAGGAGAAAAACCATATGATCATCTCAGTAGATGTAGAGAAAGCTTTCGACAAAATTCAACACTCATTTATGATAAAAGCCCTGCAGAAAGTAGGCATACAGGGAACTTTCCTCAACATAATAAAGGCCATATATGACAAACCCACAGCCAACATCATCCTCAATGGTGAAAAACTGAAACCATTTCCACTAAGATCAGGAACAGGACAAGGGTGCCCACTCTCACCACTCTAATTCAACATAGTTTTGGAAGTTTTAGCCACAGCAATCAGAGAAGAAAAGGAAATAAAAGGAATGCAAATGGGAAAAGAAGAAGTAAAGCTGTCACTGTTTGCAGATGACATGATACTATACATAGAGAATCTTAAAGATGCTACCAGAAAACTACTACAGGTAATCAATGAATTTGGTAAAGTAGCAGGATACAAAATTAATGCACAGAAATCTCTGGCATTCCTATATACTAATGATGAAAAATCTGAAAGTGAAATCAAGAAAACACTCCCATTTACCATTGCAACAAAAAGAATAAAATATCTGGGAATAAACCTACCTAAGGAGATAACAGACCTGTATGCAGAAAATTATAAGACACTGATGAAAGAAATTAAAGATGATATAAATAGAAGGAGAGATATACCATGTTCCTGGATTGGAAGAATCAACATTGTGAAAATGACTCTAGTACTCAAAGCAATCTACAGATTCAATGCAATCCCTATCAAACTACCACTGGCATTTTTCACAGAACTAGAACAAAAAATTTCACTATTTTTATGGAAACAGAAAAGACCCCGAATAGCCAAGGCAATCTTGAGAATGAAAAACGGAGCTGGAGGAATCAGGCTGCCTGACTTCAGACTATACTACAAAGCTACAGTAATCAAGACAGTATGGTACTGGCACAAAAACAGAAAGATAGATCAATGGAACAGGATAGAAAGCCCAGAGATAAACCCACACAGATAGGGTCACCTTATCTTTCATAAAGGAGGCAGGAATATACAGTGGAGAAAGGACAGCCTCTTCAATAAGTGCTGCTGGGAAAACTGGACAGGGACATGTAAAAGTATGAGATTAGATCACTCCCTAACACTGTACACAAAAATAAGCTCAAAATGGATTAAAGACCTAAATGTAAGGCCAGAAACTATTAAACTCTTAGAGGAAAAACATAGGCAGAACACGCTATGACATAAATCAGAGCAAGATCCTTTTTGACCCACCTCCTAGAGAAATGGAAATAAAGACAAAAATAAACACATGGGACCTAATGAAACTTTTAAAAGCTTTTTGCACAGCAAGGGAAACCATAAAGAAGACCAAAAGACAACCCTCAGAATGGGAGAAAATATTTGCAAATGAAGCAACTGACAAAGGATTAATCTCCAAAGTATAAGCAGCTCATGCAGCTCAATATCAAAAAAACAAACAACCTGATCCAAAAATGGGTAGAAGACCTAAATAGACATTTCTCCACAGAAGATATACAGACTGCCAACAAACAGATGAAAAAATGTTCAACATCTTTAATCATTAGAGAAATGCAAATCAAAACTACAATGAGATATCATCTCACACCAGTCAGAATGGCCATCATCAAAAAATCTAGCAACAATAAATGCTGGAGAGGGTGTGGAGAAAAGGGAACACTCTTGCACTGCTGGTGGGAATGTGAATTGGTACAGCCACTATGGAGAACAGTATGGAGGTTTGTTAAGAAACTACAAATAGAACTACCATATGACCCAGCAATCCCACTGCTGGGCATATACCCTGAGAAAACCATAATTCAAAAAGAGTCATGTACCAAAATGTTCATAGCAGCTCTATTTACAATAGCCCAGAGATGGAAACAACCGAGGTGTCCATCATCGGATGAATGGATAAAGAAGATGTGGCACATATATACAATGGAATATTACTGAGCTTTAAAAAGAAACGAAATTGAGCTATTTGTCATTAGGTGGATAGACCTAGAGTCTGTCATACAGAGTGAAGTAATTCAGAAAGAGAAAGACAAATACCGTATGCTAACATATATATATGGAATTTAAGAAGAAAAAAATGTCATGAAGAACCTAGTGGTAAGACAGGAATAAAGACACGGACCTACTAGAGAATGGACTTGAGGATATGGGGAGGGGGAAGGGTAAGCTGTGACAAAGCGAAAGAGAGGCATGGACATATATACACTACCAAATGTAAAAAAAAAACAAATTAGGTTAAAAAAAGCATAATACAGACTAATAATTATTAAAAATCATTCAAGAGTGATTTTTTTTTGCACAGTCCTGTTCTCAATTTTAACTGATTCCCTTTCGATCAAAGTTTTTAAAAATGCAGTTTGGTTTTCTCCTTCATTTCCTTTATCCCACGACAGGGCCCCTCTCCAGTCGCGGGTAGAGGCGGTCAGTCTGCCCTGCAGGGTGAGGCCTTGCTCCCTGGGACCCTGTGCCTGCCGGGCGGGAGTCACAGCGAGTCCCTGAGGGCTTCAGTGTTGGCACAGTGGCCTGTAGGCGTTGCTTATTTTAAGCAAAAGGTGCTGACTGGTACGGCCCAAAGCGCAGAGTTTTATGGAGGTTTTATTTATTTTCCATTCTAAAAGCAGTATTCTTCATTAAAGAAAAATTGGGAAGAAGATGAGCCCATGGTCCTGTCACCTGAGGCAACTTAGTTTTGATCTCTTTTTTTCTGTGTTTTTCCTGCATTTGGACACGTTTTGTGCATTTATAAACATATTGTTACTATAATTTTCTCTTGAATTCATACAGTACATATTTTCCTATCTAATTCACTCTCTTCCTAAATATAACCTTTTAAAGAGTAATAGTTTTGGGTCCTAAAATTAATATCAAAATCAGAGTCCCTCTTTACTGCTTAGGAAATCCGTTTGTTCATTAGTTCATTCACTCACCGTTTTGTGAAGGGACTTTCATTTATATGAGTGTCAGTGCCAGAAACTGACTGGAGCTGGGGTTTCACACCACCCCAAGCATGTAGGGATGTGGGAAGGCAGACATCTGAATAATGGTAATGGGAAAACACTCTCCCACCCCAAAGATGGAGCATCTAACCCCACCTCATGGTGGGAGAACAGGAAGGTCCAGGCTCACAGGTTTAAGGATGAGTAACATTGTGGAGAGAGAGAAAAAATTCTAGGCAAGAGTTACTAAGTTTTTACAGCTGGTTTAAATGTCACCTTTTCTCTGAATCTTCCCTGACCTTTCATGGTGGTTGTTTGTATCCATTTTCCTACCCACCCCGCCCCCGGGGAAGGGAAGTTTTTGTATGACCCGTGACCCAGTGCTGGCGCATGTGAAGCGTCAGTGTGTTTAGTCCATTTGGCGACACTGACCATCTGCACTTACACAGCGTGAGGAGAAGGGAGGCTTTCCCATGGACTCAGCTGCTGTCCAGATAGACCTGCATCTCGAGGAGGGCTGTGTGTGGTACCACTGCCCGCCCATCCATATATGTGTGTGTACACATGGGGGGCTTTGCCTTAAGAAGTCTGTTTTAGAAGAAATGAACAGTAGACAGCAAGTTATTACAGTGACATTGTTTATAAAAATACCACTTTTCTATCTAACTTCCAAAGCATTGATAAATCCAGTGGTAATTAAACAGCTTTGGAGCATAACACACAGAAAACCTTCAAATTCTCTATTACAAAACGGCATTGATACAAAAAGCTGTAAAAAATAGCCCACAGTCAAAAAAATCATAGTACAGTACCACTCAAACAGTCTTACACATATCCTAAATAAAATATTACTGACACAATCTAGTAGCACATTAGAAGAATACTATATCAGAACCAGTTGGGGCTCATTCCAAGAATGAAGAATAATTCCATAGTAAGGAGCTAATATGACTTACCATATTAATAGGTTAAAGGGGGAAATACATGTATTTACTTGCAGAGTACCAAAATGAGATTTGAGAACCTTTAACATCTATTCCTTAACGTGATAAGATTTATAGGTAGATAGATTGTCAGAACCCAGCTTAACTATGTAGATTTCAGCGTCCACATGTACATGCATACCAGCTAAACATGTGACTTGAGTCCTGTCACTGAGCACAGCATCAACAGCACCAGCCCAGGGCTCTCAGCCTTGCCTCTCATTAGTGTCACCTGGGAGCATTCAGGGGCTTCTGTTGTCTTCATTTTGCCCCAGATCAGTGGAATCAGAATTTCTGTATTAGCTAATCAAATAAATGTGAAAAGCATAAGAGGTATAAAATCAAAAGGAGGAGACATCCTGATCATTGTTTTCAAATGATATGATTACTTACCTGGAAAACCTCAATGAACCCACGGGAGAACTACTGACAGTATTCAGTGGGGTGACTGGCTCCATGATTAATGTAGAAATGAAGAATTTTCTTAATACCAACAATCAACAGAAGACACAGTGGAAGAAAGCAACAATGAAAAACGTTAAACCATCTGGGAATAATCTGAAGAATGTGCAGGTCATTTAGGAAAAACCCCTCATATTCTGCTGAGCAAGTTTCTGCTTCTGAGTGTGATGACCAATCTGCAGCAGACCCATTTTACCTTAAAATGAATAGAAAAGCTGGATAAAGTAGAGAAAACTTCCAGTAGAAGACACCAGGGAGTTACAAAGACAGCCAGGACTTGAAGTGCTGGGACCGCAGGAAGAGGAGCCACTTGAGGCAGTCAATAATCGATGCTCTCAGAGGGATGGCAAGAGAGAAAGCAGCCACTCAGAAGCAGTTCTGTTGACTTCTGGGGGCTGGAGAGCTGTGGTTCAGGGCCTGCCAAAGTGCGGGGACCCTGGCGGGCAAGCTAGGCTTTCAGTTGGGGCCCCTGAAAGGCCATGAGTACAACAGGAGAACCGCGGTTGGGAAATAGCCCAGTGTCTCAGTCCAGCCCAGCCCACGATGCATCCAGGCCCCTTGCCCTGCACCGCTGGCTGTGGAAGCTGAAGAAAAGCCCTGTGTGGGGTAAGATACCAGCAAAAGCCTATTCCACTGTTCACACGCTGGGTCAGCATTTGGTCAAAACTGCCTCGCGTGTCAAGTGACTGGACTGAGAGAAGACAGGCAGATGGTACAGGCAGATGCAAAGTGGTGCAGGTATTGAAGTCATCAGCCTTTGACACTGAAATAACGATGATTCAGGTGTTTGAAGCAATAGTTGATAAGTGGAGAATTTCAGAGAAGTACAATCAGCAGAAAAGAACCACGTGGAAATTCTAGCCCTGAAAAATGCACGGTGCTGGATTTAGGAATGTAATCGATGGGTTTAATAGCATATCAGACATACTGGAAGTGGAGATGAGTGAAGGAGGTCAGAAGACCATATCCAGAGAGAATAAAGGATGGAAAATACATAGAAAGGGAGAGACCCATGAGCACTGTAAGGAGGTAGCTTACTGTGAATTATAGTCCACAGAGGGGAGGACACAGAGACTGGGGAGAAGCAGTGTTTGAAGAGGTGAAGACTAGCAGGTTTCCAAAACGTGGGAAAGACATCGAACAAAAGTTCAAGAAGCACCACGAATCCCAAGAAGAATATGCCTGCGTGCCCACCTGCACACACACGCGCGTGCGCACACACACGCACTCTGGGAACAGTATAGTGAAATTGTTGAAAATACAAATTTAAAAAAGCTAGAAAGGCCAGAGAAAAGACATATAACCTCAGAGGTTCTAAGAAGACTGCAGGGAAGATGGCAGTAAGTCCCAGGTCTTCCTCTTTTCCTGCACTCGGGCCTCTGCCAAGCAGCTCTCGTTATAGATGGTGCTCATTCCCCACTGCCTTATTCTGGACCCAGCTGCTGGCTCACCTTGGTCAGCCAGACGAGGATGGAATAATGAGGTCCTGATACGGGGGCCTCTCTTGCTTCTCCAGCGTTGTCATGAAGATATGACTGAGCCACCCCCTGGCCCCAAAGGAGGAGGAGGGTCACTGGGAGCACAGCCACCCCTAGTTGACCCCTAGCTCGTTCACAGACTGTTGCGAAATTGCATGTGGTTGTTGCTTTCAGCCTGTGGGTTTTGGGAGTGTTTCCTTATGCAGTTGACAGCAGCTTTGACAGAGTTGGGGGTGGCTAGAAGATAATGGAATGATATCTTTAAAGAACTGAAAGAAAATAACTGCCAAACTGAACTTCTATACCCAGAGGAAGTATCCTTCTAAAAGGAAATGGAAATTATGACATTTTTAGGCCATCAAAAAAAAAAAAAAAAAAGAGAGAATTTATTGCTAGCTGCCCTGACTAGAGAACCACCACCAGGAGGTCTTCAGGCAGAAAGTCTGTGACCCTAGATGGCAGCAGAGGGAGAAGGGCATGGAGGGCAATGGGGAAGGCATGTACACAGTCAGTCTGGACTCTGCCAAACTCCGGCTACAAAGGGGTGAATTGCTGGGAAGACAGTGTTTCTGGGTAGGAAGGTTTAACATGATCGCATATCAGTTCTCTCTGAATTAACCATGTTTAAGTGAGCACAACAAAACATTAACAAAATTTCTTTTGAAACTGAGCAAACTAGTTTTAAAGTTCATGTTGAGAAATAACGGCAAGGTTGTGAAGCAGGGAAGTTGTACGGGGGCCGTTGACCATCCCACGCCTGGTGCTCTGAGATGATGGAGTATTTACACCCGAGTGGCCGTGATCATGAACAGACAGACGGATTGAAGGAAAAGAATAGAAAGCCTAGAAATAGACCCAATGCATATGAGTATTTAGTATATGATAATGATGACATTTAAAATCAGCGGGGAAAGATGTATTATTCAATAATGATTTGGGGACAACTGGCCAGACATTTGGAAAATATATAGCTGGATCCCTCCCAAATTTCTTACCCCAAAATAAAATCCAGATGGCTCAAAGACTTAAAAGTATAATGGGACTTTACTAGAAGAAAACTTGGGGGAGTTTTTAATAATTTTGACAGGGAATTAATTTTATAAGGCAAGACAGAAAACCCAATATCTAAGAAAATGTAAAATGCACATCCTTTTAACTCACCAGGCCTACTCCCATGAAAGTCCATGATGAATATGCTTAAGTATGTTTGTAAAGAATTAAATGTAAAATGATTCTTTGAAAAATTGGAATAGGAAAAAAGCATGAGCATCCTAAATATCCTTCAAATTATGGTTTATCCTCAAGATGGAACTGTATATGTGCAGATATAGAAAGATCTGAAGATATTTTGAATGAAAAAATGAAGATGCAGAACAGCTGGAATCTATATTAGGAAAAATGAAATTGGACCTAATTTCTTTCATATCGGTCAACTCCTCTATACTTAAGTGAAAACTGTTTTTAGATGAGAACATAACATTTTCATGACCTCAGAGTAGATAAAGTATTTGAAACAGGATTTAAAAAACACCAACCACAGAGTAAAAGATTGATAATTCACACTACATTAAAATCAAGAACGTCTCTTAATAAAGACAGAGTTAAGACAAGCGACAGTCTTGGGAGAATGTGAAGTACGTGCACCCAGAAAAGGCCTCATGGTCAGTAACATAAAGACTCCCAACAGATCTTTAAGGAAAAGGCAAACAACCAAGAAAAAATTGGAGAAACCCTTGAGCAGGAACTTCTAAGGAGGAAATGCAGTGACACAAATATATAAGATGGTGTTCAACCTGGTTATTGAATCAGAGAAGTGAAAGGGAACCACGTGATACACAGTGGCCCACTGACTAGATGGGCAGGAACTCCAAGTCCGCCAGTTCTGGGTGCTGCTGAGAATGCAGAGCACGAGAACGCTGGCCTGGTGGTGGAATAAACACCATCTGAGCTCCAGCAGGTCCCTGGATGGCAGCAGGCAGCGCCCTGGGGCACCGAAGATGCGCATGCAACAACGTCCATAAGTAGGGCTGTTTGTTAGCTTCGCAGTCTGGAAATCCTCAAACGCACTTCAGGGGCAGAAGAGATGAAATAAATATTTCATACAATGAATTTTATATATTTTGTATATTGTATGAATATTTTTCATATTCACGAATATAAGCTGAATATACTGTATATTCGTTACATTCATACAACAGGAACATCCCACAGCAGTGAAATTGAACAAACCATGACGACCTGGATCACATATAAAACTGAGTGAAAGAAGGAAAGCACGAGAGATTCCATGCCACGCGTGTCCAGTTCTAAGAAGGGAAAGACTAGAGTACACAGCGGCCACCTGGGCAGGTGTGCTCGGCGAGGGGGCTTCTGGCTGCTGCAGGATTATATTTCTGGACCTGGGGAATGATTCTATGAACATTCACTTAATAGTTGTTCGTTATACATTTTTGTGCACATTTCTCTATGTTCATTACGTTGCACAGGAAGACTGAAAAAAATGCAGGAATAAATCCCTGTTGTGTTTAACCAATGTGTGTGTGTCCTCATGTGTAGGAAGACAGTCTCTGAAGGATGCCAAGAATCAGCTGGCATCTGTAGGTTGGGGGACTGGAACAGGAAGAAAATTTGTATTCCATTGTTAATTCTTCCTCATTAATTTTTTAAACGAAAAAAAAAAAAACTCACCTTAGACTTCTACAGTGCATGTGAAACCCTACAATTTCAGAAAAATTCACCAATATGCAGCTTTTCGGAGACCGTATCTAATTTGTTCAGATACAAGGGGAGGGGGGCAGGGCGAGGCCGGGCGTTCACGGTGGGGCTGCCCCCGGGGATGCTTCTGCTGCTGCTCCAGGAGAGCTGCTGCCCAGGTGGAGCGTGGAGATAGAATCTGCTTAAACCTCCTTTGGAGGCTTTTATGGCAGAACTTTAGGCACGTGTCCTGAAGGCCGTACTGCGCACGTGTGATCATTCTGACAGGGAGGCAAGTGTGCCCGATGGGGACTCAGGCCCATCTACCCCTGGAGGGAGGACGCTTGCACCCGAGCATCCACTGGGCTCATTTCAGAGCCCAGCACCTCCTAACTTCTGCGGTGTTCGGAGTGGTCTGTCTTCCCCCGTTTTCACCAAATGAAACAATTGATTTAAAAGCCCTCCTGTTTCAGCGTGTTCAGCAGACAGTAATGAATATTTTTCCAATTAAGAGATAGTCTGTACCTAAGTTTCCCTTCTTGAGGAAGAAAAAATTAAATTCAAGGATATGCCTGTGATTTCATTCTATAAAGTGGTGGAACTTAACAAATGAAGGTTAGATTCATCCTCAACATGAACGTTGCTTAAAGAGCTGCCCTCAGATTGGCTGGGGGTCACTGACAAATGACAAGATTGCCATTTTGAGAATAACAAGTTCTGGCTCTGAGGCGGGAGCGTGAGCTGGGGCGTCAGCGTTGGGCCCAGCAGCTGGAGGCCAGACTCACCACGCACACCGCTCTCTTTTGAAAGGGTAAGAAAAAGAAGAGGAAGAGAGAGAAACTACAGGAATCTACATCAGTCTGGAACTGAACCTGTAACGTCTCCAGCGTCTGCCTGTTCCTATTTTTAATTGATTAAAATTTCAAAAAAGGACCAGAAAGCGGAACAAACATAGAGTATGGGAATATTAGCCAGACAAAAGCACAGAAGAATGGAATGAAAGACAAAGAAACCACACTAAAGGGCAAAATTGGACAAGTGTTGCCATTAAAGACGATGTGAACAATCGCCTGCAGACTTCGATGTGGGAGTGTGCAGGTTCAGGAACCTCTCTACAGGCACATCAGGCCAAAGCTCAGTATGCTGGGTCCTTCTTTGCCGCTGTGTACCAAAGGTAAAGTGGAAAGGGGTACTAGATCTTGAAGAGCATTGATTGAAATGATGAAATAGACGGGCAGTATAGCCTGTGGTGAAAGATTAAAAGATTTTAATTCTTTTCTTCCGAGGTGAATGTTTATAACTTGGACCTGAGATTACAAAGCCATGAAACAGGATACTAAATGAAAGGATGGTTCTTTGATTCCTACAAATTTTCAGGGAGAATAGAGACTGTGATCTTTTAAAGGATTTGTATGCATTATATAGTTTTTCTAGAGTGGAAATTGGGGCCTAATCTATTTATGCCCCTTGAAGAATTGTGGTTCTGTGAAATGTGCTTAACTTTCTTCCATCATATTCTTTTAAACTTTATGTTCTTCAGAATAATTTCATGACCTTAATTTGGCTTCGTAAATAGGTTTCTTCTAACGGGAAAGGAATACCTTGATAGAAAACAAGAGGAAGGTTATCTAGGTAGTTACAGTTCCCATGGTAAATGAATATATAGACCATCTCTTTAGCAAATTAGTGTTCTGTGTATTTGGTAAGCCTATGGCAGGCTGTTAGGGCCTAATAAACCCTTCAATCGTGGAAAAAAAGACTTGAAACTGAGGTAATTAACTCTAAGACTTTTAAGGACAATGATATATGCCACCAAAGGAAATCTGTGTATGCAGATAATCTAGGATTTGCACATATAAGCTGTGTTACTCACTGTTACCTTACATTGGTTCTTGGATACTGTTGAGGAGACGTGTTGACCTTGGCATATTAGCAGTGCCCAAAATGCAACACAACTAACTTAACAAAATGCAGCTAGCTAAATGGACTATTAATAGAATCATTGCTATGGGCACTAATTAAGATGAAAATTAATTGCATGACCTGGCATAAGAAAACATCTAATCACATAAATTATCACCATTATAGAAAACTGTTTGCCTTAAGAAGCCACATCTTTAAAAGGGTGGGAATAAACCACCGTATAAAAATTGCTTATTATAGCCATCTAGTCATTGTCCTTGAATACATATTAAATGCTTATGATATTTCATATGACATATGTTAGGGTTAACAGTGATATAAAGGTACTATTTAGAAATTTTTTTCAAGATATTTATTTCAACCAAGTGGAAACCTAAGAAAATTTTATACTGTATTATCACAATAAACTTTTTTGCACATGCAAAAAAAAGAGTAACAAGCTCCGAAAGCCCGCGACATTGTGGGTGCAGTGCCCCCTTTTCTGATGGAGCAGCGGGAGGCAGGTGTGTCCCTGGCTGCCCGGCTCATTGCCGAGCACGCTCTGTCCTGTGACTTTGGCCACGGTCCACTGTCACTCTGCGGTGCTGAGGACCAGTAGTGCGTCCTCCTCACTTAGCCGCCTGCCTGGCTGCCAGTCCTCACCTGTGTCACTGCCCGACTCAGGGGCATCCAGGTGACCCCAGGAGATGGCTGTGAGCATAGGAAAGCGTGGGGAGGAGACACACAGCTGTCCTCCTTTCCTGCTCCTTGCTCTGGAGTGTACATCACTGCAGCAGGACACCGGAACACTGGTCACGTCAGAAATTCCACCGCCCACGAAAGGCTGGGGAGAGGAAGTGCTCCGTAAACAGGTGCAACCTGAATGAATCGGCAAAGATCTTCCTCTTGCGTCACCAAAGGCTGTTGAAAGCAGAGTGGAACCACGTGGCTGGCTTCGGGAGCCCCTCTCTTTTCAGACTCCTGGAGAGAGCGTGCTCCTGTGTGAACTGCCTTTTTGCGGGTGATTCTGTGGGCAGTGCACATGCCCACCAGCCTGACTGTTGACCGACACATAGCCAGGAACACATAGTCTCCTCAGAGCCCAGCCCAGGGCTCTCCCTGGGACACAGCTGCCCGAGGATGGCTTCCGGGTGGGCCACCTGGTGCCCTCTGTTGCCTCCCAGCCTCCCCTCTAGACGGTTGAGTTTGTTTGAGACCAGGCCGCGTAACAGGCAGCATGACTTCATCATATGGTGTCTTTCCTGTAAGCAAGTGTGTGGGTCCAGTGCTGAACGGAAGGAGACGAGATGAGACCAGGACTTGAGTGAGGTCGGCACCGGCCCGCAGGCCCACCGGGTGAGCTCTTTCTCAGCTCAGGCCAGATCCTCCCTGCTGCGTGGGCAGTGATCTTGCCAGATCAACCCGAGTTTATTCAGAGTGATGTGGATAAAGTCGATGAGTCGATGTGCAGTGAGTGAGAGGGAGAAGGAAGATGGCAGATCCTGGCTGCAGTCGCTGTGGAACCGCAGGAGCAGGGCCCCCCAGCTTGTGTATCTGAAGGGGGCACTGAGGGGCGTGGCCCTTGCACACAAGCACAGCGCTCTTGTCTACGTTTCCACCTCCGTTAGAGCAGCGTTTCAGGTTGGTCCTAGCTCTGCTGTCTTCATTTTAATACCAATTATAACATGATTTTGAAAAGCAGATCCTTTAGGAATAAAAGGGGGTTTCGTATTCCTGTTTGCTGGGAAAATCACAAAAGGTTACTTGATTACAAAGGATGGATGAAAGGCCACAAGTTATATGACTGCTGAAAACAGCATGACTTGTTAATAGTTTCATTAAGATGCTCCAGATGCAGTCGTCAGGCTGCTGAGATGCAGGGGACAGAGCTCTCAGGTTCATGCTGGTCTGCTTTACCACGTTGACGGTGATGTGGGTGAGCTCAGAAAGGACAAGCAAAAGCCTAAGCCCTCAGCGCTTTCACTGCTTCAACTTGAAATCTCTTAGTTCAGCCCCACTCAGCTGGCAGTGTCCTGCATGTCTCTGTCCATGGAGACCGGCCCTGTGGGTTCATCCCTCCTTCGTGACCTCGGGGGATGTTCCTGTCCCTAGGGACGGTGAAGATTGAGTACCGTGATTCCCTTTGCCACGTCCCAGGCAGTTCCCTTTGGAGCCTCGCTGTTTGGGGATCTAGGAGGTGAACGGTGCGAGTTACGGTGGAGCTGGCATCGTCCCTTCCGAGCGGGGCTGAAGTGGGAGGGCCGATCACCAGGTCACTGTGGTTCTTCTGTCTCTCCCTGTGGCTCTCCAGCCAGCGTGCTTTTGGAGTGACACACATTTGAGCAAACCAGGCGTATCATAAAAGTGTCTGTTGGAAGCTGTGGCCCTGTCAGCTCAGCCGGTGCTCACAGTTCTGGAAGATTCCTGTGAGTCGAGTGTGTGAGCTCAGCTTTGGACTGGGGTAAGTTTCTCTTACTGGAGACATGCCGCCCGCCCCCATGACCTGGGCGACACGGGGTTCCTGCTTGTTCCCCTGCATTGGTTAGTTGGGAGGAGAGAAGAGAGGGAGCTGGTTTGTTTCCCCTTCCGTGTGAAGGTTCCTGGACCGTGAACTTGCCCCGTGGGTTGCCAGGAGGTGTGGGGGAGGGTGCAGGGTCAGGCGACTCCTGGTCACCTGGGTTTCAGTCCTGCACACCACGGTGATGGCATGCCCACGTGTCTTTCCCCGACGGCGGACACCCAGAACGTCCCCCCGGGTCCTAAAAACAAGTCCCCTCGTTCACGAGAGCTTGAAGCGCAGGGAGTCTGGCCGTGTGTAGTGGTGGAACCAGCCCCAGGCTGACCGGGCGGGCTTGTGAGGCTGTGACCTTCTGCCCAGGTGCAGAGGCCAGAGCTCCTTCCCTGGGCACTCTCTGCCCTGGACGCCCCCCCGACAGCGGGAAGCACGGCAGCTCAGGCCAGGGGCAGGACTGGCCTCCTGCTTCTTGGCACCGGGGTGAGGGAGGGGATGGGGGAGGGAGGGTCACCTGAGGGGGAGGGTCACAGGGGCCAGGCATTTCTGCCCACGGCTTGGGAGGCAGCGGTCAGCAGGACGAGATGACGTCTGTCCAGGGCGTGCAGCTCTCACGCGGATGTAAGATCAGCTTCAGAGGAGGTCACTGTGCAGTAGCTGAAGCTCCAGCTGGGCCGGGACGAGGGGAGGAGGGAGTGACCACAGCCTGGGTCTCTCTAGGGAACGGATGGCTGAGTAAGAGGTGCCGGAGGGGCCCAGCCTCCAGGGCTTCCCACCGGAAGCCCAGCAGCAGGGCTGGTGTGGAGCTTGGCTGCAGGCCTCCCCTGGGCAGCTGTCCCCGGCCTTCGTCCCCAGGGCACCTCCCAGCAGACCCCTCTTTTCTTTAGCACCGGCCCGTGCGGCGGGTGGGAGGAGGGTGGTGCCCAGTGGTGACGATGGGCACCTCAGAGTCCGGGAGGCGTGGCGTGCGATGCTGGGAGACAGGTGCTCCTGCCAGGAGCACTTTGCGCCCCCCCCCCGAAGGCTGCCAGC
Organism: Mesoplodon densirostris; assembly: GCF_025265405.1. Taxonomy (NCBI): domain Eukaryota; kingdom Metazoa; phylum Chordata; class Mammalia; order Artiodactyla; family Ziphiidae; genus Mesoplodon; species Mesoplodon densirostris. Next base: position 113,492,605 of record NC_082669.1, on the reverse strand, counting down.
TGCCCCACCTGGACGGGCCCCTCAGGGCCCTGCCGAGTGTTGGGGGCCTCACATGGTACGGGGTGCTCTGCCGTGGGGACCGTCTCTGCTGAGTGTCACTTGTAGGAAGGGACCCTGTGGGTGCCCTCAAGGGGAGAGGGTGGCCCGCCTCCAAGTGGCTGCCATGCCCAGTGAGGAGGAATTCGCCCAAGTGTGGCTCTTGCAGGCCAGTCCCTCTGCCTTCCTCCCCCTCCCCCAGGGCCCTCCCGGCAGCTGGAAGTGACACAGGTGCTCAGTGTAATGAGCTCCATGGCACGATTAACCAGGTGGGCAGGGAGCAAGCCCACAGCTCTTAAAGATTAATTCTCCATTGACTCATTTTATCCTTTTGGAAGAAATTTTTTGTGTATCAATTTGATATAAACACCCCGCCCCCCGGATTCATGGGCAGCTCAGACAAGAGGAGGTGACTCTGAACGAAGCCTTAGGTGCCCTTTGTTGAGAGTTCGCCCTTCAGGCTGTGGCTCCAGCCACAGGTGAGCATCTGGGAGGGGCTGCGGTGATGAAGCGTGTTCTGCGCGTGGATGCTTTCCATCCCCACCCGTCCAGTCATCTGGCACCCCTCAGGTGGGAAAAAGGAGTTTGTTCTGTGCTTGTTGACCAGGATTAAACAGAGCAGAAGGTATTAAAAAAAAAAAGAGGTACAGCTATGTCCCTGAAAGGGCTCTGTCCTGCTTTTTTACTTATCTTTCTGGAAAGCCTTTGACATTTTATATTTAAAAAAATTTCTTTTAAGTGACGAATGTGGTCAGTTTGCTTTGGGCCCCTTTCCTCTTCTTATCTCCCATGATTTGGGAAAAATGGAAGTAGATGGAATCTGTTTTAATTTTTCCCAAAATTGAAATGTATTATTTAATTTTTTGATGAAAAAGGAAATATATTTCCTTTCATACCTTTTTCATATGCACGTTTCCCATAATATTTCCCATAATTATTCCCATAATTAAAGCACATATACAATAAAAAAAAGAAATATGCTGAATGGTGGACATTTGGGTTGTACAGAAAGTTGTAAGGTATAAAATAAAAATCACGTACTTATTATCCTAAAACCCCAAAATAATCATCATGAAGGACACTTCAGTGAATAGCCTTTCAGATGCTGTTCTGTCACAAAAATGGAATCCTGTAGTTCTGCAAAGTTTTCTTGTCACTTATCAAACTACAGACTCTTAGCCCAGTTTGCTGAGTCATATTCCACTCGTAGGTGCTGACAGGCAGTGCCCGTTGTAGGGAGGTGCTGTTACGTCTTTAACTAATTCTCTAGTGATGACAACTTAGGTTTCAGTGTTCTGTTTCAGCCCCTTTAACCCCTTCATTATCATATGAAGATATTCTCAGCTCAGGTTTGAGGAATCCATTACTTTCAGTTTTTTTTTTTTTTTTAAACCATGTCATGTGCTCAGAGAATGGTCTTCTGATGACCACCACCACCACCACCATCATCATCATCCATGTTGAGTGAATCTGGCTGGAGCCGTGTTAACACCCTGAAAGTACCCGTATGAAATCTGTGACCCTTCACAAGCACCAAGGCCTCCAGTATAGGGCCTTTCTGGAGAGTGTTGAGCTCTTGGGGGCTGGACCTGGAGGTGTTGGGCGTCTCAGTATCAAGCCCATGGAGCATGTGTTTGAGGTGGTGTCTGCCTACAAGGAGACAGTTTCTAGTGTGGTTCTCCACCTCTGCAGCTGTGGCCACACAGGCTATCCTGGTGGGGTTAATGCATCGGTCTCTGTTCTTACAGCTGAGCTTGGGGGTAGTGTCTGATCAGAAGTGGTGACACATTAGAGTGAGAGGCCAGGAAGTTGGCAGGACCCAGTAGGACTCACGTGAGCACAGAACTGAAGCTATTTTCTAAGTGATTTAATTAGTTATGTCCAGGAAACACAGGTGGTGTCTCAGCATGACATTATAGAACCTGAAACCAGCTTTCACTTGGGGTGAAGTCCCCAAGTGAGTCAGGGACCATGTTGTGCAGCTGTCATCACCCAGAGGAGGGAGCCTGCAGGTGAACCCTGTGACACAGTGAGCGGATAAGAGAGGGAAAGAAAGCAGACTTGAAAACACAGTGGAGCTATTGCATGCAGCTCCCCTAAAATCAGCCCTGTTTTCTGGACGCTTTAGTTACGTGAACCAACACATTCCCTGATTTTAAGCCAGTTTCAGTCACATTTTCTCTGATTGGCAACTGAAAGTGTCTTAATTGATACAGAGGTGGAAATTTTACTCGGTTCTGATTTATTCAAAATTGCACAGCTAACAAACAGCAGAGCCCAGAACTGGAGCTTATGTTTTTCCCAATCCAAGGCCCCTTTCCACTGAACCATGCCTGTCACGGAACTGCAAGGAGCAGGCCTTCCAGTGCAGTGGCCTCAGTGCACGGTGCCCAGAGCTGTCCCCAGACAGCCAAGCCACTGCGAGCCCGGTTGCTAGAAGCTTTCTCGCCTAAATGAGTTCCACATAAAATATAGACCTAGACATCACCCCTCTGGGTGGGAGACCACGCTGCACCTCAGCAGGGGCTGACTGCATTCCTTGGGCAATTACAGTTCAGTGTGATTCTCTTGCCTGTTGGAGTCCTTACAAAATATTGTTGCTTGATAAACCTCCATGTTGGGCGAGTAGGGGTTTTTACCTCGTGTTGTCCGCCGGGTCTGGGGTGGCCTTAGTCTCTGTGCCCTGTGGAGCCTTCCTGTTATCCCCTCACCCGCCTCCCTGTAAGTGGTTGCTTCTGATTGGAGGTTGGGACTCGACACTGCAAACCACACTAGCTCACAGTCCGTGCCATATCATGGGAACCCACTCTCACGTCTGTTTGTGTTTTAGTGAAGAGCCTGTAACTTTAATGAAATACCAGGAAACGAGTCTACCTGCATCTTTTCACATATTTGCATGCTGATAGTTCTGCCCTGGAGCATTTTTTCTCGGACAGGACTCTGCTGTTGGGAAGGCTGTTTGTGCACATCTGAGCACTGGGTGACCCGAGCCACAGGTAGCCGGGACTCCAGGCCAGGAATGGGTGAGCCTGTGGGGACTGGGTGGACCTAAGACATCTGTAGAAGCTGAGGAGCTGGATGGTGGGAAAACCACGGGAGCCAGCGAGCGCTGGGGGCTCCCGTCAGCCTCCAACCTGTGCTCTCTGCCCACACGGCCTTCCCTGGGGTTTCTTGGTGCCCCATTTCTTCATGGGTCTGCTGGAATGTGCCATGGTTCTGATTTAAACATGCTCTTCCTGGAGACACTGGGGAGCCCATGCTGTGGAGAGAAGTTTGGAACTCAGTTCTGGGTGCTCTTGGCACCCCCAGGTGCCCGGGACTCGGGGATGGCCACTCACTCAGGTGTCCATTACCCACGGACAGAGTATGCTCCAGGAGCAGAGCCGTTGTGAGAACGTCACGAGGTAATAACTAAAGTAGCCGGAGCTAGGAGTCAGAACCTTGAGTGCAGGCCCAGGCTTTGCCGTCGACCAGCTGTGTGCCCCGGAAGGATCCGTTGCCGGTTAGAGTTTGTGAAGCGCGTCCTCCCGCCTGCAGTGCGGGGTGCTGTCACCGGGGGGCCGAGCACACAGCGGCTGATGATGGCAGGTCAGCTTGTTTCACCGTGATAGTTCCTTTTATTGCTGTAAATTCCCATTGCTGTAAAAAAAACAGCTGTCTCTATTGGAAAGAACTCTGAAAGAAGTGACCAAATAAAATATAAGTACATGGGCGGAACTTTCTGAGCCAAATCAGGAATGATAGCTGTAATCGAGTTGTAGCTCCCTTCCTGTTGGATTTTGTTTGCTGCCCGGCCCTGCAAATCTGCCACAGTCCACTCAGAGGACATTTGCTAATTGGGAATGACCTTCCTATGCAAAAGAGAGGCATGGCAGAGTAACCATGAGCAGAGGGTGAGTGCTATGTGCCATTAAAATGATATTTATGAAGAGTTTTCTAAGGACAAAAGAAACTTCTTGTGGCATAATGCTAAATGAAAAAGGAAACTGTACAATTGTACAAATAACGTGACCTCAACTATGTGAAGAAAGCCTGAATGGAAAGAAAAGGAACTGTGCCAGATGTTAACAGCAATTCCTCAGATTGCTGGGGGTGTGAATACTTTTGCTTTTCTTCTTTACAGTTTTCTGTGTGTGAACAAAAATTCTTTAAAAGGACAACCTTTGACAGGACTTTTAGGAAAGCTTTCCTTAAGGCTCTCACCACCTCTCTTTCTGAGCCATAGGGAATGGACCCTTTTTCTCTTGGATGCTCTGTGAATTACACTGCATCTTGTATGCACTTACCACCTTATGCTACCCTATTTGAAAAATGACGTTCTTTCACTTTGGCCTAAAACGAAGTGCTCCAGCGCCTGCGTCCCTCTCTTAGGAGCCAGTTTCATATGTGGCCCCAGGTTAGAGATGGGTTTGTTGGGTTCCATAACACCTTCTTTTGAACACTTGGTTATAGGTTAAGAGAACCACTGAAATTTGGAGACTAAGCAGAACTTAAGGTCTAGGCAGAATTAGATACTGAGGCATCAGCCTCTCTCCTGATAGCAAATCAGACAGGACTTTTTCAGTGTATCATTCCAGGTTCTTAGCTGCAACCAGCAGACGGGATCTGCTCTCCGAAGCCCTTTTCCCACGTACTTCTAGCAGCAGGCAGCATGACCTGAGGGGGTGCCTATCTGCCTCCACCCAGCCTCCCTCCTGTGTGGCGTCTCTGGCCTGCACCCGCTCTGTGTGGATCTGGACCTCCCCCTTTTCCCCTGCTGTGTCCGCTTGGTCACCTAGTCCAGCCCACCTTCCCAAGAGCACCTCTCTGATCCCAGGTTCACAATGACAAAGCCTAGTGCGTCTCCTCTGCACCCCGAGTGCTTGCACGTACCCCTAGGTCAGTGCCTGTCTCGTGACATTTTGTTGTAATGACATATTTTCACTTCTCTCTCTCTCGGCTGCTGTATTGTGTGGTTTCCAGAGATGGAGAAAAAACTGTGTGTGTGTGTGTGTGTGTGTGCGCGCGCGCGTGCGTGCAAATATTTACCTTAAGGGACTGGCTCGGTGTCTGTGGGACTGGCAAGTCCACCCTCCGTGCGGCAGCCTGAGGCTGCAAAGCCCCGGCAGGAGGGGACGTTGCAGTCTTGAGGCAGAATTCCTGCTTCTCGGGAAACCTCAGCCCCTGCTCTCCAGGCCTTCATATGAATGGACGAGGCCCAGCATGTTGTGGCGGGCCCTTTACTTATAGTCAGCGGATTGTGGATGGTAATCACATCCACAGAAACCTTCACAGCCACACCTAGATTAGGGTCTGCTTAAAGAGCCAGTGCGACGGCCTGGACCTGCACAGGACCACGTGGGAGCCCCTCCGGTTGCCCGGCGCGTACAGGGGTGTGAACAAGTGCTGCGCCCACACCCTGCTCAAAGGGCTGCTGCTGCTGGAGGAGGTCTCCTGACAGTGACGTCGCACTTGCAGACGTGTGTGCCGTCTGTTCTGTGTGCTCAACATGTGCTTAAATTTGGCCAGAGACCCACTGAGAACGGAATCAGGAGGGTCGGTTCTTTAGTCATCTCTGTCTCCGGCAGTCCTGGACTCTCTCTCCTGCCATGCAGGATATGCCCTTGGGTGCTCTGAGCCAAGGTTCTAATTACAGGCTCAGGAGCAGCAAAGTGTTCGGGGCGGCTTCTGACAGTGTTCCCGCACTTTGCCCCTTGACTGAGTCCTTGACAGCTGAGAGGCTCAATGCGACTTCCTGTTTTGCCCCTGCTTTTCTTCCGCTTCACGAAGCCGAGTGGAGAACAGAAGCCCAGTCGGCAGAAAGGGCGATGGCGCCCACCCTGCTGCCTGGGCCGTGGGCTCCACGTGGGCAGAGACTGAGCGAGGGCCACGGGCACCCCCGGGCCACGTGCACGTGTGCACCTGCGCTCAGGAGAACCGTCCAGCACCACAGGGTGGGAGGCCGAGCAGGGTCCGCGTCACCTTCCTCACTGACAAAGTACAGGTAAGAGGAAAGTGTGAGGGTGAAGTGAAATAGTGCAACTGCTGAGCGCAGGCTCAGTGCTGCTTTCTGATTAAATTCCAGTTTGGCCCTAATCCTCTGTCAGGCCTCTGCTTCCCCTTTCCTCATCTGGCAGAGGGGGAGTCAGACAGGCCCGTTTTTAAGACCCCTGGGACAGTCATGGGGCTCAGTGAGGCCTCGGGGGTCCAGGGAGGTCCTCACGGCCTCGCCACCCAGGGCCGGGCATCCTGAGGGTCTGCTGAGGCCCCGCCAGCCCGCAGCCCAGGAGGAGGGGTCGTCGTGGCTCCCCCCACCCCTCCCCTCTGGGCCGCTTGTCTGAGTGTTTCCCAAAGGCTCTCTTCATCCAGCTGACCCCGCTCGGCCTTTCCTTTGTTACCTTAAGAAGTTCCGGTTTTGGGCTTCCCTGGTGGCGCAGTGGTTGGGAGTCCGCCTGCCGATGCGGGGGGCGCGGGTTTGTGCCCCGGTCCGGGAGGATCCCACATGCTGCGGAGCGGCTGGGCCCGTGAGCCATGGCTGTTGAGCCTGCGCGTCTGGAGCCTGTGCTCCGCGGCGGGAGAGGCCACAGTGGTAAGAGGCCTGCGTACCGCAAAAAAAAACCCAGGTCTGATTAAAAAAAAAAAAGAAGTGCCGGTTTTGAGACACATTTGCACGTGAGGGGCACTAGCCTCCGGTTTTCTTTCCTCACTGCTTCGGGCCCCTGAGCGGAGCAAAGGGCCTGTGGTCCAGTTCCGTCTGGGGAGGTGGTTTGCGCCATTGCCTCCGCTCTCGATTCCTCTCTGGGGACAGTCAGGACCTGTCTTGTTCTCACTGCTGCCGCGCAGGGAGCGTGGGGCGGAGCGCTCTGGGCCAGCTGGGCTCGGGAGTGACCAGCCCGAATCAGCGCCACCTGGACCCTGAGTCGGACACAGGCCCCGCAGGCGGGGCTGCGGGTCACGGCCTTGCAAGTGGCACCTGCTGCTTCGCGTGGGGTGGGGGCACTTCTCTTCTTTTTTCTTATTTCCACCTTCCTTTGATTTTACTTTCTTTGAGACGTGCAAGGGTAAGTGTGTGTCTGTGAAATGAGAACCGGCAGCTCGCAGAGTGTCCCGGCTCGCGCCCGCGTCCAGGTCTGTGGCTCAGAAAATGAGAGGGTGCTTGGCAGCTGCCGGTGGCGGCTTGCTGGGCCCTCACTGCATGCGCTCCAAGTCTTCCACAGCCGAGGGGGCCGGAGCGCGGGCCTGGCCCTCGTCTCTCCCACTGCGGGGTGCTGTCGGTGAAGCTCAGCAGCCCGCCTGGGACTGGGAGTCTGTGCATTTTGAAATGCTGTGGGTTCTTCTTGGGTGCGGGTGGGTCTCCTTGGAGACCGGCTCTGTCACTGCTTCCATCTTGGAGGCAAGATTCAGTAAGTTGTGAAATCAATGCATTCCTGTCACTTTGCATTCTAATGACACGTTTCTGTAGGTGTTCTTTGAGTGGTGGATTTTATTGAAGTATTTCTGTGATGAACCTTGTATGCTAATGAGCAAACTTCCTCTTCAACAGTAACGGGGCCTCCCTCTCAGCCCCTCTCTGGAGATGATTTCACAGATCTGACAATGAAGGAAAGGAAACCTAACTGTTTAGAGTTAAGACAAACTTTGTTGTTTTATCCCCAATAGTAATTCTCTATTCTCTCACAGCTATTGATGAATATGTGGCGTAAATGTTGGATCACTGCTTCTCAATGTAAGAAGTTGCCACTTCAGTTATATCCCACATATATCAAACAGAGCATGTGGCTCTCAAAGCAGCACAGAACATATTGGAGAGAAAACCAGCAACTTTCTCCACATTCAGCTTCATTTTTCTTTCACTTTCATGGAAACCATAGATTGTTTCTGTGTTTCAGATCAAACATGTTTTTGAGCAAAGAGTACATTACCCAGCTGTCCTAAAAGCCATTACTCGTCACTGTTCAAATTTAATCCAAGCCATCTGTTACACTTCTTTCTCTGCATTTATTTTTGAGGCACATCGCAGGAAAGCTGCTTCTTGACATATCTCACTTGGAGAAGTTACAAAAAGGAAAATATGTCAGAAACTTTAGGTATCGTTTTGTCAATGCATTTTTGCATAAATAATTAAGTTATATTTCACTTAGGGTTCAGAAACCCAGTGCTATTACCCCAACTTAGAAATAAATTTGAAGACTCCATGAAACAAAACAAATCTTATATTTCTTAATGGGGTGGCTCTCAATAATATGCAACAGGTTAAATTCTTCCTTTTAAGTGTGATTCTGTTGAAATTTCTATCTGAAGACTTGAGACTAAATGGTAATTAGTGTGTAATGTATATACTAGTGTATTCGTAATTGGTCATGTACCTGGTAAATGGGTATAACTGGTCTATTTTTTTTTTTTTTTTTTTTTTTTTTTTGCGGTACACGGGCTCCTCACTGTTGTGGCCTCCCCCGTTGCGGAGCACAGGCTCCGGACATGCAGGCTAAGCGGCCATGGCTCACGGGCCCAGCCGGTCCGCGGCACGTGGGATCTTCCCGGACTGGGGTACGAACCTGTGTCCCCTGCATCGGCAGGCGGACTCTCAACCACTGCGCCACCAGGGAAGCCCTAACTGGTCTATTTTTATTCTGAAGCCTGAAATAAAGATCCGAGCCACAGGGGCTTAAGGAGGTATGAGTCATCTCTCCAGAAATGAACTTGAGCTCAGTCGTGTCATCAGATGACCTTGGTAGAACTGGGCGCGTGGTTGCCTCCTGCATCGGCTTTGGAGACGATGGGAGGATGAAGGTGAGGTTCTCCGCACGGCTCTGCTGGAACCTGGGCATTTTCCTTCCCCTGGGCTGCAGTTCCCGTGGTTTCCCGCTCTGTGACTCCGCCGCACTAGGGATATGGACACGTCTTGTTAACAAGGACAGGGAGAAAGTGGGCAGTGGTCGCAGCAACCCCAGTCACGACGGCTGCCACGGTATTACACGCTTCAGGACGGAATGTGGGACCAGGGAGATGGAATCTGTTTTTCTGGAAGCCCATGTGGTTTAGAGTGAAGACACTGTTTTCCTGATTCACGTCCGTGACAGCCCGTGTCTTTGGGAGGGAAGAACGCACAGGAGCCACACCTCCGTGTGTAAATTGACTGCATAACATTGGTTAAGTCTCCCCTTCCTGGAAGTACCTCTCGAACTGAGAGCAAAAGCCGGCTTTGCAGATGCGCTGCTCTCCTTTGCCTTCGAGGAGGAGGGGAAGCTTGTGCGGATGCTCTGCTGGGAGAGGTCCTGGGCTGAACCCTCAGGAGGGCAGGCCGAGGGCCCGAGCTCTGAAAGCAGCCCCTGGGCGCGCAGAGGGTGAGGAGGTCACGGGACCCACCATGGGTGGGCCGTGGTCCTACTCCTCCGATGGCTGTGTCTGAGCCCCAGGCAAGGCCATCGCCATGCCGTGGACTCCTCGCCTGCCTTGGGAAGGAAGGCCGACAGTAGCTGTGTCAGGAGAGAGATGGCTCTCGCTGTTCTGTGCCCTCTTACCAGTGCTCAGACCCAACCTGGCAAAACCCATTACGATGTGGCTTATTCCCACTTAGGCTTGGAGATGAGATGGATGAAATCATGTGCAGAGAGCATGACAGTTGCTCATGCTCAGCCAGTATTTGCTGAGTAAATGGCAGAGGTGGTAAACGTCTATACAGCCCAGCTCATGCTCTTCTCCCATCCCGGTGGGCTCCGTCTCAACTCTGGCTCGTCCAGGCCTCCCTCAGGAGTGCCTTTGAAACAGAGACCACCACCTGCCTCTGGACTTGGAGGTGGTGGAGGGATGGAATGCTGAGCTTCTGGAGACATTAGAACGTTATTTCTGGGCTTCCCTGGTGGCGCAGTGGTTGAGAGTCCGCCTGCCGATGCAGGGGACACAGGTTCTTGCCCCAGTCCGGGAAGATCCCACATGCCACGGAGCGGCTGGGCCCGTGAGCCATGGCCGCTGAGCCTGCGCGTCCGGAGCCTGTGCTCCACAACGGGAGAGCCCACAACAGTGAGAGGCCCACGTGCTGCAAAAAAAACAAAAAACAAAACAAACAAAACGACGTTATTTCTAAGCAGCCTTAGAAGTGTCTCGGTGGGGAACATTGGTACAGGAAGGAAACCGTGGGCTTGTTAATTGGGCCGTTTACCCGCACATATCATTTTAATTCCACTCGGCAGTACACTGCCAACTGGCCTCTTGGCATGAAGCGGAAGAGGAAGGTCTGCACCAATCAGTATCAATCCCTGAGGAATAATGATTGGGAAGGAAAGAGCTGACGCTCATCTGACTTGCCACTTTAACAGTGTTTTCGTGAGGCTATGCATTTTAAGGGCTCCCTGATGCACTTGGTAAAGACTTCCTAAGTTTATGATTATTAATTAGAGCAACGAATGGATCCTGGTGTGTACTGTGTGTAATGTTTGCAAAACAGCCATTTCCTAAAGTGGGGTCTTCTTGGCCAGAAGGACTTCCTGTTAGAAGATAATTATCAGGCCTGTGCTGTCCTCCCAGTAACATTTTGGAAAGATGGATGTGCCACAGAGGTGCTCATGCTGGTCAGTCAGGAACCAGGCTGCCCAGGACACAGGCTTTCAGGCCGGACATCCCTCTCCACACCTGGTGGCGATGCTGTGGCTGTCCTGAACAACGTGCTCGAACACAGAGGGCACTCACGAGACCAGAGCCCACGGTCCTCACTCTGCACGGAGGCGCAAGACCCAGATGAGGCCCCACCAGGCTAATTGGGACTGAGGACCATTAACCACCAGCGGGGAAAATTATGGTGTAAAAAAATGAAGAAGTCTCTTAATGCTGGTTATGTGTGTATAAATGGAAACAGAAACATTGATATTGATTGAATGCATGTAACTTAAAACGTCAGACACATTGAGAGTCAGCCGTCTTAAGTCTGGTTCCAACAGTGCTTCCTTGCGTTACAACTTGTGAGAAGGAGGGAGCAGCTGTTCTATGACTTGGTGACTCGTCCTGCACCTTTCCGAGTTTAGCTCAGCTTCCAGTGTTTTATCCTTTGAACGTTCGACGTCGTGAAGTATCTCCGAGTGTTCCTCACTGTGAGTGTTTCTGCCTCCCCCACTTTGCCCTTTTCCTCGCAGCCATGTCCCTCGTTTATGTGGATGAATGGCCTTTGCCACCTTCCTGGGGCCCCGAGTCGAGTCTCTCAGATGGTGGCCGTGTCCCCGTTCCCTGGTCAGCTGCCTTCCTCCATGACTCAGATTTCACTTCCAACCTTACCTGCTTTTCATCTCTCTGCTGCACTTCTGTCTTCCTTGGTCAGTTTTCTGTCTTGATGACCCGTTTCTGCGAAATGTTACGCGGTTTGTCACCGGGAGCCAGGGCGCCAGCACGCCTGTGTGTCGCTGACAGACTTTGGAAGAAGAGCCGTGAGTGGTGACCGGTCACGATGCAGATCTGGCACGTACGCGGCGATCCGTGGACTGAGGACCTGGCAGCAGACTTTGTCCTTTAGGCGACCGTGACAGTTACCGTCCTGTGGGAACTGAAGTGTGAGCGTGTACCTGGGAACGGCGCTGTGTAACGAAACGAGGGGGTGAAGCCAGCACGGCCATCAACCCATCACAGACAGCAGGGCCTCGGACCTGGCAATTACTGAGTGGAACCGAACTCTGGTTGCTGGGCCCCAAGGCAAACCTGCCAGGTCGTGTACATGCGTGGAAACACTCTCAGGCGACTCTGATGTGCAGTCAGGTTTGGGGGACACTGACAGGCAGGGTTCAGTGTCCACGAAGCCCCCCACAGTCAGGTGTGGCAGAAAAGCAGGCCAGGCTCAGTACATGGTGTTGCTGCAGGGGGCAGCCTCACCGAGATGGAGGCCAGGAGGCTGGCCCAGGGCGTGGCCCAGAGAGCAGCCAGGAATCCTAGGTCTCACAGCTGCAGGGCCGCGGAGGTGACGCCCAGCCCTCCGGTTAGTGCTCTCCCACTAAGGTCCTTGCACACGTGATCATAGGACCTGCTCTGAAGTCAACTCTTGGTGACTAAATTTAGGCTAAATCAACCTGATTCACTCAATTTTCCTTAAGAAACTTTCTTGTTTATCATGCAACAAGGAGGAAGCACGCTTGGCTGGGGAGCCTTGCTGAGGGGTCTTTGCTGAGGGGTCTTTGCTGTGGGGTCGGGGGAGAGGAAGTCGTCAGAAATAATTCTAGGGTGGGTGCAGTGGCATCTAATTTGTGTCCATGGGATCGGCCCAGGGTTCTAAACCCTTACTGCTGCCCGTAGAGTCTCCTGGGGAATTTGTGCTGGAGCCAGTGTGGATGCCACCAGACCAGTCCCATCAGAGCCTCCAAGGCAGGGCCCAGGCACCTGCGCTTTCAAGGTCCCAGGTGGTCCCGGTGTGCAGCCAGTGCCCGGGAGGTTGGTAGGGGCTTCGAGGGGCCAGCAGTCACGGCCGAGGCGACGCCAGGCCCTGAAGGCAGTGGCGCTGGCCCTCTGCACGGCTAGAGCAGGCGGGCTCCCGGGCGGTCTGCTGGGGCGTGGCTGGTTGGTGTGCAGCTTCACACCCATGCAGATGAGGGGTCCCAGAGCGGTGACTGGAGAGGAGAAATGAATCTGGAGGCGCGAAGCAGATGGTACAGCTTGTGGCCCTGCCGTCAGTCAGGAAAGTAAACGGCTGGACTCCTGTTAAAGGGCCTTGGCCGGAGCAGCCCATTAAGTTCCAGTCCAGCGGGGAGCCTCCTTCCCGCCCCTCGAACGTGGATGACTAGTAACAACTTCCTTCCATCGACCCGGCCGTTCCGTTAGCGGGATGGATTTGGGGAGGATGGAGGTCCTCCACCCCGGTGTCCACAGGTGTTGGTGGGAGCCTCGAAGCATTAACCACATTGGTGTGGACCCCGCAGGGGAGCGGGGCAGTCTGGACAGTTATACTGGATGTGGGACCTAGGGGCGAGGCCCTGTGGGCCATGGGAGGAGACTGCGTCCCGGCATTCATAGCACAGGGAGCCAGCTTCTTAATGGGAATTCTCGGCGGGTGGTTCTGATACATTACTCACAGCTGAGTCCGGAGATGCCTGATTTCTTTTGCACTCCTCCTTCTCACAGATGCAATTACTGTAGTGAAGTGTGGTCCGGGAGGATGTGATGAGATTCTATTTTAAGGTGATTTGTTTTCTCTGGAGAGAAGGCTCCAACAGCCACTGTTAACACCCTGCTACCTTCCCGGATCTTCCCTTTGGGGCTCAGTGCTCCAGCCCATTAAGTTGCCCTTTACTTTCTCCCAGGTGGGCTCTCCTGGTCAGCGCCTTTGTCTTAACCTCATGGTTAGTGCCGCCATCCTTCCTCACGGTGGGCTGGGAAGCCCTCCTCCCTCTGGGGGTGGTGATGAGGGGTCACTCCACACAAGCCCCATCATTTGAAAGCTCTCTGGTCCGTGGCTCCCACCTCCCCGACTGGACCCGCTGGCTGGGGCCCCACCTCAACTTGAGGCTGTCCTCGCGCACCCGGTGCCCTGGCTGTGCCATCCTGCAGCCTCCTGGAAAGCTGCTCGCCGCCAAGGAGGGCTCTCCCGAGCTTCGGGGGAGCCCGTAACTCAGGGCTCAGGGACCCCAAGTGGGTGCCCGGGGCCCTGGGCTAGGGAATCATCTCTGGCCTGAGGTCTTCCCAGGGTGTTTTCTCTAGAAAAAACGACCAGTCGTTGCTGGGAGGCCGTGGAGAGTGCCTGCTGTGTTTCCTCGTCTGGACTGTGCTCTGGGAAGGTGGTTGGAAAGCCCCAAGGCTGGGCCCCGCCGTCTGTCAGCGTCCAGTCCAGAAGGCAGGCGGAGGAGAGGGCAGCAAACCAATGCGTTATGTCCGCACCCCGCGTCTGCTTAAGGGTAGCGTCTTACTGTCTTTTATTTTTGTCTCCATTGGGGTTCAGATGCTAAGTGAACTGTGTAGGAAATTTAAACATACACTAGGAATTGAGTTCTCCTTTTTTTTTCATAATGCCCTACAACTTGTTACAAATCAAATACAGAGGGTTATTTTTCTTCTGAACTAAACTTCAGTTCAGAATTTGTCTTCCTTGCTGTAGATTTTGTCATGGGTCTTTAGCCAGCTCACCTCTGTTAGACTGGAACTGGAAAACTGATGTCTGCTCTGTGGAGAGAGGAGTGGAGTGTCCCAGAGGCGAGGCGTTCTGGGTGCTGGCCGGGCCGGGTCCTCCACCAGGCCTGCACATGTGTGGTCTCCTGTCACCCTCATGAGATGGGGATATGGTCCTCCTGGGTCACAGACTGAGCCTGCGGAGGCAGCTCACTGCTACCCAGGTCACACAGCCCTCCGGCGGGCTGGGAGGCTCACCTGGGGGGAGGTCAGCTGACTTTGGGTGGGGGGCTGGAACTCCAGGGGGCCCCGACCTCCGTGGGCGACTCCTTGCCAAGGGCCCAAGGTGGGCAGTGTAAGCCTGGGTGGTGGTCTTCCCACCCCCATGGACTGTAGTGGATCCACAGGTGGCCGAGTATCCCAGTTTGAAGTGAAGGTGCTTTGAACAGTATAAGGAGAGTGACTTAGTGCTGGTGTTCTCTGACGGCGGCTGTTGCTACCAGGGGACTCGCCTCTTAGGAAGCAGAAGGGGATGTATGGGGTGCCTTCCTCAGGCGCAGTTGGCCCCTGGGATAGACTGAGGGTGATGATGGTGGAGCTCCTGGTGCCCTGGTGGGAGCAGTGGGGAGACTGCCGGGCACCCGCGGGAGTTGGGGCTCTGAGCACAGTAGACGGGCCGAGCGGAGCCCCATCCAAGGTGTGGGGCCGACAGCGGCCTCTGCTGCCATCCTGCAAAGGGGATGCTGACATCCACCAGCCTGGTAGAGAAATAGACTCTGTAATGTAAAAAATAACGAGCTTTGTCACTCCGGACAGGAGAGTTTATTAACGGGCAGTGCACAAATGAGTGCCAGGCTCCAGGCCTGAAGACAGCAGTCGATTTTAGGAGGTATTGAGTGATGAGTACAAGTGCAGGTTTCCCGGCAGCGGCTAATCTGGGACGTGTCGAGCCCAGAGTGATGGTTCCTGATGGCACCACCACTGCTGCCAGTTCCTCCCTCGCGGCTCAGGCGAGCTTCAGAGATGGAAATGCGAGACCTCCTGGGTACAGCTCCACCGGCAAGGGCCTGGCGACCGCCCCGTGGCTCCTGGCCCTTCGGCCGTGTCCTGAGATGGATACGCACAGAAACGCATGGTCACACGCAGGGCCGAGAACATAGGGCAGGTGCTTCAAGGAGCAGGTTGCTCGAGGGCTCTTGCTGAGCTGCATCCCCCGCAACCTTGGGGAGACCAGGGAAGTGTGACCGTCGAACCCAAGCCTGCAGGGGGTGTTGAGGGACCCCTTGGCGAGCTGAAGTAGTCCTGCAGACGCCGAGGACTGGGCCTGTGGAGTGAGATCCCCCCCGACCCCGAGAGGGCAGGACAAGCTGCCGGGGCTGTGGCTTCCTGTGGCCCCATGTGCCGTGTGGAAGGGAGAGATGATGAGGGTCCGGAAGGGCACGGGGACCTTGGTGGGATGCGGTCGGGTGGAAGAAGGAGCCAGGAGACCTGCGGCCGAGAGGAGCTCGGGGCTGACTGGCTTCGGGGCGGAGGCCCAGGGCTGCACACGTCTCCCAGCGGGGTCGGAAGAGACAGGCCCCATGGAAACGCTCACGAAACTCAGGAGCTTTGATCACGGTGACGCGCTGTCTTCCCTGGGTCCCCCAGCTCCCTGGGGTCCATCCGGTGTCCGCTCCGTGAGAGGCTGAGCTGCATGTGAGACACAGTCGGGTCCTCGTCTTGGGGAGCCGGACAGTGAAGAGGAAACTCTGCCCAGACCCCCGGCCTCCGCCCTGTGCACTGTGTGCATCTCTTCTTTTGCAAGGACCCCAGGCATTGGGTTCTGGGCCCACCCTAAATCCAGGATGATCTCATCTTGAGGTCCCTAACTGATAGCATCTGCAGAGACCTTGTTTGCAAGTACTGTCGAGTTCTGAGTGGACATGAGTTTGTGGGGACCCTGCAGCCCGTCCCAGGACCCTGTTCCCGAAAGCGTGAAAAGCCACGGGCGTCTTTGCTCTCACTTTAGGGCCGAGGAAACAGCTGCTCGGAGAGGTTGGTCTCGCTCAAAGGCTTCAGCTGACTCGGGATGCCCTGGGAGCCTCTGCCCCCTGGTGCCCACAGGGCCTCAGAATCCCGGAGTTTTGGCAGGAAGGAACCTTGGCTGGAGCTGGAGGTCAGCTCAGAGAGCATCCACTCCGTCACCTTCCTTCTGCAGAAGTTTGGGGTCGGCTGGGTAACACTGGCAGGACAGTGACGGACCCTGCTGCCGTGACCTTCGGCTGTCCTCCTCCCTCACCGCCCCCCCACCAAGAGGGGACCACGTGTGTGTCCTCATCGCTCTTGATGAGGCTGATACTCTGGGGGTGGGGAAAGAGCTGCAGAGAATGGAGCTCCTGGTGGGCATGTGCCTTGGCCTGTGCCTGGAGGTGGGAGCAGAGGGCATTGGTGCCGCAGAGGTCGGCTGCTAGAGAGGGAGGGTGTCCACAGACCTCGGCGCGTCAGCGGGTACTCTCGAGCTCTGCGTGCAGCCCCTGGAAGATTTCGAGGGCTAAGTCCAGACCCTGGGGTGAGTCAGGAAACTGCTCTGGCGGCGAGGTGAGCATCTGGGTGGGAACCACGTAGGTTCCCAGGGGACTTGGGAAAGCAGGTGCATGGCATCTACTCAGAAAGGTACCAGCTTTCTTCTTAATACTGGATTTTTGGACAGGTGATGTCAACACATTTTTCTTAGCTCTTTACTTCAGTCTTAAAATACTCCTCAGATCCTGCAGGAAATATTCTGAATGTCTGCACTTCTGTAAGACCCCCCTGCTCCCCAAGCCTTGGGCGGACGGGGTCTAAAACCAGCCAGAAGTTACCTGCTCTCGGGACCTCCAGGGACCCCCCTGCCCTTCCGTCAGGCCCTCAAAGGGTTAGCTCTCCAATGCTTCCTTATCTGCGTGGACCGCTGTCTGCTCTGGACATCTCCTATGTATGGAACGATGGTCTGTGGACTTCTGCACTTTGCAAGTGGACGAGCCTTGGTCCTGAGGATGAGGACGTCCTGTCCAGCCCAATGTGCTGGCAGCGGCTTCAGCACAGAGGCCAAGGGGAAGCGCTGCCTGACCGCATCTACTCCAGCCTCCGCCCGGCGTCTCTCTTCTCGGAAAGAGAGAGTGGCTGCCTGGTCCAGCAGCTGAACCTTGGCGAATCCAGCTTAGAAACAGAGCCCCCCACATGGAGAGCAGCCACGTCACCTCCTTCCGGACCTGCACCAGGGTTTATTACTGATGACTCCGTGAGGGCCACGGCCTGAGCCTCCTTCTCAGGTGTCACGACTTGTGTCGAGGTCGGAGGGTTTTCCCTTCTCAGCCGGCGTGGCCCTGCTCATTTCTTCAGAAGCTGCAGTAGCCCAAACATCCAGGGCCTGGCTGGAGCCGCAGGGGCATCGACCCCGCGCGGGCCGGGTCAGGAGGAGGGCCCAGCACGGGGGTGGGTGAGGGAAGGGGGGCTCCAGCTGCAAATGCCGACGGCTGGGTCTGCAGGATCCCCCTTCTGACCACGCAAGATGCTGGGCGTGCTGGCACCTCCCCAGCCGGCCACAGTGTTATCAGCCCTGCAGCCTGTGGTACCTGAGAGCCAGCCTTGCCTTCAGGGCGGGGGTCTGCACTCCTGCCTCGGTGAGATTCACCCCGGGCTCTGGCTTCCCTGCTGTTCCCATTGCCTTCCAGGTTCAAAACCAGGAAAGGAGCGGAGGGGGTCAAGCCAGGCTTTAGAGGGCGGTAGGCACTTGCATCATTTCAGCACGAAATACAAATGTCCACAGTCACGTTAGGAGATGGTGGGGTGTCTGTCCAGTGTCAGGCACCTTGCTGGCCTCTGGGGTGACCTGGCCGTCGCTGTCCAGCGGAGCGGCTGAGGAACGTGGCGGGACAGTCCAGTGCTGACTGTGGACAGTGGGACTGGCCTCAGGTACCACAGTAGCCAGCAGGGAAGCGAGCTCTGCACGGCCTTGTGACGGCGTGGACGTGAGCCCTGGGAGCCACGGTGACATTAACGCAGGAGTGGGCGTCGCCTGGGAGGAGGCGTGGCGGCAGGGAGAGAGACACCTGGGCGGGGCCTGGGGCCACGCCGCGCATCCTGGGAACTGAAAACCTCCCTGAGGCCGGAAAGGAAACCTGGGATGGACGGACGCTCTTCCACGCCTGGAGATGCCACTGGTTCATCTGTGAGACGGGAGTCACTTCTGGGGTGCAGCAAAAAGTGGATTAGATGGTGCTTGGTGAGGGGGGCAGGGATGATGACCCTTTGATGCGTTTTACAAATTAAAGAGAGTAAAGTTATTACCAGAATGGGTGGCAAATATGGGGATTGACTTTGTTTCTTTTATGGTAACATTTCCAGTAACAGAGTTTCAGACTGTGTTTGGAATCTGTAGGCACAGACAAGCAAACACATACAGATGTTACTGGGGAGATCCCGTGTCTGTGTTATCGGTATTTTATATAAACATATTTGACCTTTGAGCAACTTTGAAATTTCCATTGGGCCTCCCGTCTTCTCCGTGGGTTACAGTTATTACTGCAGTCAGATTGAAAGGGGTGGGTGCTCGTATGTTTGAGTGTATTTCTGCAAACTCAGGGGAAACACATATACCACGAAATCACCTTTTCTTATGATTTGGAGTTTTCTGAGCCCATTGAATTGCCCATTTTATTAATTTAATTTTGACACACACAGTAATACATACCACTTTGCAGAAGGAAGTGATGAATATGCACTTTCTCCTAATTGCACTCCTGGTGATGCTCCGGAACGTCCAGCCTCTTTGTATTTGCAGTTCTCCCCAGAGCAGAGAGGTCTCCGGGTTGGTGCCCACTGGGACTGACTTCTTCCCCGTCCTCTTCTTGTTAAATTCTGTTTGACAAGTTCCACTGCGCACGGAGCTACTCCAGTCTGGCTGTTAAGAAGCTGTGGCCCAGGAACAGGAAAATCATGCTTTATTCTTTTGGTTTATTAAAATGAAAAAGGCATAAAGATGTGCTCTTGATAATTTCTTCATTATTTTATTCACGTTTTCTACTGCCTCTGGTGGTGTTTGCTTTCAACCCCAAAGAAGAGGTGAAGACGTGTCTTCATTGTATGTGTGTTTAGATCACAGAGCGAGAGACCACCAGATGTCAGGGTAACTTAGGGTGAACTCTCAAGGCCGTGTTGCTCTGTCAGGGGGTCTCTGCTGACCTGAAATCGGGAACTTTGGGGACCGCGCACGCGGCCCTGCAAGGACTTGAGTCGTGGAGTGTCGCTGTCACCCCTGCAGAGTTTCTAGTCCGTCTTCTTTGCTCTCAGCAGCAGGTGCTCCAGATCACGAGGCGGCCCCTGGATCAGGGCCAAGGTGGTTCAGTCTGGGTCTCGGGGTCTTTGTCTGAACTTTGACCTCCTCAGAGGTGCAACCCCACCCCCGCCCCCGAATCAGTTTTCACTCCAGGGCCCTTGCTTACAGCCCAAGGGTGTACAGGCCTGTCGAGGGTGCGTGGGCTCCTTTTCTTTCCAGGGCTGTGGCTGAGTATTAACTGTGGGTGAACCCCTGTGCTGTGTATGCTTTGTCCAATTCGTATTTATAAGTTTCTCTCCACATTTCGTAGTTGAGGGAAGTGAAATAATTTGTCTCAAGTCACTGATCTGTCCGGTTCAGAACCTTGTCATCTAGGCTCTGTTTGATGTCAGGTGAGAGAAACAAAACTAGCTGAAACACAGACCTAAAAGAGACCCCCACATCAGGAGCATCTGTTGAGTACAGAAGGTGTTCATGGAAACCGAGTGAGGAAATAGCCAGCTGCTTGTTCAGCAGCACAGTGGGTGAGAAAGTGGCCTCCTCAGGGCCCCCGGCAGGACAGGCGCTGGGAGAGGAGTCCAGGCTCAGGCAGGAAGCCGTGGAGGCAGCGAGCGGGGTCCCGACGGGGGCTGGCAGCCGGGCCTCTGCGGGTGGCCACGTCCAGCCTTCGCTCCAGCGTCTGTTGTTTGATTGTTCTGTTGTTCGACAATAGCATCAGGCATCACATTTATAGTCAGGAAATTTAACATTTAAAATTCTTGGGGGGACAGTGCACTCTGAGTAAGTGACTTTTATAAAATTAATGTTTCTTATTGACACAGCGATGCCTTTTAACCTAGAAAGTTCAGAGGATACAAATGATCAGTAAGAAGAAGGTTTAGGTCACCCCAATATTCTATGACTGTTTTTGTGTGTGTCCTGTCAGTACTTCTTTGCTTTGGTAGGTGCATGAGTATTCATAAAAGTGAAATCATCATGCACTTTGTGACTTTTAACCTGTATTTAAAATTTTATTACCTTGATTAGTTGAATTTTTACGTTCAGCTAAGAGGTAAAGCAAATATCCATTTCCTCCCTTTCAACAGTTGTTGATTTTTCCAAAGTGTGTTATCCTAGCATCAGCTTCAGAACTCCGGGGAATCCAAATGAGGTCTCGTTCAAAGGGACTTTGGTGGGTGTAGGGCTCCTCCAAGTGGGTGGTGGCCAGTGTGATTCTCACCCTGCCACGTTGCCCTCACCCCAGTTAGTCTATTCAAGTGAATCTCTCCGTGCTGAGCAAATCCTCTGTCTGGAGTTTGGGCCTCACGTGCACTTACTATTGGGCCCTGGTTCTCAACCTGCTGCCCAGGAGAACTGCCTGGCAGCCTGACTCATCATCCGGGACCTGGTCTAATCGACCTGCACCTCCCCATAAAAGCCCTCTGTGGACTCCCACATCCAGCCAGGATGGAGAAGGACTGCTCTAGCTCATACCCTGGGATGATTTTTAAAAAATCGTACAAGAAAGGAACTCCCGTTTTTGTCTCACTGGCTTCTTTGGCTTAAGAGGTGGCTTCTTTGGACCTCTGTTAGCGGAGGCCCACCGGCCCGGGCTCTGCGCTCGGCCCTTTGCTGCTGCAGGCCTGTCCCTGTCATGTGGCTGGATGTGCTTTGCCTCACACGCACAGATCGTGAAAGGCACCACGGCGCCTTCGTGGGGCTTTTACCGAAACTCCTGAGCTGCCTCCAAACCGTCTAACCAGGAAGGGGCGGAAGTCCGTCCTGGCTGCCTCGGGACGTCCTGGGATGTGGGAGGTGTGCAGGGGACAGAGTGCCAGGAGGTCTCCAGGGCCCACACGCTTGGAGAGCAGCACGAGATCAGGAGGCACTGAAGAACAAAGCGAACTAAGAAGTAGCTGACCTGCGCGTCCTGTTACAGCTGAGCTGTGCCCTAAGGCCACATGTTGAAGCCCGAACCCCAGGCGCTGCAGACGTGATGGTTACTTGCAACGGGGTTGTTGAAAATGTAATGCATTGAGATGAGTCATTAGGGTGGGCCCTGCTCCCATATGACAGGTGTCCTTGTAAGAGGAAGGGTGGCCATGTGAGGACACAGGGAGGAGATAGCCATCTACACGCCAAGGAGAGAGGCCCCAGGAGAGACCAGCCTCCAGGAGTGAGGAAGTGCGCTTCCACTCTTGTAAGCCGTCCGGTCTGAGGCACTTGGCTATGGAAACTGATACAGGTCCTATCTCCTCAGCTGGGCCTCAGCCGCTGCCCTCTCTGGGGCTGTCGTCTGGCTTCTCCAGGGCTCAGAAGCTGCCGCAGCTGCCTGACTCCAGACTTGCACCTTTTCTCACCCACTAGCTCTCAGCTTCCCTGCCCCCGAAACTAAAAAACTCATCTTTCCATTCGAGCGCCAGATGGAGAAAAATGCTCATTTGGTCTTTGCCCAAAAGTAGCCTCTTTTTTTTTCTCCTGAAAATCAGTCCAGTCTGTGTTGAGTGACAAGAACAGGGAGAGCCTGTGAAGTTTTCTTGGGAGTAAAAATAATGTCTTGACAGGGCTGCCACATCCGTGCTGGTTTGATGGGAGCTAGTTTGCAGAGTCAAATCTCAGAGTCTTTTAAACATATGCGTACAGAGTCGAGTATGTTGGGCGGAAGGACAAGTAGCAGATGCGGCAGCTGGGCCGGCCCTGGGGTCTCCCGCGGCACGAGGCTGTGCCCGCCTTGAGAAGACAGGAGTGGGGAAGTCTGGCTTGCATCTCAAGACACGAGCTGTGCCGAGGCACCAGGAAGAGGCAGCAGCCACCTGTGTCCTCACACATCCCTCAGGTCTGTCCGGTGACGGACCGAGCCCCCATCATGGGAGCCCGAGCGGAGGACCAAGGATAACCCCTGCGAGGCTGGGCCTTGAGAAGCCCTAGCTCGGCTGCACCTGTTTCCTGTTTGGTGCAGGCTCCCAATTCTCTTTTCTACTCAGTTGCTGCAAACCCTGAAATGAACCCAGAATGTGCAGCCATCAAGAGGAGACGCCCGTGGCCTACCATAACTCCATGGAAAGGAGCATTTCCCCTTGCATGTGTCCAGTGGCCTGGGATGCACGTAGTGCTCGGAACAGAGTGCCATGTCTGCTTGGTGGACAGAGACGTGGGGTGGAAGGCGTAAATTCCCTCTTTCCACCTGGAGTTGTTTTTCTGCTTCAGATGGCGCCTCGTGCCAGCGCTGCGCGTGCCGATGCATTCAGGGGGTTGAGGTGGACTGACGTGAATGGACGCCGTAACGATAACCTGCCGGATGGCCAGTGGGACGGAGGCCACGACTAGGTCATCGGGTGGCAGAGGAGCATCCTGTTCCTGCTTGTCTGCAGTGACTGTGAAGGTGGTCCGATGGGAAAGGAATTCGGAGGCGGGTTACCCATCGGCGCTCCTAATGGAAGACGTGCTCACGTGACCTGGAAGTTGCAGGAGGGAGGATGGGGACTCGGCCCGCTGTACCACGCAGCCAGCAACCGCCATGCTGGCTGGCCTGCCACGCTGGAGGGCCAGGCTACCAGCCCGCTGTGCCGCAGGGAAGCCTTTAGGAGGGAACTTGATCGTTTGTTTGGCACAGTTTATCCGCTGACTTGGATCTGGCCACGAGGGAGTGAGGTGTGTTGCAGGGCACTAACGGTAGGCAGGCTTCTGTGAAGCACAATTACTTGTCATCTCAGGACGGACCCGGTGCCTTAATTACAGCTGCAGTTACGAGATGTGAAAATTCTGACTGATGTTCGTGGACCTGCTTGCCGAATGTTGGTGCAAAGACACAAGTACCAGGGAAGCTCAGGCACATTGTTATTCCCCACCAGCCCCTCAGTTGTGCAGAGGGAGTGGTAGTTCAGTCCCAGAAAAGAGAGATTAGAGTCATGACAGGACTGATTGGAAATTACTAATGGGATGTCTATCCACAGTGGACTCAACTAGATTCTATTTAATCACATGCAAAAATTGTCCAGGGCTGTTCAGTAGTGACTCAAGTCTGAGGACCCTGGGAGGATTGCAAGTTCAATTGAGGGGTAAGTTTTATAAAAACAAACAGGGGGGTCGGGGATGGTGAAGCAGGAAGCACCCCAGTCTGTCTTCCACCTGGCCAGCAGCTGTGCTGGCAGAATCTCTCGGATGTAACTGTTTTGGAGCTCTGGAGTCTCTTGAAGGCTTGCACCTTCCAGGAGAAGCCTTGGGCGGTCATTGCGGTTAACTTTGGTCATTTCCAGCTCTTAGTGCAGTAGCAGCTGCCCGCCCCCCGCCCCAGCCAAACAGCAGGTGTGTTCCTGGAGCAGCCTGCACGCTGACTGTGGGAGGGAAGCAAGACCTTGTCCTCCAAGTGTGGGCATCTGTGCTCTGCTCGCGCCTGCTGCTTCCGATCACAGAGGTTAGTACTAAGCCCATGGTGGCATTTGCTGCTGCACCTCCCCCGTTGTCACATTACCCTCCCCCTCCGGCTGAAGTCACTTCCAGGGGATTTAAAAAGTCAGCATCCTTCTATTCACCCCTTCATTTTTCACTTTTCCCCTTTTGGGAGCCAGATGTTAAAAACTAGGATATTAAAAACAACTGCATGTATGGGGAAAATTAGAAAGTGACTAGGTATGCCCAAGGAAAGGCCCAAAAAAGAAGTAAGAAGACACTAAGTTTAGACCTCAGGCTCATCCTCAGCATAGAGCCAGCCCAACAATCAAAATAACAGTAACAAAACCCATCAAACCCTGGGAAGGGGGGAGAATTTGATTTGCAGACTCACCACATTATTAGATTCAAATGTCCAGTGTTCAACAACAACAAATCACAAGGCATACAAAGAGGTGGGAAAGTATGGCCTGTGCAAAGGGAAAAAACCCAACAGAATCTGTCCTGAAAAAAAGCCTAATGGCAAAGGTCTTTAAAACAACTGTCTTAAAGATACTTACAGAACTAAAGAAAGATGTGGGGAAAGTCAAGAAAACAATATGTGAGCAAAATGGAAATACTGATAAAAAACCTAAAAAGAAATCAAAAAGAAATTCTAGAAAAAATACGATCTATTGCTATTTGCAACAACATGGATGGACCTTAACGGTGTTATGCTAAGTGAAGTAAGTCAGAAGGAGAAAGACTAATGCTCTATGATCTCAGTAATATGTGGAATCTAAAAGCAAACAAATAAATGAACAAATCAAACAAGAATGAACACGTAGATACAGAGAACAGAGTAGTGGTTACCAGAAGGGAAGGGACAGGGGTTAGGAGGGCAAAATGGGGGAAGGGGATCAACTGTGTGGGGCTGGTTGTGTGGTGGTGAGCATGTTGTAGGGTAAACCGAAATAGAAACAGAATGTGGTACACGTGAAACCTATATAATGTTACAAACCACTGTTACCTCAATTAAAAAAGAAAAAGAAATTCTGGAGCTGAAAAGTACAGTAACTGAAATGAAAAATTAAGTAGAAGGATCCAAATGCAGATTTGAGTGAGCAGAAGAAAAGTCAGTGAACCTGAAGGTAGGATAATGGAAATCCAGTCTGAGGAACAAAAAGAAAAAAGATTGAAGAAAAGTGAACAGAGACTAAGTGGATCAGATATGCTCTGTAGGATTCCCAGAAGGAGAAGAGAGAGAGAAAGGGGCAGAGAGAATATTTGAAGAAATGCTGGCTGAAAACTTCCCAAATTTGTTGAAAGGCATGAATATAAATATCCAAGAAGTTCAGTGGACTCCAATGAGATGAACTCAAAGAGACCCACACCAGGACACATTATAATCAGACTTTCAAAAGCCAAAGACAAGGAGTAAATCTTGAAAGCAGCAAGAGAGAAGTGAATCATCACATACAATGACCTGAATAAGATTACCAGCAGATCTCTCATCAGAAATTTTGGAGGTCTGAAAGCAGTGGGCTGAGATACTAAGCGCTAAAAGACAATAAATTAACCAAGAATCCTATATCCAGCAAAAATGTCCTTAAAAAGTGAGGGATAAATCAGGTCATTCCCAGATAAACAAAAGCTGAGGGAGCTCGTGACCACTAGACTTGCCCTTCAAGAAATGCTCAAGGGAGCCCTGCAGGTGAGATGAAAGGGCACCAACAGTGCCTCCAAGCCATGTGAGGAAATCTCACTCAAGGTAAATACATGAGCTGTTATAAAAGCAAGTATTATTGTAACAATGGGTTGTGGCTGCACTCTGTTTTCTCCATGATTTAAGAGACTAGTACATTTACAGGGAAAAAAAATTAGTGCAAAAGCCAGCCTTACTGTACCTTTGGTTTGTAACTCCAAATCTCATTTTCTACATAATTTAGTGGACTGATGCATTTAAAATAATTATTATTTGTGTTTTGGGGCACACAGTGTTTAAGGATGTAATTTTGTGACATCAACAACTGAAAGGGAGATGGAGCTGTAAAGGAGCAGAATTTTTGTATGTTTATTGAAGTTAGGTGCTATGAGTTCAAATTAGAGTGTTAATAACTGTAGGATGTTAAATGTAATCCACATAGTAAACACAAAAGAATTGCTATAGAACATACACAAAAGGAAATTAAGAAGGCATTTCAATATTTCACTCAAAAAATCAGCCAAGCATAAAAGAAGACAGAAATGCAGGAAATGAGGAACAAAAAGCTTTGGGGCATAAAGAAATAAAAGAGCAAAATGATAGAAGTAAGTCCCTCCTTGTAGTAATTGCTTTAAATGTAAATGGACTAAATGTTCCAATCAAAAGACAGAGATTGGCAGAATGGATGAAAAGCACATGATCCCACTATGTGCTGTCTACAGGTGACTCACTTGAGATCCAGAGACACAAAGAGGTGAAAGACTGAAGTGGTGAAAGACTGATGGCTGCTATAAAAAAGAAAACAGGTGTCGGTGAGGTTGTGAGGACACTGGAGCCCTCGTGCACTGGTGGTGGGAATGTAAATTGGTGCAGCCATTGTGGGAAACAGCTTGGAGTTTCCTCAAAAAACTAAAAACAGAACTACCATATTTATTTGAAGAAAACAAAAACACAAATTCAGGAAGATATCTGCATTCCCATGTTCATTGCAGCATTACTTACAATGGCTAAAATGTGGAAGCAACCCCGGTGTCCATCAATAAATGAATGGATGAACAAAATGTGGTCCATCTATACAGTGACCTATTATTCAACCTTAAAGAGGAAGGAAGTTCTACAGTATGATACATGGATGAACCTTGAAGGCATCGTGCTCAGTGAGATAAGCCAGTCACAAAAGGACAAATACTGTGAGGTCCCTGGGGGAGTCAAATTCACAGACACTGAAAGCAGATGGTAGGGGCCGGGGGCTGGGGAGGGGAATGGGGAGTGAGTGTTCAATGGGGACAGTTTCAGTTTAGAAGATGAAGAAGTTATGGAGGTGGATGCGGTGATAGCTGCACAACACTGTGAAGGTACTTAATGCCACTGAGCTGTGCGCTTAAAGGTGGTTAAGATGGTAAATTTTCTGTTATGTGTATTTTAACATAGTAAAAAAAAACAACAACAACAGAATCAATGATGCCATTGTAAGGTGTTGAGATAGTCAGGTTTTGAGGGCAGATTTTGATGAATTGTGAAGGTAACAAGCCGTTAGGGATGGAATGGGTTTATTCTGCTTGGTCTGCTCCAAGAATCATGACCGACAGGGCCTTAAATCTCAGTAGTTTCGGGTGTCTGGTCATTCATGGCAAAGATGTATGGACAGACGGAGGAGGGGAGAGCGTGAGTGAGGCCGCCTAATTGGTCCTGCCGACCACAGCGATCCACCTGGACGTGGCCATCAGTGACCAGCCTTGCACGCTGTCCTCCTTTCCTAGAGGGGAAAGCCTTGTGCGGAGGCCCTTGAGGATTCTGGCAGAGGTGGTGAAAAGCCTTAACCGGGGGTGTCAGTCTGCCGTGCCTCCTGCCTGTAAAATGGGGCAACAAGATGGGCCTTCGGTGACGGCCCGAGGCTGCCCTGGCCCCGATTCCAGTCTTCTCAGAGGCGAAAGGGAGCAAGCTGGCTGCACACAGGAGCTTGCTGTACCCGAGCACAGGTGACATCACACACGCGACACCGCAGACTCGTGGACACGGTCAGCTGCTCTGGGTGCGACTCAGCCCTGGAAGGCAGGGCCGGGCTTTCTTGAACTCACCCTAGCTGAGCAGGCTAAACTGGGCCTCGGTTCTCTCCTTGGAGAGGGACATGGCGCGTCTACCTCACTGGGACTTTGCTGACTGGGCTGAGCATGTGTGAAGAACTGAGGCGCAGAGATCCACGCAGAAGGGGAGCCGTGGGGTCGCACCCTTTGTTTAGGTCGAGGAGGCGGAGAGCCTGCCTCTGGCACGGCCCACGCCGCCAACCGCTTCCCAGCTGCTTCTTGGTCAAACACGTTTGCTGCGGACGCCACACCCACCCATCCCTCCATCTCTGGCGGCGTCAGACCTTGAGCCCACGCACCGAGTCGTCACGTAGGACGTGGGCCTGCAGGGACAGTGGACCCTCCGCCAAGACTTCCCTTTCCCGGGAGGGAGTAGCAGGGGCTGCCCAAGGCGAGTCAGCCTCAGGACGAGTTGCACGACCCTAACCCTCTGCGTCTGGGGGAGGGGTTTACTTTTATCGGAAAGTGTGGGCTGAGCCCCTGCGTATAGGATGTTGGGATGCAGTCATGCTGCAGCATCGGTTTCTGGTGCTGTGGTGCGTGGACTCCTGCAGGACACTTAGATTCTCACTGACTTGGACTCACCAGAGTGGAGGGTGTGGGTGCATTAGCACAGACCCCACAGCACGGCCACCCACTCCTGAGAGTCCAGGTGACCTTCCGGCTGGATGCGCCTTCCCGCCTGAACGAGCGTGCGTGGGCTGCACCGAGGTCCAAGCCTCCCTAGCAGGGAAAGCCCGAGACAGCCCTGGGTGCCCAGGCCCTGCGCCTCCTGCTCCCCTGTCCTGACGTCAGTAAAGTCGTGACCGCTCTCTGTGCTGGGTCTCTGGGATTCTCCCGAGCTTCTTGGTCTCCTGGCCGGTTATGGAGTGGGCGCCGGCTCTGCCGACGTCCCCAGCTCCTCTCTGTCCCCAGCGCTGGGCCTTTCCCAAGCCCTGTTGGACACCGACCTGATCCTCCTTTCTCAAGTGTCGCTGACTTTACTGAAGGTGGGGGCCAAGGCAGACATCCCACGAGATGACTCACACGTCCCGGTTCTTAGGCTCCCATGTCCATCCCTGTGCGGGGCGGGGTGTCTGCTGTCTCCCGGGCTCCATCGGTGCAACCACTTGACTTTCTCACTGTCTGCCTCTCGGCTCCTTCACGCCATGTCTTAGCTATTCTTTCCTCCTCTAAGATACATCAAGGTATTTTACTGACTGTACTTCTTCCACAAGATTTTGCCATTGGCTGTTAAGCCAACACTTCTCCCCCTACTCGTGACTTTCTAGTAGAATGCAATCACAGCTGTGACACGGGTACCAGGGACCCCCACCTTCACACACACCCCAGGGCTGAGCCCCTCCAGGTCACTGCCTTCACTTCTTGGCGCCGTGAGGGTCCAGCTGCTTCTGTTGTGGTAGCAGAACGGGAAATGAGCTCCCGGCTTATTTTCTCCTCTGTGGAGGGTTTAAAGACTTGCCATTGTAGAAGAATGGGAAGCAACAGAGTGGAAACAGCAAAGGAGGAGTAAGTGTCAGGTCTCACGCCTTCTCTGCCGCGCCGGGAAGGAGCCGCGCCGGGAAGGAGCCTGGCTCTGCCTCTTTGGTCCTTGTTTCTGAACAACCGTCAGACCCTCACGAGTGCCAGGAACCCTTAGGCCACTTAGGATCACTGCTGCCAGCTGCACACCCATCCCCGTGGACGGCTTCCTGCTTTTTCCCTTGTTGTCCCCTGTCTCTCAGTGGATGCAGAGAGCACCCCTCATGATGATGCACCTTTGGGTCAGCAGAGGCTGCAGCAGGACACAAGGGCAGTTTGGAGGAAACCCAGTTTGACTCCTTGCTCGGCTTTCACTCACAAAGGGAGAATATCCCAGATCAAGGGTATTTTTCACAGCATCTAGGGAGGGAAGGAGAGGGATGGGGGTTATTGGGTGGTGTTTGAGGAGCTCACCCAGAGCCAGACTGCCCCCGGAGACCTGTCCCGGCTGGCGTGGCCAGTGTGGCTGGTATGGCCGGCATGGCACAGGCAGTGCCTCTGTGTGTGTCCAGGACACTGTGTGGTGTGAAGCTCCATGGAACTTAAAGCCCGACCCTGGTCAGGTGCTTCAGGGGTTATGAACAAACGCATCCCATCTGTATTTGTGGCTGGAGGGGTGGCCGCCAAGTCTTCTGGCTGCTGAGGTGGGTCTCAGCTGCTGGAGAGATGCAGCCCACAGTGCAGACGGGGAGCTCATGGGGACGGTGACTTCCGACCATTTTTTACTTTGGTCTTAATTGAACCCAGAGACCAGAGGTTAATGCAGTTCCTTTGTTTTTATCGGATTTGCATTGACCTGACCCATGCAACATTATGATGTCAAGATGGCTTTGAATACCAGAGAAACTGACTTGAGTGATTATAAAGTGATCCCATTGATTTTTATGGGTCTTATTTTGTTGTGGTGATAAAAGATTTTTCTGTCAGGTGTTTGAGGAGCTCTATGTCTGATAAAGCATACAGCAATACAACAACAACAACAACAAAAGTCTGCACAAACCCCAAGTGTGGAGGTAATAGGAAAGCCTGACTTTTGGTTCCAGATGCTGCTCCGTCCATGCAGCCAGTGCCTGGATTCATGCTACTACTGAAACTGTGATTGGGTGGATCCAGACGTAATCAAGACATTGCTTTCAACAGAAATATTTATCAGTTAAGCTTTTCCTTTGGGCAAAATTCATGAAATCTATGGGGTCAACATTAAGCTTGGTTGTGTTAAGTAGAATGTCTAAGATTAAGTTTCAGGCTATCAGAAAGGGCAGTGGATACATTTTTAGAATTTCTTTCCTGTTTGGACTTTATTTCTTGGATTATTTACATAAAAGCATCTATCATATATAAAAGGTATTTATCTACTCTAGTTAACCCCCAATACGAAAGGGAGTACAGGAGCCATGTAGATATTAGTGAAAGTGTTACAATCAAAGCAGATTTTTTATATCCAGGTAGTTTGACAAAAGCCACCTAGAGACACTTGCCTGTCGCAGAGCTCATGCTCTGGCCCCAGCTCCTTCAAGGGCGTGACCCCATCTGCGATCCTTTGGGACTGAACATGCAGGGGACTAATAAGCCCTGCTCCCCGCCCCTCTTGCTGTAGGAGCCCCAGCCAGTGGCCAACGGAGGGGGTACCCCAGCTACCCCCGCCTTGGGTGGGGTGATTCTGAGGCGTGTGGTCACTTTAGTGCCCAGGGTTTCCCCGTGGGGTTAAGCTCCAGGTACCCACAGTGATAACTGGCTTGACTGTGCCTCTGTTGTTGGAAGCCTGCCTCTCCTTGTCTCGCTGTTCCAGTACCAGTATTTCTTATTTTGGAGTCTGCTTCTGGGGGAGCAGAAACAAGGACGAAATTTGCCCAGTGAAACAGCTCGGTGGGATTTTGCTTGTACTGACACCACCGTCAGCAGCTGCAGCTGCACACAGCTCCGAGGCAGCTGCTTGTTGCCTCGTTATTAGATGTGAGCAGGCAGTCCAGGGCCACCGGACACTTACAGAAAACCTGCAGGAAAGGACAGGAGTCCAAACAAACACATGGAGGAAGACAAAAATAAACAGAGGCTGAAAACTAAGCAAACACATGGGACTTTCACAACTCCAGGAAAAATGAAGTATGAGAAAGGGATACGAATCACGGTACATTACGTGGCCTAGCTGGGAATAGCACTTACAAAGTGATACTATCGCAATTATAATCTAATATTGACCTAGTGAAAATTACATATAACTGAAGTGGGACAGTAGGGTGTGTGTGTGTATGTGTGTGTGTGTGTGTGTGTGTGAGAGAGAGAGAGAGAGAGAGAGAATGTTGGAAGCAGTGCTGTGTGATGGAAAAGGCAGGCCCCATCTCCCGTAATAGGAAGTCAACAGGTAACCCTAAATCTGAAAAAATGAGAAAGAGCAACGTGAATGTGACATTGAGAGATATGGAGATGAAAACCAAAAGAGCCAATTAATTGTTGAAAGTGCTTGACTCTGAGGGGTAGGAAGAAGGTGAGGGTAAGAGGGTTAGAGATTTGCTGGTTTTCCTAACAAGACTTAGACTTTTCAAACTACACTGTGTACGGTGTTAAAAAATAAACCCTAAGATAAGAGGAGAGAGTTAGCCTTTACAACCGCAGCAACAAAAACCCAAATACAATTTATGTATTTCTTCTCTTTGTTCCAGCAAATGCGTTGATCAACCTCTGCCATCACTAGGGATAGATGGGTGGACGTCATGGACCCGACCTTCCACCCGGGGCCGAGCAGTGTGGGCCACAGAGCCAGCTGGCCCCTTAGGAGATGGGCAGCCAGTCCTCGGCACCCAGCCTTGGAAAGGCTGTTTGGGGAAGGACAGCCTAGGGACGGGACATTTCCTGCTCCAGATGGGAGAATAATATCTAGCATTTATTGGGCACTGTCAGTTTTTCTGTCACACTAGTTCTGGAAACATGCAGTCAGTACGCGGGGGACACTTTGAGCGGAATGCGCTGGTTTATGGACGATGAATGACATTTTGTACTGTGGTCGGACATTTCCAGACAGGTTTATGAGTTTGACTGCTTCTCTCAGGACCACAGGAATATATAAAAGTGTCCCCACTGAAGAATCTCTGAAGCGTCTGAGCCCCCTGACCTGAAAGTGAGGCCTCATTTCCCTTTGCTGTCCTCAGCCTAGGCTTCAGTGAGTGGCCGTCCTCTCCCCCCACCCCCATCAGCACCACGTGCACTGGCCGCTTCACGTTTGCAGGCCCTTTGCGCCATCCTGCCCTCCAGACGGCACCATCCTGTTGGTGCATTTCCAAGGGCGCTTCGTTTGGTCTGCTTTGCACGTTTGTCTATATATTCAAGTAGTTGCTCTTATTCTGTGGTTATACTTTTATTCTATACGTGTTTCTTGTTCCTTTTTGGTTGAAATACCTCAAGAGGCCTCTCTTCTCTTGAGGGTGGAGGAACGCAACCCAGATAGAGGCTCCGAGGTGTGGCAGTTGGTTCACTGGTGGCAGGACCGAGGCCCTACCCCGAGCTCTGGGATTCTGAGACCAGCGTCGTGATTTCATTCCGTCTCTTCCCCTGAAGTCTACTTCTGGGAGGCCCGGGTGCGCATCACTGGAAGGATGTGAGGGGCTCCGATGGTGTGGCCCGTGGACCCCCAGCTCTCTGGGGCAGAGTCCTGTTCCATCCCTCCTTTGAAGCAGGGACACGACGAGCTGTTTCTCTGGGAAGGAGGGCAAGGGTGCTGGAATATAAGAGACGCCAGGGCTGCAGGACCAGCCTAGACCTGGGTGCCAGCCCTCAGCATCCGACCTCACTGCCCCAGTGGGCGCTCCGAGGGCAGGTCCAAGGAGGGGTCCTGCTGCTGACCACCCTTACGTCATGGGGGCACTGATGGGCGCCTGTATGGTTCCAGGAGGTCTGGAGGGAGGATCCTGGCAGCCCCTGTTAGTAGGATCAGCTCAGAGCGGGGTTTTCTGCAGGGCCCAGGTCCAGTCCTGACCCCACCTCTAGAAGTGGAGCCCACGTCTCTGGCCCAGGACTCAGGCAGCGAGTCTCTCTAAACCTTGCTGGGCTTGGGAATTATGCAGGGAAGGGAGAAAGCAGAAGTCTGAGTTTCGGAGTGCAGGCAGAGTGGGGGCCAGGGAGGGTAGCCCACAGCAGGAGGCGGAAGGGGGTGTGTCCAGGGGAGGCATGTTGGAATTCTTCCCGAAGCTGTCTCAGCTGCCTGTACGGCACCCTTTTCGTGGAGTTTCAGCTCTTTGGGGGCTGTTTCTGGGCTCCCGCCTTGTTGTTTTGGGCGCTGCTGGCTGGCTTTGGAGGCTGGGTGTTCTTTCCCGACGTCTGCGGCTGGAGGGCGAGGACAGGGGACGACCCGCGTGCAGGTCTCACCCTTTCGGTGCCCATTTCTGAAGGACTTGTGGTTTCAGGCCATTCTGCCCGTTTGAAAGTAAAAATATACATAGTAGCCATTACCCCACACAGTACTTTCATTCTGTGTTTCAAATAGTTTCTTTTTTGGTGAAAAAGCTCAAAAGGCCTTTGACACTGACAGTAAGAGAAGCAGCCCCAGTGGGGTACAGCATCTCCCCTGGAAGAGGGGCCCTCCGCCCTGTGGGCCTGGTAACCTGCCCCATGGCCATGAGCAGTGTCCTCAGGCTGTCCCCAGAGCAATGTCCCCATGGCTGTCCCCAGAGCAATCTAGGGGCAGCATTTGACCTCCTCTTCAGCCTGAGAACTCGGGTAGCCAGGTCACAATGCGGGGAGGCTGGGGCCAGCCTGAGTGTGAAGAGCACGTGGGAAGGAATGGCCCCCCCACCTGCTCACCTTGGACTCACTGGACCCACCTGGGTAGCTTGAAACGGTCCCCTGCTGGGCTCTTCGCCAGAGGGTCTGGGTGGGCCTGTGACGGGGACCTGCCTTCACCCCTGCGAAAGCCCGGAGGAAGGAGCTGAATTCCCTGCTCCCTGCAGCCCTGGGGAACCAGCCCTCGCCTCCCTCACCTGCTCTCCCCGCTCTGGAGGGAGGGCACTGAGGGGCAGGTTCACCTGGACCTGGGGGGCGGCTCCCCACACCTCCCGTAGCAGGTGCGAGGCTGTGCCCAGGGTTTGGGGTAAGGCCTCTCTTGGGTGCCATCTTGTGACCGCTTTGTGGTATTGCAACCCTCCCACTGGAGCCAGGATCCCACAAAAATGGGTAGAATTAATTCCACCGTAGCACCTGGAAGGGGGAGTGGAAATCAAGGACGACCACCCAGATGAAAACAGAGGCTGCCTACCTGGAGCCGGCTGCAGCAGGCCGGGGCGGGGGTGCTTCCTGGGGGGCAAAGGGGAGGTGGCAGGTCTGGGGGCTGCAGGGAGACAAACAGGGAGCCGCGTCCCACGTGACGTTAGGGGAACCAGGACTTCCTCCGGGGTCCTGACCGAGTGGGACCCAGTCCTGGCTGCTCCAGCCGCGTCCCCGAGCCCATGCAGCCTGCCCGAGGGCTGTGCTTGATGCCGAGGCTTCAGGTCTTAGAGAGCTGGGGGAGGAGCAGCCCCCCAGCCCCCGTCCACCGTGTCTGTCCTCTACAGCCTTCGTTGCTCTTCCTCGAGGACTGGAAGGTTTTAACTTTTATTTTTCTCCTCCAGTAGGAAAGTTTCTCTCTTCGCTCAGCTCACCTCTGTCTCACTCTCTCCCTCTGCTTTGGGGACTTGCAGCAGGTGGTGGGCGGCACCTCTGGGGCAGGGGCGCAGGTCCTGGGCAGCCCCGCTCCCAGCTCAGCCTGGTCCTGGAGGCAGCGACCTAGACGACCTCGCCCCCCCCCACCCCGGGCCTTTGCTTGCAGGGCCCCCCTGCCGCTCTGAACTGGGCCGGGCTTTCACCTGGAAGATTCCTCCTTGCCTCTAGGCCTGACCCTAACCCCGCTGGCCCTCCCAGAGCCGTCACTCCCCGCGTCCTGGGGGAAGGACGCTGGTGGCGTTTGACGGTTGGGGGTGTGTGGGGAGAGGGGGAGAAGGGAGGCTGTGGGAGGCGCCTCGTACCTTTCCCAAGAAGCCAGCACGTGATGTGCCGTCGTGAGGCGCTTTGCTGCTGCGCGTTGCAGCTACACGTCACAGCTCCATCTTCACGAGTGTTAGGTAATTAAGTTAGACTGAACACTGTTAGAGCAGTTACAGCATTTGGAAGGCTCGCCCAGAAGCCATGAGAAGTTGCTTTGAAAAACAAGAGGCTTTACCTGATGAAAATTACATTTGAAAAATTTCAATTCCAAGGTGCAAATTCGCCAAAGTAAGAAGGCCACAGCAGTGTCAAATCCCGAGCAGGCACCCAGGCAGGAGGCCCGCATGTTGTCTCACAGAAATGCTTCAGTCCCCAAACTGTGCCCTAACCATCGTCTCTCCGTCGCATTGTCCCCGCGAGGCGGGGACTGGGTGGTCTGGGTGGGCCCGTGATGGGCATCTGCTGAGGGCAGATCTGCAGGCATTGCTCATGGCATGGGTTCCCCCAGGTGCCCCCGGTGGGCGTGTCTGAGAAGCCAGGCTGCCCCGTGGTTTCCCAGGTGGGAGCTGGGGCGTGTGCTGAGTCCACACGACCTTCTGAATTTAGAACCACACTAGGTGTCTTAGGTGTTTGCAGGGTTTTCAAAGGCAGGTGTTCGGGCTAAAAGAAGCCACGGGGTGGGGGAGGGGCCGTAGCTGCAGTCGAGCTCTCGTGAGGGGCATCCGCCAGCTCCCCGTGCCCCTCCTGCCCCTGGCTGCTTCCTGCCCCAGGTCACAGTAGGACCACGGTCCCCTGTTGAGCGCAGGGGCCCTGTGAGGACTGGTCCCCGCCGCTTTTCCGGGGACCCTGGGGCTGGGGAGAGGGAGGCAGCATTGTGGGGGCTGCCCAGTGACCCTTTCCCTCCTGGCGGGCAGGGACCTCTGCACCGCTTCAGGGGGGGCAGGAAGGTCAGGAAGGTTGACAGGTTGCCCTCCGTGTCCTTATCACCCTTTTCCCTAATGGAAGACTTACGTCCCAAATTCCACCCAAGGGGCTGCACGGGGCGACACCCCCAGGAGCGAGGGGAGACCTGGGAACGTGATGCAAAGCCAGGGCGGAGGCCCAGTTTGCGGGTCCAGCTGGAGGGGAGTCTCGAGGCAGGAGGGGCGGGGGGTCAGTGAGGAGCGGGCGGCAGGGTCTCCGGCTCGGCTTCATGCCCTGGCAGCTCACGTTTCGGCGTCATTGCGACGTGATGGGGTCCCGGCGCCTGAGTCAGCTTGACCGCAGCATGGGTGCACCTGGGCTGATGGGTGGGCGCTGAGGCAGTCCCTCCCCACGCAGGCTGTGCCCTGGGTCCCTGATCAGCCGGGGGTGTCTGTCCCTCACCCGACAGCCCTGAGCTGGCCCTCCTCACATCGGGAGCCCACTGGAGCTGTCACCACCGGGACAGGGCTGAACACGTGGACCACCCCGCTTTCCACCCTCCTCTTGCCAGCTGAGGTGACGGGCTGACAGATTAGTTCTTTTTGCCCATTTTTTCAGCCACTCTTTCCAAGGTGAGCCTTGACCCCTTTCTGCCTTAGCTTCCTGGGTTCACATCCCTTGGTGGTCCCACCAGAGTGCCCCCTGCGTGGCCCCCAGTGTCTGTCCCCCAGGTCTCTCCCCGTGGGCGCCCCAGCCAGGCTGTTGCCCTTGGTCGAAGGCCAGCCCTGTCCACACACCAACCCCCCTGTCCCTGGGGTGTGGCCCCTCACTGGCCCTTAAAACCCACCAACCCCGGTGCTACACTGGCCCTGAGATACCTTCCCGCCCCCAACCCGGCTCTCGGAATGGCCCCCCACTAAAATCCCCGTAGCTGCCCAGGTGGGGTTTGCCATCCGTCTGTCCGGAGCCCGTCCAGGGCGGGTCTTAGCTCACCAGCAGGGCTATGTCAGCCCCGGGAGCTAAGGCCTGGGAACCCACCCTGGCAGGATGGTGTTGTGTGAAGCTGTCCCTGGTTTATGGGGCTGGCTTTGCCTGGGGTGCGGCTCCTTGCCCCTTACTGACCACTGGGGCTCCCGGTCCAGTGCTGGAAAGCCCACCCTCACGGAGAGCCCTCCTTTCCACCCGCACCCACCTGGCCTCCGCTCATTGCACCCCCGGGACTCTTGCCCCTCATGGGAGGTCTCGGGGCATCAGCACCAACCGTGTGTATCAGAAGGTCCCTTTTCCTGTGGGGTGGTTAGATGTTTCTCATCATACATTGAGCCATCTTATCCCCTAATCTGGTGATTTTTGCTCCAGGAAGAGCAGGGGGCACCCTGCTGTGGGTGGAGGTCCTTCCCAGAGCTGGGCCACCTCCTGATGGGGCCCAACAGGCAGAGTCCCAGAGGAGGGGCTTTGGCTCAGAGACTGGAGCAGGACCTGGATTTCAGGAGTGGTAAGGACTGGCCAGGAGAGGGCGCTTCTTCCGAAATCCGAGGCTCTGCCGGGGCAGCACCCCTGCCCAGAAAGCTTTGCATAAGCAGACGTTGAAGCCTGGGTGCCCCTGTGTCCTTAAAGGAAGAGCAACCATGGGTTAGGGCCTTTGGATAAGAAGGGTTTGTTCTGGCTTGTAATTGGCAGTTTTACATGTGAGCTTTGAGGTGTAGCAGCTGCGTTCAACCCTCCTAGGCGGAAGTAGCAAGCTAGCCTGTGGTTGGAGTATTGCAACCCCACACACTCTGGGGATGTGCTCAGTGGTTTGCAGCACGAGCACTGAGACCTGCGGGAAGCCTACGGTGTAGACAGCGAGGGGACACCGCGGTTTTCCAGCTGCCTTTCCTCCTGTCTTCTGCTGTCTCCTCTTCCCTTTGCTCGGACGTTAGTACAAGTGCACTGCACTTGGTGAGGCTTCGGAGCGGAGCGGATGTGGGCGCGGGGCGGCGGGACAGGCGCTGCGGGCGGCAGGAGGGGGGTGACTCTGTAGCCGCTGAGGCCCCAGGGCGGTGCCTGGCGGAGGGAGTGAGGTACAGCCCTGAGGACGCTCCCGCTCAGCCGGGCTCCCCCCGTGAAACGAGGCTGTCGGCGCCCAGGCTCCGAGGGCTGGGTCTCTGTTAACTTAAGTCACATCTCACAGGGATACAGAGAGGAAGGCCCGGGTGTTCTGGGGTCCCCCATCCCACGGAGGAGGAGTTCCTCTCTGCTGTCCCCCTCCAGCTGTTGGTTCCACTTGGCACTTTCTTTGAAGGCGAGCCCGTTTTCCATAAAGCAAATGAGTTTGCCTTGACTTGTCCGTGGTCCCTGCTTCCAGATCACTTCTTAGGAAGGACGTGTTCCCTGAGTCTCCAGGGCTGTGAGGCATGCGCCCAGCAGGCTGATCTGAACTGAGCTGAGATGAGCTGCAGGACCCGTCAGAGAGACAGGACGAGACTCAGGACAGATGATGCCCTGGCGTCCGGGTGGAACCGTGTTTGCACACATTTCAGTGCATCTGGCAGCGGGGTGATGGGGGTGTGGGTAGGGAAGGAAGCCTGTGGGGACAGTGGGTTTGAATGGAAGTGGCTGAGAGTTGAATAGCTTTTAGAGACTTGACCTCTCTTAGGCCCCATCTGGCCTTGGGAAGGGATGTAAAGAGCATCGTTACCCAGCCCCTGGAGGGGGAAGCAGGAGCCCCGTGGCTGCAGGAGGGAGGCTGGTCTTCAGGGTGCGCTGCCTCGACCAGAGCCGCGGCCCAGGTCTCCTGCGTTTGGGACGTATCTATGAAGACTTCACGCCTTGCCCGAAGACCTCTTGACTCCTACCACTTTTCTGCCCAATAGCGCCCACTTGTGAAAGTGAAGAAGACGTGGTGAGGAGGGAGGGAAGAAAGCGGGAAGGGAGGGTGGGTTATCACTCGGCTCTTTCTGTCCTGGGGGCTGTAAGGCACATAATAGATGGACAGATGGGTTACCACGCCTTCAGGACCACAGAGAGGCCAGGGCCCTGTTCTGGAACCAGAACCCAGAATTAGGTTTGTGAATATGGCATCTCTTCATTTTAAGTGTGCTTTTCTTACGGATCCATCTCACAGATCCTATTATTTTGAATTTACTTAACGAGAGGAGTGTTTGTTTCATGGCCCAGAGTCAGAGCTGTGATTGTTCACATTTACCTCCGTATCTGTGTGAGGGGCCATGGGTCCCTGATCCCTATCCCTCAGTGACAGAGACTTAGCGGAGGTGCCGCCACAGGAGAAGGTGCACCTTGTTTCTCTCCTAACGGATTTGCACTTTGGAGCTTAAACCCAAAGGAACGGAATTTTGTAGCCAAGTGTGTTTTACTTCGTGTGGTTAATGAATGCAGCCATGTGTCATCCACAAGTTTTCTAACATGTGTACTGATTATATCAACAGAAACAACTTTATGAAAAGTGGGTGTGTTGTGTTTGATTTATTTAGGAATCACTAACTGAAACGGGGGCCAGGCCTGGGGTGCGTCAGCAGGTCCTCCCCAGGTGTCGGCCTCCAGTTTCCCTGTGTTCCTGCAACTTCCGTCCCAAAACACCAAGTCCCAGGGGCCTCCTGGCCCATGCATGGGCAGCATCACCATCAGCCGTTTCTTCTCATGTTGGGTTAAGACCCTGCCCTTAGGTTCCAGGCACCCTTGGGGGAAACCCATCCCTTCAGACCTACCACGGCTGAGCCCAGTGCTGGGGATGGGAGTAAAATTAAGTTCAGTAGAATCTGTGTGTGCTGTAATAAAAAAATACTTTAGGTCTCTTTTTTTGAGCTAACAGAATTATTATTATTATTTTTTTTTGCGGTACGCGGGCCTCTCACTGCTGTGGCCCCTCCCGTTGGGGAACACAGGCTCCGGACGCGCAGGCTTAGCGGCCATGGCTCACGGTCCCAGCTGCTCTGCGGCATGTGGGACCTTCCCGGAGCGGGGCACGAACCCGTGTCCCCTGCATTGGCAGGCGGACTCTCAACCACTGCGCCACCAGGGAAGCCCCCAGAATTAATTTTTTAGAGCAGTGTGAGGCTCACAGTAAAACTGAGTGGACCGTGAGAGTTCCCACGTATGGCAGCCCCTCTGGCATCGCTGTCCTGCGTCAGTGTGGATGCTCGGCATCATGATTTGTCATAACCAGAATGAGGACCACAGTGAGGCCGAATGTGAACCCCAGGCTGTGCGGTGTCTGGTCTTTGTCCTGGTCCCCGACTCGCAGCCCCTGAAGCACTGGAATCTCTGAGTGACAAGAGTCTCTTGTACATTGATGCGGCAGCTGGTGTCTGGGGCCCAGGATGGCTTCAGGAAGGGACTGCTCCCCAGAAAGATCAGGGCATGATTAGAGGGGTGGAACTTTCAGCCCCACCCTGACCTCCAGGGAGGAGAGGGGCCGCAGGTTGGATCAGTTGCCAATGGCCAGTGATTTAATCAGTCGTGCCTGTGTAATGGAACCACCGCAGAAGCCTCTAAAACTCCTTAAAGGACTGCGCTCAGAGAGCTTCGGGCTGGTGAAACGTGGAGGGCCGGGAGGCTGGGCACCCTGAGGGCATGGAAGTCCTACCCCACCCCCTCCATCCGGAGGTTCCTGAGTTGTGTCCTTACAGGGAGCAAAGTGTTTCCCTGAGTTCCACGGGCCACTCTGGCAAATTACCAGACCTGCGGAGGGGTTGGTGGGGACCCCCGGTTTGTAGCTGGTCGGTCAGAAGAGTGGGTACCCGGGACACGGAGCTGGCGTCGGAAGCGGGGGTGGCCTCTGGGACTGAACCTGTGACCTGGGGGTCTGCACTGACGCCGGTGTGAGTGTCAGATTTGGGTTAAATTGTTGGACATCCAGTTGGTGTCAGGGAGTCGGGGGACTGGGCTTGGAAGAGACGCCACATTTGGTGTTGGGGGAGCCTCAGGCTGTGCTTCCTGCAATAAAGGAAAACTTAGACGTGACCGTGTGTGTTTAAATGCAAGTTACTCGTTGATGGATACAGTCCTCATCTACGCGTCTTGGTTTGGGGAGAGTTTTATGAACA
Organism: Mesoplodon densirostris; assembly: GCF_025265405.1. Lineage (NCBI taxonomy): Eukaryota > Metazoa > Chordata > Mammalia > Artiodactyla > Ziphiidae > Mesoplodon > Mesoplodon densirostris. The sequence continues at coordinate 113,451,667 of NC_082669.1, read as the reverse complement.
TGTGGAAAAACCACCTTCTAAACGTACCTGGGTCTACATGAACAACTCGGAAGGAGCGTAGGGCCAGGGTGTGGGCTGACCGTCCCGGAAGAATCCATTAGTTGGGTTTTTGTGATCAATTTAGTAATAGATATTGTTGGGGGAAAATAAAAAACACTCATAAAACCATAATGGAAAATGGAAAACTATGAAAAATATGAATTATGGGTGAGGGAGCGCCAAAGTAGCACGTTATGAGCATTCTGGTCTCCAAATCGTTCTTTTGCTTATTTTTTATTACATGAGTAATTAAATATAAACATTAGTTTATATTTATATTAACTAATGTTTATATTTAATTACCCCTGTAATACATCTTACTATAGAAACATGACAGACAGGGAAAAACAGTGATCATCTTTGTCCCAAGCATGGCAGTAGCTGTAGGTGTGATTCTCACCACCTGAGATTTAGGACCTGGAGTGCTGGGATGGGTACCACCTCCTGCAATCGTTGGCAGGCCATAGATTTACACTGGGTGACAGGTTGTTTTTCTTACAGGTAAATACTGAGGTATGAGGGAGTGTTTAATCCAGGACCGAGGCTGAATCGCATCTCAAAGGACACATCTGACCAGATTCTCGGGAGTGAACCCGTTGTAGTGTCTGGGGGCCCCCTGGGTGGTCGTCCCATCAGATGGGAAAGAACAAGCTGGAAGGAGGGGCTGCCCTGGGGAAGCAGAGCGGAGTCCATGCCCAGAGCCTTGGAGCAGGACCCTCCGCCCCGCCAAGTGAGTGCAGCAAAGTACAGGGATGGAAACCCGTGATATGGACCATTCAGAGCACACTTCACTTTGGGAGCAGATTTTGATAAGAAGTCGGTGATTTGAGTTTTCAGGAGAACGGCCTCAAGTTACTCTTCAGTTCAGAGCAGTTGTAACCCTGGCCCTGCCTGTCTTGGGCACAAGCCCGAGGAAAGCGGGGACAAGGGCATAGGACTTCCTGGGGAGCTGGGGGCTGCCCAGAGATGCCACCTCAGTATCTCAATGTCACCCCAGCATGGCGGGGCCACTTGGTTTGGCCACTGTCACCTGAATGAAAGAGGATGTTTTCTGAAGCTTGAAAATTAAAGATGCAATGATTGGCATTCTAATCACTGAGAAAAATGATACTGTGGTCTCGATTACCTGATCTTCAGTTAACTAGGATATTGTATGTTTGCCCAGGCGGAAGTGTGTCTTTGAATTTGATTACCTCCGAACAGCGCTCTCTGGTTGCAATGCCGCGAGATGTTTTTCACAGAAATAAAGACAGACGTCAGATTCTACTTTGCTTGTTTTGTGTTGACCTTTAAGTCCCTTCAAAGCTGAACTTCCATCAGAGCAAATTTTCATGGGTGCAATTAAAAAAATTTCTCTGTGGCGTCTTGCCTGAATTATAAAGGGATGAAACAGAACTGGCTGGGACTCTTGTCTCCGGAGCTGCCCCCAGGACTTTATATCAAAGCAGTTTTTGTTATCGTGGGTCTGAAATAGTGGTGGCCTACGCAGAAGAAGTTTAGGTCCTTCTTTGTGTTACCAGAAGGAACGAATTGTCTCCTCTTTACCCTTCAGGGTACCCAGGGCACTCGTGGGGAGTGGGGAACAGAAAACCCAGAGGAAGGACACCCCACCCGGGACGCTGAGGTGCCGGTGGGATCCAGTCCAGCGGGCTCTGCTCTCGTCCCCGCACGGCTCGGTGGTCCTCCGAGAACTGTCACTTCAGTGCTTGTGCCTTTGCTGCCTTGTACGTGAAGGCATATTCCAGAGGTAAATATCATTGTTTTTTTTTCTTTTGTAACGTAAGCTTATTTTAAACATACAGTTACAGAGTTTGAGGGGATTTTGGATGAGGTGAAGGTTCTGTTTGCTCACGAACACCCTTCCGGCCCGACGGCCCCTCTGAGGTGGCCTCCGCAATCCAGAGCTCACCTGGCCTCGGCTCTGGAGGCGCTCGTGCTCCTTGGCTTCTGCTGCAGGGACCTCTGACTGCCAGTGACCCCCCCCCCCCCTCACCACAGGCAGCAGCGTGGCAGGAAGAGCCTTTGGAAGTTGGATCATGGCTTCCGCAGCCCTAAGAGGGGCTTTTCCTGCCCATGGTCCCTGCAGCCTGGGTGCCCGTTCTCAGTGTTGTGTCTCCTCAGCTTGTGCTGCCGAGAGCGCCTTCCTGGTCTCCAGGCTGCCACGAGCCCTGGAGGTCAGCGGACTCCTCTGCTTTGGAATGTGTGGGTGCAGACCCCTGGCGGCCTTCCTCCTTCACCTCCAAACGCTGCTCTCTGGGGGCCGTCCGTGGACTCAGGTGTGTCCGGTGAGGTTGAATGAGAAGGCAGAAGGCGGGGCAGGCGGCACGCGTGGGGCACCCGTGCAGGGCGCGTGTGGATGATCGGTGACAGAGGCAGAGGGCACCATGGGTGAGTCCCCAGAGGCTGCTGTTTGCCACAGTCTCGTGTCTGTAAAAGCACCAAGTCCTTAATTTAAAATGTTGTTCTCGTCTCCGAAAATGTTAGGAGTCCAGAGTTCTCAACAGAAAGTAACACTACAAAACAGGGAGCCTTTTCAAACCGGGGGTTCAAGCAAAGCCAGATTCCTTCTGTGTACTCAGACTTCCTGGATCATAGTATTTCTCACACGTCAAAGGATTGAAAACATATTAATGGCCACGCTTGTTAGTGTCTCTGCACGTTAGAAGGCAGAGGTGATTCGGCCTCTGAGCATGTGCTGTGCCCACCTCAGCCTGGTCCTGCTGCCCGAGTCTCTCGTTGGCACTCCTCTAAGCTCACGCTCTGGCTTGACTGACTCGATGCCCGTTTTCCCTGACCATGAAGCGGCCTTCCTCTGCCCCCTGTTTTGATGACTCTTATTTAGGGTGTTATCTTTTTTTTTTTTTTTTTTTTTTTTTTTTGCGGTATGCGGGCCTCTCACTGTTGTGGCCTCCCCCGTTGCGGAGCACAGGCTCCGGACGCGCAGGCTCAGCAGCCATGGCTCACGGGCCCAGCCGCTCCGCGGCATATGGGATCCTCCCAGACCGGGGCACGAACCCGTATCCCCTGCATCGGCAGGCGGACTCTCAACCACTTGCGCCACCAGGGAGGCCCTAGGGTGTTATCTTGACATTTAAACTTCAAATGAAATTTCTGACACTCTGGCGGGTTAGCTTTAAAATCATTTCTTGGATTCCCTGCAGGATACTTAGCGTCTTAGACTCCATGTAATTAGTGCAGTGGCTGAACTCTCCGTCTTGCTCCGGCGGTGCGGGCGGTTGGCGCGTGGCACTTCCACAGCAAACTCTTCGTGTCGCCCTGGCAGCTCCAGAGGGCTGGGAGGGAGCTCTTCTTGAGACGCTTGCACTTAAAGATTTAAGTGCGAGCAACTTTCTGTTCTGTTGGTAGGAGTGATGTTATTGATGTCATCGTGTGCTCCAAAGCAAAACACTGTCCCGTAGATCATACCAAACAGATACACGCAGGACTGGAGAGAAGTGCCTGGCTCCATCTGCCCCTTTTGCCTCTGATCACTTTTTTCAAGTGAGTTGTAAAAATAATTCTTCAAAGCAGTTTAATAAGAATGTTACGTGAGGTCTGCCTTTGAGCTCTTGTCAGATGTTCGCTTCGGGAGGCGTGTCTTCCAGGAAACCCTGGCGTATTAACACACACGTCAGTATTCTCTAGGTGGCGTGTGATGATAAACGTTAATAGACCACAAGGAGATTGCAGGGAGTGTGTGTCATTTATTGATGTTCCACAGGAGAATAGAACTAGAGAAAACATTCTTTCCTCAGAAGAAAGGTTCTCTTCCATGGTATTTCCTGAGGAGAGGAGGGGGTCGGCGGGGAGCCAGCACTTTCAGAGGACTTGGCGATTTGCTGCGGTTTCGCCTACGTTGGGCTCACGGGGTCCTAACCCAGGGAGCCGCGGGGCTGCTTTTCGAGCGCAGTGTCTGCGATCCCAGCCCGGGCTGGTCAGTCCGGGGCTTGGCCCGGCTTCCTTGTCCTCCTTCACGTCTCTGAGGGGCTTCCAGGCTGCCCCACCCCCGGGGCCGGAGCCTGGGCTCAGCGCCCGTCTTGGGGGGCGGGTGCTCGGAGGGACGCTGCTGAGGGCGGAGCCGGCACCCACCTGACCTTCGAGGTTGCGCCTCGCAGCCCACGTCCCGTGAGCCCGTGGCGAAGCGCCGGCTGTCACCCTGCGGAGCCTGGCTTTGGAACCGCGACGTCTTTCTCCTGCTGGTAGTCACTGGAGTTCAGGGTAGACCTGGCTTTGCGCAGGGTGATGAGCAGCTTCCCTCCCCACCCTCCTCTCTCCTCCTGTTTTTCTTTCTTCTCGTTCTTCCCTTTCCTCCTTGCCTCCCTCCTGTCCTGCTTTCAACAGTACTTTTTGAGCAAATACTGTTTGCTGAGCCCTGTCCCCGCCCATGAGCCCAGCTGAGCTGCGGCCTCCAGGAAAGGTCAAAGGTCAAAGGAGCAGTGGAATCGCGTCTCCCACCCCAGTGCCCCCACCTTCGTCCCCTCACCCCGGGTCCCTCCAGCAACTCCTCCGGCTGCTGCCCGGGGAGCCCTAGGTGCCGGCCGCCGTCTCGTCCCAGCCCCTCGGGAGCTACCCCGGTGTCCTTACGCGGAGATGAGCTCGTAGGGGCCGTGGCTCTCCCGCTGCAGCTCCACTGGGCGGCGGTCGGAACCCCGGGGCCCGCCTGGGGCAGGGCCGCCTCTGTTCCTGGAACACACGCACGCACGCACGCACGCACGCACGCACGCCGCCTTAGGCCAGGTCTGCAGGGGGCCCCGGCCTCACCCCAGCGGCCCTTGTTACCTGTCTTCTTAGATGCGCTCCGTGAGGGCTCAGGTTTAAACGCATGAGCTCTCAGTACATGTTCACTGGTAAATGAGTTCACAGACACCAGGGCTTTGGAGCCGGAGTTCCCTCTGTTCTGTTAAAGCCCCACAAGTAGCCTAACGCCGTCACCTTCATCATAATGGCCGCTATCACTGTTTCGGTGAGACGCTCTCTAAGCATTTTGTGTGTATTATTTCAGCTATTCCTAACAACAGTGCTGTGAGGGTGGGTGGTACTGTTCTCCTAACTTACTGGTTAAAACCTCTTTGATGAAGCGCTTGTCCAAGCCCGCACGACCAGAAGGCCCTCAAGTCCACAGTTCCACCCTGGCCCCAAAGCCCAGGGGTGTGCGTCCTTGCTTTGGAAGCGTGGAGGTGCCACGGCAGGTTACCTGCATGAGGACTCTGGGGCCAGGTAGATGGGGTGCTCAGTGGGAGAGGATGAGGTGCCGCGCTGGCCTGGGCACAGGTCCACGGGATGGGGGGCTGCGTGCTGCACAGGCGCCTGCTGCCCACCCTTCAGAGCTTCCTGTGTCTGTGAAGAGCGTCAGGCTTCCTGCAGCAGGCGGGCGTCCGATGTGGGACGAGCAGGTGAGGGGTCATCACGAAGTGGACTGGAACGTGGAGCCCGACGGCTGGATTCAGTGGAAACACCGTAGTCAGGGTCTGTGGGGTTGCCAGCAATAGCCTCCCAGAGTGGCCGGTGTGACTCATGTGCTGAAGCCAGGTTTACTTGGGTAATTATGCATGTGACTTGCACGCAGTAAAGGTCGTTCTTGTGGTGCCCGTCTCAGAGGCTCCTGTTTCCCACCGAGTGGCGCTCTGTCTCCAGGTACACAGATTCTGTTTACGGATACAACATCTACTTTCCTGTTGATGGACATTTCCTCTTTCATTTTTGGTTATGAATGAAACTCCTTTAAACATTCTTGTAGTTATTTTTATGGACATGTTTTCATTCCTCCCGGGCAGATACCTAGGAGTGGAACTGCTGGGTTATTGGGTAGGTGTGTGTTTATCTTATAAGAAACTGCATGTTGTTCCCCAAAGTGGCTTTCTACCCCGTTTTACTAGGAACGTGGGAGCCGGTCACTCTGCATCCTGGCCAGCATCTCAGTTTCCGTTTGCCACGTCCCTCTGGGGCGTAGCTCCCCATCTCAACAAGAGCTTGGTGTCAGACAGGTCAGTGTTTGGAACCCAGCTCTTCCCGGAACTGCTGCTGGGACCTTGGGCGAATCACTCAGGCTCTGACCTGGTTTCCCCTCTGTAAGATGGGGATGGTGACAGCGCCCATCAGGGGAAAGGGGTCAGCTATGTGGAGCAGCATACAAGTCCCCCTGTTGTCACTCTTTGTCCTGGGTGCAGCCCACGGTCCTAGTGCTCTGGTTCAGCTCAGCGCTGCGTGCGGAAGCGTCTCATCCCTCATCCCGTCATTCTGAGGTCCTTGGGGGCCACCTGGGGCAAGGCCGACTGTGGCCTTGGGCAGGAGGCAGGCCACACGGAGCGGGGACCTCTGGCTTCACAGAGGCCCTGGCCTCTCCCATGCAAAGCACTTTGCGTTTCCTCTTGACAAGCTGGTCTCTGCTCTTCAGGCGACCGTTATTTATTGGAATGTTCCCGAGTCCTGTTCCTTCTTCAAGTCTCATTTGCTGGGAATTGGCTCCGCTGCAGTAACCCTCCATTTCAAAGATGGATGGATCACATCAGCCCAACAGAAAACAGCAATCTCGAAACCAAAACAACCAAATATCTGTGCCAGGAGAGACAGACTTTACTTGATTCTGCAGTAGCTGGTGTAGCTTTTCCTCCGAAGAGATGGAGTAAAAGAACTCGCAGTAAATATGTGTGTGTTACAGAAATGGCCTCACTGCCTCTGAGCCCACTAGTTTACTAAAAGGAAACATTTTCCTTTAAATCCATCTAACTTTACTTGCTGAAGATGAATGTACTTAAGGACATGCTGGATGGTGCTGTGGAGGTCACAGCGTTCGTCCCCAGCCGGGACAGGAGTGCCTCCGAGCCTTCGGCAAACCTGATAGCAGATCGTAGCGGGAGTTTCACGTCAGGGGTTGTCCAGAGCAGGCCGGGCCGCGGCCCCGTCTTCAGTCTGGGACTCCGTTTGCATCAGGCGATTCTGCAGTGCACGGGCTTTAGGATGGGGCCACAGGGCTTCCGTTTCAGTTTCGTAAAAGCTGTGTTAATATTCCCTTCCAGACAGAGCCACCTTGGTTCCTGTCTGCACAAGTTTCTTGTGTGTGACAATTCTGGATTCCAGACACCACTGGGTGAGCTCTCTGTGGTTCCACTTTGTCGAGTGCTGGCCGGGTCGAGCGGCCGCCTTCATTTCCAGCAGGGCCGTTGGGAAAGGCACCCGGAGGCGGTCCGTGCAGGGCCGGGGCCGCGGGGCTCGGCTGAGCTAAGGCTGCCGGGTACGCGGGGCGTCTGGAGGGCAGGGGAGCCCCGCTCTCCCTCACTGCATTTCCTCTGGGTTTGCTTGCTTAGTAATGTCACCTCCTGCACTTAAAAATAACACAAACTGTATAAAAACCAGAAGAAATAGCAGGTGGGCTTTCCCAGGAGGACGTTGAGAGGGCACTTGCAGGGGGCCCTGGGGGGGCGGTGCGGGCAGGTGGTCGGGCCTTCCGAGCTGGCCCGAGCGGGATAGACGGGGTGGCCCTGGGACGCACTGCCCTGAGCGCTGAGCTTCCAGGTACTCAGCACAGGCCTGGGCGCCCTTCACACGCGTGCCAAGGTGGACCCCTAGTATTTCAGGCTCGTTCTAGTTTTCACTTCTTGTGCTGAGAAAGTGTGTTTTTCATTTTGTGAAGTTTAGCCGTGAAGGTTGTTTCAGGTATTTTTTCCTGGGTGTCGATTATATTCTTTACATGGTTTAATAAAAAGGTAAATCTTTATGAGATTAAATTGACGCTCCCTGTTGCTTTCTTTTTTGCTTGGAAGACTTTCTCATTCTAAGATATGATGACTAGTCACCTAAATTTTTTCTAGTTTTTTAAAAGGTTTTATTTTATTCTATTTAATCTATCTCTATTTTGCTCTCAGGGGTAAACTGAGAACTTATCCTGGTAACACACACCTCATTTCATGCCTCTGTTTCCTTCCTGTGTAGCTGGTCATGTCAAGGTTATTCCTAGGTATTTAAATTTTTGATTTACTTTTGTGAATGAGATTATTTTTCTCCATTACATTTTCTAAGTGGTAATTCCTTGTATATTTTTAACTTTCATCTTACAATGGGCTGCTTTACCAAGACTCTGTAATTTTAATAGTTCATTTAATTCTTTGTAACTCAAAAAAGTTACATATAAGGACTTTAAAAACATTATTAATTTAATGTGGTATTTAGTAAACTCTTCGATCTTCAGAGGAGACCCGTTGGTCCTGAAAGGCTTCCTGACTTACGACCTTGATATTGTTTCCTTTCCGCTCCCCTGGTTTCCTTTTCCTTCATGCCCTTCCTCTTCCGCTTCCCTTTCCTCTTCTTGGCGTTTGCCCTGAAGCTGGCTCTCATTCTCAATCTTCTTTGTATGTCACCTTCTTCACCACAATTCCCAGCACTTTGTTTTGCACGTTAACATAGTTTTTATTTTTCCATGTTTGGCTTCCATGTGACCAATTGGATTTTCCATGAGGGACAGTTCTGTCTTGTGAGTCTGTGATCCAGACTCTCCGTTATTGCTTCTCTCCTCATACTTTTTCTTATCGAACCTTGTTTTTTCTGTCTTTCATTGAATTCCCTTCACATCTGGCCTGTTGTGCTATTATCTCCTTTTTTTAAAATTTATTTATTTTTGGCTGCGTTGGGTCTTCGTTGCAGTGCGCGGGCTTTCTCTAGTTGCAGCGAGCAGGGGCTACTCTTCGTTGCGGTGCTCGGGCTTCTCATTGCCATGGCTTCTCTTGTTGGGGAGCACAGGCTCTAGGCATACGGGCTTCAGTGGTTGTGGCACGTGGGCTCAGAATTTGTGGCTTGTGGGTTGTAGAGCGCAGGCTCAGTAGTTGTGGTGCATGGGCTTAGTTGCTCCGCGGCATGTGGGATCTTCCCGGACCAGGGCTTGAACCTGTGTCCCCTGCGTTGGCAGACAGATTCTTAACCACTGCGCCACCAGGGAAGTCCCTCTGATAGTAATTTTTTAAAATATTTTTCTTGCACCATCCGTGCAGGTTTACCTTTTTTGTGTTACAGAATTATTTTTTCAGCCCTCACTTTCTTGTTTTTGGTGTCTGATGTTGTTTGTGGCTGTTTATAACTATTTTTTATCCTTGCACGAGGGAGCATATATTCAGGCTGATATTTGCCCAGAACAGCATGCGTGGGCCTCCTGGGTGCAGGTGGAGAGACGTGTCCTCATGGCTGGGCAGTGGGGCTCCCTCTTCCCGAATGCCTGTGGTGGCCGGTTTCTCTCTCGGCCCCGCCAGGCGGGGGCATCCTGCTCCTGCCCCCGGCCGCCGGCTGGCTGTGGAGGGCTTGGTCCTTGGATACTGGGTCGTAAGGTAGCTGTTCCCACCATGCACAAGCTCCCAGTTCACGTCCTCTTTCTTCACCTTTGTCCCACACGCTTTTGTCCTAAAATTGTAGTTCCCATGAGAACACAGGTGTGGAGAAACCAGATCTGCAGATTCCCTGTGGCCTAGGCACAGGCTCATCCCCTCCTTCTGGGTGAACTTGCCTTTCCTGGAGACTTGCAGGGACTCTTCTGAGCAGAGGCAGCTCCCCGGCCCCTGCGGTGTTCCTTTTCAAGTCCCAAGAAGAAGAAGACAGATCTTTGCAGCAACGGTGCATTTGCGCTGCTGCAGCAGGAACACCCACCAGAAATCAGGAAAGGAACGGCTTCACTCTTGCTTTCCTTGGCCTGTCCTCAGTTATTTTCAAGGTTTATTTCTATTTGCAAATCCTGGAAGCAGAAATCAGTTATGTGGAAGCAGCTTTTGGATCTTTGGTGACCAGAGGCAAAGAGAAAAAATCCAGGGGCAGGACCCCCGGCTGTGAATGATGATTGATTTAGCAGAAAAGTGTCCTTGAACCAGACCCACCAAACGTGGCGGGAGAACTGCCCGTGATGGCGTGGCCTCCCGTCCTTCAAACAGCATGGGTGCCGGTCGCTGGAGATGCCTCCCTGTCGCTGTGTGAGGGAAACAAGCAGTGTCATGCTTGTTCAGGGTTGCCATGGCGATTCCTCATTATCGTCAAGCCGGGGGAGAGGCGTGCGCGGGGTGCTGGCAGTTTACGTGTGTCCTGCTGCTTCTTCCAGTAGTGATTGTGCTCATGTGCGTTTGCAGTGCACCCACTCAAGAAAGGATCCTTCTGGCTGCAGGAGCTCACGCCAGGACGCACGCCCGGGCCCTGGGCGGGCACAGGCCCCTGGTGCCGAGTGCACACACCTCGACCTGCACCCCTACCCTGGAGAATAAATACAGAGATGTTCCTCATCGCAGTGTTTGTGGTATAGGAGGGAGGGAGAGACAGTCCACTGCTTTTTCATGAACACAGAACTGTGTAGACCCGGGCTATGAAAATATATACCACTAATTTCTGTAAACATTCTTAAACACAAAATGTTTATCATACACTTTCTGTAGAAAATTAGTATGCAAACCTGAAGCCCAAAACAAAACCAACACCTCACATTTGCAAATGGGTATTATTTTTCTATAGAATCAAAAGGAATTTTTCTTAAATAACTGAATATTCTCTACAAACTGAGGCCCATAATTATCTCATCAGTCTTAATATGATGATTTAAATATAATAGTGACGTTCTTTGAGACTTTAAGAATTTAGGACACTTTATTAGATCCGCCAGTCTCACCCTGTTGTTGTAGCTGTAATGTGGTGACAAGCAGAGGAGAAGCTGAGGTCATGCTGGTCATTTAACAGCGGCCAATTAAGTGCGGAGCCTGGCGTGTGCACCTCGCTGTCTTGGTGAGCGAGCAGTGGGCTCTCTGAGCTCCGACGGACATGCCGACGTCTGGCGAGGTCTGTGCTCTGAGTGCTCCAAGCGCTTTAGAGAAAGGTCTGAATATTTTAAAACTTTTGATCAGATTGCAAAATTGTCCTTTAGAAAGAGCGTGTCCCATTTACATGCTCCCCAACAGTAATTATTTGGTTTTAAAATGGATGAGCCTAAACAGCTCAGCAAACAGCAGCGGCCGGAACCATCACCACACAAAACCTTTGCCAACCCTTTGGGCAAAACCACTGTGTTGCTCTCGTTTGCACCTCCTTCATTATAGGTGAAGAAAAAAATGTTTTTCTCCCGTGTGTGTGTGTGTGCGTGCACGCACGTGTGCGCGGGTATGTGTGTGCTCTTTGCACCAGCCTTCCTCTGGCCCATCCATCCCTGTTGCCTGATTCCATGGGGGGGTCCTGATGTTTGGTGACGGCCGCTTGGGTGTAGCCTGGCTGTGCATCTGTGTCCTTGGTGGGCAGAGGGACACCGCTGCCCCTGCAGTGCCCTTGGAAGAGCTTGGGGATGGGGGCGGGGGCGGGAGGTGCCGCAACTTTCTCACCTCTCCAGTCTGGGACTGGGTTTTAAATTGCATAACAGAAAAGGTCTGGATCAGGTGGCACATACTCAGGGAGCAAGGAAAGAAACTGGGGGCTACACGGGAGCAGGGGCCTGAGCACCAAGCAGGGAAGTGAGGATCACAGCGGGAATGGTCCAGAGGTCAGGGCCGGTGCAAGAGGCCAGGCGGGCTGCACAGCCCAGGCCAGGCGTGGTTCTGCGTCGCCGCTGTCAACACGGCACTGGTTGTGCCGGCTCGAGATGCCCCGGAAGGCCCGAGTCTGTGCCAGAGCCCCGGGTGACTGAACGTGGGCAGGGAATGCCCTGGGAGCTTCCTGCCCGAGGCCCTCGTGAGGTCAGCTGTGGAGCTAGTGGGGACACTAGGGTCCAACCTCTCAGTGCCTTCACATCCGTACCTGCTTCAGGATCCACCTGTAAGGTCACCTGGTCTGACTTTCCCTGGACGGCTCCGGGCTGCCTGGGCAGTGCCTGAGCTGAAGTCAGGCGGTGCCATGTTGTAAAGTCTTAAGAACCTGCTGTCTGTCTCCTGTGGCTACTGTGGTCTCAGAGTCTGAGAATTAGAGCCCAGACTCTGTGAGGATTCTGTCAGCGGTGCCTGCAGTGTCCTGGGTGTGGGTGGACACTAGGGTCCACGCCCCCGTCTGAGGACCCTCTGTTGAGTGTGGTCTCGGTGAGGCCCCACTAGATGTGGTGCCCTCGGCACCCTACGTCTGCATGTGTCCCAGGTCTTGGGCTCCAAGAGGACACCCTATCTGTTAGTGCAGTTACTTGATATTAAAACTGTCAGAGAAAGGAAAGCGGTTTCATCAGGACCTCAGCTAATGAGAGCTGGCTGCACATTCCTTTCCTTAGGCATCTGGGCTCTTGCAGGGCTGCCATTCTTAATCATATTTTAATTTTCAAATAAATTACTTTCATTATCCTTTCATTTCCTATACCATGTGTGCACCACTGCTCATTAATGTTTGTCAGCTCTTCTCTGAGCTTGGTTTTTAAATAGCCATGGCTGCAGTACAGTAATTAAGGATGATCCGTGTTGGTTTATAGGAATTATTATTTTTTAGTCTTTGAGAAAACGACGTAGAGAGTTGCTGAAATTGGTCCTTTTGATGGAAACCTGCGAAGGCCATGTGAGGACGGGGACTGTCCTTGACCTTGTCTGGAGGAGGCTCCTGGGTCCAGCTGGCTCTTCATCAGGAGGTCCGTCTGGGGTCTGGCAGGGACCAGACTGGCTGTCAGGCTCACCGGAGATCTCTTTGCCAACAGGAAGCCAAATGAAGTTGTTTTTGTAAATCCACTATTTAAGAAAACTCATCCAGGACTTCCCTGGTGGTCCAGTGGTTAAGACTTCACCTTCCAGTGCAGGGGGTGTGGGTTCGATCCCTGGTTGGGGAGCTAAGATCCCACATGCCTCACGGCCAAAAAACCAAGACATAAAACAGAAACAATATTGTAACAAATCCAATAAAGACTTTAAAAATGGTCCACATCAGGGCCTCCCTGGTGGCGCAGTGGTTGGGAGTCCGCCTGCCGATGCAGGGGACACGGGTTCGTGCCCCGGTCCGGGAAGATCCCACATGCCGCGGAGCGGCTGGGCCCGTGAGCCATGGCCGCTGAGCCTGCGCGTCCGGAGCCTGTGCTCCGCAACGGGAGAGGCCACAACAGTGAGAGGCCCGTGTACCGCAAAAAAAAAAAAAAAAAAAAAAAAAAAAATGGTCCACATCAAAAAAAAAAACTTAAAAAAATGTAAATTAAAAAACTCATCTCCCCAGGAGCTGATCTTGTTCAAATCAAAACCAAGACACTTTCAAGTTAAATCATGGGCTCTTCCACTGGATATGCTTGTCTCTAATGAGGTCTTGCGTTCTGATGATGATGCGTTTTGACCCACACATGGTCAGCTTTGGCCCATGAGGTTCTGGATTGCGGGCCTCGGGAGTAGCGCTGCTTCGTCCTTATCTCTGGGCAGCTCTCCGACCATCACTTCATGCCGTCTCGAATTTCCAGCCTGGTGAGTCTGCAGGCCTGTCTGCCATCACCGTCCTCCAAGTGGGGAGCTTCTCTCTCCCGTTCGGTTTCTCACTCATTTGCCAAGTTTCTTATTGCTCTTTTAGAAATGTAGTAAAACATACATAACATAAAATTTACCATTTATTTTAACCTTTTGGGTTCATAATTCTGTGGCATCCAGTACATTCACATTGTTATGCAGCTGTCACCACCATCATCTCCAGAAGTTTCTCATCTTCCCAAATTAAAACTCCGTCCCCATTAAACACAACTCCCCCTGCCCCCCTCCAAGCCACTGGGACCCACCATCTACTTTCTGTTTGTATGAATTTGATCACTGTAGGTGCTCATATAAGTGGAATCATACAGTATTTGTCCTGTTGTAGCAGCTGTCAGGATTTCTTTCCTTTTTCAGGCTGAATCATGGGTGGACCACATTTTGTTTATCTGTTCATGCATCAGTGGACACTTGAGTTGCTTCCTGGCTGCTGTGAACGTGCAGGTACAAATATCTCTTCACGTCCCTGCTTTAGATTTTGGTACATTATTATTAAGTAATTTCCATGGGCCAAGCATTCTGGTAAGTGGGACCCACCTTCCCTACTGCAAAGGGACAGGTGGGCAAATGATGGTTCCAGAATGCAGGGCTCACTGGACACCAGGGAGGGTAGGTGATGCCGGGGGTCGGAGGGGCCAGGAGATTGAGTCCTGGGGGAGCAGTGAGCCGATTCCCAGCTGCACGGACTGGACCCCGGGATGTGGAGAGCGTCCTGGGACTGTTGGGAGGGGTGAGGTGAAACAGGAGCCTCCGTACAGCAGGGCCCCACTGCTCCCCTGGTGAGCGCACAGAACGCTGAGGGAGGGGAGACCAGGGCAGTGGAACCCCCGACCCTGCACTTTCATGTCGGGAGGGTGAGGGTGAGGGTGAGGTCGTCTCCAGGATGCACCCTAACACATTCCCTGAGCACGTGAGGCCTCGCTGGGTCTGGTGGGGAGGCAGGCCCACACGTGCATCGCCATCGCAGGAGAGCTGGGCTCCTGGCGGGCCAGAGGGCGGGACCTTGAGGCGAGGCTCTGGCCTGGGGTCTGCACCCCCTGGACCCCCCTGAGGGGGAGGCTGGTGGCCACAGAGCCACCCTCCCCAGTGCGCCTCCCCGGCCACTCGGTCCTCCTTCCACCAGCTTGAGGACAGAGCTGGGAACAAGGCAGGGAGAGGGTCTCGGTGGGTTTGACCTTGGCTGCGGCATCCTCCTGAGGCTGGAGCCAGGGGCAGGCCCTCTGGGCTTCCCAGACTCCGGGGCTGTGAGTGGCTCGGCTGGGTGCCCCTGGGCTGGAGGGCATATATGTGGGTGACTCAGCATGTGGGACCTTCCATTCTGAGGAGCTGCCTCTGTCTGTGAGAGTGGAGGGGGCAGGGAAGTGGGGAGGGGAAGAGGAGGAGGGGGGAGAAAGAGGGGGAAGGGGAGAGAGAGAGGGAGGGGGAGAGGTGAGGATCCTTATGATAAACCTGGGTGTGGACAAGTCCCCTCCTCCCTCTCCCCTCCGCTCCCCCTCCCTCTCTCTCCCTCCCTCCCCTCCTTCCCCCCTCCCCTCCTCCCTCTCCCTCCCCCTCCCCTCCTCCCTCTCCCTCCCCCTCCCTCCCCTCCCTCCCCTCCCTCCCTTCCCTCCCCCTCCCTCCCCCTCCCTCTCTCTGGAAGGTGGGTGAGACCCTCTTCAGTAGGTGGAGCAGGAGCGGGTGCAGAGGCCAGTGATGGATGGCTGTTTTTGAGGAACTGTCACTGTCCAGATAAGACAAGGGCTAACAGATTCCGTCCCCATATCCCACATAACGTGCCATTTTCGTTCCGTGCTGCTCACAGCCCTCAGTGCCAGGCCTTTCTGTTCTTCTCTGAATAGTCAGTGGAACGTTCCGGGCTGATAAGAGAGGCGGCCTGGTTCCCTGGCAACGGGCTGAGCAGAGGGCTGCTGATGGGAGATTAGCTGCCTCAGATCAACCACCTTGCTTCCTGCTGCTTGTCTGTGCGCCCAGGACAGACGGCAGCAAACCCGAAAGCCCGCGGAGGTTTGCGTGGGATCTGAGCTCCTGAAATGAAGTTTGCTGAGTGCCCTTGAGCCAGCCTTGGGCGGCTCTCTCTGCCAGGAGGTGCCTGGCCTCCCAGGACCTGGAGGTGGGGCTGGCCGGCTGGTTAATCCTGTTGCCTCCAAGAAAAGCACGGAAACACCTGGGAAGCTCCGAAGCCTGGCCTGGCCAGTGTGTCAGCCCAGGCCAGGCCCTCGCCTGGGGTCAGGGACACCCCACCCAAGAGCTTGCAGCTGAGGCCTGCAAAATCGGGTGCAGTCAGTGGTTTGGTGTTTGCTTCTTCATCTTTTAATTGTCTTTCTTCCAGTAAATGCCCCTTAGTGTAGTTGAGACCCTGCCGGTGTCTGGGAGCTGTCTTCCTGTACACAAGCCCCACGTCCACTCCACTCTCCTCTGCCCTTGAATCTTGGCTTTTATTTCCTGGTTGTTTGTAAAAGAACGTGGAATTTTAGAATTGGAAGAGAGGTTCAGATCATTTGATTCCTCTCTGTTATTTTCAGAAACAAACCAACAAAATTCAAACCCCAAACCCCTGACGACCAGAGAGGCTGAGCATAGGGCAAAAGTCACACAGTCCTCTGGGCTCCTCCAGGCTGGGCTTCCGAAAGTGCTTCCTGCTTCCCAGCAGCGATTTCGAGGGTGACCATGATTTTTTTTGTTGGTATACGTGAACATTCTCTCCCCGGGAAGTTAGTTAGTCCATCTAACTTCCCATAGAAAATGCAAAGACAATTTGGCTATTAGAAATTGTACTTTAGCTTTTTTATTATGTTATCACTTGTCCACATATCTGACTCCTAGAGAAGACGTGAGGCTCCATCTCTATCTCTGCATTTTCTTCTCTGCGAGGCTGGTGCGCGTTGAGACAGGCTTCTTATTCACTTACTCAGAGGCATGCCTTGGGCCTGTGTTGCAGGCCAGCCCTGGGTTTGTGCTAGAATTCTGGTCGCCTTTCCGTTGGGGGTTTACCATCATGAGTTTTCATTATGTTCTGCTTTCCTCTGACGACAACAGCAACAAGAGTAAGGAAGCAGCAAAGAGCTGCAGCGTGAGTCGGATGAATTTGGAGTTGAAATGGGAAATCCTAGCCAAGGAGCAGAGGGAAGCAGATGTGCTGCCCCCAGCAGTCAGGCTGCTGCACCGAGTCTTATATTTGCCTGGAGTCCCCAGCATGTGGGAGAAAAGGGGAAAAACAATAGGCTGGATGCGGTTTTCTAGAAAATATACACGTTCACATATGAGGTGAAACAAAGAGGGACGAGTGACTCAGAGTCCAGGGAGGGTTTTATCAACAATTGAGCAGTCAAACTGGCTTTATTGTCCTTATGCTCAAAATGACCATCTTTTTTTTTTTTTTTTGCGGTATGTGGGCCTCTCACTGTTGTGGCCTCTCCCGTGGCGGAGCGCAGGCTCCGAACGCGCAGGCTCAGCGGCCATGGCTCACGGGCCCAGCCGCTCTGCGGCATGTGGGATCCTCCCAGACCGGGGCACGAACCCGTGTCCCCTGCATCGGCAGGCGGACTCTCAACCACTGCGCCACCAGGGAAGCCCCAGAATGACCATCTTTTACATTAGCTATCTTGTATGCCAACAGTGAGGATTTTAATGATTTACTGAACTGCCCCAGAGGCAGAGCCACGAAGACACTTGGCAATGGGTGTGTGTGTGTGAGAAAATCCTCCACTGTAAACAAAGAGTGGACTTAAGGCTCGATGGCTGCGACCTCAGTCCTGAGAATGAGGCGCCTGGAGGCTTGTCAGTGCTGGGCCCTGGAAGCGGGGCAGTGGCCGAGGGGCCGAGCTTGCCCCCGTCGGGAGCCGGCTGCTTCTCCATGGTCTCAGGGGCCACAGGCGCGGCACTCCTCTCCGCCTAGAGTCCTCTGGATTTCGTCCCCTCCGGCCGCCTGTGTGGATAGCAATCCCCGTGGCGTCCAGGTGGTGGACACCGGATCTTGAGCGTGGCTGAGCAGCTCTGCAAAGCCTGGTGCTTTGGGGACCGGAATGAACCTCCGCCCGCCTGGTGCTCTCGGGCCGAGGCCCCCCGGCTGCTAGAGGGCAGCACCACGCAGGTCTCTGGCTGTGGCGGCCGCCTCTGTTCAGTTCTCTGTTCGGACACAAGTGGACAGACGGGCCCAGTGCAGGGAGGAGCCGGTGTTGGCAGGGGCTGTGGCTGCCACTCTCGGAAGGGGTGAAGGTGGGCAGTTCCTGCTCTCAGAGCAGCTGCAGTACAGAGGCTCCCGGTGCCCCCACGGGCTTTCACGCAAGCCCAGAGCGTTCGAACCAGAATGGATCTTGGAAAATATCTGATTCAGCTGTTGTGTTTTCGGAACTGAGGCACAGAGAAGGGAAGTCGCACGCCCAGGGTTGCACAGCAGGCTGGCGGCAAAGCTGGGACTGGAGCCTGCTTCCTGCTGTTGTCTTCTCGCCCTGTAGTAGAACTCGGGTATCAGGCAGATGCAGTCCTTCAGGCCTGAAGCGAGCATGAGCTGCAGCTTCAGTGTCGTACTCAGCAGTGTGGAAGCCGTCCCACCAGGATCTTCTTAGGACTTAGCCCAGAGCGGTGTGTTGTCTTTCCACCCAGACTTAAATTTTACTCTGTTGTCACCTGCTGATGGAACACCGTGGGCGCCGATGCATCAGACCAGGGCCAAGGGTGAGGGTGGCTGCAGGCGGCACGCGTCCTGGTGGTGAGTGGGGGGCAAGGACGGCAGCGACCCGGGCCGGTCGCCCAGCCCCTCAGGACTTCAGCCTTCCGGTCTGTAGGACGAAGGGGCCTGAATACAATACACGCTACTGCTCTCTTCAGCTCTGGTTAAAAAAAACCCCTGAGTATTCCAGAATCCTGGGGTGTGGTCTGTGGGCTGAGGCGCGGCGCCCAGGCGTGAGCATCGGGCAGGTGGCCAGGCTGGGGTCTGGCCACGGTGGGAAGAGAGCAGAAGCCAGGAAGACGGAGGAAGCGGCTCAGAAAGGTTAGCGCCTCCACTGGGGATCTGTTGCTGCTCGCGCCTAGACGGTCCGATTCCAGCAACTGGAAGCCATCCCTCATGATGCTGAGTTGGGTTTTCTTTGCAGGAAGGGTTGAGCTTTGGAGGCTCAGGTGTGATTCGGCTTTGACGGTCAGTGCTGTGCTCAGGATCGCAGATGCCAGCTCCCACAGGCCGGCTCTGAGGCCCAGAACTTTCTGTGCCGGCGCCCCAAACACTTGGGTCTTCAGGGGTTGGAAGTCCCTAAGGGGTTTAGCTGAAGCCGGGCGTGGGTGGCAGCCTTGCACAGGCCCGGCCCCCCTTGGCTCTCGGTGATGGCCGGGCTGTTCTAAGGGAAGCACCGCGTGGAGCCGGCGGCAGGGTCAGCGGAGGAGGCTCCCGGCATTTGGGGGGCCTGTGCGCCCTCTCCTCGGCTCTCTGCGCGGCCGGAGCCTAAACCACCGCTGAGGAAGGCCTCCAGGTCACGTGGACGGCCTTCCACGTCGGGGTCCGGCTGTGCGGGGGCAGCCCCGGGGGGATGGGCGGCAGGGCCCCCGCTGGCCCGCGGCGCCCACCAGGCTGCTGGCTCTGCCCTCTCCCACCTCCCCAGTGCGTTCCTGAGGCCGTTCCCCCCGGAGAAGTGCGATGCCCCCCGGGGTCCCCAAAAGGTAGCTTTGGTTTTGTTTAATGGGGTCCCCGTGGGTCCTGGAAGCTGGTTCTGATGGGATCTGGTTGCCTCAGCCCGAGGTTGCACAGTTCACACCTGCGGGTGGTTGGGTCAGCAGCTGACAGGCGTCTCTCATCCCAGGGTCCCGCTGAGAGGAGGGGCCAGGGCGCCAGCGCCCAAGCGAAGCCGGAGAGGAGTTTCCTGGCTGGCTGGAGACTCTCCCCAGGCCTCCGCCTCCCTGTGTGTGTCCCGGGAGCCCTCCAGAGCGGGCCTGCTGAGCCACGCCCCAAGTCTACATTTCAGGTTTTGAGGGACTTCCACACTGTGCACAGCGGCTGCATCTCTGTACACACCCAGCAACACTGCACAGGGACTAGTTGTGTAGATTGTTTGTTCTGAAAAAAATCGTGTTTGTCTTGATACTTTACCTAGGTTGTTAGTTTCTTAAGATCCGGGTTCCGTCGAGTTCTCCGTTCTGTCAGACGCTGAGCACGTCCATGAGTCACGGCGACTACTGGACGCTTTGCCTTTGATTTTGTTTCCTTGGGAAACATGGAAGCAGCTGAGCAGTGAGGACGTCCCGGCCTCATCCAGCCCTCAGCCTTGAGCTGAGCTGGGAGTGCCGGCGTGGCAGGGCTGACCGCAGGTCTGGGGGGCAGCACCGGTCTGTGGGTCCCTGTTGCAGTCGGGGGAGCCCCAGCTGCTTCAGTAACCCCGCGTCTCGGCGGTCACCACGGTGGAGCTGCCCTCGCTCGCCTGAGCCCTGTGGGTGGGAGGTGCCGCCTCCAGGATGGCCACGTGCAGGGGTGGGGGACGACCTCCAGAAGGCCGTGGACGCTTCCTGTGGCCGGGGGTGACTTGGCCGAGGTGCGGAGTCCACAGAGAGCTGTCGCTGCTGCCCACTGGCTACAGGAGCCACGTGCTGGCCAGCCTCCTTTCTCCTTCCGTCCTGGATGTGGGCTCGGCAATCACAATGGCGAGCGTCCTTGAGCTGCCCGAACCTGGAGCAGCTGGCCCTGCTGCCCACGCCCTGGCTGGGGGCTCCGTGTCACAGCCACGTGGGAGAGCTGGTGTGATGGTGGTAAAGAGCACGGGCGCTGGGGCCAGCCTGCCACTTCCTGTGTGACCTGCGGCAAGTCGCTCAACCTCTCTGGGCCCTAGTTTTCCCGACAGAGAAAGGGGACCGTGATAGCTTAGACCACGGAGGACTGGCACAGGATTAACCGGGTCGAGTGTGTCAGAATGGGGCCTGGCACGCTGTAACCGTCTGTCAACGTTCACTCTTATTTTGAGGGTTGACATACACGGGACCACAGGGATTTTAGAGAACAAGACACTCCCATCACTGCAGCGTAACTATGACGACCGCGTTCTCTATGTCAAAAACTGGAATCATGTTCTGAAAGGAGGCTTGTGCTCTGCTGATGCCAGACACGCAGGGAGGCCATTTGGCGGATCCTGGCTGGACCCGCAGGCATTACGGTGGGAGCTGTGACTGTAACTCTGGGTGACTCCCGACCCTCTGTGTGAAGTGGGCTGATGGGGCCCACGTGCAGCATGTCCCTGGGAGTATGGCTGGGACTCGAGTTATTACAAGTAAAATGCTCAGGAAAGCGCTTGGACGGGAGCAGGCTCTGTTCTTTGCCGTCTTCACACTCTCCCCGCGTGGGCGGGCCTGACCTCTGCTTGGCTGTGCCCTGACCCCCAGCCCGGCCCCTTGGCCTGGGTTTCAGTACCAAGTTTACCTTCCCGGACCTCATTCCACTTTGCGGGGTGGGGAAGTGGACCACTGACATTTACAGAAGGGGTGGTGGGGTATCACCACCTCCTGAGCCCAGGGGCCTGAGGCCAGTGGGCAACTCAGGACAGCTCAGGCCTCTGTCGGTCCCCGGCCATGCCGTGCACACGCTGCCCCATCACAGGTGCCTGGAATTGCGTTCCCCGAGAATAGAAACAGTTTTATAGCTTCGTTGCAGAAATGTATGTGGAGGATATTTTATCAATTCAAAGAAAAGATTTTTCTCTTTGGAGAATTTTTTTCAACGGGGTAGTGGTTCCGGGCTGCTGTTACTTTCTCTTCTCCAGAAATGTCTGGGGAGGGCTTTTTTCTTGCTGCTGCACCCCTGGGGCTCTGAGGCAGAGTGGGTTCCTTCCTGTGCGGGCGACAGTGTTAGAGGTCCCGTGGGATCAAGGGAGCCCTGGGCAGCGCGGTGGGGAGGCCCAGGCTTCCTTGCAGGGCAGCTTCCACCTGGAGGGGTGGGTGGGGAAAAGCCTGCGGTTCTGAGGGGTC